>NW_017728998.1:45662497-45671436 GCF_001723915.1 Gavialis gangeticus
CGGCTGCATATCCGTCATGTGGTGCCAGAAGCTGCTCCATTAACCTTTGGAACGTGGCTGCCACACCATGTAACCCGAATGGCATTTTTATAAACTTGTACAGCCCCCATGGGGTCCCAAAAGCAGTCCTGGGGCAGTCACAGTGTCTTAGGGGAATTTGCCAATATCCCTTGGCCAAGTCCAAGGTAGTAATATACCGGGCAGCCCCGATCCGTTCCACCAATTCAATTACTCGCGGCATGGGGAAGGCATCGAATGTCGCTATATTGTTTAATTTGCGAAAGTCTATACAGAGTCATAGAGACCCATCCGTCTTTCGGATAGGTACTAGTGCGCTCCTCCAGGGGCTTCGTGATGGTCATGTTAACCCTAGTGCCTGCATTTTCTCCACTTCAGCCTTCACTTCCTCGTTCCAGTGATACGGTAGCAGCCGCCACCGATCTCGTACTACCACTCTGGGCGGGGTATGGATAACGTGATGCGTGCCCTGTACTCACCCGGACTCCTCGGAGAACACAGTCTTGAATTCTTTTAGAATATTCTCTACCTCCATCAACTGTGGTGGCTTCAAGTCCCTACTCACTTGGACGGCTTCCGCGCCCTTACTGTCTTCGATATTCCTCCCTTTGGCTTTCTCCCCGAAGGTCATCCAGCCTTCTGGTTGCTGCCATTCTCTCAATAAATTAATATGATAGATCTGTTTAGGTTTTAAATGCCCCGGGCGATAGACTTCATAGTCTACGGGCCCCACTTGCCTTATAATCTCAAAAGGCCCTTGCCACTGCGTTAATACTTTATGGGTTGAAGAAGGCAACAGGACTAACACTTTCTGTCCTGGTCGAAACTGTCTCTCCTTTGCACGAGTATCATACCGGGCTTTCTGTTGTTGTTGGGCTTGCTTCAGGTTCCCTATCGCGAATTCTCATGCCGTCTGCACTCGTTGTTGGAATGCTTGCTGATATTTCAACCAATCGGAGACGGTCTCTGGGCCCTGTTCCCATTCTTCCTTAAGAATCTGCAGGAGGCCCCGGGGCTGATGCCCCAACACCAACTGGAATGGGGAATATCCTAATGATTCCGACGGGGCATCCCGTAGTACAAATAGAACCAGCGGTAGCAACAAATCCCAATGGCGTGCGTTCCCTGGGATACACCGTTGTAACACTCTCTTCATTGTCCCATTTAGTCGCTCGACTAACCCATTTGTTTGCGGGTGGTACACCGACATCTTAAGCTGGCGGATCCGTAATGTTTGACAGACCCCTCGCAACACCCCCAACAAAGTTCCGCCCTTGATCCGTGAGGATCTCCTGTAGGATCCCCACACGGGCTATCCACTTCACTAGTTCCTCCGCAATGCGAGGCACAGTCACTGACCTCAGGGGTACAGCCTCTGGGTACCGAGTTCCATAATCTACGAAAACTAGGATAAATTGGTAGCCATTGCTGCTCCGTGGTAAGGGTCCCACCATGTCCATTGCTATTCGAGAGAATGGCTGATCTATAATGGGCATGGGTCGAAGTGGGGCGCAGGGGGGTCTATCCTCTCGAGTTTTCTGGCACACCAGGCATTCGGCGCAACGTCGCGCAATATCGTCCCCCAATTTAGGCCAATAGAACCACTGAGCAATTTTATCTACAGTCCATTCCCGAGCCAGATGTCCCCCCATGGGCGTGGCGTGGGCCAGGTGCCACACGGCCTGTCTACATTCCCGCGGCACCACCAGCTGGACTCTCTGCTCCTGTCCCCCTCTACCTGGGGTTATCTGATAGAGAAGACGATGTCTCACCTCAAAGTGGCTTGCAGCACCCATCATTGTCAATGCTTGCTGGTCCCCATCCGCTGCCCTGTTCCACAGTTCCTGCAACTCCGGATCTTCTCTCTGGGCTTCTCGGAACTGAGGTCCACTGACGTTATCTCTCCACTCTTCCCCGGAACTTTCCTCCTCCTCAGTCAATCTGGCCTGGCCACTCACCTCTCCAAGCCAACCTTCCCGATACTTCCACTTCCGACGTGCCACCTCTGTGTCTCGCACCTTATCTAGTACCTCATACAAGGGGGCCCAATCTTGTCCTAGCAGCATGTCATACACGAGGCATGGTGCTAGCCCGACCACCAACTCTCCTTGGTGTTCCATTACCTTCACCCGGGCCTTAACTTGGTGCAGGACCTGGGTGTCACCATGGAGGCAGGACACCCTTACCAAGTCCTCCTGTCCAACATCAGCTCCAGACCACAGATCAGCCCGAATCACCGACTGGGCACAGCCAGAATCTAATACAGCTCACACCGGTCTGCCCTCGATCCACGCCTGCACTACAGGGCGCTCCCACATGGGGCACTCATTTGCCGCCCCAAAGCTACAATCCATCGGCTCCCCACCACTCCAATCTCTGGGGAATTCCCTCATCCCCTTGGGTGTACTCAAAGCATTACCTTTCCCCAAACCACACCTGGGACATTCTCGCGCAAAGTGGCCCCCTTTTCCGCAATGAGAGCACACCATATCCCGGCTTTGGGGCCGATACCCCGTCTTCCAACACTTGGTGTCCCTCGATACCGTCATTGCTCCCGGGATTCCTCTCCCTTCCTGTGGGTAGAACCACTCAGAGGTCGCAAAGGCCTCCACCACCTTTAAGGCTTCTTCACATGTTACCGGAGCATGTTGCCAGACCCACTGCTGGGTTCAGTCTTCCAAATCATTAACAAACTGCTCCAGGATGATCTTATCCACCAAAGTCGCCATTGTACATGCCGATAAGTTGACCCACTTCCCAAATAGATCGTGTAGCCTTTGGAGGAGTACCCGTGGCCTCCTTTCCTCAGGCGCCTTACTGGCTCGGAAGACCCGCCGGAAGTGCTCCAGGCTTAACTCCAGGCGGTACAATATCGCTGCCTTCACTGCCCCATAATCCTGGGCCTCTTCCCGATTTAGGGACCTATAGGCCGCCTGGGCCTTGCCTACTAGCAGTGCTCCCACTTGGCTCGCCCACAGCCGTTTATCCAAGCCCATCGCAATGGCGTGCTGCTCAAACGCTTCTATAAAGGCCTCGGGGTCACCCTCCGTCGATATCTTCGGCATCCCCAAGGTTGCTGAGCCCTGCTGGGCTAGCCACCTCTGTTGTGACCCCACAATCTGGGTCAAGGCCTGCAGATTCTGGTCGAACAAATTGGCAGGACCCATTTCAGGTGCCTGCATCTCTGGCGCCCCGAACCACGGTTCCCGGACAATGCACCACGTACTGTGCCCACCGGGCTTTATTCACTCCTGAGGGTACCGCCCTACTCATGTCGCCCCGCCCAAGGACCCTGGAGGGCAATGCGGGTGTTCCTTCCCCCGCGTTGCCGCCCCTGCTCTCGCCTGCCACATCTTGGTGTACTATCAATGGGGGGGGTCATCTAGTGGGTCCCTCGCTGCCCGGGTCTAACCCGGCGGATGTACACGGGGCTCCAACCACCCCTGCACCCCGGCCTCACGCCACCTTCCGGAGCCGGCCCTCAGGAGGAGACATGTGGCTCCTCTTGCCCGTCTGCCACCCTCCCTTATCCCTATCCCTTATACCTAAGGGGTCGAGCCTCTATGGTTATAGATTTGGCTCCCGACCCTCTGTCCCTAGGACCTTTAGTTCTAGTAGACTCGGGTGCCAGTGGTCCCGGCAGCGACCCTGCCCTGATCAAGATCCTCCCTTGGGATCCTTGTCACCCTTCCATGCCCAGTGTGCACCTGATTCTGGCGAGTCCTCTGCGGTGACTCCTCCTCTTCGCTGTCCCATTCAGGTGCCTCCCGTCTGCCGCCGCATTCTGGGGGCTGCTGCCGGCTTCCTCCCTCTGGCTCTCCTTGTTCCGGCTCCCCGTTCTTTCCTGGACACCACGGGACCTCACTCTCCGCTTCCTCCGTCGGCGGATCTCCCACTCCGGGGCCATCTGCCCCTTCCGCTGCAGCCGCCGCCGTTTTTATCTTTGCCAGCCGGCATCTGGAGCTGATGTCACCGGCCAGCCGCAGCTGTATAAAGAGCCGGCTCATGAGCCGTGTGGGTTTCGCCGGCGCGTCGTCCCCTGCCGCAGGTGAGTTTCCTGTGTCACCCCGGTCTCCGGGACAGTCTCTAATTCTGGTAAGCCAAATCCTGCAGGTAATTTTTTTCTTCAATCCCTCCTGGTCTAGGTCAGCTCATTTGGGACCCAGTCAGATTCATAGAGGGTAAGCCAAAAGGGATCATTTGGATCACCTAATCTGATCCCGTGTGTAGCAGAGGCCATAGATTTCACCTGGCAACAGCTACATCTAGGGGAAGAACAGTGGATTAGGGGATATTACTTTGATAAACATCCAGCCTTGATTTTAAGACTCTGGTGGAGAACTGGTCTATAAAATGCTGAACATTCTTAGCGATCTCTGAGGTCAAGACCAGTTGAGAGTACTCTGCATCACATTTGATTGTGCTTTAGCAAATTTAAGATCACCAAATACAATAAACCAAGGGCTCTGCTTCAATGAGCCCTGACCTCCACTCCTGTTTACATCCGTTAGCAATTCAGAAAGGAGCAATGTGCCACCTCTGGGAGTGCATCCTATGACAGGAAAGAACAAACTGTGAAGGAGCAAAATATTTTAAGATTAATGGATTTTTTATTTCTTTTTGAAATGCATCCTGTAACAGGGAGCCAGGGACTCCCCATTACTTTAAGGGCGTCAAACTGCCACGGGGAGCCCAAGGTGCATGGAGTTGCTTACCAGGAGCCAGGAAAGACCAGGCAGTAAGGAAATAATAGGCTGCATGCACCCAGTGCAAAATAAGTGGCTCAACAATAAGTAGTGGATATATAATAGTGGATACTAAATTGTGGGGTGAAGTGAACACTCCAGAGGCTAAGAAACAATTGCAGGCAGGCCCAGACAGGTTGGAAAAGTGAGCAGAACACAATAGGATGTAGTTCAACCAGGACAAATGCAGAGTGCTGCACCTAGGGCATAAAAATATCCAGCACACCTACTGGCTGGGGAATGACCCTCTCAGCAGCACAGAAGCCAAAAGGGATCACGGAAGTCATAGTGGAGTCCAAGATGAATGTGAGTCATCAGTGTGACAAAATCATCAGCAAAGCTAACTGCACTTTATCATGCACTAGCAGATGCATGACAAAGAGAACCAAGGAGGTGATGCTTCCCCTCTATGCGGCATTGGTCAGACTGCAGTTGGAGTACTGCATCTGGTTCTGGGCACCATACTTTAAGAAGGATGTGGATAACCTGGAGGCGGTCCAGAGGAGGGCCACTCATATGGGTTAAGGGTTTGCTGGCCAAGCCCTATGAGGAGAGATTAAAGAACCTGGACATCTTCAGCCACTGCAAGAGAAGGCTGAGAGGTGATCTTGTGGCCACCTACAAATTCATTAGCAGGGTGCAGGAAGGAATCAGAGACACTCTGTTTGCCAGGGTGCCTCTTGGGGTAACAAGGAACAATGGTCACAAACCAACAGAGAACAGATTTAGGCTAGATATCGGGAAAGCCTTTTTCACAGTAAGGGTGGCCAGAACTTGGAATGAGCTTCCAAGGGAGGTGGTACTCTCCCCTACCTTGTGGGGGGTCTCTAAGAGAAGGCTGGATAGGCATCTGGGTGGGGTCATTTGACCCCATCACTCTTTCCTGCCCAGGTAGGGGGTCAGACTTGATGATCTGATGAGGTCCCTTCTGACCCTAGCATCTATGAAAGTGACCACTAAGGCCCATGGTATGCTTGTGTACTCATCAAAAAAAGACAAGAAGTTGCTGTGAGGTCCTAGGAAACATCCCTTATCCCAAGTTAAACAATTATAGCAAGATATGACAGACAAGAGAATGGAGGGGAGAATAGGGAGCCAGAGTGAAGCAGGAGCTACATGACTACCAGGGAGAATTACCACTGTGTCTAAAGACCTAGATCTGCTACACATCCTTACAAGCCATTGACTGTAACACTATGTCCAAAAGACAGGTGACAGGGCCTTCATAGAGAAGAGATTCTCAAAAGACATATGTGAAGATATTTGAGTTCTAGGGAGTCCATATCCCTAGAAGCTAATATCTGTTTAGGATATTTTACATCTATGGGTAGATCTATACACCAAAGTGAAGGTGAAATATAGGGAGCTTGTGCTAGCATACTAGTGTTAGTTTACTCTAGCTAGCAATGGTAATAACAGTAAAGAGGCAGTAGCATGGGCCTTTCCATGCAATAGGAGTACAAATCTCCAGGGGCCTTGAGTACCTACTATGGTTAACACATGGTAACACCCATGTTATTACATCTTCACTGCTACTGATGCCCTGATAGAGAGGCATAAGCTTTCACAGGTGACAGCCTAATGATGACGTGGGCTGTTATATATGGAAGTTCATGCCTTTTTGTACCATAGGCCCCTGGCAGATCTTACACTTAAGACAGGATAAACCAGTTAATTGTGTTTTTAGTAACCTAGCCACATGTATATGCAATCGCTGCCATGATAAAGTAGGGAATAAGCCACAAATGTGTAATAACTTTGTGACCTGATTTTCATTGCACTTTAAATTAAACATGTGGCCAGACCGATCACTTGATGAGGCTGCTAGCCTTGGAAACGCATCATAGCCTTTAGCTCCAATAAGTTCCTGAGGCTGGAAGCACCAATCATTTGCCTGCCACAACCAGTCATGGGTCACATTACAGCCAAGGTCTTTGTTCTGCTCCCAGGCTAGAAGCAGCAGTCATTTGACCAGGGCTCACAGCCGTGGTGGTACATTGGAGTCAACAGAATATCTGCCAAGGAGAAACTCACCTTAGTACTAAGAACAGTAGATTTGCCTGCACAGACAGTCCACCACTAAAACTTAACTCATTGCTTTGTGGAGCTTTAGAGTTCAAATGAAAGGCATAATTCCTATGCACCCAGTTGTTTAGGGTATACACCAAACAAGTATTAAGAAAACCAACTGAGTGCCCCAGAATTTGGGCATTAATAGCCAAGGAACCCCATACCAATCTCACATCTGAAACTGCATTAATCATCCTAATATTGTTGGCAAAATTCCTTTTCACCCATTTTTCAAGTACAGTAGGCTTTGCAACATCATAATGCCACTGGAAGGCTACATTTGCTCTGCATTCACCACTGTCAACCAAATATACTAAATACTGTAGTTACCTGTCATCTCTATCAACTTTGAATGGCTCTAATATCACATCAAACTTGCTGTCATTCTGTGCTGGACTAAATAAAGAGATTCATGTCACTTTTCTAACTGGTGCATTTAAAATAAGTCTTGGTATTTTCTGTAATCTCACAATTAATTCCTGCTTTCACCGTTCATGATTAAATGTCGGGAAAGATTTTTCAAGTTGATAGTTATCACTTATGACTGCATATGTTGTTTTGGTTTGGTTTGGGTTTTTTGCTACAATTCAATGTCACAGAAGACAGCAATAAATAGAATTCTGAATGTAACTACAGGTAAGAATTGAGACATCTTGACCTAGTGGATTAAACCATGCATATGTAACTGAAGACCTGGTTTCTGGCTCCTGTTCTGATGCTGACTTGTTCTGTGACACTGTAGCAGTGGGTAGAATGTTTCTCTATGAAGTTCTTTGAGATCTACTGATGAAAAGTGCTTTGTGAATTACTTTTTTCTGTTATGGCTGCCCCCAAGCAAATCAATGTCTATTCAACAAACATTCGTGCTGGCTCAAAGGAAGAAAGCACTGTGGCCTGGCTGTGATAGCTCTCTCAAATTCATTCCAGATGGCAGTACTAATAACATAATAAGAGATTTATGCTCAAATAGGCAGTGGTCAGTGCAAATCCTGTTCAATTTGATTTATTTATTGCCTGATATTAGAATTTCCTGAGATGATGCCATAAGAACCTGGGACCAGCCAACCTGAGGGACTGTCTTTCTCTGAATTTCTTGGGACACCCAAGATGGCTCCCACTCCCTGTAAAAGAGGGGTGCATCCAGATGAGCCCGCACATGCCTCTTTGAGCCCATGCCTCAAACCCCTTTGAGATGCTGCAAGAGGCACATGTGGGAATGGAAAAAGGTTCCCCCCCGCTGCAAGTTTGCAGCACGGGAGCAAAATTCCCATATTATCAACTGGTAGGCGTTGCGGTCAGTCTGAAGGTTGTGCCCACCTGGAACAAAGGTATAAGGGCTGGGTTCCTAAAATCCAGTGTCAACACTCAGAGTGTTTCCTCTGTCCTCTGTGGGTCTTCTTACCATGACTGAGTTGAGAGAAGAGGACTTGTTTCAGGAGGAGTGTCAGTTATCTATCTGCACATAGTGGCCAGCCCATTGGAGTCAATGCTTCATGATCTTTGCGTCAGTGCTGGTTATGTTAGCTGCAGAGAGGATGCTGGCATTGGTGCAGTAGTTTTCTCATCTAATGCAAAGGATCTTCCTCAGACAACACTGATGGAACCATTTCAGGCACTTAAGATGGCTTTAATATGTCACCCATGTCTCACACCCACAGAGAAGCATGGGGATAACCACTGCATTGTAGACCAGGATCATAGTTCCTATCTGTAGACCTCTGTTGGCAAAGACACGGCAGAGCAGATTTTCAAAGAGAATTTGCTGTGCCAAACTATAATGTTCGATTTGTATATCAAGACTGACTGATTGGGAGATGTGGCTGCCAAGGTGTGGGAAATGCTCAAAGTTTTCCAGGGGTTCTCCACTAATGGTAATTTGTGGTGGGGAGGGAAGCAACTTGTGCTGAAGCAGGCTGATGGAGCACCTTGGTATTCCCAATATTAAGGGGGAGTCCCAAGCTATGATAGGCACCTGAGAAAAGGTCAAGGGTGGACTGCAGATCGGTCTCAGCATGTACAAGGATAACACAGTTGTCAGCATACTGAAAGTTGGTGATGCCAGTCTTGGTAACTTTTTTTTTTTTTTTTTTTTTTTTTTTTTTTTTT
>NW_017728998.1:45676436-45678029 GCF_001723915.1 Gavialis gangeticus
GGAGGCATCACAAGTTGAAAGGCTGACTGCCCGTTCAATAGTCAACCCCAGTTCTGGGAGGAAGGCAGTCATGGATGAGAATCAAAATGACAGCAGATAAATGGAGAAAAGGGTTGAGGTGATGATGCAACCCTGCATGACACTAGTACAGATAGTAAATGGGTCCGTCTCTGATCCACTGCAAAGGACTGTGGCGATTATCTCATCACAGAGTAGGCTGAGGATGCTGATTTAACTTCAGTGGAAAACCAAACTTAGCCAGTGCCTTCCATAAGGCTTCTTGACTGGATTCAAAGGCCTTGGTTAGGTCAATGAATGCCATAAAGAGCTCCTGGATCTGTCATGCAACAAAAATCATGTCCGTGGTACCCCATGATGGTCTAAAGCCACACTGGGATTCTGGAAGGACATCTTCAGCAAGAGGCAGGAGGCAATTCAGAAGAAAGCGAGTAAGAATCTTCCCACCAATGGCAAGGAGGTCAATGCCTTGGTAGTTCCCACACACTGACTTGTCCCCTTTTTTGAAGATGGTCATGATGTTGGCATTCTTTAAGTCAGGTGGGGCTTCCTCATTAACCCTTATCTTGATGAGAATTTGGTGGTTTTGTGCTAGTGCTGTTCCACCAGCTTTGAAGACCTCTGTGGGAATGCCATCTGGTCCTCCCAATAAGACATTGCTGAAGAACCTTACATCTAGCTTAGTCTTGTAGTGCCTTGATGTTAAATCTCTTCCACATTCCTTTTGGTTGTTTTATAGTGTTGTGGTGCAAGCTGCATATCCGTGATTGATCTGACTCAATGGTGGTCTGTCCAACAGTCATCTGTACCTCTCAGGACTCAGGTGATACAGATATCAGTACGATCACAGGCTCTGATAATAACACAGTCAAGACGGTGATGATGATTGGAGCATGGGTGTTTCCAAGTAGTCTTATATTTGTCACTGTCTGAAGATAGTATTCATGATAAGAAAATCATGCTCTGCACATTGCTGAAGAGGGAGATACCATTAGAATCGAATTTCCCCACCCCCTCTTTCCCAATGGTGCCACTCCAGAGTTCAGTGTGTCATCCAACTCTTGTGTTGAAGTCACTCATGCAGATTGTGATAGAGTGGGTGGGGGTGAAAAGAAAAGAACCCTGCACATTCTGTTAGGGAACAGTATACCAGTTCTACCTTCCAAATGGGACCAGAGGAAGGCTTAACTGAGACCCTGTGGGTCAAACTTCAAGGAGGGTGGGGGGAGAGGGATCTGGTGGTAGTGGTTTACTACAGGCCATCACATCAGCAGGAAGCACTGGATCTGGAATTCTCCAGGCAGCTGGGGGAGGCCGTGTATGCAAAGGTTGTTGTGGTCATGGCTGATATGAATTACCCTGACATCAACTGGGAGGAGCAGTTGGCCAGGTCTAGCCACTCACGAAGGTTCCTGACGTGCATACAGGACCTACACCTTGTGCAGGAGGTACTTGTCCCCACTAGGGAAAACGCCATACTGGATCTGGTGTTAGCCTCTGGGGACGACCTGGTGGGGGAGGTGCTAGTACAAGGGAGGCTAGGGGACAGTGATCATGAAATGATCCAGTTTGCTA
>NW_017728998.1:45678746-45685752 GCF_001723915.1 Gavialis gangeticus
TCCAGAGGAGGCCACTCATATGGTTGGGGACCTCCGTGGCCAGCCCTATGAGAAGAGGCTGAGGGACCTGAATCTCTTCAGCCTCTGCAAGAGAAGACTGAGGGGGGATCTTGTGGCTGCCTACAACCTTATCAGGGGCCACCAGCAGGGACTCGGGGAAAGTCTGTTCACCAGGGCCCCCCTTGGAGTCACCAGGAACAATGGCCACAAGCTGAGGGGAGGATAGGTTGAGGTTAGATATTAGGAAGAACTACTTCAGTGTAAGGGTGGCCAGAGCCTGGAATAGGCTTCCCAGAGAGGTGGTGCTCTCACCTTCCCTGGAAATCTTCAAGAGGAGACTGGATAGGCACCTGGCTGGGATCTTATGACCCCTCCCACCCCCAGTGCTCCTTCCTGCCCATGGCAGGGGGTTAGACTAGATGATCTGTCTAGGTCCCTTCCCACTCATTGATTCTACGATTCTACGATACCCTCCCCCTCCCCCAGAAGAGGTCTGGGACCCCCTCAGGACCCTGCACTGTGCCAGAGCAGAGCTACCCATTTCAGAGCCGGGTCTCACTTCTGGCTGCACCAGGAAGAGCAGCCTGGCAGGGAACCAGGGGCAGGGATGCCTGCTGGGACAAGATGGACTCTTGAGTGGGGGCAGAGCTGGTCAGGTATATCTCCCCTGATGCCTGCAGCAGCTAGCTTGCTGCTTGCCACAGTCGTTAACCCCTTAATGGAACATGAGCTGCAGCTGCATGGCAGAGCTGGAACCAGATTAGCAGTGGAGATCAGTCAGACTCCTTGAGAAACCTCAGCAGCTGAGCAATGAGGGAACACAGACAGCAGCATATGCAGAGAGAGAGAGAGACTGGTGAGGAGCAGAAGAGCTTGTACTAATCCATAATGGACTGCTAGGTATTCCTGGGGCAAAATCAAGCACTTTCAACCACATTGTCAGGGTGTTTTGATAAGGACTGAGGGTCTGTACAATTATCCACATGGAGGTTGAGGTGGGAGTACAGAGATTGGAGGAGATCCCAGTTTGGCCCCTAAGGCCCAATATCTGAAGCAGCCCACAGTTCTACCCTCTTAAGAAGACAAAATAATTCTGAGACAAACCATCCCCTCCCTAATTTGTATTATACCGGTCATGGCAGACGAGGTAGTGAGCAATGGGCTGACCTATCTTTCTGCAGAGTGATAGCAGATGGTGACTGTATTGTGCAAACATGACTACATATAACCACCAAGACGTCTTCAGCTTTAAAGAGAAGGAAGTTGAAGACGACTCAGTTACGAGGATGAGCTTGTCTTTCTTGGCAGTGATGGTCAGGACGGTGTCTAGAGCACAGTAGAACTGTTCCTTGTTGACTTCATCATCAAGTGTGCACTGATGACCATAGCATACCGGTTGTTACAGAGCTTTAGGAGGAGAATCATAAGGCATTTGTTACTGCCCACCAGGAGTTCTGAAAGCTGACTGACAATCTTGTTCTTGATGGTAAAAGTCAGCCCAGTGAACGCACCTGTCTTCAGGTGACTTTCCTTTCCAAAAAAAGGTGTAGCCACCTCCTCCTCCTTTCAGCTGGCCTTCATTTGCCCAGCAGATCTTGCTTAGGGCAGCAATATCAATGTCATATCTTGCAATTTCTCTAGCTATTATGGTGGTTCTTATTTCGGGACAGTCTCTGTTTGGGGAGTCCATGAGAGTGCAGACATTCCATGTGGTAAATTTCAGTACTTTATTTTGTTGGTTTTGGCCACAGGTAGAGTGATGCCACTGGATGTGGCAATCCAGCCAGGGGAGTTTGAGACAGCTTATGTTTAGGGCACTCTTTTTAACCCCTTCCCCATTCAGGGTGAGCAGAGGGGACACTAAAGATGACTGCTCAGTCATGGCCACAGATGCTGAATTGTACTTTTTGCTCAGTAAGTGCAAAACAACCATTAGGGCTGTGCGAAACAGCTATATTTCGCTTAGGTTTTGGATTCAGTTGTTTTGGAGGGACAGTGATTCATTTCGGTGTTTTGGATCACTGTTTGGTTTTGATTCAGCCAAATCCATTTGGGAGTTTCAACGCTATTTCTGTGATTTGGCCATAGGCTATAATGGGAAATTACGAAAATGCCTATAACTTCGTAATTTCTTGCCTGATTCAGATGAAAATTGCAGAGATGGTAGCCTCTTCTGAGAGCATGAAGCCCTCCAAGTTTCAAGGAGATAGTGCCGCTGCCAGCAAATGATACAAATTTTGCTTTGAACAGTTTGAGGTGCAGTTTCACAGAAACCCCTGCCCCTATGCTGTCATCCCGCACACAGATCTGGGGTCCTGTGCCCCCTGGGGGGCTTCAGGGCTGTGCCAGACTCCGGCTGGGGGGTGCAGGCCCCCAGATCTGTGGGCCGGATGACACCAGGATGCTGCTGCCAGCTGGGACCAGTACAGCCTGTGCTGCGGCTGGGAAGACTGGTGCTGGCACTGGCACCAGCCGGCAGTGGCAGTCTGCTGTCATCCCATGCGCAGAGCTGGGGGCCTGCACCCCCCCCAGAAGGGCTGCAGGGCTGTGCCAAGCTTCTCCTGGGGAGCACAGGCCACCAGATCTGTGCAGAGGATGATAGCAGGCTGCTGTCCCTCCCCCAGAGCACTGGGATTGGAATAGACCTCAGAGGCAGGTTGCAGACACTGGTCAGCTATACGGTCAACATGCGAGCAGTCCTTTTCCCCTCCCCATCCCTCTTTTTAGTTTCCGTTTCCCTGTAAACTCAGCTCTGAAACTATGAAAGCTTCTGAAATTTCCCAAAATGTTTTGGATGGTTTTGTTTCATTTTGGAGATGTTTTGGAGCCTTCCATGTTTGTTTGGATTCGGTGTTTCTGGTGTCGAAACAGGCCAAAACACCTCCAAAACAAAATGGCTGCCAAAGTTTCACACAGCCCTAACAACCATCATGTGACCACAGAAACCTGCCTGTGACATCTTTTAATGTGGGGAAGCTGGTGCACAAACAGCAGCCACATGAAACTGATGGGAAGGAGCCCTGAACCCAGTGGCAAGGATGTCCAAGCCAACCAGAGACCTCCATCCTACTGTAGCCCTCATCTGCCTTCACAGCCGCAGAGAACCAGCAGGTCCTCAAGTACTCCTATTCCACCACTGTGGTCTTCAGGGCTTTGGACCATGGTTACTCTGGGACCTCACCTCAAACCTGTTCACCATGGGAGACCCTACCAGGAGTATAAGACTCCAGATGACATAGCTCTGAGAGACACTGGACTACACAAACCTCTCCACCGCAAGGTACCATCCAAGGAGAGACCCTTTCTACAAGGAGTAACTTTATAACTGCCATAACTAACACACATTATTCCCAATTTTGCTCCCACTGAAGTGAGTTAGAGCTTACCCTCAGCCTTCTGCTAAAATTTCACATAATTCCAAGGCTGTCATAGGAAAATAAGCTAAGTGATTACTCTTTTCACTGATAAGTATATAGTATCTCTCAGGCTGGGAGCAAGCTTAGTGGGGCTTTGCTAATTACCCTCAGACATTTATGTATTAGTAAGAGAAGCCCAAGAGACACTGGGACTGCTAGTGAACCCCTCTGGGTCTCTCAGTATCAAGTACTGAGAGGACTAAGCATCAATCCTCTTTCAAGTAAAAGCACCTTCTTGGTTAAACTCTGAGGCCATGTCCAGATGTGCAGGGGTGAACTGGGATTTTTGTGACTCTCATAGGGGTTAAACCTCTTTCATTTCAATATGGGGTTGGATTTTCAAAAGCACCTATTAATTATTTAGCACATATTAATTACAAGTCAAAATCATGACTTGCTCCCTCATTGAGAAGCTTCATGCTTGCTTAAGTGATTTTAAGGAGAGATTTGGCTCTATGTTAACAAATAGTAAATAATAACATAACTCATCTGGAGTTACATTATGTTCCACATCTGGAGTACTGTGTCAGGTTTTGGGCCCCCCATTACAGAAAGGATGAGTACAAGTTGGAGGGAATACAGCAGAGAGCAATGAAAATGATTTGGGGGCTGGGGCACATGACTTCTGAGGAGAAGCTGAGGGAAGGTTCCAAAGAGCATGGAGCTCAACTGTTCTCAGTGGTGACAGCAGACCGACCGAACAAGGAGCAATGGTCTCAAGTTGTGGCAAGGGAGGTTTAGGCTGGATATTAGGAAAAGCTTTTGCACTAGGAGGGTGGTGAAGCACTGAAACAAGTTACGTAGAGAGGTGGTGGAATCTCCATCCTTGGAGGTTTTTAAGACCCAGCTTGACAAAGCCCAGGCTGGAATGATCTAGTTGGGGATGATCCTGCTTTAAGCAGGGGATTAGACTAGATGACCTGCTGAGGTCCTTCCAACCCCAATTTTCTATGATTCTATGATAACATCTAGTAACCCCTGTCTAAATCATGCCAACAATTGGGTGATCCACTGAGAATTATGGATACTTGAGAGTTAGTGAGTGTGATGAAGCAGCTTCAGTGCTCCATTACTTGAAGGGCTGGAGCAGGTAGCTGGCAGGTGTTTGATTAGGATGGCCATTTTAGAGCCATTTAGGGGCACCTGAGCCTACAGGAGTGTTTGACCCTATGCCCTAGTAAGAGGACATAATGGAGAGGCCCTGGTGAGAGAGCATAGTGGAGAGGTCATGAGGAAAGGGAGTTGATGAAATTAGCCCAAGAGAACAGTGGAGTGGCCTGGTGAGGGGCTAGGGGTGAAGTTGGCCCAGAGTTTGGCTAATCGCCCAGCCACTGCTCAGATGAGGGTCATGGGAGAGATGCAAAAGGCTGTGCCAGGGCTGGCCAAGGAGTACAGAGTCAAGCCTGATGGCCCTCTGGGGTCGCTCAAGGGAACAGGGCAGGGTGAATGGGGCCCAGGATGGACAGTGTGAAAGAGGTGAGAACAGGGAGAGTGAAAGAGGCCCCAGTGAGAGAGGGGTGGTGTGAGTGTGGCCCAGAACAAGGCAGTGTAATAGAGGCCTAACTGTGTACTGAGTATGGCCCAGCCTCAAGCCGGAGATTTACCAAACTGAGTGTGTTATCTGTGACACATGGGACATGTTAAGGGGGGGTTGGAGCATGTATATATCACCCTTGGACATCAGAGCACTCAAAGGGCAGCCTCCTGCCTAATTAACATTTGGATTGACTTACAAGGCATGGCAGATGAATGAGGTGGGTGATTTACCCATAGACAAAAGGAGTGGGCCAGTACTGAGACTGGGCCTTCGGGAGTTTGCTCCTTTTTGTCACTGAGGAAATGAAAAGACAATAAAGCAGGCATGTCAAACTCACCCTGCCCCACCAAGCAGATGAGTAGCATGTGACCCATCTGTGAGCTTGACTGGGCCAACAAACCAACCCCACACACCAGACCCAGCATATGGGACTGGACCAATGTGTGTATCACATACAGCATGTGCTTGACTGGCCTGATATAGCGCGCTTAGGGTCCACACTGGCACATGCTTTGTGTGGGTCCATGCTAAGATCTGGGAACAGCACCAAAGGCCAGATGACAAGGCTCTGCAGGCTGGAATCCAGTCTATGGGCTGTATCTTTGACACCCCTCTAATAAAACATGGAAAATGCAAAGTAGTATGGTAAGTGCTATTTTGTTTTTAGCCTGGGTATTTCATGAGCAAACAGACTGTTGTGCAGTTATGTAAGAGAGATGCACCTAATTTGAGAGTGAGTGATGGGATGGTGGTTTAGCATAGTGCAAATTAGCCAAGGTTTACTGTGTAAGGCTGCATAATGTAATCTCCAGTGCACCATACTGTACCTGCAATAAGTGACTTTTGAGTCTGATTAATAGCTGAAGTGAAATTGAAGCATTTAATCCCAGGAGCCATTTACTTATTTGTTGGCTACAAAGCAAAAGAGAGAATCCTTGTTCTCTTTCTCAGTTGGTGTCTCTCTAAATGAATTTAATGTTACTGAAAGTTGTCACATAGACGGCTATGGTGGGGTATGGCAGAGCAAGTGAGGCAGGAGAAAATAACCCCCCAGTTGCACCCTTCCCCTTACCAGCATAGTGGCAGACACTCTCCCCAGATTTCCAGGGTAGGTGGCTGCAAAGATGGTAGGAGCAACAAGTGCTGCAGCACTAGTCTTGCACTCCTGGCTAACCAGGAGGGATCCACTGATGCCAGAACTGAAGAGTGAGATCGCCAGATGGTAAACAACAGAACTCAAACTGGAAACAGATGAGGCAGCCAAGCTGCCCATATTTTTTTGATTTTCATAAAAGATGGACTGCCAGGGATTCCTGACATGACCCTCCCTCTCCCTCGGGATTTTGTGCAGGCAAAGCTTAGTAACCTGGAGCCCAGCTGACATTACAGCCAGAGCCAGAGTTTGAACATGGACAGTTGCACAGAGGCCTGGGGTGGGAGTGTAGGGGTGGAGAAGCATCCAGAGGACCTCATAAGGGTAAAGCCAACAGGCCTTTCTTTTGGTGGCTAGCAGAATCTAGCAGGACAAACCTACTGCTTCCTGTTGGAATCAATTCTTTTTTCTTTTTGTACATCAAAGTCTTGGCAGAAAAGAGATTAGGCAGGAAGCCAAATTTCTTTGGGAAGAAAGTACTGTAGAGTCCACACCCTTCACTGGTCAACACTGTGATGGGGGCGGGGGGCAGTGTCCAGTAATTATCTACAGGACAGGTACGCTGCCAGCCTTCCATACAAGTCCTTGAATTAATTTGAGCCCCAGTAAAGATTAAGCACCTCCTGGGGCTATAAGGTGCTAGGTCAACTCCAGAGGTCCATATGCTTTGGTAGGAACTGATAATAATGAGACCACCCAAGCTGGCTGTTTAAGTGAATGTGGTCCTTTAAAAATCAGACTGACACTCTGTTCAAGCCATCTAGGTATTTGAGCTCTGATTCTGATCTCACTTGTGACCTCGCTGACTTCATGAAGGAACACCTTGAGAGGCTGGATGCCTTCAAGTCAGCTGGCCCCGACAATCTACACCCCAGGGTACTCAAGAAGCTGGCGAGCATA
>NW_017728998.1:45686361-45700894 GCF_001723915.1 Gavialis gangeticus
CATGATCAGAGGTCAGGAAAACAGATCTTACGATGACAGGCTGAGAGCTATAGGGCTCTTTAGCCTGGAAAAGCGCAGGCTCAGGAGTGATCCGATGGCCACCTATAAGTTTATCAGGGGTGACCACCAGGATCTGGGGGAACATTTGTTCACCAGAGCACCCCAAGGGATGACGAGGTCGAATGGTTATAAAGTCCTGCAAGACCGTTTCAGGTTGAACATAAGGAAGAGTTTCTTTACTGTCCAAGCCCCCAAGGTCTGGAACAGCCTGCCACTGAAGGTGGTTCAAGCACCTACATTGAACACCTTCAAGAGCAAATTGGATGCTTATCTTGCTGGGATCCTATGACCCCAGCTGACTTCCTGCCCTTCGGGCAGGGGGCTGGACTCAATGATCTTCCAAGGTCCCTTCCAGCCCTAATGTCTATGAAATCTATGAAATCTTGGTAGAAATCAGGTGTTACTGCTCTTGAAATCATAAATATTACATGCAAAAGTGGCATGAAGTAAGGCTTCATGGCCCTGCAATCTCTCTTAAAATATAAAGGCATTTTTAGCATTAGCATTTTGGGTACACCAAGATATAAGCCCCTCTCTACATTTCCCTAGAAACCCACTCCCAAACTCAGCTGGCTTTGGTTCACACCAGTGGAAGGTATGGCCCTTTGCATCTTATCCTTTCATTAAGCAAGCAATGAAAATGGCAAACACACATATATGAGGCACTTGCATGGCTTTCCATCTGGAATTGTGATTGCTTTTCTTTTGAAGGACATCACCAGAAGAAGAGTTTCCCAGAATGAGGCTACACACTTCTCAGCAAGTATACTAGCAGCTGTGTAATATTAAGTAAAGGTATTAAGACTAGAAAGTAGGTTTTGAGACTGATTCTTACAACTGACATCATGTTTACTTCTAACCTTGGCTTCTTATTCATGTTGACACCACATTTTGAACCTGATTCTGTGAGATGATGAGCATCATCCTGTAAGGTGATGATGCAGAGTATTCAGCCCTCAACTCTGGCCTACTTCAACCTACTACTTTTGGTATGAGGGGCATGTGGTGGATGACATGAGGAAGGTAAATGCAACAGAAAAGGTTAAGAGAAAGGGTAGGTTTTCATATTCAAGAAATCCATTCCAGTAAGCCTTTAGTCTGAGGCTGCCCAACTTTCAGCAGGGGCTATACCAGTGTGGGCCATGCCCACCCTGGGCCACAAACAACCTGGGTGCACCTCTGAGACATACCCCACACCACTATTCTCAACCACACATCCAGATGGTTCTTTCTCCTCCTCTTACCACAGTAGCATATTGCACCATATGCAGAGGCTCCCCCTGCTGCTGCACTGCATGCCATAATCCCCCTTGCACAGTGCCACGTGTGTATGCACCAAGGCCCCTTCTTCAGCTCCCTAAGCTGTGGAATGCATTGCCTTGGCTTGCCATGCCCAGGGGCCAGGGCAGAAAAAAGCTAGAGAAGGGAACTGGAGCCTGGAGACTTTAGCTATTGCTATCACTGGAATGATGGAGGGGGGGAGTGGTGGCTGGGTGGGAGCCCAGGGGCCACCAGTTGGACAGTCCTACTTTAGTCATTGGTTAGATTCAAGTTTGCTTCTGTTTAAATAACTCTGACAAGATAAAGTTACATTTAGATCTTGGTATGGCCACTGAGGGGAAACTTTAGGAGGAGGAGGACTAAAGTACCACCAAGGAAGCTCTGTGATGGACAAGGACCCCATCGTGGCAGACACCAAAGAAATACATATTTGTCCAGATCCTTCAGCTGTCCATTTTCAGACCATCAAATGTTTGGAGTTTTAAAAGACAGTATTTTTTAAAAGCAAGTTTCATGTTATTTTGGATATTTACTGAACTGCTAGGACACACGCTTCTAGCCTGACCTCTCTTTTTTCTAACAATATTTTGTTTTTCTACTACATGGAGCACTTGTACAGGTCACAGCACAGCACTTACCTGTGTCATAGTTCACGATCAGGTCCTTGGAGTGGTTACCTATTTTCTGAGGCTGAAACTCCACCATTAGCTGCATGGTTTCCCCTATCCCTAGAGTCCCAATGGAGGGTTCCACAGAGAAAGGGCTGCAGCAACAAAACAGACACATCAAGACTAAATTAGAAACACCCTTTTGTAGGTAACAAACACATGTTCTAAGTTCCAGGCCTGGTTCTGCTCACTTACACCTATGTACATTAAGACTAACTCTGCCGTAATCAGAGTAGTTAAATCAGGGCATATATGATCCGAATCAGATCCAATGACCCCAACTTTCTGATAAAAACACGGATATCAAATGAGTCTTGAAATTGGCCTATACATCAGATTTATTCCTTCTCTGCTATTCCTTTATACATTTCTATTTATAGGGAATGATTCTGTGACTATTCGGTTTCTAGAGTGGTTCTGGAACCAAGTTCACAAACCCAGTTCTGTTAGTTACTGTAAGCAGGAAGTTAGTAAACATAATTGCAGAATTGCTTTTGAAGAACACAATGATCATAACAGCACTTAGCATTAGAAACAACACTCTGAATGAGAAGTTGTTGACTTTTTTTCACCTGATGTTTCAGTCTATAAATATTTCTGCAAAAAGAAATTATCATTAATTATTTGCTAAGTGCTAACAAGTTCTGTGGCATGCAAAAGACAGAAATATCAAGATACTCCATATTTCCATTTTTTCATGATAAAAAATGTCCTTTTATATGTAAAAAGGGTTGTATTTTATTGGTATATCAGTGACAGTTGTTTCTAGGAAGCAATGGAGCAATCAGAAAGACTCTGAATCAATGCAAATGAAAATTATAGTTAGTGTGGTGCCCTGATATGTAAATACACTACACAAGAAAAAGGAGTACCTCATTTATAGCCTGAACAATTAAGATGCTAAGCAACTGAAGTGCAATGAACAGGAGCATTTCACTATAAGTGAATTTAATAGAGATTTTCTATTTAAGCTCAAATTATACAGGTTATAATTCTGGATAGCAGGACTCTGGAACACTTAGTAATAGAGTTCATAAAAAATGCTTGCCATGTTTAAGAAAAGTACCCACACTGGTTTTAAGTTCTTTGCAATGTGTTAGAAGTCATTGTGAGAATGTATCAGTGCCCCTGGAATCTGATAGAAAATGTTGATTGGAGCGGGATACAGCAAGGGATTCCTGGCTGACTGAATGGAAAGATCAATATTTGTATGTCTTGCAGTAGCTTCCTAAACAGATCATGTGACATGCATATCTGGGCAATAGCAGTTTGGCTTAAGAGATGTTACGCAGCACCCACTGGAAAGTAGGGCTGTGCAAAGCTTCAGTCACTGATTAGATTCAGCAGAGATTTGATCGGATTCGGTGGCCAAATCTCCAAATCCAAATTGAATTAGAGGACCCTTTAATCTCTCCGAATTGAATTGGAACCCTCCAAATCAATTTGGAAAGATTTGGTAATTCAGACACAGAAAAAACATTTAAAGCTGTGCCTACATACCTCTAGGTAGCAAGCAGCTTGTGAATGCTGCAATGCTGGGGTGGATGGAGTGTCCCCCAGAAGCACTTCCAGTCTGCTTCTGGATCCACCAGGGAGTGTGCAGGCCCCCTCCCTCCCCCCGTGCTCCCCTGGCTTGGTAACTAGTGCCTTCTGGGTCTGGGCAGGGGCACCTGGGGTCCCCCAACAGCCAATTGCTGAGCCAAGGGGGTGGGGCCCCCAGCTTGCTTCCCAGTAGACCCGAAAGTGAATCAGAAGTATTTCTGGGTTTGCTGCCAAGCATGTTGGGGGTGGAATGCTCCTGTGGGATGCTCCATGCGCCCCAGCACCACAGCATTTGCAAGCTGTTCTGAAAAAACATTTAAAGCTGTGTCTGTGTCCGAATCAGCATCGAATCTTCAGATTCAGGTTCAGCTGAATTGAATTTTTGACCTGGAGGGATGTGGGCAGTGGGGTCCCCCAGGGCTTGGTCCTCAGGCCCACACTGTTCAACATCTTCATCAGTGACTTGGACAAGGGGGTAAAAAGTACCTTGTTCAAATTTGCCAATGACACCAAGATGTGGGGGGAAGTGGGCATGTTAGAAGGAAGGAATAGGCTACAACTGGACCTAGACAGGTTACAGGGGTGGGTGGATGAGAATAGGATGGGATTCAACACTGACAAGTGCAAGGTACTGCACCTGGGGAGGAAGAACCAGCACCTTACCTACAGGCCGGGGAACTCCCTTCCCTTCAGTGCAGAGGCAGAAAAGGATCTCGGAGTCAGCATTGATGCCAAGATGAATATGGGCAGGCAGTGTGGGGATGCCGTCAGGAAGGCCAACTGTACCTTGTCATGCATCCACAGATGCATCTCAAGCAGGTCCAAGGAGGTGATAACTCCCCCTCTATGCGGCACTGGTCAGGCCGCAGTTGGAGTACTGCATCCAGTTCTGGGCGCCGCACGTCAGGAGGGATGTGGACAACATGGAGAGGGTCCAGAGGAGGGCCACTTGCATGACCAGGGGGCAGCAGGGCAGGCCCTACGAGGAGAGGCTAAGGGACCTGAACCTGTTCAGCCTCCACAAGAGAAGGCTGAGGGGGGATCTAGTGGCCTGTTACAACCTAGCCAGGGGGGACCAGCAGGCAATTGGGGGAGTCCCTGTTCCCCTAAGCACTACCAGGAGTGACTAGAAATAATGGTCACAAGCTGGCAGAGGGTAAATTCAGACTAGACATCAGGAGGCGCTACTTCACTGTCAGGGCGGCTAGGATCTGGAACCCACTTCCAAGTGAAGTGGTGCTGGCTCCTACCCTGGGGGTCTTTAAGACTCGGCTTGACAATTACCTTGCTGGGGTCGTTTGACCCCAGTACTCTTTCCTGCCATGGCATGGGGTCGGACTTGATGATCTGCTCAGGTCCTTTCTGACCCTACTAACTCTGAAACTATGAATTGGGGACAGTGATCTGAATCAACGAATCTGAATCCAAATTGAATAGGGCCCATTTTGCGCACCTCTACTGGAAAGCCAAAGTTTTCATTTGTTTCTTTACAAAGCTTAGCTTGTGGTTAAATAATCACCCTAAAGAACACAGTCTGTCTTATGGTATTGTGTTTCTGAAATGCGGTCCACATATAAAAATAATGAGAACAACTGGGTCATGCACAAGCTGAGCTTTATTCATATGAGCACTATGAAAGCCAATGAAATTGCTCAAGTTTTTGCTCATTAAGGATATGTTACTGCAATTAGGAGCCTGACCCTGTTCCCATTACCATCAGTGACAGCTTTGCTGCTGACTTTAATGGGAAAAAGATTGGGCCCAAAGTGATTACATGAAGGTTCTTAGATCTGTTTGTTTTGGGAAAGCAGCACTGGGCACTATGGCCCTCAATATCTGTAGACTTTGATTGCTATGTGGTGTAATTCACCTGCATTCTGCTTGCCAAGCTTGGAGCTCTGTAAATAACTACTGCCAGTTAAGTCTGTCTGCAGTTCCCCAATAATCATCCTTTAATGTGATGGAAGTAGTTGAATACCAGTGATTAGGCCTCGGTTAAAATACAGGTTTGCTCTTCCCTAAGCCAAAGGCAGACAAGTAATTTCACTGACGCTGAGCTGTGAAAGCCAGAAAGTATCAAATTGCATGAATTAATTGGTCCCATACAGCTAAAAGGAAAAAAAAATCCTCTCTCAAGGGTATGCAGTTTACCTCAACTGCCAAAAGCATTCAGATCGCTTACTCTGTCCCTATTAATGGTGTGGACCTGATATGGAAAGGCTGAGCTTATTATAGTATTCCTGATAGTTTCCCCCACATCTCAATAACTGCATGCCTTGAAGGTAGTCTGACATGTGTCACAGGGTTACTCGATCAAAGGAAAGGAGTGTTTCCTCCCCTTTTTACAAAAAACAAAAAAAAGTTTTCAGAAAGGTGATCCTGATTTCAGTCCACTAACAACTCCCACCTTTTTATGCTAGAGACTACAACACATTTACTGCTTTTCTATTTGGTTTGGTGATACTCCTTGCAGTTTTAGGTTAGCCATTAGGAGATATTTATGAGGGGACCAATCTTCATTATCAAATTCTTCTTTGTGGTATGGTAGAGGTTCCAACCAAGATCACAGTGCTAGATTCTGTATAGACATGCAAATGAGAGATAATCTGCAACCTAAAGAGTATACAATCTAAAAAGACAAGGCAAACAAAAGGAACTGGAAGTACAGAGAGGAAAAGTGACTTTCCCAAGTCCACAAAGCAGATCAGTAGCAGAGGCAGGAGTAGAATCCATTTGTTTTATATCCCCTATGCCCTACCTACTAGACTCTTCTTTCTACTTCCCCTTTCTTCTGGGAGCTTGAGGACATTACCTCTGACTGGACTCCCTAGGGCTGGGGAATGGAAGGCCTATATCCCTAGACTTAAGTCAGCTCACAAGGGAAATAAACTAAATAATGGCACAGACTATGGATAGACAATTGCAGCAGGGAATGTATTTCAATGGCTAAATGAAAATGAAAAATCCACCAGCATGAGGTGAAACTGCCAGACTAAACTTTGACCTTTAGTTCATTAATTGTGCTGGTTCCAGATCTGTTCTTTTAAGTAATCATCAGGACCCTAAACAGAGAAAACATGCAGCATAGGTTTCCTTCTTAACATACTTTTCTTACATCTGGTTTACTTAAATCCTCCCTTACTACTGGTTCTTACATATTTGGCTCTCTGGTTTGTTCATAAAATTCCATTTGTGATCTGTTATCTCCATCTTGCCTGCCAAAGTTTCAAAGCCTGTACTGAGTCAGTAGTAAGCATACATTTGGATCTTCAGCTTGAGTAAATGAACCTGGCCCTAGTAGCTTTAATCGAACTGCACTGATTTATTCCAGCTGAGAATCTAGCCCACTGTTTCTACACTAGAAGGAGATCCATATGGAATTTATCTGTTTTGTTGTGATGCCAAACCCCAAAAATCACTGTCACAAACTTGGAATTGTGACTGACAAAAGTGAATGGAATTGGCAACTTCAAATTAATTTATTGAGGCCTTTACTCTAAATCATCAGTATCTGTCCAATTATAAGATGTATGTATGTATAAGAGCTCCAATATCTTTCATCAACTGCCTCTTCTTTGCCTTTTCCCCTTCCAAACACATCTTTCTCCTTTTCCTTCTTCTAGCCTGTTCAATATAACATTTTAGTTTGACAAAAACAGTTTTCAGCCAGTCTAGATTTCATAAAGAAGACTCTTGGGAAAGGTTCAGTCTTACAAAAACCTACTAGTAACCAAATGTCTTCCAGACTTCCATTAAAATCCTAAAACGTAATTTAATCCAAGCAGACACATTCATTTTAATATTGATAATGCTAGAGACAAGACGCTATCCCTGTTAATTATATCTCTTTGTTTGAAACAACAGAACACCCAGGACTCCAGAACTCTGAAAGAGAATCCTGTGCCCGGTGGGAATCTCTAACATTTTCAGCTTCTGCCTTTCCAATCTCTGTATCTGGCCTCAGCTTCTAAGTGTTCTTCTACATCTTAAGCCTCAACGAAATTGAGCAATAACCCTGAAAGATCCTTGCACAACATGACATCTCTAACAGTCTCTACAGCTCTCTCAAGCACTCTGCGCTCCATACTATGTTAGGGACACAAGCACTGCAGAGAGACTTCTGAGATTAAACTAAAAGAAGTTCTGAGCTGATCATTCTTACCAAGAAAATAATCCTTATTCATGCTTTGAAATTACCATTGTTGAAGAAGATCAAGCTTTCACTTTCTCCATTTCCTTGTTACCCTTGGTATCAGCCTGATTCTGGTAGACATCTTTTCAATTGGCTTGGCCAACAGACAATTTCAACTCTTATGTAATGTCAGCAACTTCACTGGATTCACAGTCAGAAGGAATCTGACCCTCAGTGTCTTTCTACCATTTGGGATGAGAACTAGTCACCCTGAATGTCTCCTTTTCAGAATTATGTCAGTGATTGGCAGATCTCACCCAGATCTTCATGCTGCCACATGTTTGAGGAAAAAGAGGAACTGACACTCAGGGCAACAACACTTCCCCAGTCAAACTCTGCATGCAGTGCAGGCCATACACTGCAAAGGTGAGAGGAGTCAGTTCTCCAAGGACAGTTCTACATCCTTAGCCATCTATATCCTCCAACTGTTTCATGGACCTGGAGACTGGAGACAGGGACAAGAGCAGCAGGAAAGAGAAGGAGGGAGCATTAAATGGTATATGAAGGGGCGAGAGAGAGTTTCTGGGACTGCAGTTGCAATAAGTCAAGAGTACAGTGTAGCACTGACAATCCTGTCTGCACTATAGTTTGCTTAACTTCTACAAGTTCCACTGTGAAGTTCTACCAATGAACTGTTCTTTTATACTGAACTCCTTTCCCCTAAAATGTGGTACAGCACAATGTGTATAATGTCGAAGGCAGAGGTTAGGTTAAAAATGGCAGCTCTGCATTGAGATTTCCTCCCAGCCAACGTTTTCAACTCAAAATTCCTGGTATCTAACATTTATCTTGCTGAATGTCACAGAGAAGAAACTCATTAGCTTGCCTTGAACAATGAGAAAAAGAGCAACAGATGAAGCCATGACAGCTTTCTATCTTTGTATTACTGTTATTTATTATTACAATATGAAGATAAAAGATGGACTGGCAGGCGCAGACGAGAAGAGGCACAATGAGACAATGCTGGACAATGTGATGGGCAGTGTTTTTAGTTTAATAGCAGCCGAATTGTTTCCAAGGTTTTTGCAGGTATCATGGCAAAGGAGTGTTCAGGGGAGGGGAGAGTCAATGTAAAATCTTCACAGATGTTTAAAGGAAGACCTTCCCAAGCATGGCAGGTATTATGGAACAAAGCAGGAAATGTCCGTATGAAAATAAGACTAGTGAGCAACAGAGGCTGGCATTATGGACAACCTCAAATGAACTGACCTCTTGTAGTAGGCTGCATGTCTCAGGGGCTGCAATCCAGCTGCAGGCAGGGAAAAGATGATTGCAGGCCTGCCTGAGAGAATTGGGCCAGCTGATGGGGATAATGAGTTGGCCCAGAGGAAGTTAACAGCTCCCAGGGAAGGCTATAAGGCTAGGGGTGGCAGAGGTGGCAGGGGCAGCAGCAGCATTATTATTATTATTATTGAGCCAACGTACTTTCTCAGGGTCAGGTCTGGGAAAAGACTGAAGGGTATGAGTTAACCATTTTTTGTTTATGTACTGTGTGTTTGGTGATTTGATGGTTTATATTGTCTACTGTGGGGGCAAGTTCACTGTGTTATATGAACAGCCAGCCTGCTACACCTCTGTATACTAAATGAGAGGGGAAAGGTGGGGAAGGGATAGTTTGTGAAGGACCTTGAAAGTAACAGGTGGTTGATACCACAAAGAGAGGAGGCTAGTGGAAGGATGCAGTCAAAGCAGCAGGTTAGCAAGTTATATTTGTAGTAGCTTTCTTGATAGGTACAAGCAGGGCAATACTGCATTTTGTCAGTCTGAGTAAGTGATATTGTGTTAATCAAGACATGAGATGAAAAGCATTTTGGCTGTGTGGATAAACAGGAAAGACAATAACTTGGAGATGTTAAGCAGAAGGATTAAGCACATTTAAAGACATAGCTTGGATGATATTTCTAGATCTTTACAAATAACTTGAATTCTATTCCACCTCACTAATTCCCCAATTAATAATATATAACTATACTTATGAATACAACAACTTAAAAAAAATCTGAGGACATGCAAGACATGATCTTTATGGCTTTGAGTCAAAAGTCCATTCTTATTTTGCAAAGCATTTCATAGTTTCATAGTTGGTAGGGTCGGAAGGGACCTGAGCAGATCATCAAGTCCGACCCCCTGCCATGCCAGGAAAGAGTACTGCGGTCAAATGACCCCAGCCAGGTGTTCATCCAGCCTCCTCTTAAAGACTCCCAGGGTAGGAGCCAGCACCACTTCTCTTGGAAGTTGGTTCCAGATCCTAGCCGACCTGATAGTGAAGTAGCGCCTCCTGATGTCTAGTCTGAATTTACCCTCTGCCAGCTTGTGACCGTTATTTCTAGTCACTCCTGGTAGTGCTCGGGGGGGGAACAGGAACTCCCTCAGTGCCTGTTGGTCCCCCCTTACTAGTTCGTAAACGGCCACTAGATCCCCCCTCAGCCTTCTCTTGTGGAGACCGAACAAGTTCAGGTCCCTTAGCCTCTCCTCGTAGGGCCTGCCCTGCTGACTCCTGATCATGCGAGTGTTTAAGCTTGAATCTAAATTTAAGCAGGTATTTCAAGGCTTTGTTGAATACGGATGAATTGATGTTCTCAAATGCATTCCTAAAGTCAGATCTGCACTAGAATGCCTTGTGATCCCTTCCCCTTGTTGTGCATCTCATCTTATATTTACATTTTAAGCCTTTCAGGATGGGAACATGACTCTCATTTATCTATGAAGCTCCTGACACTATTCTGAGTGTTCTATGATCATAATTAATCACTATCACCATCAAGCTAATACTGGTCACATAGAAGAATTAGTGGCACATTAAACCAAATCCCCATCACCTGCATTGCTAATAATACTGAAGTCTCTGCTGTACCCTGTACTTCAGGGAAATTAATTCCCCTAATGTGAACAGAAAAATGGCCTGTCTCTTGTGAAGATCTGTGCACACATTTATTCACAGAAAATTGCCAGATAAGGATCTATTAATTGATGGAGTGGCATATTGGCCTGACTGTCAAGGCCAGTTATCAGTTTGGTTTGAAGGCCAGTTTTGTTCTGCCTTGATTCTTATTCATTCTGTGCTCATGACCACAGTATCTGAACACTTTCCACTGCTGTAGTGAACACCATAGTCAATATCTGCTCCATATTGTGACATTTATAAAACATCTAACTCTATTCCACACCCATTTACCCCTCCTTAAATATATATGCATGTATATATGGGTACACATCAATAGAACTAAATTTCTCTAAGTTCTCACTGCAGAGTTCTTTTTGACATTTCACATAATCCTTTTTGTCACTTAAAAAATGTGCCCTGCTGCAGAAGCAGGGATGGAAGAACATCTAAATATTTAAAAGAAGTCTGAAAGGAAGTGGAGCCCCTCTTCTTATTAATTAAAATAAAATTTTACTTGTACTCAAAGATGTAAATGATCTGTTTGAAGTTCCAATCTGGTTTGGGAAAAGTCATAATGACATGCAAGAGATGATAGACTCCCTTCAACTCCATGACTACAAGGGAAATATATCACGTTTTCATCTTTGCACCTGATCAATATGCTTATTCATAGCATTCTTCTGGGTTTTTCTTGTGGTTTGAGGTTATAAATTATTTTCTAATAAATAAAAATTCTGTACTTCAACATCAGGATAGAAATAACTGATTGCTGAAATAATAATGATCATTAAATACATATTTATTGAGGTTTAAGATGTATGTGACAAACACACAGTGAACCTGTTAGAGGAGTTATTAAGCACATTTAAAGATATTAGGTATTGAGGGCTCCTATAGATATGCAGGGAGCTGGCTCCAATGTGCTGGAAATTCAGCACATCAGAGCACTTGATTAATGTGCTCCAGCAGCCTCCTGTATTGTGTGCATCAGCATCCACATATTGAAAAATGGTGGCGGAGTGCTTTGAACTAAAGCTTGTTCAGTGAGCTTTAGTTCAAAATGCCCTGCCACCATTTTTCAGTGTGGCAGATGCTGATACACGTAACATTTGGATGCTTTTAATTAGTGCAGCTCACTAATTAAAGCGTCCCACCACACCTCCTGGAGCACATGTAAAAATGCCCATAGTTAGCATTTATTTAACCTATGAAACTTAAGTCTGGAGGACCACAGGCAGAAAAGGTCTCTGACTCGAGCCCATTCCACAAAAAATTCATAATGGGAAGAGGACTTGGGTCCCTTTCTTCTGTATCCTCCCCAGGCATCCCTGGTTCTTCATGGCCAATTCACAGAATGCCCTGGTTTGTTCACTCTTCTGTTCTATACTGTGGTGTCCAGATGTTTTACTTTAGAGCTATCTAACTTCAAAACTATTACTCCAAGACTTGACTTTGGATCAGTAAAGACAAGACATGAAATCCAACTCTAGAGTCATTCCTTTGAGAGAAATTTGACAAGCTCTCCCAAATTACCCAGTTTCACTGGCATTTCCAGCCAGTCAGTCTGATCTTGAGGAAGGCCAGATATTCAAACAAAACAGACAGAACCTGAGAAATCTGTGCTAGAAAGAAAGCCCTTCATTTGGCACTGGGGAGGATATAGATTATTTAAATGAGGCATAAAAGTAGTACAAAAAAGGCAAAGGTTTCTTTTAAGCTCACGTTTCCTGTGTTTGTGCGTTGAGGAAATGGAGACAGAGAGGTTAGAGACTTGACCAAGTTCATATAAAGAATTCCAGCTAAATTCTAGACTCCTACTCTCATGTGTAAACTTCCAGATGACATTTTTGTCAACTGCTTATAAGCTGTTTTAATTTGTTTCACCCATATGCATAATCCAAGGCACTACTGTGCACTTATTTGGAACTCCAATTCAGGAAAGCACTAAAATGTGCTTCACATGCTAAAGTCTATTCCTATTCAGCAAATCACTGATGCACATATCTCAGTCCCAATTTAAGCATATGCTTAAGTGTTTCTCTGAATCGGTGTAATGTGAGGTGATGGGAGTTAGCGCTAGTTACCTGACACAACAACCACTTGGAGCAAGAGGACATGGTAGAACTTCACAGCTACATGACATTTATGGCTTCCCGGGGTTCAGCATGTGTTTGGCAACCGCAAAACCCTGCCATCTGGGGCGTGTGCATACCCCACAACATGTAGTATGCATGCCAGCCCACTAGCAGATAGCTCTAGCACTCTTCTGAAGACTGAAGGGGCTGTGCCTTTGTGTTTAAGCTTCTGGGAAGCAGGTCTCCACTATCACCAGCTGCACTGAGATTTTGCTAACTTGTTCCTTTTAATTAATTCTATTATGAAATTAAATAGTTAAATAGTTAGGTGGGTGTTCCCCCAGCTCACTGCATCATTTCTTAATGGTGCATATAAACCTTACGAACCATGTGTCAAAGAAAGTTCCCATCGTGGATTCTCTCTCTCTAATGAGCAGGAGACATCCTTTCTGCCTATCAGAGTACAGTAAGTTTTGTTCCTTTCAAGCCAACAGGATTTTTGGCTGGTGTTTCTGTGAGGTACACACAATCCCATGCTATAAAACTCTATGACATACAATGGACAATGGATAAAAAGTTCCCTTGAAAGTAAAAAACACAGTAAATTACCTTAAAAACCGAAGGTAGACATGGTTCTTTGGGTGAATCTGATATCTTTTATTAGACCAACTTAAATTGTTGGGGGAAAAAAATTTTAAGCAAGCTTTTCGGTTTAAACCTGCACCCCTTTAAAAACTGAATGCACCCCAAGATTGCTCTACTTCTTTTGTTGTCTAGCATGAACTGCACCTTTAGCAAGTGAGAAGGTGTAATACAGGAAGTGCACACAAACTCTTACCTCTGGGTGGTGATCTGGTAGCGAGCTTCTCTATTGCCAATGTTGCGAACCAGCAGAGTTTTCTGAGTGCTGTACTTGACAGGGCAAGTAGAGAAGTTCAACTGGTCAGGAAAGTCCAGTATTCCTCGGGCACCTATAGCTCGAATTGGTATGAAAAACTTTTCTCTTTCAGTGATGCAGGTTAGTTGGTGGAAGTAATCCTATGGGAAAATCAACTCAGCATCAGTTAAACTCATATATCATTCCCATAACAGAAGAGTCTCAAGGGATGTGACTGTTTTCACAGACAAAAAACTCCGTTACAAAAAGTGAACATTAGGTTACAGGCCCTGACTTTCAAATGTTGCTTCATTTTTTTAAAAAAGATTTTTTTATAGGATAGTCTTCTTGAACTGGAGACAAGAAGGGCTTCCAATATTATACATGGGGTACTTGATTACAATTGGATCTGGTGTTCTCTGTCAAGCCAGCTTCATTACTGTAACCTCCCTATGTGAGACGACAGGCCCTCAGAACACAATGCACTGACCCCAGAAGTTTTGTCATGTCTAGCACTTGAGCCTAGAGCTAGTGGTTGGGCCTGCTGAGATTCAGAATCCAGAGTTTTCAGCTTTGTTGGGTTTTTTTTGTTGAAGGCCTGTAGAAGAACTGGGTTTTAAGGAGAAGCAGATAATAAGAGTCCAGGTTAGGAGGGATTAACGACTAATAGGGAGCCGACAGACTTGCAGTTCCCTGCTTTAACTCATGGCGCTTCGCAAGATTCCCCCCAACCCAACAGACTTTCACTGTTGTGTCTGGGGGGTGGGAGATCGAGCTCCAGTTTGGGGCAGCTGTGTGTCTGCAACTGCTCCCCTAGCCCTACTCCCCCACTCGTCAGCACCCCCCCAGCCCTGATGCTATCTTCAGAATGGGAGAAGGGAGGGGAGGGAATTCAGTCTGGGATTTGCCCACCCTGTGCTGGAGGGTGGGGTGGGTGGATTGGAGCCCTCCCAC
>NW_017728998.1:45705894-45714224 GCF_001723915.1 Gavialis gangeticus
GCCCTGGTGCTATCTTCAGAATGGGAGAAGGGAGGGGAGGGAATTCAGTCTGGGATTTGCCCACCCTGTGCTGGAGGGTGGGGTGGGTGGATTGGAGCCCTCCCACTTCATGGGGGACTCCAATCCATCTGCTCCCTAGTCCAACACAGGGGGCGCATCCACACAGGTGCACATGTGCATCTTGCAACATCTCAAAGCCCTTTGAGACACTGCAAGAGGCATGTGAAAGAATGAGAAAATGTTCCTGCAAAATAAGACCCCTGGATATCTAGGGGTAAAAAAAAAAAAAAAAAAACATGGTGGAAAAAAGCAGGGCAGGGCACAGTCGCATACCATGCTCTGAGGCAAACGGAGGCTCAGTCCTCCACAGAGATGCTCCGGAAGCCTACCAGAGCATCTCTGTGGTTGGCCCTTTCCTGGGTGCTGAAGCACACTGCCTGCAGCAACTGGGACCTGGGCTCTGTGCCAGGTAAGTAGGGGTGGGGGGAGCTGGAGGAACAGGGGACTACTGAGGGTGCAGGGAGCCATGCAGGGCAGCTCAGGAGGGCTGGAGCCACCAGCCACCCCCCTTCCCCCCCACATGGCTCCAGCCCCCCTTGCTTGGCCCACGCCTGGCTCCAGCCCTCTGCTTGCCTCCCCACCTGGCTGTGGCCCTCCCATACAGCCCCGGGTCCTGAGTGCATGAGCCCTGTGCTGTCCAGCAAGGCCACTTCTATGCACACAGGACCCAGGCCAGTGTGGCCAGTGGTCCCCATGAGTCATACACAGCCTCAGGTGACAGCCCACAGCTGCCCGAAAACACATGGCCCCACACGGCCCTGCGCTGGGCTGTAGCAGCCTGCTGTGGCAGAGACCGCATGGATATCTGGTGTCTGGGGCCAAGTCACACTGCCCACCCCCACTGTGCAGGGGGGCTGTGCCATGAGGCCAAGAGCATGGCTGCTGTTCCTGGTAAGCTGCGGGGGGGGTGGAGCTGGGTGGGAAGCGAGCAGGGGGGCTGCAGCTGGGCAGGGAGTGAGGGAGCAGGCCGCAACTGGCAATGGAGCAAGCAAGCAGACTGCTGCAGTGGGTAGAGGGTGCAGGAAACATTCAGGGCTGCTTCAGCAGTCCAGCTGGTACAAGAGCTAGTATCCCCAGATACCAATTGGCTGGTGCCCAGAAGCTCCTGTCTATTTGCATCTTCCAGAGATCATGGGCCTTAAGGCCCAGCTAGTTAACTAATAGCTGGGCCAAAGTTTGAAAGATACAACTGATTTTTATTTTTATTTTTTTGGTGAGACAACTAAGGAAGAAAAGGGTAGGGGTGACATGGGGGTCAAAGGTTCAAAATCTTAAATGAAGTTCTCTGGTGGGGGACACCAAGCAGAGCCCCTTGGGCCACACCCACCGGTCCTCAAAGGTATCCAAGGAGCTGGCAGATGGCACCCATTGGTGCTCTGCCCAGAAACGTGGACAGACAAGAGAGAGAAAAGCAGCCCTGCAGTCTCCGGGCACCTTCCTGGCCAGAGCCTCTTTTCTGGTCAAGTACAGGGCCCACTTGGCCAGGGCCAGAAGGAGGTTGACCAGGAGGTCCCGGGACTTGCTGGGGCCATGGATGGGGTGACCAAAAACAAAAAGGTGGTGGGTAAAATTTAACCAGAACCTCAGGCGGAGGTTCTGGAGGTGGAGATTGGAGGGGCTGCAGCTTGGCACACTTGAGGGTCAGGTGCACCAGGGTCTCCCTCTGTCCATAGAAGGGGCAGGAGACCGGGGTGTCTGTGAAGCTCGCCACATACACGCCTGTGGCAATGGCTCCATGGAGGAGCTGCCATCTGAGGTCCCCAGTGACTTGTGGGATGAGGATGGAGTACAGACTCAGCCACTGGGGTGCCCCAGCCACACCCTTGCTGAGCAGGTCCCACCACTTGGTGCCTGGGTGGGACACAAAGGTGGCATGATGGATTGTGAGGCACATGAGCATGTAGAGGTGGCAGCAATGGATGGTGGAAAAGTGGACTGGTCTGGTTGGGCAAGGCACCAGTCCCATGACAAACTCTGGTGGGCTGGAGGAAATTGGGAGGGGGGGCAAAGCAACTGCTACCACACAGGACCTGGTCAACAAGGGCACGGGTGTTGGGATGCAGAGCAGATTTCACCTCCTGGACCAGATGGTATACCGCACGTGTCATGAGTAGACCCATGCACCAGGCCAGCATAATGGGGTCCACCCACTCCTGCCTATTGCAGTTCAGGATGTCTCTGATATGGGTGACACCAGCCAGAATCAACCTCTGTCACAACCAGGGTGCCCCTGCCATCAGCACCTCCAGCTGGAGGTTCCAGAGGAGGGGCTCAATGAGCAGGTCAGCACCCTGGGTGAGTGTTGTGGGGGACCTGGAGGTGGAAGCTAGCCTCTAGGCCAAGAGGAGGTCCCAGTAGAAATCTGGCAGCCCTCACAGGTCCCACAGAGAGAAGCCCTGCAGGCCAAGGAGCTGCCAGTTGTATCAGAGCCCCTGCAAGTGGCAAGGGAAGGTGTGCCCCAGGTGGCCCCATGCCTGGTTACTACCAATACCATACAACAGTCACTGTAGGGCCTGAAGGTGGGAAGCTAGAACCTGGCTACGCAGGCGAACCAGGCCCTGGCCTCCCTCCTGCAAAGGGAGGCTCAGAACCTCCTCAGCGACCCAGTACCATCCTAGCCAGAAAAATTCCAGTGCCCATCTCTGGAGCCCTGCCAGAACCTCAGGGGGCAAAGGCAGGGTGTGTAAGCCATGTCAGAACATGGACAGGACCAGCTGATTCAGCACCAGCACTCTCCCATGCAGGGAGAGACATCTCAGGAGCACTACCCATGCCCAGAGCCGCTCCACCACTCTTGCCTCCAGCTGGTGCCAGTTCTCCAGCAGAGAGGGGTCTGTGGGGGACAGGAAGACCCCCAAGTAGAGCAGTAAGCCTGTGCTCCAGTGGATCCCACAGAGCACAAATGGGAGTGAGCCCACCTGCCACCTGTCACCCACTGCCAGGCCAAAGTTCTTGACCCAGTTGATGCAGGTAGAGGAGGCCACTGAGTACAATGCCTGGCAGGCCTCCATCTGCGCCAGGTCGCCCAAGTCCTGGACCGCAAGAAGTACATTGTCAGGATATGCTGACAGGACTGGCCACACCGCCAGCTCCCAGAGCATCAACCCCGCCACCCGCCTCCATAGGAGAACAAGGAAGGGCTCCAGGGCCAAGGTGTGCACCTGGCCTGATAGTGGGTGGCCTTGACGCACCCATGTCCTGAATGGGATGGGCTCTGTCATGGTCCAGCTGAACTTAATCCAACACTCTGCAGAGGTATACAGCACCTGGAGAGCCCACACAAAGCAGGGTCCGAAGCCAAAGGCCCACAGCGTGCCCATGAGCTACCCACGATCCACTCTGTCAAACACCTTCTCCTGGTCCGGGGATAGGAGGGTGAAAGACAGCCCCTCCCAGCACGCTAGCTTCAGGAGGTCCCAGACCAGGTACAGGTCCAAGATGAAATGCTTGGGCACTGTGTATGTCTGGTCAGGATGGATCATGTCCATCAGCATGGACCACAGGCACAGTGAGATGGCTTTCACTGCTACCTTGTAGTCCGTGCGGTGGAGGGACATGGGACACCAGTTCCTCAGGCTGTGGGGATCCCCCTTCTTCAGCAGGAGGATCAGCATGGCCCTCTGGCATGACAGGGGGAGTTCCTCACTTTCCTTGGATTCGGCTCAGACTATGAGAAAGTCTGGGCTGAGAATGTCCCAGAAGGCCCGGTAGAACTCTGTGGTCAGCCCATCAATGCCCAGTGCCCTGTTGCCAGGTACCAGGTGGAGGATGGCCAAAAACTCAGCCAGAGTGAGAGGAGCTTCCAGCCGGTCCCAGTCACCCACACTGACCTGCAGCAGTCCCTCCCACAGGGTCTGACAGGCTTTGGCATCAGTCCGATCCAGGGAGAAGAGCTCTTTACAGAAGACCTGTGTGAGCTGGCACATCTCACCTGGATCCGTGAGAGGGGTGCCATCAACTGCCAGAAGGCAGGTGATGTACTGCTTGGCCCCCTGCCTCCTCTCCAGGGCATAGAAGAAGCAGGAGCTTCAGGAGATGGACATGCAAGCAGACAAATGCATCGCAGGCACAGTGGTTGTCCAGAGCACAAAGATCTTCCCACTTCTCTCAACACTCTCTGTAGAGGGATGGGTTGGTTGGGTCGGTGGCCAGGCACCGCTCCAGCTCTAACGCTTTCTGCTCAAGCTGCTCCCGGTCTGCTTCCCTCTGCTGGATGTGCTGCCACATATAGCTGTGGCAAAAAAGCCAGATGCGCACCTTCCCCGTATCCCACCATCTCTGAGCCAAGGGGAAAGTTGCCCATTGTTCCCACCAGGCCAGCCAGAACTCCTGGAAAGCCACCCTGAAGCCCACATCCTTCAGCAGACTGGCTTTGAAATGCCAGTAGGCCAACCCTGGACACCCAGGCCCTAGCACGGCCTGGGCCCAGACAAGGTGGCGATCACTGAAAGGGGTCGGGCGGATGCCAGAGAAGTGGGCCTGGGCAAAGTGCGGCAAAGAGATATAAACCCCATTCAACTGTGAGTGGCATGCCTGCTCCACCCCCCACCCTCACATAGGTGAAGGCAGGGGGGGGTCAGTAGGGTGACTGGCATGCCAGATGCCCACCAGAGAGTAGTCTATCAGGATCTCCCTGAGGACTCCCACAGCAGCCTGGTTCTGGTTGCTGCCCAACTGGTCTCATGCACCTAAGGTGATGTTAAAGTCCCTGCCAAGGACCAGGGGACCAGGCACTCACAAGGGTTGAGCGTGCTGATGTAAGTGGCCACCTGGCAGAAAAATCCACCAGCTCAGGCTCGTACATTCAGAAGGTTCAGGAACAGCCCCTGCACTTGGACCTGGAGTTGCAGCAGGTGGCCCGGCAACACCTCAACGTCCCAGAGAACCTCTGGCTGCAAACCTGGGGAGAACAGGGTGGCCACCCCACAAGAGGTGGCCGAGAGGTGGGGAGGCAGGGTCTCTTTTAGTTACTCTAGCTGCCAATTAGGCTCATCGGCTGGAGTTGTCAGGGTCTCCTGCAGGAATACCACAGGGTATCCCCCCTCCTGAAGGAAAGAGAGCGCCCAGCATCTTTGGAGACCCTTGCTGCAACCATAGACATTGAGGGTCATGATCTTAAATGACCTCATGACTGGGGGAGTAGAGTAGACAGTTCAGCAGAGGCCCCATGCACCTCAAAGTCCAGCGTGGTGTTCGCCAGCTCGAGGCAGCACCCTCCCATAAGTATAGAGGGTGTCTCCAAAACTGTGGGTCCGCCTATAGATCCAGGTGTTACAGCTTTTGGGCCCCTTGCCTTCCCCCACCAGCGCCTTTGCAGTGGCAAGGACACTGCCAAAATCTCCCCAGTGGTCCAAGGCAAGCTGTACCTTGCTGGCAGACCAGTGGGTGTAGTAGCGGTCAAGAAATGCAAGTAGCTCGCCAGGACCGAAGGGTCTGCAGGCTCTATGGAGCCTGCCAATGCTCGGTCATCCTTCTCCTGGTCCTGGGGTTCAGTGGGCTCCTTAGGTACCATCTGAACCCCCTGGTCCACTAAAACCCCAGACTCTGGCTGGGATGGGGAGAGCTCTGTAGCCCCTTGGGACGGGGGTGGGGGTAAGGATGGGGATGGGGTTACCTCACAAGATGGGAGGGCAGAGTTGGAATTTCAGTGGGTCTGTATGGGGTCCCTGACAAGATCGGACTGTTGGTCCAGGGACCCCACCCCATCCCTCTCTGGTGTGGGATCACTGGGCGGGCTAGTAGCAGGGTTTGACTGGGAGTGGGGAGGAGGAGACCTGTCAGGCACCAGGGTGGTATTAGTGCCTGTCTTGGGGTCCTGGGAGAGGTTACTTCCCCCCTCAGAACTCATCAGGGTAAGCCTAAGGACCCCCATCGCCCCTAGATCATTAGAGGGGAGGGCTCCACTGATGGACCTTTTATTGGGTTGGCCTCAGCCTCAGTGCCCATGACCTCGAGGGATAGGTTCTGGCCAGTGGAATGAAGGGTCTCCTCCATGGGCTCCTGCTCAGGGCTGTCCAGTAGCCCTGAAACCTCCTTCACAGGGATCACTCATTTGATCTTTCTCAGGGGTGGGTTGTCAAGCACAGCCAGGGAGGCTCCCAGAAGCTGGGCTGCACCTTCCCCCCCTTGTGGTGGTCTTTGATGTGGAGGACTTCTGCCCCACTCCTGAGGGCTCTAGCTGCACCTGAGCCTTCCTTTTTGCTTTGCAGCCAGAGGGGACTTGCACCCACTCAGCCATGGGGTGGTCCTCAAGTGAACAGGCTCCAGTAGGAGAAGGTGAGGGTTGGGGCAGTTACAGCGGGGATATGGCTGGGGGTGGGGAGGTCCTGCTCCCTCTCCTCCCCTAGCTGCTGCCCCCCCTCCCTCCCTGGGACTCCAAACTTGATTGGGGGGTGGGGTCCCCATAGCTCACTGGGGAGCTGGTAGTTGTGGCTGGGATGCCAGAGAGGCCTGAGGGGGGAGGGGTATCAGTGACATGGGCACCCCTCTCATCAGTAGGACCTACAGATGCCCTCTCCTTCTGGCCCATGGGGCACTTGTGACACAAGTGCCCCAGGGCATGGCACCGGAAGCACCACAGGTCCCCCAGTGTATAGAAAACCCTCACCAGAGCCCCCCGAAAAGGAATCAGCAGGCACCCCTCAGCTTCTAGCTGCATTCCTGCTGCCAGCTGGATCATAACCTGGTGACAGAAAAAGCACATAAGGCAGAGGCCAGGGTCTTGGCACCCCAGTGAGAGGGCCACCACTGGGCAGATAACCCTCCCCAGGGTTTGGAGCAGGGGGAGCAGGGTCCAATCAGGGATATAGGGAGGGCTGGAGCCGAGGACCACCCTGGTCCTCAGCTCTTCCAGAGGACCGAGGGGGATGTATGTGCCCTCCACCATGAGCCCCCTCTCCACCACCTTTTGTGTGGTAGCCTCTGAAACAAGGAAAAAGACCTCCTTGCCATGAAAGCAGTAAGCTACCACAATCTTGGGGGGCCTCCCACTACCCAAGCCAGGGCCTGCACACAGGCCTCAAAGTGTAGGTTTTCCCACCTGGGTAGTTGGCACCTCACCCCCTGCCTGCAGGTGAGTGCTGGAAAGGGGGCCCAACTGCCCAAGCTGGAAGGGCTGGCAGTGGAAGGTCCAGGCCCCCCAGCTTCAGGTCTCCCCACAGCTGCCTGTGCATAGCTGTGATTCACCCACTGGGGGGCCACATTGGTGGGGCTGGGACAAGGGCCAGGGACAGGCTGAGCGGGTGTGCCGACTGGTGTAGTGCAGCTGGTCCCCTCAGGCATAGGTGGTCTAGGCTTGGGGGCAGGGCCCTTGCCCTCCCCCCCCAGCTGTGGAGGATGCTGAAGAGGAGCCCTTCTTACTGCCCTTGCTCTTGGTCCCTGATGGCAAGAGAGGGGGCTTGGGAACCCCTCCAGGGGGGCCAGGAGAGACCCCCTGGCCCCACTGGCTCCCTGCCAGAGTCCCACCTGCCCCTGCAGCGGAGGTTGCAGGCTTCTCTACCCCTGGAGGAGGTTGGTCAGACTCTGCCTCTGAGGTGGAGGCTGTAGGGGCATGCATTCCCTTGGGGGCTTGGCTGGGATCCACCCCCATAGTGGAGGCCACAGGAAGCTCTGCGGGGGCATCTTCCCCTGCAGAAGGTTTCATATTTCTAGAGTCAGAAGGGACCTAAACAGATCATCAAGTCTGACCCCCTGCCCTGGGCCAGAATGAGTGCTGGGATCATGATACCCCAGCCAGATATCTATCCAACCTCCTCTTGAAGACCACCCCCACCCCCAAGGTAGGGGAGAGTACCACCTCCCTTGGGAGTCCATTCCAGAGCCTGGCATCCCTAACTGTAAAGTAATGCCTTTTGATATCAAGCCTGAACCTGCTCTCAAATCAATTTATACCCATTATTCCTTGTTATCTCAGGTGGTGCCTGAGGGAACAGAGCCTCACCTATTTTCCACTAGTTGCCCCTGGTGCGTGTATAGACAGCCACCAAATCCCCACTCAGTCCTCTCTTGTGGAGGCTGAATAGATTCAGGCCCTTTAGTCTAGTTCCTGCCCTGCCACTGTTTCACACAGGGGCAGGGAAGACGATGAAGAAAAACAAAATATCCAGTGGGGCTGGTGAATCTAAGAGGGGCAGGCAGAGTTGTGCGGGAAGGAGGGGGGCTGAAGCTCAGTAAGCTACAGCCCCACAGGGGAAAAAACTGGCAGGGCTATGCTTTGGGAATGTTGGGGAGGGGGAACACACACACACACACACACACACACACACACACAC
>NW_017728998.1:45714443-45719415 GCF_001723915.1 Gavialis gangeticus
CACACACACACACACACACACACACACACACACACAGAGTCTGGGTGTGGACCACAGAACTTACCACACAAGGGCAAAAGAATACAGGGAAGGCTGCTGAGGCAGATGTGAAAGATAGCTGGAGTGGTGGAGGGGCTTTGTTTGTTGAACATCAGTCCAAGAGCCCCTCAGGCCCCCAGCCATGCACTCAGCAGCAGAGCAATAGGCAGAAAAAACAAAGTAGGATCAGATGAAGTGAGGCAGCTGTGGGGGAAGGCAGGAGCAGTCAGTCAACTAGGAAGTAATCCAGTGCAGGTATGGTGTCAGGTGGTGCAACAGGGAATCTCTTGCTCTCCTGAGGGGGCAGCAGCAGAACAATGGTGACAGCAGCAGTGATGGTAGTAGCTGTCTAGTTCAGCCACTCAATGTGTGCTTCAGGTGAAAGTTGAAGTGAAGGTAGGGAAGTGGCCTGCCAAGGCAGCTGGGGCAGGCAAGGCACCTTTAGGCTCCAGCCTAAAGTTGGAGCCTGTGCTGCCTGTAGGGCCCTCTCCCATCCCCAGGGTGTCCCCTGACTCTGGCTTGGTGGTGGGTTGGGCAGCAAGCCAGAACAGGGGTGCAGAAGCTGGGGTGCAGTACAGTGCTGTGGGCCCCTCCCCGAGGGATCAACAGCATGCAGCAGAGGACCCCCTCCATGGGGTGGGGGGCAGCAACAGCCACAGCAGCAGTCCAAGGCAGGAAGGGATGCGGTCAATTTACCCCTAAAGCTCTGAGAGCAAGCCAGCAGTAGCCAGAGGCAGGTAGGGGTCTGGCCATCTTCTCCCCAGAAGCTCCTGAGACCAAGCTAGCAGCAGCAGCCTGGGACATGAAGGGGAGTGGCCATCTTCCTCCCAGAGGCTCCTTTCCCAGAAGCTCCTGAGGGCAAGTAGCCCTCAGCTACTTGCCAGGACAGCTTTTTATACTGCTGGAGCCAGAACAGGTGCTAACCCCAAGCTCTAGCTCCCCCTGGCTGCAGATCTGGAAGGAGGCAGGCTGGGTTATGTTTCCCCAAGTGGCACAATTTGCCCCACACCAAAGAGCATGTCCAGGCACATGCACTTTGGCAAAAAGCCCTGGCTCAAATTTGCACCGCTTTTACTTGAGCTGCTGCAAGTGCTTGCATGTGTGGACAGGCCCAGGCTGGGCAAACCCCAGATGGAACTCCCTCCCCCCTTATTGTCCTCACATTCTGAGGACAGCACTAAGAGCAGGGCTAGGCTGTATTAGTCTAGCCTGGCCCTGCTCCTGGCACATGACATAAACTAATGAAAGCACTCCCGTTTGGAACACCTTCATCTGAACCCTCACTACATCTGCAGCACATCCTAATTCTGTAAGGGCATGGCTGTAGAGCACTTTCAAGGGGCTGATTGCATGACAAATGTAACTTCTGTCTGTGCCCACAATGACTGAAAAAAGGAGCAGAAAAACTAGGATGTAAAAGAGCAAGACCAATTAAGGAAGGCACTTCTCTGAATATCATCCGTTTTTGACAAGAAAGGGCAGAGTCCTATTTTCTCTAAACCATTTACCCATTCATAAGTACAGCACTGTAGAAGCCTCTGAAGTAACTGCTTAAAAGCAAAATGCTCTGGTCTCTGAGGTGATGCATTTTAAATGATTACATTAGATTAGATAATATAAGATTACATGTTACTCTAATGGCTTACAATCTCAGTAGCGTGACTTACAGGGACCTCTCAGTATGCAAGGCAAACACTCCTCTCAATGCACTTTATCTCTCTGCACCCATACATTCAAGAGGAAGCAATTGTTAAGCAATCATATAACAAAAATATCTGATACTCTGATTTGGATATACTATAAAAAGGAATAATTGCATTAATTGGACTACAGGGGTCAACATTTACAATGAATGATGTAGGGAGTTAATCGAGAGCCTGGAATAGGGGTGGAGGCATGGGTGAGGGTATGCTAACAGCAGACCAGGGGAAGGTGAGGAGCACTTACCCCACTTGCACTCACAGATGCACTGTTTGGTGTAGTGCTGACTGCCTAGCTTCTGTGTCTAGGTAGAGGCAATGCAGGGATTCTCCCACCACTGTAAAGGCTGGAGGGAATGGGGAGCATCATTCCCTTCCTTCCACTCAGGCCTCTGCCCCCTAGATACACTGCTGTGACACTGGCTGCCCACCTTCTACAGTTGGTCAAAGGTAGCACAAGGTTCCTCCCTGCCAACCCTGTCCCTGCAAAGGCTGAGGGATTAGATTACTGTTTGAAACCTCTCTGGTTGTATCTTTTGAACAATATACAGGTGTTTGCACACCTAACACTGATAATATTATACAGCAACCCATAGCACCCTCATTGAGAATCAATAGAATACACAGATTTAAAAAAAAAACAGAAAATGGATCCATTCATGTGATCTTTGCAGGATAAAATAAAAACCTATCAACAAAAAAGTCGTGAATGAAGTGGGCACAGTGATTAAAATGTTCAAGTCAGATGAGTATGGGAATGAAGGTAGTTTGTTCTTTTCATATGGCAAAAGTTGGATAAATTAGAAAAGTCGAAGTTCAGGAAACAGTGGAATTCAGCTGCAAATCAGAACGTCCCAGTCCTCCTACACAACTCTGCCAATGCATCCTAATCAAAGCAAACAGGACCATGCCTGGCTTTTTCAGAAAAGAACTGTACAATCACACCAAATTGAATGGAGTTTTGGTAACCTGGGCAAACACCGCTGAGGTCAGTTAAACTACAAAAATCATTCTGCTTCAGACCTCAGAGATTCCAGTTTAACTTATGGCAGGGATCAGCAACCTTTCAGTAACAGAGGGCCAAACTAACACAGCTAAGTCATGAGGAGGGTTGAATGCTATAACGTATTATGTGGTTGATCTTAAACGGCAATGTGACAGCAGGTGGCTTCTTCATGAAGCACATGTACGACTACTAGACTCACCCCAGCTCTTTGCAGTTTCTCAGGAGTTGGAAAGACACACACAACATCCACCACTGAAAACCCTGTCCTGCTACAAGCCCTAAGGTAGTGGTTCTTAACCTTGTCAGACTCTAGGCACCCCTTGTTAGACTCAAGGCACCCAGCAGAAAATGTTAGCTCTTAGTTTTCATTCATTTTTTGACTATGGAAAAATAACAGAGCAATTCTTTTGTTGCAAAGAAGTTGGGGGAGAGGGAAACAGTTCAAAATGTTTTTAACACTATGGATTCCTATTTGAAATCTCTTTGTTTATTTTGTGAATCATGACAAAGCATGTTGTGACACCCTGGTTGAAAATCACTTCCTTAGGGGGAGACAGTCCTCAACCATACACACTGAAAGAGAGTTGAGGGCAAGTAGCCCTTGCTCACACACTGATTGAAGGCAGATCCACCACCTGCATCCCAAACTGCAGCAAAAGGCTCCTACCTGCACAGTATCACCACTTACTGCAGTCTAGCCAGTCCAGCCCCACAGATCATTCCTTGCCTGCTGTACCAGTCCCCATCTGGATGGGGACATACTAGAGTCCCTATTCCAGTCCTTGCTGTTGCTGCTGCTCCCCAGCCCAGTGCATGGCCTGCCAAGCTCTGGTACCCACCAGACTGCAAGGAGCACTTCAAAGCACAAAATGCTTCCTGTTCCTGATGTATGAAGGAGCTGTGGCAGCTGCACAGTCCATTCTGTATCATGCACTGGGCAGCATCTGCAGCAGCAGGGAATAGGACAGAGGCATCAGCACTTTCCTGACTAGCCTGGTGCATGGTGCAGAATGGACTTCTCAGTTGCAGCTGTAGTTCCTCCATGTCTCCTGAAGCCATTTTGTACCACAGGCTGGGCTGGTCAGGGTCATGCTGTCACCTCTCTCCCAGGTCTTAATGCTATAGTTGCTGCCTGGCATGTGGTGCAGAACAGACCATGCCGCTATCGTAGCTCCTCCAAACATCCAAAAGCGCGCTGTACTTCAGGATGCTCCTTGCAGTCAGCAGGGCCCTGGAGCTTGGTGGGCCAAACGCAGTCCCTAGACCACATGTTGTTGACCCCTGTTCTAAAGTAATGGATTTATCTCTTGATGTACTGCAGGTAAAACCTGGTTCCCACAAAAGTCAATGAAAAAGAACAATGGACTGGTCCTCCCAACCATTTTCTGTTTGTAACCAGAAGTTCATGATATGAAGAATGAAAAGTAACACAGCAGTATGAAACAGGAATGTAAATTGAAAGATGAGTGATCTCTGTCCAGGGGTATAGGTTGCCGCTGTGTTAGTCTAAGGACATAGGGCTGTGCGAAATTTCACCACCAGTTTTGTTTCGACGCTGTTTTGACCTGTTTTGAGGTCGAAACAGCAAAATCGAAATGAAACCGATATGGTCGAAACAGCCTCGTAACAAAATGAGGCAAGTCGAAATGTTTCGCTGTTTCGACGCTGTTTTGATGTTTTGCCCATAGGCTATAATGGGGAAGGTTGAAACAGCCTGTAACTTTGTCATTTCTGGTCAGATGTGGATAAAGCTTGCAGAAATGGTAGCCCCTTATGAGGGCATAAATTGTGCCGAGTTTCAAGAAGATAGGTGCAGGGAGTTCGGAGAAACTGCACTCCAAAATCCTGAAAGCAAAGCTCATGTCATGTGTACGTGTTAAGCCACAGCAGGGTCAAAACCGCAGGGGTGGTGGCCCCTGCTGAGGCCACGGAGCCTGCCAAGTTTCAAGGAGATAGGTGAAGGGGTTTGGGGAAACTGCACCTCAAGCTGTGGACAAGCAAAACTCATGACATGGGTGACACTGTGTGTGTTAAGGTGCAGCAGGGTGAAAGCTGCAGGCCTGCTAGCCCCTGCTGAGGCCACGAAACCTGCCAGCTGTCAATGAGATAGATGCAGGGGTTCTGGGTTTTGGGGCCCTGCACCTCTGGCTGCTGACAGGCAAAACTCATGACATGGGTGCTTGTGCAACTGTGTCTGTCTTGGGACATGGGGGAAGGGAAACTACTG
>NW_017728998.1:45719905-45720787 GCF_001723915.1 Gavialis gangeticus
AGCTGCTACCAAGTCCCCTCTCAGCCTTCTCTTTTTCAGGCTCAAGAGCCCCAGGTCCCTCAGCCTTTCCTCATATGGCATGTCATACAAGTCTCTGGTCATACAAGTAGCCCTCCTCTGGACTCTCTCAAGCTTTACCATGTCCTTGTTAAGGTGCGGAGCCCAGAACAGGATGCAGTACTCCAGCTGCGGTCTCACCAATGCTGAGTAGAGCTGAGTAGAGCAGGAGAATCACTTCTTTGCAATGGTTTTGCTGGAAATGTGCCAATTGATGCATGCCAACATATTGTTGGCCTTACTGGCTACAGCATCACACTGCCAGCTCATGTTCATACTGTGGTCAAATATTACCCTCAGGTCTTGGTGACAAGTGATGGGGGATTTTCAGTCGTGCTGCCTGATGAGAGGCAGCAGTTGCACAAGTGCCCATGTCAAGAGTTTTGCCTGTCAGCAGCTAGGTGGGGCAGGGCCCCAGAACCCCTCTGCCACAGCTGGCAGGCTTTGTGGCCACAGCAGGGCCTAGCAGCCAGGCCTGCAGTGGTTTCCCTGCACCCTGCCCCAAGACAGAAACAGTTGCACAAGCACCTATGTCATGAGTTTTGCCTGCCTGTGGCCAGAGGTGCAGGGCCCCCAAACCCAGAACCTATCTGCTCAACAGCTGGCAGGCTTTGTGACCTCAGCAGGGGCTACCAGGCCTGCATCATTCACCCTGCTGAGCCTCAACACAAACAGTGTCACCCATGTCACAAGTTTTGCTTGTCTGCAGCTTGAGGTGCAGTTTCCCCAAACCCCTGCACCTATCTCCTTGAAACTTGTCAGGCTTTGTGGCCTCTGCAGGGGCTACCATCCCTGCAGTTTTCACCCTTCCCTGCACCTTAACAC
>NW_017728998.1:45725787-45733157 GCF_001723915.1 Gavialis gangeticus
ATTTTTTCTCTCAAGTTTTTGTGGTGCAGTCTCTCCAAACCCCCCACATCTATCTTCTTGAAACTTGGCACGTTTCATGCTCTCAGAAGGAACTACAAGTTCTGCCAGTTTCATCCAAATCTGGCCAGAAATTAAAAAGTTATAGCCTGTTTTGCCCTTCCACATTATATCCTATAGGCAAAATGTCAAAACAGGGTCAAAACAGCAAAACGTTTTGACGGAACGGAACAGCTGTTTCGACTCAAAACAAAAGTCAAGACAAAACACTATTCTGTCAAAAAGTCAAAACACTGGTCAAAATGAAACGCTTCCGTTTCGCACAGCCCTAATAGGCAGACAAGTTTCTTTGGGTAAATCTGATATCTTTCATTAGACCAACTGATCTCTGACCAGTCATTTACCATAGTAGTGGTCTTTCATTTAGGCTCTATACATCTTGAAGACTGTCTCCTTGCTACAAATACTGTTAACCAAATCAATGGTCCCAAAGTTTTGATTCTGACACATTTCTAGTATAGCAGCAAACCTGTTTAACAATTGCAACATCTAAATTACCCCAGTGCATAGTATTTTCTGCTTTTTACCATCACCTGACTGACACACATTTATTTCTTTCAGTCATACTGTGCTCTTCAAGGTACTGTCTATTAGAAGATATTCCAGGCATGGCTACAGGTTTAGACCTATTTATTAGCAGCTAACATTTTGTGCATTTCACTGCTCTTGTGCCATACTGACCACCAGGCCCCAAGGGGGTTCTTGCATTACAACAACAGACACTGTTACATCCAGGATTAGAGAAAAAATGAATTTTGGAGACAAACCTCAAACAGGCAAGCTGCAAATTGCAAAAGAATTTGAGACTCCCATATAAAGCAGCATAAAGCACCATAATAGTAGCTATGAGGGAGTTCTGCAGGCAAATCTGAATATCATATTTCAGCAGTGTGTTTCATCTGCCCCAAATTTCCTGAATTAGTAATTTTGTGCTCAATCTGCAGTCTAACCCGCAAAAAGAAAAGAAAAGCTAAAAGGTAGCTAGTGTGAAATTTCTGTACGTATTTTCTTAGTACTTAGCACTTCTGACTATTTAAATCTTCAAGAAGCCAAATTAGTAAATGACAGAAAAATGTAAAATGCATTATCATTTTGGACACATAAATATAACATGGGTGTTGCGACTCCATTTGAAAGGCAAATACCTTATTAAGTTTTGGCACGCTGTAATTTATATATCTTCTCTCTCCAGAAACAAGGTGGGCAGAGGAGGATGGGGTAAATATAAATCAACAGTAAAAAAAATAAATCATTTCTATAGTTTAGGGCATCTGAAGGATAGTGACATGTAATAAAAAATTAATTTTCAAAGTTAGTGGAGGGCAAGAGACTGAACAAAACAACATCATTGTAAATAAGAACTAAAGGGCCAAATACTTCCCATGCTATGCAAGTCTGTAATGTCTCAAGCTCATTGAATCAAATGAAATAATGATGGACCACATTTGACATCCTTTATTTATGGTGCATAGGATCAAGAATATTTGCACTGAAATAAATTAGATCCCTTGTAGATTAAGGGACTCTTCAAGTGGCATGGCTACACATGCCATTAATATGCTGTAAACTTACTGCACAGTAAAATAAGGTGCAGTAAGCTTTCCTTGGAAATGCATCTACACATGTGCCCATCGAAAGCAAATTTGCTCCTGAAGGGAGTAGTTCAGTGCAGGGCTACTCCTGTTCTGCTTTGCTCTCCTACAGAAGCCAGGGGAAGCTCCGGGCTCCCCCAAGTGCCAGCCCTGGGCAGGCAGGGAACACTAGGGTTAGACCTGGGCTCTGGCAGAGTGGAAGGACCTATCCCACCTTTGGGGCAGCTGTCCCCCATCCCTGTGTTCAGATTGGTCGATTGGGGCCTGGGGCTGAGAAGCAGCTGCTCAGGGGAGGGGACAGTTTCTGGGCCCTCTGCTGCCCAGGCTGACTGGGAGAAGTGCTCCTGGTCAGCTGTCTACATGTGCACTATTGCACACTAGCTACTTTGCAGTTAATCTACTACCTGTATCTACAGGTAGTAGTCAACTGCACACTAGACTAATTTACTGTGCAGTAAATGCTGTGCATGTGTACATGGTGATGCTTTACTGTGCAGCAGATTGGTCTACTGTGCAGTAAAGCATGTTGTATAGATACGCCCAATGTCAATAAAGTATTGAATTCAGGCCTTACGATTAAGACAAGCAGTATTTGACATCTTGAAAACAACAATAGGTTTAAAAAAATGAAAAGCTGCCTCATTCCTTGGGATGAAATCTAATCCTGAAAATCAAAATATGCTGCATGACTCCCATCTCACTTCTACAAAGATAATTCCATGGGTGTCAAAGAAGTTACTCCCAAGTCAAGTTAGGTACTTCATGGCCAGGTACTTCAATGGGTGCTGAACATAAGGTTTGTGTTTAAATAAGTTGGCATCAAATTAGTGTCAGCAAGAGGGATTTTAAACAATCAAAACCAGGAAGTCCAAAGTATGTACGCTAACCGAGCGGCAGGTGCTCAGATGGTAAAAACCATCATGGTTCCACTATAGTTCATGGAGCTGTGACAAATAACACTAACTGAGGTTCTACCACAAGAATACTGCCCTGAGGGGAGTATGCAGTCAACAGAGTCTCAAATGCATGATGCAAAATTCTGGGAGCGGTGATGCATTATTCGCCACATGCAGATTTTTAAAAGGCTATGGGCAAACTGTTATAATGATAAAAATGCCAGCAATGTGCTACATACTTAGGCTTGGCAGGATTTATTTTTTATTGGTAAATGCTGATAAACATCAATTTCACCTCATAATTTTTATGAAGTACCATGAGTTACAGTGGGGAGCTACATGTCTGTCAGCACCCTAAATGGTCAGTGAGCTTTTCCTAACCAATATTTTCCAGATAATGGAATTATTTAACTTGCTACAGAGAGAAAATAAAGAGCCTTTGAGGATAAATAAAATGAAAACTATTACCCTTTATAGTTATATAAGACTCTGGAATGGATATTGAACTTTGTGTTTCAAGGTATAAGTCAACCTCTAGTAGAGGCTAGGAGATCTAATGATGGAAGCAGATGAGCTCACACCTGCCTGTTGCAGGGTTCTTGCCATTTTTTCAGAAGCAAATGTTTCTGGACACTGTCAGACAGGACAATGGGCTAGAAGGACCTCAGGGCTGACTCAGTGTAGTAATTCTTAAATCAAAGGTCCCACAATAAATGGCTTATAAGGAGTTTATAAATGACTGGAGACATTATAAGTACATTGCAGACAAGAGCAATATTCATTACAGATGGTTAAAATACATTGGCAGAAGGCATTATGGTTGTAAGCCACAGCTATAAACTACCTTTTATTTATTTGATTTATTTATTAAGTGGATATGCTGCCCTTTCCAAAAAAGGCTCTGGACTGTTTAAAATAAAAAACAAAAAGGTATAGAAACAGAATATATATCAAAATAAGAAGGTATCACAAAAACACTCCCCTGCATAATCCTCCAAATTCAAAGGCAGTCCTCCCCTTTTTACTCTCCTACCTCTGAGCATCCCTCTGTCCAACCTGACCTTGCTTTGTAACCCAGAATCCATGTTTCCCTACAAGAAAACAAAAATCTTCCCCACCCTTATTCCCTCCCAACCCTACTGACTCCCACTCCCCTGCTTCATGTGCAGGGGAGTCCTGCTCCTTTTTATTGTCCCTCTCAAGCTGTAACTCCTTCTCTCAAAGGGGGGGCCATAGCTTTCCTCAAACAATTCTGCTTCAGGTGGATGATCTGTACTCTTTAGCTTCACTAAGATATGTACCCTACCTGCCCAATATGTCAACAGCCCCTCAGATGCAAACTTAATTGTATAACCAAATACAAATAGACACAGAGATGAATGCCCCTAGACCCTCCATAATAAGACTACGAGTCATGCTGGACAGTAGAGGGCCAAGGCTAGAACTATGAGGCAAGAAGAGTCAGAGTGGCTGGGAGGTGGGAAAGAGAGACTGCAAGTGACTAGAGACTCTGGGTATCTCAGGAGTGTCCTCTCTGATTCTCCTTTATGTGAGGACCTATCCCTACCCCCTCAGAATGTACCATATCACAAGACACTATCCAATTAGGGACTTAGAATTTTCCATTCTTATCAAAGAGATGCTTTACCCCAGTTTCATTTTATGCAATGCATGCCTTAAGGCGAGCATACTCACTTCCCCGAAGGAACTGTGCCCCCAAGAAATACCTGGAATAGCTTCAATATGCTACCATTCATCTCTAAAAGGCTGGGTTGAATTTAAAAGAAGTTAATTCCACTAATGCAATAACTCATTGAATTAATGCCCATTGATTAATATGGAATATGACAGGACAATCTCCACCAGGCAGCAGTAATGAATTTTGCAAACCCTACAGCCTAAGCTTGTATTGCCTGAAAAAGGTTGGGTTTTTAAAGTACAAGGAGTAACAAGAGGGAAATGAAATGAGCTCTTCTATAAAATGTTTTTTTATGCCTGTTGCTTTGCCTTCTATTTAACGTAATCTATTAACAATCCTGAAGGACACACACATAAGAAACATGAAAACTCCTGTCTATTGTTTATTTGCAAATCGGTTCAGCAATGTTTTCTAATTAGGCAGAGACTGTCAAGCACCCGGGAATGCATCATGGAATGAGAACACCCACGTTATACAAATGGAGCCATAAAACAGAAAAGTGTAAATCAGGACTGGCTAGAGTAACTAATTGGAAATGTTGCCCGGCAGAAAAATTAGCATTTCACATTTACAAACCAAGCGCCAATGAACGAAGATACATGTCAGCTATTTATTTATTTACTGAATGCCTAATTTCATGACATGTCCCAAATGACTAAGAAATAATACGAAAATACTCATTCTTCAGGAAGGAGCCACATTCTGTGTGGCCTTTCAGCCACTGACAGCTATCAAATCCTTTTTCTTTAGCACACGCAGGCTATGATTCTTCTCTCTGCTACACCTCTATAAATCAAGGATGACTCCACTGAAGTCAGAGTGTAGTTATACCAGCAGAAGATCAAATTTAGGGCAAGAGAATTATATGCAGCCAATACAATATCAGCAAAGATCTCAAACCATGATAGGGAAAGGCTAGAGCTTACAAAAGTAATGTTCTTACCAGGGGAGAGAAGCAGAGGGAGACAAGCAGATGTGTGAGTTTAGTTTTGGGAAACTGAACTTTTTAAAAGTAAAGTATAATAATTCAATGACTGTTCGTGTAATACTTTCTCATGCATGAGTAAGAATTACTTATTTGTTTGAGACTACATAATACACACACACACACACACACACACACACACACACACACACACACACACACACACACACACGCACGCACACTCTCTCTATATATCAGATATAAAGTTATGTAGACATGTACATACAACATATTCCAGGGTCCTTATGGATCTTGGTGCACTTCAGGAGGAGAAGTGGGTTATAACTTGCACCACTGCATTTTAAGTGCACAAAGCCTAACTTTTGCTGGTTGACATTACTCTGCATTCATGGTGATTAGTGGAAGCACCCAAGAGGGTGATTTCACAGAGAAGGGGAGCAGTGGAAGAATTCTTTATCCAATGACCTCAGTTAAAAACTTGACCTTGTCCCCTTACACAACAACCTAGCAATACTGACCTTTAGAATATGCTACAGGATTTCATAGATTTCAAAGACATTAGGGCTGGAAGGGGCCTCAAAAGATCATCAAGTCCAGCCCCCTGCCCCAGGGGCTGGAAGTCTGCTGGGGTCATAGGATCCCAGCAAGATAAACATCCAAATTTCTCTTGAAGGTGTTCAAAGTAGGTGCTTGAACCACCTCTGATAGCAGGCTGTTCCAGACCTTGGGGGCTCAGACTAACTTGTTTACAGAGTCTGCAGAAGAAATCAGCCTTTGAAGGGGATCAGATGCATCAGAGGGAAGAGTAGAAGGTCTGCAGGCACAACCTAATTTTGTTCAAGCAATGTATTGTAGGGAGGCTTATAGGCATGTGTATAAAACTAAAACTCACACTAGTTAGTAGCACAAAGGCAAAACTGTCCCTTTGTACCATGTCGATTTAAAAGGATAGATGAGGGACACAGTGTCAGGTATTGATGCAATCTAAACAGAGAAGTAGAGAGCTCAGTCCTACTCGATTCCTGCTGGCACAAAAGCTGCAAACTAACTGTCAGACTGCCGTCTCAGTGACAGCACTCATCTTTGTGGCAGTGATAGTGTTTCTACTACTGCCCATCCAGGGAGTTTCTTCTACTATTGCCCATCCAGGGAGTTCTGCCTCATGAAAACAGCCCTAGCTTGAAGTTGGAAATCCCCAGAATCCCCCTCTGCAAAGACTGCTGAGAGGATTCAAGGGTTGACTGTCAATTCTCCACTGGCTTCAGACAGCCTGGTACTGTAAGACTTTTACTTCTGTGACTTCAGTCAGGTAAGCTTTCTGCTATCAAGGACTCAGCTTTCCATCATCAGGCACCTAGGATAGAATCATTCCATCCTCTTATCCTGCTTTTTCCTTCAGTTTTTGGATGTTAATTAACTAATCCCAATTGGTAACATTTTACAAGTCACCTAGGTATTTTTAGGAACCTAAAGTAGTAAGATTTAGGTTCCCTAGTCACTTGGACACTTTAAAAAAATAACCCATACCTGCAATTTTTTTATTGTAAATATTAATGATTTTCACTAACTTTTCAGTCTTGCCAAAGGAAAAGGTTATTCTACATCGGGGCAGGCAATTATTTTGGGTGGAGGGCCGCTTAATGAGTTTTGGCAAGCTGTCAAGGGCCGCAAGGGTAGCCCTGTCGCTTGACAGGTGCTCCGCCCCCTGGTTGTCATCTTGGGACTGGAAGTCCTCCCTCTTATGCCTGATCTTTACCACCAGAAGTCCCTCCCCTTGTCTCCAGAAGTACTCCTTTTTGGGGGGTGCCATCTTGGAACCAGGAAAAAACCTAATTATACACTAAAAATCAAACACTGACAATAACATATTTTAATTTTATTTTTAAAAATATTTTTGTCCTGATTTGTGTGCGTTTGTATGGTACATATTGAGGTCATTGAATAATAGCTCAAAATGAAGTCTTAACTCTTGTATATTGTAGGGGAGTGTGGAGGGGTGGGAGGGTATGGAGGGGTGAGTATGGGGTTTGTGGGGGCGGGTGGATGTGGGTGGGTATAGGATTTTTGTGGGTGTGGGGTTTGTGGGATGTGTGGGGGGTGGGTGTGAGGTGTGTGGGGGTGCATAACAGTGAGTGGGGCTCCCCCCAGAGGTGTGTGTATGGGGGAGACGTGGGGGAGGG
>NW_017728998.1:45733559-45733986 GCF_001723915.1 Gavialis gangeticus
GGGGGATTTGTGGGATGTGTGGGGGGTGGGTGTGAGGTGTGTGGGGGTGCATAACAGTGAGTGGGGCTCCCCCCAGAGGTGTGTGTATGGGGGAGACGTGGGGGAGGGTGTGGGTGGGTACAGTGTTTCTGGAGTGTATGATTGTGTGTGGGGGAGGGTGTGGTTGTTGGGTTTGCATAGGAGGGTTTGTAAGTATGGTGCGGTGTGCATGAGACCCCTGTATGCACCCCCCTAAGCTAGTCAGCAACCGCCCCCACCCCGCAACAGCCAGGCCACTGCCAACAGCGTGCAACCACAGCCTGCCTCGCGCATGCTCATTCCCACTGCAGCAGATCAGCTGGAACCCACGCACAGCCCTGATCCAGCCTGCCCCACCCCACCCCAATCTATTTTCCCTGCTGTAAGAATGGGAGGGAACAAATTTAAG
>NW_017728998.1:45738986-45769415 GCF_001723915.1 Gavialis gangeticus
TGTCAAGGGCCGCAAGGGTAGCCCTGTCGCTTGACAGGTGCTCCGCCCCCTGGTTGTCATCTTGGGACTGGAAGTCCTCCCTCTTATGCCTGATCTTTACCACCAGAAGTCCCTCCCCTTGTCTCCAGAAGTACTCCTTTTTGGGGGGTGCCATCTTGGAACCAGGAAAAAACCTAATTATACACTAAAAATCAAACACTGACAATAACATATTTTAATTTTATTTTTAAAAATATTTTTGTCCTGATTTGTGTGCGTTTGTATGGTACATATTGAGGTCATTGAATAATAGCTCAAAATGAAGTCTTAACTCTTGTATATTGTAGGGGAGTGTGGAGGGGTGGGAGGGTATGGAGGGGTGAGTATGGGGTTTGTGGGGGCGGGTGGATGTGGGTGGGTATAGGATTTTTGTGGGTGTGGGGTTTGTGGGATGTGTGGGGGGTGGGTGTGAGGTGTGTGGGGGTGCATAACAGTGAGTGGGGCTCCCCCCAGAGGTGTGTGTATGGGGGAGACGTGGGGGAGGGTGTGGGTGGGTACAGTGTTTCTGGAGTGTATGATTGTGTGTGGGGGAGGGTGTGGTTGTTGGGTTTGCATAGGAGGGTTTGTAAGTATGGTGCGGTGTGCATGAGACCCCTGTATGCACCCCCCTAAGCTAGTCAGCAACCGCCCCCACCCCGCAACAGCCAGGCCACTGCCAACAGCGTGCAACCACAGCCTGCCTCGCGCATGCTCATTCCCACTGCAGCAGATCAGCTGGAACCCACGCACAGCCCTGATCCAGCCTGCCCCACCCCACCCTGTGCCTGTTCCACACTGCCTGCCCATGGCGCATCCTGCCACCCCGTGGGCACACAGCAGGGCTGGGGAGGCACCGCAACTAGAAGGCACCGCAACTAGACTGCCTTTCTAGGCAGCCCAGGTGGCTCCTTCCAGCTGCCACCACTGCCCCAGTCCCAGCTCTGTGGTACCAGCGGGGACCTGCACTGCACAGCCCTGTCCCCATGCACCCACCCAGGCTCAGCAGCAGTGGTGCGAGACAAAAGCAGATGCACAGGGTCAGGGCTGTGCAGTGCCACAGGGCTGGGGCCAGTGGCAGCTGGAAGGAGCCACCTGCCACCTGGGCTGCTAGAAAGAAAGTCTAGCTGTGGAGCTACCTCAGCCCTGCTGCATGCCCAGGGGGTGGTAGGACACACCATCACCTTGGCTGGATTGTGCCTGGGTCAGGGGACAAAGGGACCCACCACCCCCTGGACAATGACCCGCTGTGGGCCAGATCTGGCCCGCGTGCTGTATTTTGCCCATCCCTGTTCTATATGCTCATGTTGCTGAGGATATAAACTATGGGTTAACAACATGTGGCCCATGGGTGAGATACAGCTCATGGCATCATTGGATCCACCATGTAGCACTATAGGATGTTGCATTACACACCCATGCTGCGCTGTGGCTGAACAACAGGGAAAAGCAGTGGCAGCAACCAGGTCTTAGCACCAGTTCATCTGAGAACTAAACTTGATCATTCTGGCCCACTGCCAAAAAACACACTGCTGACTACTGACACCAACCCCTGGTGCCTTTCATTTAGTACATCGTCACATTTCCAAACCTTATAAACATAGGGATAAAAGGAACAAAATGAAACCAAAACACTGACAAATGAAAGAGAAAAGAAAAAATAATCTTATCCAAAGAGAGGACCAGACAGACCCCTCCATTCTCTGTCTTAGTATATCAGCACAGGCTGATGCAAAGCTATTCTTGGGCAATGCAAATCATTTGAAAGACAGTGCTAAAAGCTAGCAGTATGATGGTGAAAAACACTGCTTTGTGATTCTCTAAGCATCTTCCTGCCTTGCCTTTCCCTCTCCTTGCCAGCTGCTAATCCTTTCTTTGCCTGAACAAATCTCAGGACAACAGTATCAAAAGTTGGCATCAGAGTGCTTGGTACATGTGACGCCATTAACATGTACATGTGATGAAAATGTCACTTTGTGTGGCTTAATGGTGTCACACTGCACACATTCAAGTATTTGGGGGCGTTAAATGACTTTGCATCATTGCAAACTAAACTACATCTGGATGTAGTTTAGTTTGCAACAATGCGCTGCAGCTGTCAGCTCGCCCCCAGCTGTGGGAAAGGCAGGCAGGCTCCACAGAAAAAAAGGATTTGGCCCCTTACTACTTCTGCCTTCAGCAGGCACCCACTGAAGCAGAAGTGGTGAGAGGCCCGATCCTTTTTGTTGTTAGTGGTGGTGATGTTTTTTGGCAGAGCCTGCCTGCCTCCCCCACACTGAGCAAGCTGCTGGTAGGCTGACTGGACCCCGAACTGCAGGGGGCCCCAACCCTTCCATCTGCAGTGACAGCACCCCCCAGGGCTGGCTGGGCAGGCTGAGCGCTGTCCCAGCTCAGAGACAGCACCCGGCCTGATCCAACTCTTCTCTGTTCCCAAACTGGCTGGGGCAGTACCCAGCCTGCTGGAAACCCACCTGGATAGCCCTAGGGGTGCTGCCACTGCAGAGGGAAGGACCAGGGCCCCTTGCAGCTCAGCGGCCGCTTGGCCTGCCAACAGCTCACCCCCTGACTGGGGGCAGACTCCGACCAAAAACAAACAAACAATTGGGCCCCTCACTGTAATCTGGCAGAAAAACTGAAACAGTGGGTTTCAATTAAAAAGCCACCACTTCAATTTATGGGGCATAGAATGCAACCCCCGTCACATAGAATCACACTCACTTTTAGTATAACAACGCTATTTGCATACTCACAGTCATTGCATGGTAATCTAGCCAAGTCAAGATGCTATAGATCAGTGTTTCCCAACCTTTTGGTTCCAGTGGCACATTTACTGGGCTTCTCCTATCCCATGACACACCAGCCAAGTGTTGGGGGGGAACCAAGCAGCCGGTGCAGAGCATGGGCAGGGGTGGCACAGCTGAACACATCGCAGGGATGCAAATCACTGGCTGGAGCCATGCCCCCCAGTCTCTCTGCGGCAGCAGCAGGCAGGAGGCATGGCTCCAGCACAAAATTCTACAGCACACCTGGACTTGATTCATGGCACACTAATGTGCTGCGGCACACCGGTTGGGAAACACTGCTATAGATAGAGATTATATTAGATATTATCAGGGTGCATCTACACATGTGCTTTAATGCACAGTAGTTTATTTTACTGTGCATTAAAACATCGCATAAAAATCATGCTAATACACTAATGCGCAGTAAAAATAGACTACTGTGCATTACGCATTACTAAAATAGTATGTTCTTTCACTACTGCACATTAGGACAGCCTAACACATGTTTATTTAGTACCTCACATGGAAGGTATTAAATTTAATGGACATTAGGAAAAGTGCATTAATGAATGTGTAGTTATTAGGGGTGTGCAAAACAGGCCCTATTTGATTTGGATTCAGTCTGAACTGGGGACAGTGATTCAATTAGTTGATTCAGATCACTGTCCCTGAGTCGATTCGGCCAAATCTGAATCTGAAGATTAGGTGCTGATTTGGAGAATCAGAAATTCAGACATAGACACAGCTTTAAATGTTTTTTCTATATACCTCAAGGTAGCAGGCATGGCTCATGCATGCTGCAATGCTGGGGCAGATGGAGCGTCCCGCAAGAGTGCAGGGGGCCCCCCCACATGCTCGGCAGTGAATCTGGAAATGGACCAGAAGTAGTTCTGGTCCACTTCTGGGTCCACCAGGGAGCGCACTGGAGCCCCCCCCAAAACACTCCCTTGGCTCAGTGATTGGCCATGGGTGGACCCTGGGTGCCCCCCCAGACCCAGGAGGCACCAGTTGCTGAGCCAGGGGAACACGAGGGGGGCCCCTGCACGCTCCCAGGCAGACCAGGAATTTGACTGGAAGTGCTTCTGGTCCACTTCAAGGTCTGCAGCTGAGAGTGCTGGGGAGCCCCCTGCGCTTCTGGGGTGGACACTCCATCCACCCCAGGATCACAGCATTCATGAGCCACCTGCTACCTAGAGAGTTCCAATTTGATTCAGAGAGATTAAAGGGTCTCCTGATTCAATTTGGATTTGGAGATTTGGCCACTGAATCGGGCCGAATCTCTGCCAAACCAAATCAGGGACCAAAGTTTGCACCGCCCTAGCAGGCATGCCCTGAAGGTAACAATGCTAAAGGATACAGCCACACCAACATTAAGAGATGTCTCTATTCAGTTGCCCCCTGCTATGTGAGAAACACTGGAATTTGCACAACATGTGTATGAGAGAGATAAAATGGCAGAGCAGATTTTATATTTCCATTTATTTCTGTACAGAATCATTCAGATGCAAGTCCCACTAAGCCTTCTGCAGCACACCAAGTTCCACTGAGTTAAAACCATCTACTGCTCAATTTGTCTGTGCCAAGCTGGCTCTCTGCCACATATATAGTGCTTCCTTTTACAGACTGGCAACTGGAATTTAGAAAGGCCAATATCTACAGGGAAAGCAGAGCTGTAATGCCTAAAAACAGAGTTTCCTTAAAAAAAAGTAATCAGTTTCTTTTCCCCCAAGTCAAAGTGAGGATGAGATATTGGTTGTTGGAGGAGAAATGAGGAATATGGTTTCCATAGTCCCTTACATTCCTGTGGTATTCTTATAATAACTGGATATCTATATGTGTGTTTTCCTTCCCATATGTATAGATAAGGAATGTGACCACAATGTAATTCCTGTAAGTGGTGTATCAAATAGCAATCTAGCTCCATAGCGTTGGGTTGTCTATAGCAATGGTCCTCCTACTCTGATCATTTAGTTTAAAGTAGTTATTCTGAAACCATGGCATGTAGACTACATTCCAATGGTGCAAGGGTTGGTTCTAAAAAGACCTTAGGTATCAACGATTTGCATGCCCCAATTTTTGAATGTCCTACATGAAGCACCTTCAAGGAAATGCTTTCACAAAATGTTGACCTTCCATCTACTGAAAACTGGATTCTTTTCAGAAATCTCAAGTTGAATCTTTGAAAAATCACAGGATACTTTAGAAAACTGAGACATTAATCTTTATACCTGCCTCAGTAAATTCAGAAATGCACAGTCATCCTGAAAGCTTAGAAACCAACCAACCAACCAAAGGGCTATTATTTAATATAGACCCAAGGGATTTTGAGAGATCCTCTCTTCCACAGATGATGGCAGGAGTTCCATCTTAAATGTGTGGGTGTTTGAGGATGAAATAGGTCAGTAGACCACAGACCAAAGGGTAAGAAGAACATTCAGTCTATTCAAGTAAAATTTTTACCAAGGAGTAATGGCTGAAGCATACTTGGGATCTACTTACCAAGAATTGGGACCAGAGTAACCTGGTGGAAGTCAGAAAAGTTATATATAATTGATAATACTATTAAAAACCTCTTACTCAAAGTCAATGCTTTGGCACTGATCTCTTTGAAGTCGGCAGCATTACCTTGTTGTCCTCAGGTGTGAAGAGGATGCGAAATGTGGATGGCATCCCTGGTGCCACTTTGTGACCAATGTCATTGGGGCTGATCACTCTAAAATAAGGTGAGCTCTCCAGGACAACTTTCACCAGCCGTGGAACCTACCGGAGATATACAAAATGATGTGATCATGCAATTCACATGGAAGGACCAAGAGAATGATATTTCCCTGACCATCAAATGGTGCTGAAGTTACTTACTCTGCCTTTACAAAGAGCTTTGAAACCCAGAGATGGACGTACATGGAAAGGGAGAAATTAAACATCTGACCTGTTGTGTAAGCTGTTAGTGAGATGTCACCACAGAGACTGCTCAGCAAGCTAAGAAAAGGAGAAGACCTGGGATATATCAGTGTAAGCATAACAGCTGTGAGAGCAAATGAGTTCATCTAAGAATAAGAAGCACTGGAAGAATGAAGGAAGTAAGAGAATGCTGGGGCGGCACAGAGGGACAGCAGAAGAGCAGGAGAATGAGACAGCCAAGAGTTGCTGAAGAGAATCCAGAAAGGACAGTCCCAAACCCTCAAAAAGAGGAATCTACAAGAGAGTTACTAACTACCCCATGTGCAAGGCTGTTCTTTCCTTATACTCCTAAGCCACGCCTATCTGTTAATTCTATGCTTTAAGGGGGAATGCAACTTCTGTATTTTTTCTGTCTGAAGATATGCTATCATCAGTCACTTGTACAGTAGTTTTATTATTAAAACTAAACCTGAACTCTTCAGAGGGTTTTACTGCTTAGTGAGCTAATAACCAGACAGCTGTTACAGCCCAGTGAAGCCAGATTTCTGGATATCCTGTCAACACACTGGAATCCCTGCAGGGCATATTGCAGTGAGTGTTGCCCTTCAGAATACTGGAAGCAAACTGAAAACAAACAGGTGTTTACTGGTACATAGGCATCATGTTTAAAATACCAAATCTGTGGCTGAGAAGCTTAACTGGACATTTTTAATTAACAAGCTGAGGGTGCTTTGCAGGTGTACAAAAACCAATTAAGACTTAGGAACATAGAGATTTCCAAACCAGCTTAGCCTGACAGTCCAACTACAGCCATCCAGTAACCAGTCACTCACAGTCACTCTCATTGTCAATCCATATTGCTCTGAATTCGTCAAAGCTCTTAGCCTCAGTAATACTTATGGCAGCAAGTTTCAGAGGTTAATTTTATGTTATGCACGGAAGTCTTTTGTCATTGTATACAAAAATGACAGCATATGTTCATTTTTCTGCTGGATCCACCATTAAAATATCTGAAAACACCTCTCAGAAAAAGAGCTAGAGAAAGCAAGAGCAAGCAGTAGGCAGAAAAACAGTTTGATAATGTATAAATAGCAGCAATAGAGATGGAATATAGCATTCTACTTCTACATTTAAAGCTTACAGAGGCTACACTTGGACTATACAAGCAAATCAAAGTTATTATCACAGGCCTCAGTGTATTATAACTAGGTATAAGTCAGAGATTCTCAACCAGGGTGTTGAGGTACCCTGATGTGCTGCCAGATCCTTTGAGGGGTGCTACAAGGTGTGAGGAGATAAGCAAATAAACTAAACAGGTAAGAACAGACTCAGGCTTGTCCCTGCCTGGCTGGTCCCCCATCCCCACTGCTGAGACCCTCTGCAGGAGGTAAGCACTTAATATATAAATTTAGTTTTTGAAACAGTGCCATTCAATTCACAAAAAATATAGAGGGATTCCCTAAATCTAATGAGTGATGCTTAGAGTCTGTAACAAGTGAGTGTCCCAGGGCTGATCTCAAAGTAGGCCTGCCCACTTGCTTCCCAGCTGGCCACCGGCCAGGCTCTTCTGCCATGCCTTGATGCTCCTGATTATCAGACGTTAATCATGCAGGAGGCTGCCCTTTACCTGCCCTGATGAGAAGGACCTCTGTACACACGCTTACCTGCCCTTCACATGTCCCATGCCTCACAAATGTTTCTTGGCCTAACACCTAGCCTCATCATCATTACGGCCTAATACCCGGCTTCATCCCTGGGCCTACTAGCCCCATCCTCTGGCTCCAGGCCCTGTCCTTAGGCTCCAAGCCCCGTACCCAGGCCACAAACCTCACCTGGCTCTAAGCCCCGTCCTCAGGCTCCAAGCCCTGTCCCCTGTCATCACCCACTCTCTACATCTCTGAGCCCCAGGCCCCCTCACTGGGCTCTAAGCCCCTCACAATAGGACTAGGGCTCCAAGCCCCATCCCCCATGGAGCCTAACTCCTGGCTCCCTAATGTGCTCAGGCTCTCCTGTGAGACTGGGCACTGCCACGGGTTCCTCCACCAACCTGGGCCCTGTCTCAGGCTTGCAGTGAGCCTGGGCTCCCCCTGTTTCAGGTCTCACTGACTAGGGATGTGGAAGCTGATGTTTTCTGGCACCTCTACCCACCTTTCACTGGGGAGGTAACTGGCCTGGCATTTCTGGGGAGCTACCCCACCACAGTTCCACTGTCTCATTCACAGTCTCTCACTCACAAAGTATATGCATCCCAAGGTTCAATTGGAGAAGTTCAGTAAGTTAGTGGAAGCTTAAAAAATATGTATGCAGATTTTTTTCTACCTGAAGCAGGAACACAGTAAGTTAACCTTTTGTGATCCCTGGTGGATGGAAAAGATCAACATCACTTACTGCCCCATCTCCATCACCATTCTGATACAAGGGAATGGCTGTGATTTGAAGGACCACTAGTGCTTGGAAATGCAGCAGAGAGGGGATTAAAAAAAACTTAAGCAGACATTGTAGCAAATATGTGCACTACACTGAGACTCTCAGTACAGGAAAAATTATTCAACATTGTGCTAGAGATGATAAGGCATTTCATGGTGAATTACCACCAAACTGGGCCCCCTGGTCTGAGAACCTGTGCTGTAACACAGCTATATTTCCATTATTCCATCACCATGAAAATGCAATTCAAAAAAGGTGACTGAACTGCTTACAGTATCTTTTTCTCCTCCTGGGATACTGCCTAGTAGTTGGTTCCTTCACCCATCCTTGTCAGATTCTCTGTGGCATCTTTCAAATTACTCCACCACTTTCAGGAGGTGCTATGAGTCCTTCCATGAACTCTTGCTCCTTCAGCTGCAGAGCTTCTTGTGAATCATTATTTTGTGGCAGGCTTCCTAGTTTATTTCCTCTTACAATTACATTGTTAAAGGCATGCTTTCTGCTTTTCCGCTTTTGTCTTATATGCTTTCCCATCCTCCCCTGTACCTTAAATTTTAATTGCTAATATGTTTTTTCCTTACAGTACTGAATCTGATTACTTTTCACACTTTTGTGTCCTTTCACAATGACCATTCTCTATTCCTAGCATATTTACTGCTAGATGTCAAGCAAAACCCTTGGGCATACAATATTCTCTCCTGGAACACTTTCTAAGTCAGCTCCCTTTTCCTCCTCCTCCCTGCTGTCTTTTCCTCGAGGATCCATGCCAGCACACACCTCATTCAAGTAAATTTGTTCCTAGCGGAAATTTAGAAGTTCTTTATATACATGAGGAAGATGAGCTGAGATGAGTGGCCCAGAGGGCTTCCCAATAGGAACCACAACAGCATAGTGAACTAGTGACTCCACACACACTGGTGGGACCCCACAAGTAGGTTGGTGTCCAAAGTATAAACCTAAGGAAAAGTTTTTAATGGAGGCACATTCCTGTGTTCAAAATAATCTACCACACAGTAGGCAAGAAGTGCAGTGGACACACACTGGTGTGATCTGAGCAGACATACTATGTACAAGCTGAAGGCAACAAAGGGTCCCTGGCTGACAGTATTTGAACCTTCCAGTCACAAATCCCTTTCTGTTTTTCTAAGGACATCTCAAGGATAAGGAAGCCTACATAGTGTACAACTCAGAACAATCTGACCCTATCTTAGGCACTTGGCTGTCCATTGGATGTGCATCCCATCCATTGTCCTAACTGAGACTAATTTCCTGGGAATAGGCCCATTCAATGAATGGTTCTTAAGGAAAGAGGGAGGTTCCCTCTGACAAGAACCCATCTCCACCATCAGAAATTTCACCTCAGAGATAAGAACCCCTCTGCTGTAGCCAAATGCTAATGTGATCCAAGCATAAGAGTGATAATAGGGTCAGTATCATCAGTAAGTATGAGACTGCTCTTTCAGTTCATAACATGGCAAGCCTGAGATGCCTTGCTTTTTTTGTGAAGACCAGCATGAACCTTGAAGAAAGACAGAGGTATAACTGGGTGCTTAAGAACCCTGAGCTGCACCTGTGCATGGGACAGCATTAGTGATTATCTCGCCAGTGGTGCAGCGGCCACTGGGCTGGCAGCACAGCCAGCTACTTCTGTGCCTCTCCCCAGTGGCCGCTGCAGCCCAGCCCTGGGTCAGCACCCAAAACTAGTGCCCCAGTTGCCTCCAACCCCCTCACCTCTTCATTACTCTACTGGGAAGAGATAAACTTAAAAAGACATGTAAATGATTCTCCAGCACATCACAGGACCAGGCACTTCAAAGAAACAGGGAGTCACTATCACTCTATAAATGCCTTTATTTCTGTGTAGCTACTGCTAACCATGAGGAACAAGTCACCTCTTCCTGGATCCTAGATAGATCCCAAACCTAGGATTAATTTCTTAGGCTTGATTCCAGTGCTGGTATAGGGAGAAACAGTTCTCAGTGGAGACAAAGAGTTTGCACAAGAGATTTTGGCCTTATCCAACACAAACCCTAGTAAATCTAATTTAGAACTTTATGAAGTACTGCCTCCCTAAGTCCATCTCCTCAAAAGGAAGTCACATGAGTTAGAAAGGTCACTCCTGGTCATTACGAAAACCTTGACTTTCAGGGTCAAACACAAGGCCTTTAAAAGTCATTTGGCATATATGCAAGTAAATGCATCAGTTAGACATTTGAGTATGCAATACAGTGCTACAAAAGCCCTTTCCACACACTAATCAAAGTTTTAAAACATGGAAGATCTCCACTGAAGCATTAAGCACCCGGACACTCAAATTAGATTGTTAGGTTATAGTCACCTTGGAAAAACAGATGCTAGCAGCTTTCCTGGAAACAGCCGATTGTGAGTTGTGCTCCAACACTGGGCTAATAGTACAGTGATCAGTGCAATATAAAAACCTACATGAATTAGATAACCCCATGGATTTCTCCCAAACAATCACATTACCTTGTCATTGTTCCTCAGAATCAGAGGTACTTCGTAGATCTCACAAGGGGTATAGTTCTGAAATACCACTTCTGATGGAAATGGCTGAAACAAGCTTTGGTCCACGTCAACTGTTGAGAACTGAAGATACATAAACAAACATTGTTTAATCAAATGTATATTGGAACTGATGGGTCATGACAGACAACTCTGCATTGTTCTTTAGCAGGGTTAAGTTTAGAACATCTATATGAGCAATGATATAAAAGCAGTGGAAAACACTTGCCAAGGAGCAACTAAGGTCAATGAACTTAAAACAGGACTTTAGTGGAGATATTCCTGGAATGCATTTTACCCATAAGCTTTATTTCCTGCTCTCTCCCTGATATAAAGGCACCAGGATACAGTAAAATCCCTGTTATCCATCATGAGTGGGGAATGTGAGGTGCTGGTAAGCTAAAAGTGTCAGTTACCTGAGGCACAGGGTTTCCAGCCAGACATGGAGCAGGGCCAGGGGGGTTGCTGGAGCCACTGCCCAGGGTGCGGGGCTCCTGGGTCCGACCCCAGGGAAGGCAGGAGGGGCTGCAGGAATTGCTCCCAGGGTGGGCAGGTCCCAGCTGCACCCTGGCAGCTCTGGCTCTGGCCCTGCCCTGGGCACTGTCAGCTGCAAGCCATGCCAGAGGGGCAGACATGGAGAGCCCAGTCCTGCTCCCTGCAGCAGGTGCTGCACCCGGCTGCTCTGCATGGGCCCATGAGGCTGGAGCTGCTGTTCAGACGTGAGGGGCTCCTGGCTCTGACCCCAGGCAGGGCGGGAGGTGCCGGGGTCAGGTGTCCCCACCTCCATGTCCGGCCAGCCACCACTCCCCCCGCCCTCAAATACCAGGGCAGCCCAGCTGCAAGCTACTGCAACAAGGGTGAGGGGTGTGCATGCAGCCACGGAAGAAAGCAGCGCAGCAAGTAGGAAAGTGGCAGGGCACAGTGCAGCACCATGTGTGTCCTGCTGCTGAAATTCCAGTTAATGGAGCATTTTGGTTAGTAAAATCGCAGATAACAGGGATTTTACTATACTAGTGACTTGAGAATTTTATCGTCTGTAAAAAAGGCCAAAAAAAAAGAGGAGAAACATGTTATAGATCATCAGATTTATGCCAAAGATGATAAAGAAGAAAACTACATGATTAACATGACCTTGATAACTTGAAGACCGTAAACATGGATTAAACTTTATACATTTTTTAAAGAGTTTTAAATTGAAGAAACTAGTACTTTATTTTATTCTTTCAAAGTTTGTTTTAATTTATTCCGTGAACATTAGGGGTGCACGAAGCGGGCCCTATTTTATTCAGATTTGGATTTGGCCTGAATCAGGGACAGGGATTCCATTAGTTGATTCAGATCATTGTCCCTGATTTGACTCAGCCAAATCCGAATCTGAAGATTCGATGCTGATTTAGAGAATCAGCAATTTGGGGGAGCACAGGTGACAAAGAGCAGGGAAACCAAGGCAGTGCAGTAGGAGGGCACTCATGCCCCCAAGATTTCTGTGTCCACAGTGAGGTGTGGGGCTGCAGCCAGGCCAGACCAGCTCTGGGAAGGAGCCAACTCCATGGCCCAGGGGGTGGGTCCCGGCACAGGAGGGAGCACCATGCCACCATGGCCAAGGTGAGGTACCCCCTGCTTGCCCAGCACCAATGAGGGAACTTGGCCTCCAAAGAGAGGAATGGCAGCAGAGCCATGGCAGTGCAGCACTCCCTCCCATACCAGATCCCACCTGCTGGGCCATGGAGGCTGCTTCTGCCTGGAACTGGTGCAGCCTGGCTGCAGCATCACGCCCAAGTGTGGGAACAGAAATGTCAGGGGACACATGCCCCCACTTTTCCCCCCACCACATTGCCTCTACCCTCTGCCCCCACCATGTGTCATTTGTGCACACACACCCACTCCCTTCCTCACACACTGAGGGGCTGGGGGCATGAAGAGGCTGTAGGTCAAGGAGGGCTACGGGTCAGGAGTGAAGGGCACTGGCAGGACCAGGGGGCTGTGAGTCAAGAGTGATGGGCACCAGCAGGGTCAGGGGGCTGTGTTAGGAAAGAGAGTCATTGACAGAGCCAGGGGGCTGTGTTGAGAGTGAGAGGCACCATCAGGACCAGAGGGCTGGAAATGAGGGGTACCAGCAGGGTTAGGGAGGCAGTGGGTTAGGAGTGAGGGGCACTGACAGGACCAGGGGGCGGAGGGGGGCTATGTGTCGGGAGTGAAGGGCACTGTTGGCTGGGGGTGAGAGGCACCAGCATGGGCAGGGGCAGGGCACTGGCATATCAAGACTGCTCAGTGCCACAAAACAGTGTGGGAGACAGCCACAGCTGGACCTGTGTTCAGTTGAGCAAAGGGGGCAGGGAAAGCTCTGATTTTCTACAGCAGAACAAAACAAAATCAAACATCAAAATATACAGGTATTTAGAATGTATTGTATTATAATGATTGAGGCACTGTTAGACTTTGAAATGGCTTTAAAATTGTAAATATATCAATAAAACATTGTGGTCAACTGATACCTATATATATATATATATCTATATAGTGGTGTTTCATTTTATTCACAGAAAAACACAGATTTTGGGGAGTATCAGATAATTTGGGGGGATTTTAAATGGAGAATTTGGGATTTTTAAACAGAGAAAACCAGGATCCCAGCTGAATAGTAATGCATACCAGAGTTGTACAACCCTGGGGGTGGGGGGGCATCTGCTCAGTGGTGGCAGTGCTGGCAGGAACAGAGCCTGAGCCAGGATGTTCATTGTAATTTTCACTGGCTGTGACTCTTGCAAGCGCATGCCAGTGAGTGCCAGGGGACATTTTAATTTTCACCAGCCGTGATGCTTGAAAGGAAAGAAAATGTCACAAGTACCTAAAAAGAGTATGTTGGGGGGGGGCAGAACAGGAAACAAAAAGCACAGTTAATAACTGCAATGAAAAATGATGCAGACATGATGAAAAAAAATACTTGAAATTTGCTAATGACAACCCATGCAATAGTAGCGAGATGGTCATGTCAGAGATATCAGATGAAAAATGTACAGATGATCCACAATTCACCTTCCAAGAATCATCAAGAGAGAAACAAGGAGACCCAAACAAAAGAGAAATTCTTCATCTGGACCAGAATAACAATGATGCCACTGGCAACAGTGATGAAGTGGTTCATATTATAGGCATTAGTGATGCCATTTCTGGTCCTGCTTTATGGTCCAATCTAATGTTGAAAATGGGAGATTTGCTAGTAAGCAACAGTCCATCAAAAGTAAAGGACATGGATTTTCTTCTGGATGAGCAGAATTGCCATTTGTCTATCACATTTTTGTACACAAATCTTGAAAACAGGGAAGTTCTGAAGCAGTGCTGGCTGCTTTACTCAGAGTCCACTGACAAGGTTTTTTGTTTCTGCTGCAACCTCTTCAACTTGAATCTAAAATCATCCCTAGCATTTGAGGGGTCAAATGGCTGGAAGCACATCTCAGATTCTCATGCATCATGAAAAGTCATCTAGTCATTTCAATTCCTGCTGAACATGGGTTGAAGCAGAGCAAAGGATAAAACAGGATAATTGCATAATCTTGGTGTTGATATAGTGCCCCACTAAACCAGCCCCACATATTCATCATAAAAAGCATCAATTCAGTTACGAATGTAAAAAGGAAACAGTAATCCAGAAGTCAAGCTGAAACTTGAATTTTTCAACCGGCTTATAGACATGGTAAGACTGTCTGTGGAAGAACAGTTTGAGCAAATGTATCAACGCGTGAGCTTTTGAGGCTGTCTATATAATATGATGCAACTCCCTGAAAGAAACTTTGAAGAAGCACTGTAAAGTCCTTCATTGTGGGCTGACATATGGAGAGAGCTCTGACATTAATGACGCTGACCTCTACAAAGAACTTGGCTATCTCCAAAGTCTACTTCCAAGGGAGTGTAATGCTCCTCAAGAAGTTATACAATGTATTTACAACAATGAACCTCATGACAACTTCCCAAACATATGCATAGCACTCAGGACCCTGTTAACATGCCCATATCAGTGGTGAGCAGCAAACGGAGCTTCTTGAAGTTGAAGGTCATAAAAACATATTTACAATTGACCACAGGAGATGGCAGGCTATCTTTTCTGGCCATCCTGTCTATCAAGAATGTTTCTGGCTCAAAATGTAGACTTGTCACGAACAATATCAACAAAGGCATGCAGAATTATCTTCTGAGTCTTGGAAAGTTGGTGAACAAAGTTTTTAACTTGTTATTGTTATTATTAGCGTTTACTTTAATGTCTAGTTTATTTGCCACAGCTATAATGTTATTTTTATGACGTATATCATTCATTATGTGAATAAAATTGAATTTAATTGAATTTTGTGTCATTTTCACTTTTGTTTTTTGGGGGTTTTTTGGTAAATTATAAAAAAATTTGATATTATAGCTTTATTTCTGAAGTGGGAGGAGGAGGGACAGCAAAATACAAGTTTGCCCAAGGTGTCATTTTCTCTAAAGCTGGCTCTGCCTGGGGCAGAGAGCCTAAGAGCAATGCCAGACATGCCCTCAGGGCAGCTACAATGCCTCATTTTCAAGAGCTGACATGCACAGAACAAAAGCAACTGAGCAGAGTGCTCCATGGCAGCTCTCCCCAAGCACAGCATATCTTTAGACCCCCTTATGTCTAGACCCATGCAGTGAAAGCCTAGTCTACAGAAGTCAGTGGAAGTTTTTTATTTCACTGAGGTCATCATTTCTTCCATGGTTAGGAGTACTGCATATTGTCCTGCCAGCTATTTTAGCATTCCCATTGTTCTGATATGTTCCAAGTTTCCTGTGCTATCTATTACAATTATTAACCAATTTGTTACAAGTCTCTTACTGGTCATTTTCTGCTCTGTAGCTTACTTCAGAAATCCCCCCCATTTGGATTGTGTATTATATACAGTCATCCTTTTAAAAAATCAGGTTTAAACATTCTGATATATTACATGTATCCATGCTGTCTGAGGGAAATTTCCCCATGCAACCTTCACAATCCTGCTATCCATTATCTAATAAACTGGAGAAAGATTTGGGGAACTTAATTTTCAGAGCACCTTTAGCTTTTTTTCATGCTTTTTTAGGCTAAAGTATTTACAAACTCCGCTGCTGTTACAAAATTCAAGCAATCAGGACATTTGTTAGGCCAAATTCTACTTTTAGTTGCATGTCCGCAACTCACCTCTGTGAGTTTTCAGTACATACCTTAGGGCAGAGTGTGATACTAAATATTTTGGAACAAGGACTCAAAAGTACTGAGCTGTGATCTTCTGAGTGGCAAGAGTATGAAAATTAAAAAAGAAGAGATACCCTTATGAACAGTAGAGATGATCCACATAAAGTCCATTAGTTGCATATGAGAAGTTTTACATTTCTACTGGCATTAAGGAGGTAAGAACCAGCTCTTTCAATTCCAAGGAAGACCGAACAAATTTGTCTGTCACACCAGTATAAACCAGAAGCAACTCCGAAGTCAGTGGCTTGAGAGGACAGTAAGACCTAGTACATGCAATATTTAAACAAGTTTAGGGCAAGTGTGTCACATTCACTCTCTCTCTTCAAGTATCACTTCAAAACAGACTGACAGAAAGAGAAAAGGAAGCACTACCTTTTGATGGGAGGTTTCGCTCATGTCTAAAAGCTTGATAATCTGGGGCAGTCGCATTTCATGAGTGCTAGCCAGCTTCTGTTCTGTAGTAAGAGACATCTCCTTCAGGAAGGCAGAGGGAGTCAGCTGCAATTTAAAACAACAGCAGCCAAAGCTACATAAATTCTTACATTGAGAAAGGTTTTTCTTGTTAAAGTGCCACTGATGAATAATTTGTGTCCACAGCCGTTAGAATACTCCTGGAACTCCTCTAAGCTGCCTACTGAAATATTTAAAATCAGTAAATTAATTATATAGAGCAGAATACACATGCACTGACTAACTGGTTCCATCCCATGAGCCTCTTCTTCAGTTGTGATTTGAAATGACATGTGTTTGGGGATTTATTTTTGTTTGGTTAATTGACTTTTCTTTAACTTTGCTGGATCAAGCAAGCCACTCTGAAGCAGAAAAGCAACAAAAATCCCATGACTCCATCGTACACAAAACTCACTATGTGTAGGGATGACGTCTCCAGGGGAACTGCCAGATCAAAGCACGAACGAAATGGAGTGAGAACCCTCAAGAGTTCAAGTTGAAAACATCTGTTTTTAATAAGCAGTTTTCTTCTTTTTTTTTTTTGTCCTTATCAACCTATTGGTCTAAAGAGATGTTACCTTGAAACAATCTTAGTCTTGGGTCAAATCATGCCTACCTTATTTCAGACAAGCCCCACTTAGATTAATGGAAAGTGGGTGTTACGCAAAATCATTCTACCAGCCATTTATCTAGCCACAATTTGCTTGATAAGAAGTCAGTGGCTCAGTGCTTCCCTGAAGTAGAAAGCAGTTTGGTGCAGGGCTTAAGAGGGGACAAGGATGACATTATGGCAGTTCTGTGCCTCCTGCATCTTGGACCAGCTGAAGGTACAAGTTAGATCAACCTGAAGAGTCCTGGCAGTAAAAACTGGAATCCAGGATTCTCCCCTACAATGGAGAATGCCATAAACGCTAGCCTACAAGGTCAGTCATTTCTGTCAGTCTCTTTTTTTGGCATTAAACAACCATTAGTTAAAAAAACAAAAACAACACTGGCTGTAGGGACCAGAATTTGAAACTCTCCCCTCATAGGGGAGTGCTGTAACTATGAGTCTACAGTCATGCTCCCTGCTGCTTACTCTTTTTGACTCTGTTGACCACTCAATGACCCAGATTCGACATGAGGGGTGGAGGGTGCCCTTACCTACCCCATACCATGGACCAGTGTTTAGGGCACTCACCTGGAAAGTGGTTCAAATCCCCTCAGTATGATGCAAACCTATAAATCAGGCTTGTTATTCCCTGGGTGAATGCTCTAACTGCTAGAGTACTTGGCAAAAGGTAAGCAGCGGCAGTATCACCACCTTCCCCCCAGAAGTGGGACTCCATGTAGTGGATCACAGGTGAACAGAGATGCCTTATGTTCAGCCTGATTCTGGCACCTAAGCTCTGGAGAGACACAGAAGTTCAGGTACACCTGTGTTGGCTACCTTCAAGCTTTCAAGAGCTCCCTTTAGAGGCAACTCCCTCATTATTTTCTATATAGAACCTCAACACACCTATATGGGGTCAAACCGGGTCACTTTTCAGAAGATCCTATGTCTCCCTATTAACTGTATAGGGATTCTAGGTGCCTAAACCTGATCAAGTTGAACTGCTCTCTTGGAGTGAGGCACTGAGATTTTAAGCATAGGGGTGCTTAAACATGGGTGCCTCCAAGATCACACTTTACCTGAATCCAAAGCTCACAGGGGGCACTGTATCAGCTATGTATAGTCAAAGTCCAGCAGTACTCGAGGCATGCCATTTTCTCTCAAAGATCACTCCTAGCACATGTTCTCCTTCAAGGCATCCCACAGGCAATGGTATCAAGCCATGTCAGTGTATCTACGCCAGCTACAGAAGTCCCTGCATTAGGAGAATTCCCCAAGGATGGATCTTCCAACAGTGCCGAACAGGAGTACTCTCAGGACCAATGGCTTGAAGAGCAAACTCCTGCTCTGCCATCCATTAGTATCACTGCATTAATTAAAGATGTATTTTTAATTCCCACCCCAAGGAAACTGCTGCCTAGCTATGCTTCTCCCCAGCATCATCTTTACTCCAGAATTTGTGAAGGATAGTATGCTCTTCTTTCCTTCCACTTTCCTACAATCCATTGATTGCTGACCCCAGAGAGGCTTCATGAAGTTGCAATATAAAAGGAGGTGGGACTTCCCCCCTCCCTGCATACAGAGAAGATAAGGGGATATGGACCAACTCTAGTGATGTCCAAATGTTCTGGCCATGTTAAGTACTTACAGTCATAGCCTTTTCTTCCTCTCTGACCAGCTTAGGATTGCGAGGTGCTACAACTTTGCTCTGGAATCCTTTGGGCATCTTGGATGATCCCAGAGATTGATGAACCTTGCCAGCTGGCATCTTTCTCAGCTCATTTGGAAGCAGCAGCAGTATGATTTCTGAAACCCAGAAATGAACTTGTAATTAAAAGGCAAAGTTTTCAGTGACAACATATACTGGCCCCAACTCTTGCTGTCTTACATTTTATTTAGTCATTGCATGTATGCTGAAAAGAAGAATCTACTGAATAAGAACAGAAGGCCTTTTTATACCCACTTTGTACAGGAATAAATGACAACAAAAGGTGCAAAGCAGCACTGACTTGAATCCAAGGTGCCTTGTGAGACCTATAGGAAAGTGCTAGATTAGGGAGTTGTAATAGGTAATGCAGGGCCTGCTTTTCCTCCTACGGTGGTGCAAGTCAGAATAAAATACCTGAGTCAATGCAGTTACATCAGCATGAAATGTACAGTAGAGGTAATCCATGCACATAGCCCTCCTCAGTAGACTCACTTCTACACCCTAAAAGCCTTCTGCTTTATTATTTGTGAGCACTTTGAAAGAAAAGTCTTCTTGGGGAACCTGAATTAGGAGCATGTGGTGAGTCACTTCCATAATCACTTGCTTATTTCCCCAGTGACTTCTGATGAACTAAAGACTGCAGAGATGGGGTTGAGCCAAGTATAATTCCAGACCATGCAAAGCCAGTAAAAATACTGAAGGGCAGCAACCTCCACTTTGACAACCTCTGCTACTGAGACCCAATGAATCTAGACAGCCATGGTACCACTGGTCAAACCCTTGTCCTAGTCCAAGAAACCCTCTCAGGAGATGTCTATTATAGCTTCTGTGGAGCAGCAGAATGTAAGACACACATTCATTTTATGCACAGATGACCTTTACAGCCATCCATTCCCCCAAGCAGAAACACAGTTCAGGTATTTGTGCCCTATGTACCACCTACAGAGACTGAGACTAAGGCTGTATACATACAGTCAAATGATCTGGAAGAATACTCGTGGGTTTGTTCTCCTGGTGGAAAGACTTACCCTGAAATGACCAAACACACATGCAGATAATGAGCCCTTGAAGAGCAGAAAGCTTACAGTGCTGACTCTGCACAGTCAGGGGCACATCTTGGTGTGCTCCGCACCCTCCTCTGTCTGCCTGAAGACAAAATGGCAGCAGTGCACAGATAGTGGTGGGGGCAAAGTAGGAGGACAGTGCTGTGTCTTCTCTCAGAAGAAAGCCTGTGCAGACATTTGCTTTCCCAGGAGAAACTCTCCTAGGAGTGATTTAACCCCAGTTGTTGCCAGCTTATTTTTCTCCTCAACTGGCCCTTTTTCGTTCTAGGAAAAAAATTCTAAATATCTATATACTTATGGTACAAAGCAACAACTCTCCCAGGAGAAACTAAATGTCTGTATATGGCCTTAGTGAGCAGAACAGATGGGTTACAACAGGAACAGCAGCTCAGCACAGATATCTAGCTCTTTAATAATTACCTGTTTTACAAAGAATGGAGAGAGAGCAGCCAAAACAGGAGAAACCATGCTCTGAGACAGAAAGGCCAGTGGTATCAGTATGAGCTTAAGGGGGTTGGGAGAACAAGAAAATGCTATTTGAGATTATCTAAATGAAAAAGTACAGGAGTTGCCATGCACCCAACTATCCTCATCAGCAGTTAAGCCTTTCCTCTATTCTTACCTATGGAAGGAAAACCTAACATTATTTCCTTGGAACAGTACTTCTGCTTTAAAATCCTTACAGTCAGCTCGTGCACAGGTCAGCTTGTTCAGGAATCAGTCTCTTCTGTGTTGAGGAGGTGGGTTTTATAATAGTCTCTCTTTAACATTTTATATATATATATATATATATATATATATATACACACATACACACACACACACACACACACAAAATTATAAAGTGTGCATGTCCATGAGGTCTGCTGCCTCCCAGAGGCCGATATCTAGGATGTGGCAGAGAGGATTCCTAAACTCATCCAGCCCTCCAACCACAACCCCATGCTCCTCATCCATGTGAGCACAAATGACAGCTCAGACCAATCCTGGTCAGGTCATGAGTGACTACAGGGCTTTGGGGGCTGGGCTTAATGGGTTGGGGGCACAGGTAGTTCTCTTCTCGTGCTCCCAGTTGTGGGCCATGGGCTTAGGAGAGACGGATTTATCAAAGAGGTGAACCAAAGTCTCTAGTGATGGTTCTACTGAGAGGGTTTCAGTTTCCTTGACCACAGCATGCACTTCAGAGACAGAAGTCTTCTGGGAAGGGACAGTACCCACCTCACACTGAAGGAGAATGCTCTTTTCTCGGCCAGGATAGCGGTCCTTCTGGACAGGGCTTTAAACTGAGATCACCAGGGGATGGGGAGGATGGGGGTACAACGAGTGGCACAAGCCCGGGGTCAACAAATAACAATTACAACAGGAGATGACAGGAACAACAGTACAGCATGGGATGAGGAAATGGAGCTCCCTCAATGTGACAGGAAACTGAGGATCTTCAGCAGAGGGCTCAAATGCCTGTTAAGCCTGTACCCAGGTGGGAGGCTGCCTATTTAGGCCCCCAATGTCTAGCAGTGAAACCCATTCCACAGCTCCGTACCTTCCCTACACTGTGGCCCATACCTCACAGATTGCATCCTTCACCCTCTCTAGCTGTGGTACCCTCTCTGGGACCTCTGGCTCCCTCTTAGGCCCTGGACCTGCCTTCAGACTATGTTGGAATCCTGAGCCTCTTGCTCTGGGCATACCTTTCAGTGGGCCCCTGGCCCCCCGCTTTTGGTCCTGGCCCCAGCACAGACCAGTCGAGGGTACCTCAGGTCAGATCTGAGCCGCCTGCCTGTTCTCACTCTCACAACTCCACTGCAACCAGTGAGCCTCAGGCCTCTCAAAGATCTTACAGGTCTGGGCTTTCCTCAGCCAGGACTGTGTGTGCATGTGGTGGCTGGAGGTTATCAGGCACTGCCTACCCACCTTTCACTAGGAAGCTTCGTGGTCCTGGCATTTCCTGGGGCTGCCGCATCACCGGCAGTCCCACCAGGCCTCCCTACCCTGGCAGGGTGCAGTTTTAGGTCATGCCCAGGACCTGAGGCCTCCTCCTTCCCCACAGTCCCAGTCCATACGTCCAAGTCCTTCCTGGCATGGGAGCTCCACAGAGAGAGATGTTTTTCCTCTGCTGGCTGGTGATAAACTAAACTGCTGCCTCCAGCTCTGACAGTGGGGCATTAAATGGTTCTGAAAGCAAATTAAAAAAGCAAACAGGTGCAGCATGAGGAGGGTGGCACTCACTCAATCTGCATGTGGAGCTTGGGGAACCCCAGCAGCAGGACATTCACCTTCAAGAACACCAGCTGTTCCATCAAGCCAGGATCCAAGGAGGTGCGGTGGAGTGTCACAACATCACTAGCAATGCTGAACAGCCTCTCACTTGGAACAATGGTCAGTGAACAGAACAGTTGTTCCTGGGCAACCATGGCCAGATTCTGCCACACCTGGCTGTGGGCTGCCCAGTAGGCCATGGGGTCCCAGTGCAGTGGCTCCATGTCCTTGGTGAGATAAGGAGGTAGTAGCCACCGAGGCCTCTGTGCTAACTGCCTGATGGTGGGGTCTGGTACCTCTGGACCCCAACATTGAAGCCATGCTCTTGGCCCACTTTGGCAGCAGCTGTGGTGGAGGTTGGAGTGCTGGAGGTTGGAGTGCTGGCACAGAAAAGTGGATCCCCTTCTTCCATGTCCCCTTGCCTCTGCCCTTCTGCCTCCCTGACTCTGTTCACCAGCACCTCCATCCAGTGATCAAGGGTTTTGCTGCTGCAGATGCTCCCCTTCATCCTAAGGTTGCACATGTCTGCCAGTATGTGGACCATACTGGACCGCAACAGATCCAGCTGCTTTTTGATGCTCTCCTTCAGCCACTTCACCAGTACCTGCACCTCTGGTGAAAGCAGCTTGCCCTAGCCAGAAACACTGATCCCTTGGAACTCCATTTGATTCTCAAGCTCCTTCACTATGGGGATCACCTGGCTAAGGAGAGTCTCACCAGCACTGAGGCTCTCAGTTGCCTTGAGGAATGGCTTGAGGACTACCAAGATCTGGGAGATGGTATCCCACTCCATTTTAAGGGGGCCCCTGATCCCAATCTCCCTGAGCAAGGCCATCTCATGGATGGCCTTCTGTTGCTCAACCAGCCTTTCCAGCATCAAGTATGTGGCGTTCCACCGAGTCTCCACGTTATGCATGATTTTGTGCTGCAAGATGCTCAGCTCTGCCTGTTTGTCCCACAGCATCTTGCCCTGCTTGATGCCCCAGTGGAAGTAGTCTCCCACCTTCCTGCATTTTGAAAAGAGCTGGCTGGCAGTGGTAGTGACAATGTTGTCACCAGGAGCCCTGTCCCCTTCCAAGGCATCCCTGACTATGAGGTAGAACTTGTGCCACAGAGCGGATGCCAAAGTTGGAATCATGCACCGCCTGCACCATACTGGCCCCATTGCCAGTGACCATGAACCCACGGGTGAGCTTGCCCTGCCCAACGAGCCACCCCTGCACCATGCAGTTCATGGCTACCATGATCTCCCTTGCCATGTGGGATGCATCCATCACCTCTGCTTGAAGGAGAGCCCACCAATGCTCTGACTGATCGCACCAGTGCCCTGTGAAGGGGTGTGTGAGAGAGAGAGAGAGAGATGCTTTCCTGCACAGTGATGCCACACTGTCAGGAAAAACACAGATTTCTTTTTGTGTAGGGGAAAAAAAGACAGGCTAACAAGAACAAATAAGAGGATTTTGGGGGAAGAATGAGTTGAGAGGGATAACAATAGGGATGGTAGGCAACGGTAAGTAGGAAAGGACTGGATACAACTTGATAGCAAGAGACAAGCTAGTGCTACCAAGCCAGAACATTTCAGATGCTGCTACAAGACAGACAGCTCACAAAAGGCACAGAAACTTATCACTTCACACACAGCCTTACATGTTGTTTCTACATCCCTCTCTCAGGGCACTGTAATTGGAAGGGAACTCAGGGAAAGATCACAGTCACTGGACAGCTACAGATGTCAATATCAGAGCAGTCTTACCCACCCTCCCACCTTCTCCCTCCCTCTTCTCAGTTTCTGTTTCCTGCAAGCCTGCCTTCTGGATCTTTCCAGAATTGATTTGGATGCTTCCAATTCAATTCAGACCTTTTAATGGGTCTCCTGATTCAGTTCAGGTTCGACAATTTGGCTGTCGAATCTCCTCTGAATTGAATTAGCTACCAAAGCTTCACACAGCCCTAATGCCTGTAGACAAATGCCAGGAGCACGGGGAACAAATAGGAGGAATTGGTCATCCTGCTTTCCAGCAGGGACTATGATATTATAAGGAAATTATTACCAAGGAAGGGCGACTTGAGATGGGTCAAGATGGGGGGGACGGGGACACACAGCAAAAGGGACCTAACTGTAGGAATATATTACAGACCTCCGAATCAAGATGAGGAGCTAGATCTGGAATTCTCCAGTGAACTGGAAGAGGCTGCGAGAGCACAGGAGATGGTCATCATGGGCAACTTTAACTACCCAGACATCTCCTAGGAAGAACAACATTTGGCCAGATCTGACTGGTCACATAGATTCCTGACTTGTATCGATGAGCTGTACCTGTCTCAGAAAGTATATGGGCTGACCAGAGGAAATGCGCTCCTAGATTTAGTTTTAGCCAAGGGGAATGACCTGGTGAGCGATCTGACAACAGAGGGTAACCTAGGTGACAATGACCATGACTCTATCACTTTTGCTGTCTGTCATGGGGCTGGGAAATCTATCAGTAAGGTACAAATTCTTGACTTTAAAAAAAGCTGACTTCAGTAAGCTAAGGGCTTTAGTGAGTAATGCCCTACAAGATCATGGACCACGGGAAAAAAGTGTCTATGAAGGGTGGTTGATCCTCGAGGGCACAGTCCTTGGTGCACAGAAGTTGTCCATACCTATAGACAAAAAAGGTGGCACAGGGGGCTGGGAGGCCATCTTGGCTCAATAGGGAAGTTGCAGAACTTCTGAAAAAGAAAAGGGAGGCTTACCAAAGTTGGAAGCTAGGAATTGACCCCAAGGAGAACTACATAAGATTGGGTCACACCTAGAGGGGGCAGATTAGAAAAGCAAAGGCAATGACCAAATTCAGGTTAGCAACTGAGATCAAAGACAATAAGTCCTTCTACAAGTATGTAGGTAACAGGCAATATAGGAAAACCAGTGGAACCATGGGACCACTGCTCAATGCATCTGGATATCTGATCACCAACACTAAGGATAAAACTGAATTCCTGAACGAGTACTTTGCATCTGTATTCCACCAGTCTAAGAGTGATAGCCTGCCAAATGCAAACATGACACAGAATAGTCACAGAAAGGATGATCACCTACCAACAATCAATGTAGAGCTGGTGAAAGAACAGCTAGAGAGGCTGGATGTCTATCAGTCAACAGGACCGGATGAACTCCATCCGAGAGTGCTGAACAAACTAGCCAAAGTCATTGCAAGACTGCTGGCCAACCTCTTGGAGAATTCATTGCACTCAGGAGAGGTCCCAGGAGACTGGAAGAGAGCTAAAGTTGTGTCCATTCTTCAAGAAGGAGAGGAGAAAGGACCAAGGGAACTACAGGCCAATCAGCTTGACTTCAATCCTAGGAAAAATCCTTGGAAAAATTTCTCAAGCAGTACATATACAATAAGCTAGTAGAAGGCAAAATTCTGAATGACAGCCAGGATGGTTGTGTTATGAGTAGGTCATGTCAGACTAACCTCATCTCCTTCTCACCACCTGGATAAGGGAGATGAGGTCAACATCATTTACTTGGACTGTAGGAAGGCCTGTGACTTGGTGTTCCATGAAGCTTTCAATGTAAAACCAGGGGACTATGGGCTCAACAATTCAACAGTCAGATGGGTGGGAAACTGGCTGTGGGATCAGACCCAGAGAGTACTAATAGATGGATCTGTGTTGACCTGGCGGAAGGTAGCCAGTGAGGTACCCCAGGGTTCAGTATTTGGACTGGTACTTCTCAACATCTTCATCAATGATCCTGATATGGGGGTGAAAAGCACACTGGCAAAGTTCACTGATGACACTAAGCTGTGGGAAAGCACAGCCATGCCTCAGGGTAGGCTGATGATCCAGGTGGACCTGGACAGATTAGTTAGATGGGTGGCCCAAAACCAGATGCTCCTTCAACACTGTAAAGTGTAAAGTGCTCCAGCTGGGGAGGAAAAATTTGCAACAAACTTACAGGCTCAGTGGTGCTACCCAAGCTAGCACCAAGTCCAAAAGGGACCATAAAATGAAAATGACCCATCAGTGTGATGCTACAGTTAGCAGAGCAAACAATATGCTGGCATGCATCAACCAGTGCATCTCAAGCAAAACTAAGGAAGTTATTCTCCCACTCTACTTGGCATTGGTGAGGCCACAGATGGAGTACTGCATCCAGTTCTGGGCACTACACTTTAAGAAGGATGTGGAGAAGCTTGAGAGAGTCCAGAAAAGAGCCACTTGACTGGTGGAATACAGGCCTGAAGAGCAAGCTATACAAGGAAAGGCTGACAGATATGGGACTGTTCAGCCTAGAAAAGAGAAGACTTCAGGGGGATTTGGTGGCAGCTTACAAATATATCAGGGGTGAGCACAAGGGTCTAGCTGAACAACTATTCACCAAGGCATCACAGGGGAAAACCAGGAGCAACGGTCATACACTCCTAGAAGAAGGTTTCAGACTGGATATAAGGAAAAACTTCACGGTTCATGTGACCAGACTCTTGAACATACTCCCAGTGGGGGTGGTGCAGGCACCTACCCTGGAGATCTTCAAAAGGAGACTGCACATGCACCTTGCTGGGGGTTATTTGACCCCAGCAGTCTTTTCTGCCCAGAGCAGGGGGGCTGGATCCGATGATCTCACAAGGTCCCTTCCAGCCCTAAATTTCTGTGAATCTCTGTGTGTGTATGCCTGCTCCACATGGGGAGGGGGCTAGAAAAAGTGCCCTAAACATAGCCTGTCTAATACAGTATTCCAGTATTCTGCATTTCTTCCTGACTGGACAACTGTGTCCAGTAGGATCACCTTTACTGCAGTCAAAAATACCAGTGGAGATGCACCATTCTTTTTGGGATCTAGAACAGCAGGAGCCTCATAGACAACCCTAATAGCAAATGCCCAGAGCACCACACTGCAGTCGTGGCCTGAGAACTCAGGCAACACAGCACTGATGTAGCTGCACTGAGCAAGACCTGGCAAGTGGGAGGTGGGCAGCTCAAAGAATATGGACGTGTCTGTACCTTATTCGAGAAGGATACACAGGAAGGAGAATGAAAACTTCATGGAGTTGTTTTTGCCACAAAGAATTAATTCATAAACCAACTCAATGAATTCCCTATCGGAATTAATAAGCACCTCGTGACTCCATCTTAAACTGGCAGGCAGCCAATACACCACTATCATCAGCATGTATGCCCTGACTCTTGATACAAATGAAATCTAGGAGGAATTCTGTGCCAACCTTGACCAAGTCCTTTCGAATGTTCTGGAGGGAAACAGACTTATTCTTCTCAGTGATTCAATGCCAGAGTCAAAAGGGACTCTAACCTCTAAAATGGAACCACTGGCAAGAAAGGAGAAGGAAAGGTCAACTCCAGTGGCATCTTTGTCTTGACCAAACGCACAGAACATGAACTCACCATCACCAGAACCCTGTTCCTCCAGAATAACAGGCACAAGACATCATGGCAACACCCACGATCTAAGCATTGACACTTGACTATGTCATTGTCCATGTCCGGGATCGCAAAAATGTTCGCATCACCCAAGAAGCTGACAATTGCTGGACTTATCACTGACTCATCTGCTCAGTTATGTCATTCATACTGGCTCCCAAATAACAGCTGCATCAAAAGCAATGCCAACGGAAGATCAACATTGAAGGACTGAAGGACCCAAGCAAGGGAGACCTCTTCCACCAGTGCCTCAATGGAAAACTGGTGAATTCCAAACAACAACAATGGCAGAATGGCAGCAGCATGTGGAGTGCCCTCAAGGCCACTGTCATCAACACCTGTGAAGAGATACTTGGATTCTCTACCAGGAAACATCAAGACTGGTTTAATAAGAACAACCGGGAGATCCACAAGTTGATCAATTACAAGTGCAAGGCCTTTTGTGCTTGGCAAAACACCACCAACTCCAAGCAAAAGAAACTGAATCTCCAACAAGCCACAGCAGAGATCCAAAGGTGGACATGTGATACAAAGAACAAATGGTGGGAAGATAAGGATAAAGAGATTCAACATCTGGCTGACATCCATGATATAAGTAGCTCCTTCAGTGCCACCAAAGTCACCTATGGTCTGAGCACTCAGGAACCAACCCCTTTGAGACCTAAGGATGGAGGAAACCTGACCAAGGAAAGGGAAGCCATCAATACCCATAGGAAGGAGCATTTTGAAGACCTACTCAGTTGAGGCTCTGCTGTTTATGAGACTATTCTCAACTCCATCCCATGACCTCCACAGTCAGGGATGATCTCAAAATCCCTCCAACCCTTGATGACGTTAGGAAAGTCATCAAGCAAGTGAAGAATAACAAGGCACCTGAAGCAGATGAAATCCCTGCTAAAATCTTAAAATAGGGAGGAGAGGAACTCACATCACAGCTTCATGCCCTTATCTTAAGGATCTAGAATTATGAGGAAATCCCAGATGACCTCAGGGATGCCAAATCTTCAAGAAAGGAGACAAGAATGACTGTGGAAACAACAGAGGGATCACCTTGTTTTCCACCACAGGAAGGTCTCCTTCCACTTGCTGAAGAGCTCCTCCCAGAATCTCAGTGTGGGTTTAGGACACCAACAGGCACAACTGGCATGATCTTCACAGCTTGCCAGGTGCGGGAGAAATGTCAGGAATATCATAAGCGTCTCTACATGGCCTTTTTTGACCCCCAAAATCTTTCAACTCTGTAAGCTGCGAAGTGTTGTTGGGGAAGTATGGGTGCCCATTGAAATTTTTCACGATTCTCTGCCTGCTTCATCACAGTATGCGAGCAGTGGTTCTCAGTAACAGATCTATCACAGATCCCTTTGAGGTTAAACAGGAGTTAAGCAAGGCTACATCATTGCTCCAACACTCTTCTCAAGATTCCTTGTCATGAAGTTACATCTGACCAACAACAAGCTTCCAGCCGAAGTGGAGCTAAACTACAGAATGGATGGTAAGTTGTTTAACTTCAGCTGATTCCAAGTCAAAAACCAAGACCACCCTGACCACAGTCACTGAGCTCCAGTATGCTGATGACGCTGTAGTGTGCACTCACTCGGAAGCAGACCTTCAGGCAATTGTCAGCTTCTTTACTGAGGCCTACAAGAAAATGGGACTGATGCTTAACATTCAGAAGACTAAGGTCCTCCATCAACCATCTCCTAATGAACAGTCCCCAGCTCTGGTAATCCAAATCCATGGCGAGACTCTGAAAAGTGTTGAGTATTTGCCATACCTCAGAAGCCACCTCTCGCAGAAGGCTGACATCAACGAAGAAATCCAATATCGTCTCAAATGTGCAAGTGCAGCCTTTGGACACCTGAAGAAATGGGTGTTTGAAGATCGCACCATCAGATCTGAAACCAAGCTCATGGTTTATCAAGCAGTCATGACCCCACCTTGCTGTACAGAGCTGAGTCATGGATAACATACAGGTGATATCTAAAGTTGTTGGAGGAGTACCATCAACACAGCCTGCAGAAGATCCTCCAAATCCAGTGGGAAGAGAGATGTACCAATATTACCATCCTCCTGCAAGGAAACACGATGAGTATTGAGGCAATGATCATTCAGCATCAACTTTATTGGGCCAGCCATGTCATCCAGATGTCTGACTCCAGACTCTCAAAGCAAGTTCTATTCTCCCAGCTCAGCTAAGGCATATACTCAAGAGGAGGACAAAGAAAGTGCTTCAAGGACATCCTCAAGGCCAACTTAAAAAAAAAAATGCATCGATGTCAACTCATGGAAGACTATCGCCCAGGACTGCCCCAAATGGAAGAAGAGTCTGCTGCAGGGAACTCAGTACTTTGAAACCTCACAACAACAGGAAATGGAAAAGTCGGAGCAGCAGACACAGCATGTCATGGACCAAATAAAAAGTCCAGGGCCACCCACCCCACACAGAAACACATGCCCAGACTGTGGTAGTCTGTTGAACCTGGATAGGTCTCATCAGCCATCTTTGGATACACCAATAAGACAATCATGAAAGACAATCATCTTCAACTACAAAGAGTTGCTGAAGAAGAACAAGGAGAGAGAGGGGGCGGGAAAGAACACACAAGTAAGTTTTTTTTTCCAGAGAGAAGTTAATGTTTTTAGTCAGCAAAAGTAGAAAAGGGAAGTGGTCTAAGCTGCTAGTGGGAGCAAAGCCTGTGTGATGACTTTGACACCAGAGTTCACTTGTTACAGAACCAGTCCATCTACCCGACATTCTTCAGTAAACACCCAGCTAACTGACTTAGTATCCTGTTACCTTTAAAAATGTACAATGTTCCCCATCAGCCCCAAGGAGCTGGGCTCAAGTCTTCTGAGCCTTGGGAAAACATCTCTGTTCAGCATCTTCCCTGCAATAACATCAAAAGTTTCAGACAAGATCAGGGCCCTACTCCGCTAGGCTCTGTATAAGCAGAACAGAACAGGCACCTTCCCCAAAGAGCTTTGAGCCTTAAGGGAACAATCCCTACTGCACTGCAAACATACTTCAGAAGATAAACAGCATGCAG
>NW_017728998.1:45774415-45784705 GCF_001723915.1 Gavialis gangeticus
ATTCTGAGCCTTGGGAAAACATCTCTGTTCAGCATCTTCCCTGCAATAACATCAAAAGTTTCAGACAAGATCAGGGCCCTACTCCGCTAGGCTCTGTATAAGCAGAACAGAACAGGCACCTTCCCCAAAGAGCTTTGAGCCTTAAGGGAACAATCCCTACTGCACTGCAAACATACTTCAGAAGATAAACAGCATGCAGAAGATGGAGGCAAGAGAGACAACCAAACACAGCCCAGTAACTGGAAGATTTCTGGGGTACGGACCAACACATGACCAAGATTGGCAATTAGGCAGCAATCTTGGGTTCTCTGAAGGAAGACAGCAGAACAGCATGCTTAAGACCCATCTAGGGCCTCTACTCTACCTGACTACTGAGTTTGGGGACGCATGAAACAGAAACGAAAAGGCAGGCTGATTCTCAGCAACAGTTCAGGGCTCTCCATGGAGGCGATTTTAGCAAGCCCTGACTGGGGCTTTCTAGTGCTATAACATTACAAGTAACAAACAATACTCATCTGCCACTTTGTTTTCAGTGCCTTCAGCCCTCTGTATCTTCTGGTCCTAGATCCCTTCATGCCCTGGAAGCAGCTCTGGCCCATCTTTACCATTCCCTGTTCTCCACTATGGAGTTCTCAATGCTCTGCCCAGCTGTTTGGGTGCCTGCTGGGAAAAGCACTTGCCAGTTGACTTTTCACTGATTTTAAGACTCAACGGCAGAAATCACGAGAAGTCCACAGAAGGCAATGGCAAAATCCCTGTTGCTCTCAACAGTCCAGGATTTTGCCTATAGGACCAGACACTGTTTTCTGTATCACCAGTTACGGATCCAAGCAAATCCTGTTGGCTTCAGTGGAATTAATCCAGATTCACATTGATATAACCCCTGAGATCAAGTGGCTCATACTGAGCAGCAAAGCTTCTGATATACTATGTGCAGACACAAGTTTGAAGGATTGGTCCAAGTTTGAAGGATTGGGCTCTCATCTCCCTCCACTAAGTACAGGAGTTATATCAGGGTTGAATCTATTCTAGCCCTATGTCCAGTCATATAACTTCTCTGCTCTCAGTCCTAGGAAACTCTAGGAAACTTTTTCTTTCCTCCTGTACCTCCCCACTTCTCCCTCCCTGTACTTTGGTATGTGCTCACTTAAAGGCCTCCTTCCCATACTACTCTCATTGCTTACAGAAGCAGAGGGAGAGAGAGGGAGGCTAATGCTTATTATGTACATACAATTTCAGCCATAAAGATGTGAAAGATTTAGGAGAGGCTTTAACATCCCACAGAATAAGGTTTCCCAGGGACATATCTATTTGGCCAAGTTGATACTGAAACCTAAACTGCCCTTTCTTCTTTTAAGCTTTTTTTGACTGGGGGTGGGGAGAAGTGAAGCAGTCATGGAGGGGCAAAATGTCACTTGCCTGCTTTGCTTTGCAAGAAATAAATAGCTGACTTGAGTATATTCTTAGTACAGCAGATCTGACTTTGGATATGATCTTACCAGGTGGTGCTTGCTGTTAAGAATGGTGCTGTGCATAAAAATTGCAGAGATTCTCTGCACTAACCAGATCAGGCTCTTGACTGAACCTTTCAAGGCTACACCCCTTCTGGAAGAACCACTGTGGTTCTGTTGGCTAATGAGGCACAGGGGTTGTGCGTTCAGTATTCTTATCAGGAATTATGGTTTCTCAGAGCTAATTCAGGAATTGTAAATTACAAACATTCTCCAGCAAATGTGACTCCCTCCAGGCATGAAATTGCAATAGTCCCTGAGAGCATTCCTCCATGGAGAATTAGGGTCATAATCTTAATTTATTAAACCTCTCAGTCAAAAAGCTCCTTACAAACAATGTTTCAGAGTCAACCATAATTGAACTAAAAACATGAGAAGGTTAAAGAGGAACATGAGAGATTAGACAAAATGCACCATATATGGAGACTGGGAAGAGCCATTAGGAAAAATCCTTGAAACTGTCACAAACGTTATAGTTTTAAGAGATGCATTTATAAATTGGTCCATTTCCTTCATGGAGCATTGCCCATTTCAACAGTGACAGCAACAGACTGATTACAACACCAGTTAGGTTTTTTTTATTAGATCAAGTTGTCATAGGTGGAAGATCTGAAATACAGGTGATGACAGATGAGTTTAGTGAGCTCAAGACTCCTCAATAATTTCTCCCCCCACCACCACAATTATCATATCCTTGTGTCTGTTAGTAATCAAAACCATATTTCCCTGCCTCTTTTCAGCTAATGATGACTGAAAGCAAGTTCTTCACAGATTTCTTGTCAGAGAGACTCTCAGAACCTGTAAAGTAGTTGTAATCTTTTGAGAATTCTACAGAACAATCGTATAGGGCACGAGACCTCCAGAAGTCATCTAATCTAATCCCCTGGTTGAGGCAGGCAGGATCAAACCTATCTAAACCACCCTGTACGAATCCATTATCTAACATATTAGCAAAACAATGCAGTCATCCCCATCACAACCACAAGACTTAACACCATAACCTGCCATAAGTAAAGCAGGGGGACCATGGTGTCCAGCATCCTGCTGCTGCAAAGATTGTTAAAATATGCTCAAGAGATCCAGGGAAGAATGATTTGTACAAGGTGAGAATAAATCTGATGGAGGAATTCAGAAAGCTGCTTCTCCTTGGAATTCAAAACACAGTCACTTGCTACCAATCCAATATATTGCATTTTAAAAAGGGAATGAATTCACAATGTATCAGAAGAAACTGGGATGTAGGGATGAAACCACCAAGCACAGCAGGGTGGTTTCAACAGCATCCAGACATCATAGTGGATTCCAAAGAAACAGGGAAATCTCACGCACCCAGATGTGATTTTTGAAGCATCCTGTAGGAATGCATAGGAATCTGCACAAATCCCAGTGTCCAGCCCCTGACTTGAGCAAATCATGTTTTTTCCAGCGAGCTGCCAAAGGGAAGGAGAGAATGGCTCACAGACAACCTAAATGAAAATCTTTTCTTTTCATAGCTTAATGAAAGAAAAAAAAAACCCAAAATGAAAAAAAAAATCATTTGGAGTTGACCTGAACATTTTGTTTCACCCAAATATGTTTTATCTTTTCCTCTTAAGTTTTAGGTCAAAACAATTTTGAAACAAAAAGTCAAAATGTTTCATTTTGAAAATTTCATTAATATATTTCCACATTTAAAAAAAAAAATTCCTCCATTTTTGGCCAAAAGTATTCAGTGAATTCAACAGCATTTTGCATATAGTTCTGGTTACTCCAAAACTACCCCTCCCCTAGCCTCCCAGCAAGTTTTTGCCACCAAAAAAAAAATCACTCAGTTCTAGTTAAAAGTTAATGGGCACAATTTTGATCCCATGTCTTGATAACCAGGAGCTATGCCACTGAAATCAATTGGGTCATACAGAGAATCGTTAGTGTAAAAGGCAAAAAAAAAATAAAAAAAGAAACAAGACACACTAGTAAAGAAAACTAGCAATGACAATCTGAAAAAGAACAAGGTGGGTGTAAGCAGCCTCAGGTCTGAATCCTATGTAGTGTTGAGTCTCCAATTCATATTAGACACAGCTGGATTTCAGCATACTCAGCACTTAACCTGATCTAGCCTACATATAGTTGGTTCTAAAAAGGTCCTCTTTCAACTGCAGTATATGAAGTAAAACTACCTCTTCATCCCAATGAATATGGTAAATCAAACCTAACTAGGAGGAGTTCTGTCCCCCCTGGGGAAGTATCCTTATAAGCCATGCTACAACACCATAACTGTTAGTTGTATTCAGCAGGGAAAATCCGAGAGGTTTACAGAAAGTGAAAGAACAATGCGATAAGGTCATTCAAAGTTATTTTATCTGTGAAAATGAAGAACATATGGTTGCATCATTCCCAAGGGCAAAATACCACTTACAGAAATCAGGAAGCGAAAGATAGTGAGAAGATGCCATACTCATGCAAGCAAGGGAATAAGCCTTTCCACATGTACATCAAGAGTGACTGGTAAAGTTCATTCTAGCCAGCATGTCTCTACATGTCCTATTCAACCTATTCAAGCCCTGATTAAGTTAAGCTAGGAGGGCCACAGTTCTACACCCCTACATAGCTATCACACCAAATCTGCTGATCCCTTCACGTTTAACCTATCAAAACTTCCTCGATCTGTTTAAATGTCTTGATGGTGCTGTCAGTGGAATAAGGATACAAATATACTAGGAACTTCTTGAATACCTGAAGATCTGCTGAGTGGCACAGGGCATTCAGGCTCAGGCACAGGGCATTCAGATGGGCAATGTGATTACATTTCTGAACACTGGGTAAAACAATATTAAAGGATTTGTCTACTTTAAAGCATTAGTGTTAAATCCACCTCTAAGCAAGACACAGGCAAATGGTTTAGGAACTAGAGTGGGAAAAAGAGGCTATTATAACTAAGTATTGTTCACCTTCACTTCATTTAGTAGTAAAGGCATACATGTTTGGCAAGAAAATAACTTTACCTACACACAGCCATGCTCATTCACCTTTCTAAGTGGGGAAATAAACCTCAAGGTTATATAGCTCAGGATGGATGTCAGGATAATGCTTTCCTTTCTGTATTTTTTGCTTTAAAGCAAGTAGGCAAATGCTCTCAAACCCCAGTTTCTCATCAGATAAGGCTCTTAGCTACCACTCACTCACCCATCCAAACATACCACACATCTGTCCACCCTACCCCCATTGGCTACATGCATTATTTGTATTATAATAGTAGTGGGGCTCCTGGTGATGGACCAAGACCATACCATGCTAGGTGCCATACAAAGACAGCCTGTTCCACAAAAAGCTCACAATCTAATTATAAGAGATGACACATGGATACAAATGGACAGGCAAGCACAAGGGGATAATAAGAAAATCTTGGTCTGTGTGATAGGCAATGATCGCAGTACACCAGCAGCTATTTGTTCTCAAGGCTTTTGCAGGCCACAGGGCAAAGGATAGTTCTAAGGCTGGCCTGGGAGAAGAGCATTAAATAACTGCGTGAGTGTCTATAGGAAGTTCCTCCCAAAGCAACTGGGTGGAGGGAAGAGGAGCATAGAACAGAGTAGGAAGGTGCCTAGATGAAAACAAACAGAAGGCTGAAATCATGGGCTGACACTGAATGAGAGATGATAGGTAGGAAAAGGATATGATGTGAAGGAATTTAAAAGCAAAGACAAGTAGAACAGGGGAAAAACCTTGTCAAGAGGCACAGAGAGGGGCACCACAGTCAAACCAACAGACTAGGAAAGTGTTCTTTGCAGCAATATTTTGGAAAGTTAACGTCCAGGCAAGGTCACATCTGTCAAGACCAGCAAACAGGATGTTAAACTAATTAAGACATCAGATGATAACTTGGGGAAAAAAAGTTTTAGCTGCATAGATGAAAAGGAGATGCTGTATCTTAGAGCTGCTATGAAGAAATGATCTGTAAGACTTAGACATAGCCTAGGTATGAGGCCCAGACTGATGGCTAAGTCAAAGATGAAGCCAAGATTTGGAACCTGACTGACAGACAGGACCCTGTTTTCATCCCCAGAGTAAGCAAAGGGATAGCAGGGAGGGTTTGTCAGGGAAGATTAAGAGCTCTCTTTTAGCTTTGCTGGGCTGGAGCTGATGACTACAAATCCACAAGGAGATGTCAAAGAGATAAGTTAGGATTTTAGTTTGGACAGATGGAGCCAAGTCTGGAGTGCAGAGGAAGATCTGCAAATTATCCACGTGGACAGGAAGGTTGACTTAGTGTTTGTGAATGTGTTTATGCTGCCCTGGGTATAGATCTGGCACAGGCAACTTCCCCTTGGAGAATAGCAGATTCCAGGATTCTGCCTTCTTGTCTGGTCCAGTGGCTGTGCACCAAAAGTCTGATGATCCTTAGCGGAGGCAAAGGTGTAACTTAGTCCTAAATAGGAACATCGGGTTCAATCCAGTAAGGAGCTGAGCATACACTGACTTCACCGGGGCTGGGAATACAGGACACACAGCACCTTAAAAGGCTGCATGCACATTTTAATCAATAATGAAGACACTGTCCTATTCTGTCTCTCAGCTCAGCACCTGCAATGATGAATGAGTGCACCGTATAAACTCTGATAGACAAATAGGCTACACTGATGCTCCAGAAATGGATTATGACATTTTTAGGGCATCCCTTCATATTCATTACATGAATGCATTTGGGAACTGCAGCTTCGGGATTTATATACCTTAAAGCCATGTCTTACAAGCAGAGGGTCAGCCTGGTGGGAGATCTAATGCTCCAAGCTGAAAAAACAAGCATTTTTAAGTGAATAAACCCTGAAGTCTCTATGGCAATGGTTTATATTAATCTGGATTTAGAAGGTTTATAATGGGGCCTCGAGAATAAATGGATTATTTGTTCCAATTTTCGAACTGTAACTTGCTTCACTTTTTCTATAATCCCCATTCATCATCTCCATGATATTTATTTATTCTCTTCATACAAGGAGGGCCTCCCCATCCTCCAGTCCTGCTCTGGACTCCTGCTTTCTTTCACAGCCAGGAGGCTCCTTCTTCTCATTGTTTGTTACAGTAGGGGCAGGCGTGCCACAGTTTAGCCCTACACCCTCCCTGAGTGCCACTCCAATCTCCTTTCCCTGCTTGATCTGTTGCTCTGCTGTCTGCTCCCTGCCTTATCTGCTGCTGTGCTGCATGTCCCCTCCCTGATCTGCCATGTGCCACAGAGGCCATCCATGGTCTTGTGGCACACATGCTGCAGGTCAGCCACCACAGGTTTATTATACAAGATTCCTTCTCAGCCTGGGGAAGAACAAAGCGGGATTTGGAAGTCCAGCCCTCATCTCTCTTGGGATGTGAGGAAAAGTATTAAACATCGTGTCACCAGAGAACATGTTCTTAAACACCCACTCTCTACACCGATCACTACAACTGAGCCACAGGACCCAGCTACAGTTAAAAATTGCAGTGTGGTTGAAACCCTAGGCTGTATCAGACTCTAGTCCAAGTACTGACGTAGTATGATCCTGCCCAGACTACAACTCTCAGTCATGTAGTTAGTGTAGTTCAGAGAAGGCCTGACTCTCCTTTTCCTTTGACAGACACTACCTTAGGATGGGCAATCCAGCCTCCTTCTGGACCTCTCTGCCACTTCTCAAATCCTGGATTGACTTTTGTGGAAGCTCTGCTCCCCGAGGGAACTTTTTGGGTCTACCTCTGTGATTTCTGAATTGCTGCCAGCAATTTTCATTTACTAGATGGCAATGGGGGCAAGCAGCCCTCCCCTCTTTTTCTTGGTTCTGCTCAACTGCTGGTTAGTAGCAACAGAAAACTGTTGCCTTCCAACTGACTCTGGGTGCCAGGGTTAGAACATGGAACACAACAGACGGGATTTTGAAAAAGGCACTGGCAGCAGCAGTCACTGCTGGATAGCCTCTCCTTGTGTGTAACTCCATCATGTGGCACCCTGTCTCAATCTGTCCCCATAAATAGCTAGGCCAGATCAATTAAACCAAACTGCAAAGCGTACAAGTCTATTCTACTTTCTTCTGGTTTGCAAAATATACAGGGGTATTCCCAGTTTACTCTCTCTCCCTTATGACCACCTCTCCTGGCCTCCTAAGCAGTAAACATGATGCTTAGACATTTCAGCACTCTGATCAAACCCAAGGAGCAGGCAAGCAGAACTAGGGATAAAGGCAGGCAATCACAACTGATAACAAGCAGCTACCTTGAATTGATTATGATGGGTCACTCAGTGAAGAAAGAGGGATTTCATCATGTTTACCGTCTTCCTGTAGAAATCAGAATTGTTTTCAAGTATTTACATGCCTGTTGGTTTGTTTTAATTTTAAACTACTGTAAATGTTGGACTTTTAAATACAATTATAACAGTTGCTAGGAAAGTTAAATGAGCAGTTGCACTAATTAAAGCTTTAGTTATTTATTTTTAAAATGTTAAAATATGTCAAAGCTGGCTCCATATATCATTATCAACAAACAAGATGCTCTGAGGTTTAAGCAATTAATATTTGCTTGGGTGATCTGCTGCTGTGGTTTATGATGCCACCAAGATCCCTTGACTGTTTCCTTGTAAATCACGGAAGCTCATCTATTTTTTAAACATTTCACTGTGAAATGAGTGATTGCAGCAGTATTCCAGAGAACATCTTACAGTGGCATTTGTTACTGTTCCAGGAATATCAGATAAATTAATTCAGTAACTGCAGCCAAGCTAATTATTTATTTGCTTAAAAGAAAGTTTCCACATTCCACGAACTAGGATCCAACTTCTCTTTCACACAAGCAGTGAGGACACTGATCATCTCAATGCAGAAAGCAGAGCAGGCTCATACTCTTGACCACAGCACTACAGTTCTGGAAATGCCTTTGGGGATTGCTTCTGTTGTTGTTTCATATGGTGAATGCCCACTTGGTGAATTTGCTCCAATTAACAACACACACAAAATCAGTCAAGGGCACCCAACTTCACAGGCTTGTCTTGGATGCCAAAGACTTTACAGCATTCTCAATCTGGGATAAGTTATAAACAAAAGCTCCTAATGAGACTCGCAGCAACTGAGAACCAAATTATTGCATCTGTTAGTGAGGGAACCTGGACCACTTGGTTAAAAAACTGAGGCTCATTATTTGAAGGTTCACAATCTAATCCAGGAAGGGTACAAGTCTTTGAAAAAAAATACAAAAACCTGCTTATACACCCAGCCAGCTGATTCAGCAAGAAACCAGCCAGATTGCAGGAAGCCCTTTCAAAATGTGTTTCTTGCATGGCAGCCAGCCACACAGCTCAGTGGGAAAGGAAACCCCAGGCAAATAAATGGCCTGTGCCACCCTGTGCATGGCACCCCTGAATGCTTCAATAAACTGATTCTGAGATGCTGAGCACCCACAGAACCCACTGAATCAGACAAACTTGTTGGTGTCTAACGTCTGGGAGGCTCTGAGCATTGGTTAGCCTCTGGAGTTAAGGAGCCAGATAAAGTACCTTCCCCTTCACAAACAAACACAGAGCTACCATATTTTTTGCAGATGCATACAATGTACTTTGGCTATGAGAACTGGTCTCATCCTGAGGGACTTTGGGAGCAGGAGTGAGTAGAGGCAGGTGTCAACTCCTCAGAAGCAGCTGGGGGAGCCAGAGGAACTCAGTGCTTAGTGGCATGGGTTGAGAGTTCAAGGATCAGGAAAACTGAAGGAAGCCTGGGGCAACCTCAGGTATGGGTTGGTTGGGGCAGTGAACCTGCATTGACTGAGCCAGGCTGCTCCAGAAACTCTCATTCTGTCTCCATTCCACTTCAACTCCTTAACCCTCCCCACGCCTCTGCTGTGCTGGCAAGGCACTGGGGCAACCTAATACAGTTACTCTGCTGGCTTGCAATTTCAAGAAATGCATCAAGAAGCACCTTAGCTGTTGCAGTTCTATTGCTACAGTAGCCTCTGGTGACCAGGAGAAGAAGCTTGTGGATACCTAATGTCCTAGCAGAGCTGCTGGGAGGCAGGAGGGGATGCCAAGTACCTGAGCATCTGTGAGATAAGTTAGGTGAGTGGGCAACTGGAGTCTGCAGCCTATATTTAGAGTATCTCACCTGCCCCTACTGCACCAGAGCTTCCATTCTTCTGGATGCACTGTAGAGAGATAAGCCCTACCTTTGATAGTGACTGACTGATAGGCCTGTGTGAAGTGGCTAGTATTTGCTTCAGATTCGGCCAATTCAGGGGACAGTGATTCAATTCAGTGACTCAAATCACTGTCCCAAATCAATTTGGCCAAATCACCCAGGCCCATTCCCCACTCACTCTCCCAGCCTGGCTCCCCCGCCCCCCCCCAGCTCCCGGCACTCTGGGGGGGAAAAAAAGCTTGCACTCACCAGATGCTGCCAGGTAGGGGTGCAATCCCCACTGTCCCATGCTGCATGAGCCTCCTGACCCTCCCTGCTATCTCAGCACCCCCTGCCCCAATGACTGCCCTGCCCACCCCAGCTCCAGCCCTTTAAGGAAAAAAACCCCAAAAAACCCTCAACTCATGGTTCCAGCCCAGTGGGGGGTAATCTGCCCAGTGCCATGTGGGGGACTCTTCCATGAGCCCCCTGAAACCCTGAGGGTGCTGCAGGAGCTGGTGAGTTTGGGGGGGGGGTTGGGTTTTTTTCTTAAAGGGCCAGATCTGGGTTAGGTGGGGCAGCCATGGGGGGGCTCGTGAGGAGTCCCCCATGCGGCATGGGGTGGGAGCACCTGGTGAGTAGGGGCTTTTTTTTTTTTTTTTTTTTTTTTTTTTTTTTTT
>NW_017728998.1:45784715-45786991 GCF_001723915.1 Gavialis gangeticus
AGAGCTGGGGCAGGCAGGGCAGCAAGGGGGGTGGGGGAGCAGGCAGAGGATGGGGCCTGGCAGGGATCCCCCCCCATGGTCCCCTCCCCCTTCCTGCAGCCTTCCCTCAGCCAGACCCTACTTACTGGAACGGCGTCTGGGTCCAGCTTCCTACTGCAGTGGGCAAGGACTGCCCAAATCACCGAAGCTCTCCAAATCTTTTCTGAAGATCTGGAGAACTTCAAATCAATTTGAACCTTGTTATTGGTTCCTTGATTCATTTCGGATTTGGAGATTCAGCCACCGAATGGGGCTGAATCTCCTCCGAATTGAATCAGCACCTGAAGCTTTGCACAGCCGTACTGACTGAAGTATAGCTCCCTTTCATCTATACCTAGTGGCACCAAGCTGCGCATACAGTAAACAAACTTACCAGCAGGAAGACTACTTAGGCTCTATAACGCAGAGCAAGCTCCAGCAAGGAAAGCAAACTGGGAAGGGGAAAGAAGCAAGTCCAAAGCACAAAAGCATGCTACATTTCCAAGCTGCTGTTTCCTTTCAGCAACTCAATAATCAACTCTGCCTCAAACACAAAGCCAGCAGGTTCAGCCAATTAGAGTGACTTGACTTGCTCTGCCTAGTGCTCCCTCTGATCAGTGCTTGGTTTTGCTTCCCTGTCCCATCTGAGGGAGAAGTACATCTGACCAGTGACTGTGGGAGAAGAATATTTCAATACAGAACCAACCATGCCCTCAGCAAAGGCAGGGAGGAAAATCTTTCTGAAAATCTTGGATGTACTTGACAGCCCTGCACATAGGGACACAGACCCAAACCAAAACATGCAAAGAAACAGTGGTGTAAAGTAAACATAGGACTAAACAATTCACCTCTGTTTAAGGATTCAACATTTGCACTCTGATTAACTTCAAATAATAGACCTGAGATCAAATCTAATCCATGCAGGACTGTGGCAAATGTCATTCCCCCCTGACCCTAAGAGCATGCACGCTCAAGATAAATCCTAAATGTACTCCAGTCATATGCTCTGCTTCACTGTTGCTATTTAATTTACTGATAACATACACTTCAGCCTTGATTTCCTCCCCAAGCTTCTTCAGTGCAGGATGACAGCAAATGATACTAGGTTTGCTTTGAACAGAAATAGTGGTGCAAAGCAAACATTAAAGTGGCATCAGTTCCCTCTATCTCAGAAATGGAATGGTGGGGAGAACCTAACTTTTTTATATCTTGGTTGAATCAACCTATTAGCATAGGTCACCAGAAATTCCTCTGCCCCTTCAGGCTGGGTTCTAGTTCTTCCAATAAGGCTGTAACCCTGTAAAGAAGCATACAGCATTCTTGAGACTGCCAAGTGTGATTAAGGGAGAAAGCAAAGACCTAATTTAAATCAGGGACAGTTAGCCATTTAAAGGAGTGCTCAGTCTTATGTTAGAAAAGAAATCTTCTGAGCTATGGATTCAACTTCTTGTTGTCACACTCTTTCTGACTTCGGCTTAATAACTTACTCGTTGAGCCAAATCTACAAAGTTAGGTGCTGCAGTGGTAGACTTTTAGATGCCTTCCACCTAGCAGAATCCACAACCTTGCATTAGGTGCCCCAGTAGATAGGGAGAGTTACATACCTGAGAATGAGATTGAGAAAAGCCAGGACAAATTACCTACTAGGACATACCACAGTGAGGATTGAATCACAAACCCCTATGTTCTTGGGAATTCAGGCATTTCTCCTTACTAGAGTTTCACAGCTGGGAGCCCTCACCTCCAGTTAGAAACCTAAACAGTTGTTGTCATTAAAACAAACAAACAAAAAAATGAGGAGACTTTTCTTGTCTCATACCTAATACCACAGTGTTTAGTGCATTCACTAGGGCTATGTGAAACAGCACCATTTTGTTTTGACTTCCATTTTGCTGTTTTGAAGCACTGTTCCATTTTGTTTAGTCCGAACTGTTTCTCTGTTTCGGTGCTGTTTTGATGCATTTCGATGTTTCGCTCATAAGCTATGGGGAATCACAAAAATGCCTATAATTTTGCCATTTCTTGCCGATTCAGATGAAAATTGCAGGGATGGTAGCCCCTTCTGAGGGCATGATGCCTGACAAATTTCAGGGAGATATGTGTAGGGGAGTTTGCTGTCATCCTGCACTCAAAGCTGTGGGCTGCTCCCCCCAGGAGGAGTCTGACACAGCCCTGCAGCCCTCCTGGGGGGTGCAGGCCCCCAGATCTGTACACAGGATGACAGCAGGCTGCTGCTGCTGGCTGGGGCCAGCACCAGC
>NW_017728998.1:45787156-45803690 GCF_001723915.1 Gavialis gangeticus
CCAGCACCAGCACTGGGTTCTTCCCAGTGCTCTGCAGCTAGTGAGTGAGGAGTTTAAAAAAAAAGCTCTGCACTCACCACCTCTGGCAGCAGCAACTGGGGCCTCTGAGTGTTTGTGGCAGAGCCCCCCTGCATAGCATGGGGCATTGCAGGGCAGCGCGGATCATCTATGCTGCAGCTGCACCATCACATGGGTGAGTGCAGCTCGGGAGGGTGCCACACACTGTCCCGGAGCTGGGGAGGCTCCGCATGTCAGCCAGAACTCCTGCTTCAATCCCCAGCTCTTTCACCATTCCCCCAGCTCCTCCCAGGGGGCATGGCCCCCAGATCTGCATGCAGGGTTTCAGCAGGCTGCTGCTGCCGGCTGGGGAAATAGCCCAGAGCTGCTGCCATCCCCAGCTGGCAGTGGCAGCCTGCTGTCATCCCACATCATCTGGGGGCCTGCACCCCACAGGAAGAGCTGGGGGAAGTGATCAGAGAGCTGGGGAAAGATCGGGGAGCTGTGGAATCAAACTGGGAACTGGAGGAATGTTCAGGAACCTGAACATTCCCCCAGCTCCTGGCTCAATTCCCCAGCTCCCTGTTCAATTCCTCCAGCTCTTCCTGGGGGGCACAGGCCCCCTGGATCTGCGCACTGGGTTTCAGCAGACTGCCACTGCAGGCTGGGGCCAACAGCAGCACCACAGTCTTCCTGGCGCTCAGAGCTGGCTGCACTGAGCAGCTGCCACTGGCCCCAGCCTGCAGCAGCAGCTTGCTGTATCCCCAAGGGCAGATCAGGGGCCCACACTCCCCTGGAAGAACAATGATCAGAGAGCTGAGGGAAGAGATCAGAGAGCTGGGGAATCAAACCGGGAGCTAGATGTCAATATCAGAGCAGTCCTTCTACCCTCTTCCCCCTCCCTCTCCTTAGTTGCTGTTTAGCTGCAAGCAAGCCCAGCTTCGAAACTCGAAATGTTTCAAGACTTTCGAAATGTTTTGAGTGCCCTCATTTCATTTCAAAGCTGTTTCGAGGCCTTTCATTTCAATTTCACTGTTTCAAGCTTGAAACATGTCAAAACAGCTTCAAAACAAAACACCCGTCAAAATTTCGTACAGCCCTAGCATTCACCTGGTTGGATCCATCCCCCTCTGCCTGATTTACAGATGGTATTTGAAGCCAGGACTCCTCTCTCTTAGATGAGTGACCTAGCTACTAGTCTACAGGGCAGTGAGGCCTCCTCTCATCCTTCCTGATCCAGTATGCTTAAAACTTAAATATCTATTGCAGCAAGAATTAGAATGCAGGTTCCCTAGTATAATGCTCTAACCACCAGATTCTAAAGTGTTTTCACTCTCTTTGCCCCTACTGAATATTCAAGTGTTTCATACAAAACAGAATGGGTTTAGCTAAAGAGACTGAAAAAACATAGGATGCAGCACTCATGGTCCTGTTACATATTATGGAGAGAAAGGTGGGGATGAGGTGAGTGCATGAATGACTGATCTATTAAGTATAAGATGAGGTGCTATTGCCCACACCTGTGTGAGGCTCAATTCAGTAAGCCCCAGAGGCAAATTAGGCAGGGAGAGGCATAGACTCAGCTCAACAGTGCCTAGGACTTAGATGGTTTTCATCTCTCTTCTAAAGGTAAGAGTCTGTTCTCTTACAGGTTGGCTGATCTCCTCCAAAGGGATTTGAACTAGCTTCATCGGAGCACGAGGAAGCAGAGGATAAGGAGAACCTAGGATCAGCAAGCCACAAGCAATGCACTGGATCAGTCTAGGTAAGCACTAAGGGGCCTGACAGACATCAGGACAGGGAGGTACCAAGGGCACCCGTCATGGGGGTTAAATGTCTCTACACCAATACTAGGAGCATGGGGAACAAGCAAGAGGAACTTGCACTCCTGCTTACAAGCAACAACTTTGACCTGGTTGGACTAACTGAAACCTGGTGGGACCCTACTTGCATTTGGGCAGTAGGCATTGAGGGTTACAAGTTGTACAGATGGGATAGAGTGGGAGGGAGGGGGGGAGAAGGGGGAGGGAGCTGTTGCTCTCTATGTTAAGGAACAATATACATCCTCTATAATCAAAATGGGATTAGAGGAGGGCCAAACTGAGGTACTGTGGGTCAGGACACAAAAGGTTTGGGGGGAAAGGGACTTGGTAGTGGGTGTCTACCACACCAGGAGAATGAGCTAGACCTGAAATTCTCCAGACAGCTCTCAGAGGCCATGCGGTCGACAGACTTCATTGTCATGGGTGACTTAAACTACCCTGACATCTGCTGGGAGGAGCAGTCAGCCAAATCTAATGGCTCATGTAGGTTCTTAACCTGCATACAGAACCTCCACCTGCATACAGGAGGTATACGGTCCCAGTAGGGGAAACGCTTGGCTGGTACCTGGTGTTAGCTACACAGGGGATGACCTGGCGAGGAATCTGCGGGTACAAGGTAACCTAGGGGGATAGTGACCATCGATTGATTGAATTCACTATCCAGCAAAGGGTGGGTAAACTAACCAGCAGGGCTGAAGTGCTAGACTTCAGAAAGGGTAACTTCAGTGTGCTCAGGAGATTAGTTAGTGAGGTGTTAAAGCTCAAGAGCATTGGCAAAATGAGACTCCAGGAAGGGTGGTTGTTCTTCAAGGGAGCAATCCTATGGGCATAGGAGGAGACAATCCCATTGTGCATAAAAGGGGGTAAAGGAGCCAAGAAGCCCTTTTGGCTGAACAGGGCAATCCAGGAAAGCCTACGGGCAAAGAAAGAGGCACACAGGCTGTGGAAACAGGAGGTAGCTACCAAGGAGTAGTTTACCTCCCTGGCTCACACTTGCAGGGAATCAGTTAGGAAGGCCAAAGCAGGATTAGAATTTAGGCTGGTGACAAAAATTAAGGACAACAAAAAGTCCTTCTTCAGCTATACAGGGAGCAAAAGGAAGGTGCAGGGTAACAGAGGACCCCTACCAGACAAACGAGGGCAATTGGTGACAGAGAGGAGGGACAAAGCCGAACTTTTCAGTGAGTTCTTTGCACCTGTATTCCTAGGTGTAACAGGGACTCGAGGATGAGTCCTGTTACTCCCAGAGGGGAAGACTTAGCAGACGGAAGACAGATAGGATCACACCTGGGATCCATTTTGGCAGTCATGCCAGGATAAAAGGGAGATTACCCAGGAGACCTGTCGCCTACGGGCGTTCACGAAGGAGCCGAGTCTGTGCTCGCTGAGTGAGGAGTGGAGCGGAGCGCCGGGCGCAGGAGCGGACCGGACCGGACCAGACCCAGGTAGCTGCGGGCCTGCCGAGGCCAGCTAGTCGCGGGACGGACTGGAGAACTCGCTGCATCGCGCTCCTTTGCCCACAGCTGGAAGCACAGACAAGGGAACAGGCTGAGAGAGAGGGAGAGAGCTGACTGACTGAGACTGCCAGCAGACGCCCGGCTGGTTGAACCTTTGTTGCAACTGCGGAGTGCAGGCACACGCTTAATTGATTTCATTAAGCGGGGAATCCCTCCCGTGCCTAAGGCGAGGCTAGTTGCCTTATGCAGCACGGGGATCTTTCAGGCACTGTGCTTGGCTTGATAGGCAATAAAGAGGGCTCACAGCCTGCTGTAGACGCACACCTAGCCTCCAAGCTTCCTATTCATATTGGAACCTCTTCCTTTTAGTCATCAAAGTTGTGGCAGGCGAGAACAGGAAGCTCAGAGACCCCTACATCTCCAGACGTCTACACTAGACACAGACCAAGACAAATCTCCCAATGAATCATAGTTAGACACAGGAGAGACACCAGCCCACCAACTGTTAACACAGGCTCGGTGAACGGGCACTCGGAGGGGCTGAATGTGTTCATATCAGTGGACCTGGATGAACTTCATCCAAGGGTGCTGAAGGAATGGGCTAGTGTCATAGCAGAGCCGCTGGCATGGCTGTTTGAGCACTCGCTGTGCTCCAGTCTGGTCCCAGAGGACTGGAAAAGGGCCAATGTGGTCCCTGTTTTCAAGAACGGGAGGGAGGAACTGGGAAACTATAGGCCAGTTAGTCTCACTTCTATCCTTAGGAAAACTCTGGGAAAAAATCATTTAGGATCACATTTGTGGGAGCTCAGCAGGGGAAATAATGCTGAAAGGAAATCAGCATGGGTTCATTGCAGGTAGATCCTGCCTGACTAACCTTGTTTCTTTTTATGACCAGGTTACAAAATGCTTAGACGCAGGAGTTGAGATAGATGTCATCTACCTAGACTTTAAGATCTTTGATATGGTATCACATTCTGTTCTCGTAAATAAACTGACAGGCTGTGATGTAGATGATTACACGGTCAGGTGGGTAGCATAGCAGCAGAAAGGGATCTTGGAGTTATAGTTGACTCCAAGATGAACATGAGTTGTCAATGTGACAAAGTGATCAACAAGGCTAACCGCACTTTATCATGCATTAGCAGATGTATGATGAACAGGTCCAGGGAGGTGATGCTTCCCCTCTATGCAGCACTGGTCAGGCTGCAGTTGGAGTACTCTGTCCAGTTCTGGGCACCCCACTTGAAGAGGGATGAGGAGAACCTAGAGAGGGTTCAGAGGAGGGCCACTCATGTGGTCAGAGGCCTACAAACAAGGCCCTACAAGGAGGGACTGAGGGACCTAAATCTCTTCAGCCTTCACAAGAGAAAGCTGAGAGGTGATCTTGTGGCTGCTTATAAATTCATCAGGGGAGGGCAGCAGGGAATAGGAGATGCTCTACCCCCTGGAGTAACTAGGAACAACGACCACAAATTGATGGACAGGAGATTTAGGTTGGACATTAGAAAGAACTTCTTCATAGGAAGGGTTGCCAGAATCTGGAATGGGCTTCCAAGGGAGGTGGGGCTCTCCCCTACCCTGGGGGTCATTAAGAGGAGACTGGACAAGCAGGCCAGAAGCTGGGGGGCACTAGAATATGCCTCCATGCTTGGCTGGAGCAGACAAATTGGGCCAAGGCTAGCCCACCCACCCTGCAAAAGGAGGTTGAGGAGGAAGTGTAAAGTATCCTGGGATGCCAGGGGGCTCTGAGTTAACTTGAATCTGGAGGAAATCTTAGACAGAAATTCAATAAACCAATTTAATTTAAATCAGTTAAGTCTGGTACTACCTTCATCCAAATCTTTGATGGATTTTGAAAGTGGTTTACATGCACTGAACTTCCGTTGTGTTACAGATTTGAATCCGTTTACAAATCACTTATACTGGTTTATGTGTAATTTCTGTCCCTAGCCATTATGGCTACTCCAAACCCTGAGTAGCCATAGGAAACTCAGGTCCTCCTTCTTCAACAGGCTCATTCCACTTAAGTTCACTCAAGTTCAACTGCCTTAGCAGTTTTGATTTCAGTCAGTGACGTAAGGGGCAAATTATGATTTATAGGTAATCCCACTGAAATTAATGGGGTTATGTGGGTATAAATCAGCAGAGAACTGAGTCTTTTCTAGGTACTCCATAGGCTGTGTGCATGATCTTGCTCATAAGCACACAATAGATTCTCCCTCTTTCCTCCTCTTTTTCCCTAGAATAAGCTATCCCTGTGGAGGAATTGGTTAATTTGCTTTTCTGTTGCACTGGGCTGAGGAGCAAGACAGGAGATTTGTTAAAATTCTGAATCAAGATGTTATTGAACAGTTCTGTACAGCTAAACAACCTTGCACCTATTCAGGTTAATGACCTAAGATCAAACTTCTTGCCTAGAAATCACTTGCTTAGTTGTAATTACCATACAAACAGCACTGTGAAAACAGCCCAAGATATTAACAAAGCAGCTGCAGAAATTACAAGACTAATCTCCTCCCCTCAGCCCCCTTCAATACCAGTTAAATGGCTGATTGCTGTTTAAATCAAACCTTGCAATTGAGGAAGCATGGCCTGTTGCCTTTACACTCCAGTCTCTCTTATATTTTATAATTTACTTTCTGTCAACCTGCAATTTATTATAGAAACTAACTCTGCCAAAGCTGAGATTGCTAATTAGGGTTGTTAGATTACATCCCCCTGTTATTTCTTTTTATTAAACTTCAATTCTCATCTGACAGCCATAGGGATCAGAGAGCATAACAGCTAACACAAAACAGCAGCCACAGCCCCTTCCTCTTCTCCTTGCCAGTTCTGTTGGAGAGTTGAGATTTCATGGTATTCTGTGTCATGGATCACCTATAATTAATTACCAAGCCCCTTTCTAATGTATTTACAGTATTGCTTTATATTGTCTTTCACCTTTCACAGACTCTGATCTCTGTTCTGGTTCTGGCACACGCTCTTTGTAATTGCTATACACAAAGCACTGTGAGACCAACCAAAAATACTAACAAAGAAGCTGCAATAATTCTGAGTCATCTCTTGCCCTTCTTACTACCAGTAAAGTCTCTGCTTTTATTTATTTTTCTGGCATAAATAAAATCAGCTGAACCTTGTTTCATAGTTTCTAGGGTCGGAAGGGACCCGAGTAGATCATCTAGTCCGACCCCCTGCCATGGCTATGGCTTGTACTATGTTTCCATTAAGTTTTGAATGTTTCAAAACTCTCACAGTGTCAATTACTTGAGAAAGGGGAGGTAAAAAACCAAATAAATAAAAATGCATCCTGGATTCTTTCCAAATGTTGATGCATACAATCAGATCTAGCCCTGCCCTGAAGATACTTGGAGGAAGAAGGGAAGCAACAAAGTGGCAAAACTCCCATAAAGTGAGTTTTTGGTAGGGCCTGATCCAAAGCCCATTCCAATCAAAGACAAGAATCCCACTAACTTCAATGGACTCAAAGCTTCCTACACAACAAAAGGAAAACATTCCATTAAGAAAGGAAATGGAGTTGGCAGTGGGGTAGATATGTAGTAAGAAAATGGTCACTGCTGCTATTGTCTGTGTCCCCTTTTCACTGTGCAGTAGCAACCCCAGAGAGAACCAAGGGGGAATTCACACATATCCAGCCTGTATTGAACCCTGGATGGATTTTAATGTGGTATCAGGCAGCCACGTAGGTTATGATCAGGGATCCAGGTTTTCTGTTTGCCATGTACAACACAGTAAAACCTAGGAGTTAAGATTTTCTCTTTTTAAGGAGAAAAACTCAGGAAGTGACAGGTTTCCCTTGCAGGTTGGCAGAGTTTTAGCCTGCAAGGGGCTGGGGGGAGCAGGAAGAGGGTGACCACTGATTAGGCAGAAGGCACCCTGTGCATGTGCATGTGCACACATGCACCTGGCAGCTAGACAGCTCCCTGCAGGGAAGTCAGGAGAGACTGAGGCCCCCATAGTGAGGGAGGGAGGGAGGAAGTTGGGCCGGGGCTGGAGCTGGAGCTGGGGCTCCAGGCAGGAATATGCGGCTGCAGGGCACAGACAGGGAAGGGGATGGAGCTCATCTGGAGTATGACAGCTCATCTGGGGCATGGCAGGGGGGACGGTGGCTCCTTGCCACTGCATGCACTTCCAGGGGGAACATGGGGATCCCCCAGGGGAAGGGCAGCACAGCAGGAAGCCCCAAGCCTGCAGCCACCAGCCTGCATCTTTCTCTCCCCATGGGCTCCGCTCCAACCATGCCACCCATGGGTGACAGCTGTAGCTCAGGCACTCCTGGGGGGAGGGGAGGAGGGGGCTTCAGACCTGGGTCCCTGACCCGGTAGCCCTGGCAGCTGGGGGCCCCTTCCGCCAGGGATGAAGGGGGCAGGGGCTGTGGGTGGGGAGTGAGGGGCACTGGCAGGGTCAGGGGCCTGTGGGTCAGGACTAAGGGGCACCAGCAAGGTTGAGGGACTATGGCTCAGGAGTGAGGGGCACCAGCAGTTCCCAGGGAGCTGTGGGTGGGGAGTGAGGGGCACCAGTGAGCCTTGGGAACTGGAGGTCCTGAGTAAGGGGCACCAACAGGGTAAGGGGGCTGTGGCTTGGGAGTGAGGGGCAATAGCATGGGCAGAGCTGTTCAGTGCCATAAGCAGCAGGTGAGTGGGACAGCCGCAGCTCAACCCATGTGCTGGTGAGTGAAGGAGACAGGGGGAGCTCTGATTTTCCATAATAAAAAACCCAAAATCAAATTCCAAAATATATGGTTATTTAGAATGTATTTTATTATCATGACTGAGGCACTGGTAGTCTTCCAGATTGCTTTAAAATATATCAGTAAAACATTGCGTTCAATTGATACCTATATATACAGTGGTGTTTAATTTTAATCATGGAAAAACATAGATTTTGGGGGGTTTAATCAGCAAATTTGCAATTTTTAAATAGAGAAAAACTAGGATACCTAGTTAGGATACACCACAGAGCAACAGCTCCCTTGCTCTACTGCTATATGACACAGGTGAGGGTATTTCTTTTTATCAGTTTTTCTACTTTTCAGTATCCATAGGTCTCAAAGCACTTTATACGAATTAATTATTGTTATCCTTTCTTATAGAGGGGAAACCAAGGCATGAGAAAATGCAGTGAGTTGCCTGAGGTTAACTAGGAAGCCAGTGGCCAAGCTGCTAAAGAACTCAGGTCTCCCGACTTGATTTTTAACATCCTGGTTTAAAATATTAAATACATAACTGGCTGATTTACCTACAGAGCTCTCTCTTGAACTGTATCCAAGACATTTCACAATCCTGACTTTTGTTTTCCTCTGTATCTGGTTTTCTGTTTTCCAAATCAGAGGAGAGACAATCTTTATACATAATCTGGAGCCCCTGGCCATGATCATTGAGAAAGTTTGACTTGGACATTATCGAGTTTTTAATCCACTGAAGAAAGATTGCATAAAATCAGAGCAGGTATAGGAATGAGGGAAATGCTAATGATTAAATAAATGTAGTCTGTATGCAGTATGCATCTGTGCCAACAGAGGTATTCTAAGCTCTTTCATCCCCAGTACAAAGACTGAGCTTCAGCTAGAAATAAACTGCCCCTCCAGTTGCTTAAGTTACAACCAGAAAGGTATAAACTGGAACTAGTTTTGTGAACAATAATGTTACTTGGGGGGAGGCAGTGTAAGACAGAAGGGGAGGCAGTTTAGCAACAAAGAGGAAGAAAAGGACCACCACTTTCCATTACAGCTTGTACAGCTCTGTACACCATGTTGCCAAACTCTAAAAGCAGAAATTCACCAAACCAACCTCCAAAAGTTGCCAAATGCTGCTACAGTGCCCTTCTAAAGCCACACATAACACTGGGGAGTTTACCAAGTACCACCCACAGTAAAGCAATGTGCCACACAGACCCCTGCAGCAAGGAACTCCCCCAAAGTCTCTAGATCTAGCAAAAAAATCACCAAGTTGCCAATGCTTAGTGAGGCTGGGCCTAACTGCAAAGAAGTCCATGGAAAACCAGGAGCAGACTCTTGGTGCCCCATCACAGCCCCAGTCACTCCTCCCTCAGCCAGGCCACCACACTGCATCTTTAATGCCCCACGCCAGGAACTTCCCTGAGCTGGACTGAGCTGGGGAGAAGGCAGGAGAGGCGGCAAGGCTTGCATGCCTGGGAGTGAAGGCGTTTGCCGCCAAGCCTGGGATCTTGGGAGCTCTGCACCCTGTGCCTCTGTACCAAGCCCCAACTAGCTGAACCCAGCACTCTCCATCCCCCTTTCTCCCACCTGGGGGGGGATGTAGTTGGGCACTTACATGCTCAGTCCCTGCTGCTGCTGCTGTCTTTACAACAGTTCCCCTGGCTCCATAGACAAGAGGTTGCTTCTTGCCTTTCCCACTGCCAGCCCCTGACTGTTACCGTGTTCCCTTAGCAACCAGGGCCTCCCAGCCCTCAGCAAGGAGCCTTGGCTGCAGGCCCTGCAGCTCCATGACAACCGCTGGGACGCCAACAAGGGCTGCAACCTGCGGGAGGAAGAGGAGGAGGCTGGGGCTACGATGCCAGGCAGGGAGGGACAGTTTTTTAAAGGGCCTGATGCCCATATTATTTATGGTCACAAACAGCGATTGTTATTTGTGACAGCAGAGGCCCCAAACAGTGCACACCTCATTGATAAGATCCAGTCCTGCTCCAAGGACCTGGAAATTGAAACAGATGAAAGGAGTGCTATGCCCTCATGTGTGCAGGAAGAATATTGAGGCAGATGAAGATTCAGAGACTTGCTCAAAGCCATCCAAGGAGTCTGTGCCAGAGTTGGAAATTGAACCCAGCTCTCCTGAGTGCCAGCCCAGTGCCAGAACTAAGAAAACCTTATTCTCTTCTCATTGTAACAGATGGTGATTTATGTTTCCAGTTCTTTAGCTTCCTCTCTGGTGTTGCATGGCAGCTACCAAGGATTTGGAGGAGAAAGGCTGTTTTGAGCAGGAGGTCCCAGTTATTAAACCCCACCCATACCTACAAAACTTGGAAGGGTGTGTGTGAGCATACATGCATGTACAGCTCTAAATAGATGTCTTGAAGGATTTCCCAGAAGTATTTTCCAATGGCAAACATTTTTAAATACCTGACATCTACTACAATCCAGGAACTTTGAGCCCTGTGGAGAAAAATCACCTTTGCCAGGGAGGGCTTAACATTCAAAGGTTGTGCTCCACTGCAGAAAACAAACACCTCCCAGTTTTCCATTCAGCATGGGGCTTCTTGCCAAGCATCTCTGCTTTCATTTATGTCTACTAGCCATGCCCCAAGGAAAGAATGGCCTGTTTTCCTTCAGGTTAACACTTGGCTTTTTCCCTATGCGCACTGAGCTGCTTAAGAGTTAAAGAAGTCACCAGTTGCTACAGAGGAAAACTCAGAGCTCTGAACTTGGGCAACTGAAGCAGGAGGTGATCTTTAGATAATATCATCCAGCTCTGACAAACTGGATTTTTCATCAATAGAACTCAAGCATTTTACAAAGGAAGTAAATAGTATCCCTGCTTTATAGATTGGGAATCAAAGACACAGGGCCCTGGTGTCTTTAAAACATTCTCCCATGGGCATTGGCATTAAACAAATAATGCAGTATTTCACTATTAGTGAACACATTCTTTGAGACTTGGCAGGCTGTTGTTTGTAGGTACTACATGAAGGATGGTTTGGTTTTCTGAGAGGAGTTACAGATTTAAAAAGCAAAGTACAGTCAGTATCTAGTCATTTGAAGTAAGGCTAAGAAACTTGCAATGTTCCTACAGGAAATAACACACTGAGCAGTTTCTATTTCTGAGACATGAATCTAAAGTGTATCTGTGACTGAACAAAACTTGAGTTAGTCTTGGGACTGCCACTTTCTTTGTGAAGTCTACATCCTGCTGACGACCACAGCTAAAGTGCTGGATGCATTAGCTCCAGATTCCCCCTAAGCAAACCAGACATTACCTTCCAAAAAAATCAAACATTAGCAAAGGTGGAAAGGGGAAGTTAGGAGCTTTGTTGGTACTGTACAGATTCCTCTTTAGTGCTGGATCAATAAAGTATATAAAAGTATCTTACCATTCTGAGGAAGGGGCAGCCTGTTATTGCTTCAGAAAAACAAGGTCCCCTTATTTGGATCAGGAGAAATTCCCTCTGATGTTAAGGCCTGTGACCATGTTGCTGAGATACAGTTGGCCCCAATTCTACCTATTAGAGAATAGTTATGCTAATAAACACGAGATAGTTTATTGCTATGTTAATCTTTGAAATCTGTGATAGTCCTAAATTAAAGCTATCTGGAATCTTGTCACTAACCAGTCTGAGGAGGCTGATCCCTGGACATCTGGATCAAAAAAACACAAGCCTAGACTGCTTGGGATAAACCAGATGTGTCAAATACACCCAGCCCCAAAGTCAGGTCCAGACTGCAGGACGCCTCATGGGCCAGATTTGGACATGGAGGTGGTAGTGGTATGGGAGGTATGCTAATGTAGCCATCACTTGCACCCACCACTGACATGCATGCCCAAAAGAGCTCTGTATCCTAGATTTTGGCAGAGGACCCCTCCCACCTCACCCCAGCTCACCCCTGAATTCTCAGCCCTTCTGGAAGCCCTACAATCCAGGCAATGTTGGCTCCACAGGCCCAAAGGCCATATTTCTGACACAGCTGGGCTAAATCATTCATTCCTGCAACAGTTAAGTTCTTTGTATATTTTATCTTGACACTAGAGGGCATCACAAATGTTGGTACTTTCAAACCCATCCTGATACTTTTATTTATGCCAGTTGCAAAAATGTCCATTCTCCTGTCTAAAAGATCACAAAAATCAAAGGATGAGCTGAGTTTGAATAAGGCTCAAAGCTTGGCTCTGAATAAGGATTGCCACGTAGGATCTCTTAGGATTAAACAAAAAATTAAGTGGCTACTTGCTCTTTCCATAAAGGTGAATTTTCCTGGAAAATGCTAATTTTTTAGATTCTCTCCATGTTTGTACATAAAGTGCTTGGGTTGCTATGTTTCTTTCTTTCTTTTTTTTTTTTTTTTTGCATACATCATTTCAGACTCCATTATTTTTGCAGATGACATGCACTTTGGTGGAAGGAATCCCTCTAGGGTGGCCACCACCGAAGACATTCCGGTTTTCTCTTCAAGAGAAAAATAGAGGACATAAAGATGTCCAGTTTTGTATCAATAGAGGACAGAGAACAACTGGACTGACTGTCCTCTATGATGGCCACCCTAAATATATCATACTTCCAGAAGGAGAGTGTGGATGTCAGTGGGGGCATAGCACTGCAGGTGTACAGCTGTCTGCACTGTTCCCCTTCTGCCCTAACAGTTGTTTTCTGATGAGTGGAAAGAGCTGCATCCAGAATGTACTGTACCCATTTTACTGCTGGTCTGCAGTTCTCTGTGCAGGGACGTAAAGTTTGCAAATTCTGCACAACCTATTTTTAAGTGAATATAGACCTGAAGTTAACAACAGCAACAAAAAAAGCCTTTGAATTCCCTGCAGTTTTGGAAATGTGAACCTTGTTATCTTACAGCCAAGAGGGTCCAACCAAAAGCAAATTCTGTTGAACTAGGGAATGCGTAAACACACAGTAAGATACTGTGTCTTCTACAAAGGTATCATATGCAACTAGTAAAAACTGACAAAGGCTGAGAGGAGAAGCAGAGGCACAGGCAGCAAAAGTGTCTTGTCCAAGGTCAGCACTGGAGAAAAGCAGGGAGCGGAACTCGCCTCTCCAGACTTACAGGCTGGTGCTCTAACTTCTGCATCTGGATCCAGGTCCAAATGTCACAGAGAAGCCTTCAGTCCACAGTACCTGGAACCCAGATCTCAACTCAGTGGGCATGTCTATACTTGCCACTATGGTGCCATTGTTACTGTGCCATCATTTAATACTTCCTTTTGGAAGTACTAAAAGATGGTGCAGTAACAGCTGATGCTGCACCATGCACACCAACACACGGTTAATTTTAGGCACTTGTCACTGTAGCAATGTACTATAATGGGGGAGATAGCTGCAGCCATGGGCACTGTATGGGGCAACATAGCTATGGTATCATGAGCTTTGCCTGTGGATGCTATGTCGCCGTAGTGCATTACTACAGTGACGTAACTTCTCATGTACACACATCCACTATGTGCTACGCTCCCACAGTCAATGCTCTTTCTGGATTTAACTGGCCCTACAGGCTAGTGTGGTTAAGGCATGCCTGTTACTGCAGCCAACAGTACACAACAGACTGATGCATCTAGCATCACATCTGGCTACCTCTGACCCTCCCCGCTCCCTCCAGACTAAAAGGCCAAATACTCATTTGGTCACATGCGGGCAGCCTATGGCACGAGTTCAGAGTGGGACTTGAACATACCTCTTAAGTTACAGCAAGGTACTTTACTTTCTCCACTATCACACCCCATGTTCCACAGTGTAAGGGCTTAAATCACAGATTTATAGTTTACAGATGGAGGTAGATCTGTACTGGGAATTGCTCTTGGAACCCTTTGAAGAGTGCACAGAGTCAGTACAAAGCCATGGGGACCTAGCTGTGCTGATGCATTGGTCAAGCCCTCCCTCCTTATTTAGAGGAAGCCCAGCAGTCAGTTCTGCAACTCCTTTGTAGGGCTGCTGGCCTATTTGCCTGCCCACAGAAGGTGACTCACATCAGTGTCTTGGTCCCTCTCCTCAGGGCACAGATTATTCATTCAAACAAAAACCTAGTAAAGTAACACAAACCAAAACTTTGCTCCTGACTCTTGCAGGCTGCGGGGACCCACAGGCAGGAACCATACTCTCTCTTCTGGCTGTCCTTTGAACAGGGCTTCCTCAAGCCTTTCACAGCCACTACCTGACCCCTTCACAGCTGGGCTAATAACTTGGTTAACCAAACACTAAATTAATGTGTAGTAACTTGTGCTACTATGCAATATGCTGGCGCACAGATTTTTAGCGATGCTTACTGAGCAGTAGCCTAATACTTACTACTGCACAGTAGCATATTAGCATGGCTTTTGCCCAGCATGCTACTACATGTGGTTTTTAGGCTACTGCACAGTTAGTATCGCCTGTAGGTGCACCCAGAAACATGAAGACATGGGGTTAACAAGGGGCAACATTGTATTCTCTTCCCAGATTAACCTTTCCTTTGCTAGAAAGAAATGAGAAAGAGACAGCTTAGCTCACCCAGATAGCAAGAATTTTTTTCAAGATAAGATTTACCCCATGATAAGAGGACTGGCACAGTTGGTCTGGGATGGTTTCCCAAGGCAAATAAGTTCTGTACACAGAAACTCATGCCCAAGAAGAAGTTGCCAGCAGCCCTAAGGAGCAGGCATTGTGAATATACTGCAACCTATTTAATATTTCAATACTGTGTGGCAAAATCACGATGTAATTTGTCTTGTTTGTCATGTTCAGTGTGGGAATGCAAAGGTAGGAAATGTTTCAGGTCAGGACTGCAGCAGAGGTATGGGGGCAAGGAAATTTTCTGCAGCTTCTTCCTAGGTGGTGCAGGGCTACATTAAAAAGATACTGGTATCTCATTATCAACAGAGCAGTATTTACCAACAGGAGCAAACCACAGCAGGTATTTTGTAGGGCTGTGCAAAGCTTCGGTAGCTAATCTGATTCTGAGAAGATTCGGCCCGATTCAGCAGCCAAATCTCCAAATCCAGGTTGAATCAGGAGACCCATTAAAATATCCAAATCGAATCAGAAGCATCCAAATCTATTTAGAGAGATTCAGCACCAATTTGGAGATTCGGCCATAGCCTAAACAGGCAGCAGTCCTAGAGGATGCTGGATACAGCTGCCTCCAGCTGGTAAATCTGTTGTGGCGGGCAGAGGGAGGAGTGAAGCGGTGTGTGGGGTGTGGGCAGATCAACACCCTCACAGGGAGGGAGGTATTGGGGCTGGGGCTTGGACAAGCTGCCTAGCCGGGGCGCTGAGGGCACGGGACTTGGGGAGGGGGGCTCCTGCCACCAGTCGGGGTGGGCATGGGAGTGGGCACATGCCCCTGGATCTGTGCAGGGTGGGCTGAGCCAGGCTGCGCTCCGGGAGCCTAGCCCTAGCCACCCACCACCAGGCTGTGCTCCACCGTCAGGATGGAACCAGTGCTGCACTCTGGACAGCTAGCCCCAGCCGCAGCCCAGAGCACAGTCCTGGCTCCACCCACCCCACAGAGCGCAATAGAGTGGGGCCTATGGGGGGTCCGCACCCACCCTAAAGCTCCCTATAGCCCCTGCCGTCAGCCCCTCCCCAATCCAGGTGCATGCTCCCACCCCCTTGCCCTGCCACTGCTTGCCCAGCCGGGGCATGAAAGGGCAAAGCTGTGGCTTGTCTGAGAGGTGTGGGGAGGCTGGGAGAGCAGTGGGAAGGCAAAGCCCCTGCTCCCAGTCCCTTCCACCACCTGTCCAGAGTGCAGCCCGGCCCAACCCACCCTGCGCAGATCCAGGGGCACACGCCTGCTCCCATGCCCTTCTGGACCAGCAGTGTGTGGTGGTTTGCAGTGGCAGGAGCCCCCTTCCCCAAGTCATGCACCTCCCCAGCCCCAGCCCCAATGCCTCCCTCACTGTGGGGGTGTTGAGCTGCCCCCTCCATCACATCCCTTCCCTCCCCACTCCACCCACCACAACAGACTTACCAGCTGAAGAAAGCTGTGTCCAGCATCCTCGAGGACTGCTGCCTGTTTAGTCTATGGCTGAACCTCCAAATCAGCGCCAAATCTCTGGAGCTGAATCAAATCAGGACAGTGATTCAAATCACCAAATCAAATCGCTGCCCTCTGAATTGGCCAAATCTGAATGCAAATCAAATACTTGCCACTTTGCACAGGCCTAGTATTTTGGTAAAAGGATGTTTTGTTTCACTGTTTTCTTATCGGGGTAAGACACACACATGGATAGGCACATACACAGAAGATGCCCTACAGCCAGCATCACAGCTTTGAATGATAGATAAACAGGGCTGGAAGGGAACTCAGGAGGCCATCTACTACAGTCACCTTATCAAGGCAGAAATATTTCTGTTTAACCCACTCCAGATACATATCCATCTAACATACACTTAAAAACTTTCAACAACAGACACTCCACAAGCTCCCTGGGTAATCAGTTCCAATGCTTGGCCATCTTCAACAGGGAGTTGAACCTGGCTCTTCCACAGCCCAGTTCAGTGTTCTATCCATCAGTATGCATACCTGCACATCATACTTTAGAGTAGATTATGCTAGCTATC
>NW_017728998.1:45808690-45813181 GCF_001723915.1 Gavialis gangeticus
GGCTCTTCAACAGCCCAGTTCAGTGTTCTATCCATCAGTATGCATACCTGCACATCATACTTTAGAGTAGATTATGCTAGCTATCTCCAAGGATACAAATTTGACTAGGAGTACAGGATGAACTGGTAGGAATGGGCTGGATCAATTTGCATGGGTGTGACTGGCCTATTACCAGGGTTGCTCAACCACCAGTCTACAGATCAGATCTGGTCAGCAGAGGCATGTAATTTGGTCCACAGTACTTCCCCCTGGTCCAAAACTTTGGCAGGGGGAGGAGGGCAGGGAAGAAGTGGCAGCAATATAAATTGCTGCTCCCCAGCTGCCAAATTTCTGTCTGGTGGGGAGCCTCTGCATGACCCTACATGCTAGACTTGGCATATAGAGTGGTATGTGGCTGATCTGGGTGTGCAGGGTGGCATGGGGCCTGATCCCAGTGTGCAAGACTGGGCCAAGGTGGTAAGGGGCCTGATCAGGGTACATAAGGTCAAGTGAGGGCAGCACAGGCCTGATCAGGGCACATAGGGCCTAATCCAGGTGCCCAAGGCCAGGCAGCAGCAGCATAGGCCCAGTTTAGGCCCCATCCAGACAAGGCCACATGGGCCTGATCCAGATACACAGGGCCAGGCAGAGGCAGTGCAGGGCCCAATACAGCTCATGGATTGGCCCTATGGCATTCATCAGCCCACAGAGTGAAACAATTGTGCACCACTGGGTGCATCTACACATGCATTTACTCTGCCAAAATTTACTCTGGTGTAAACTACTCTAGAGAAAGGGATTTTGGGCAGGTGTCTACATGCGGGATTAGGGAGAAAATTTGCACTAAGTTCCCTATAGCCCTGCAATGTGGCACCAACGGGAGCTCCAGGCTCCCACTGGGTGCTAGCCCAGGGGCTGGCAGGGAACACTGGGCCAGGAGACAGCTCTCTCCTGGCCCTGGGTGGCTGCCTGCTGCTGGGAAAATTTCCCCCTGCCCTGGCAGCAGGAAGCTCTAGGCCCTGGCAGCAGGGAGCCTTGATCAGCAGCACAGGGCTTGGAAAAAGCTGCAGGGGAGGGGCAGGTCCCAGCCCGCTGCTCCAATCTGCCAGTGTGGCAGCTAGCAGATAGCAGGCTGCTAGCTGCCCCACCAGTGGATTGGGGCAGGGGGTTAGCACAGGGAAGTCTACATATGCAGCCCGGAGCTGGCCGGGGATTGCCCAAAACAGGACAATTCCCAACCACCTCCTGGCTGCATGCATTTCCTCTCACAGCCTGGGGAACTGTCAGTCAGGAGTAGGTCCCAGCCAGCTCCAGGCTGGGCCAGAAATTGTTCCCTTGCAGGGAGCTCCTAGCCCCTGCTTCACACAACTGTGATAGTGGAGTGGAGGCTGTAGAGCTTGTTCCCAGCCCCCCCTCCATGATTGCAGAGTGGGGGCTGGGAACAAGCTCCTAGCTCCTGCTCTGAGATGGTGAATGGGAAGCAAGGGCTGAAAGCTGCTTGCTGCCAGAGCAAGGGGACATTGTCCTCACCTGGGCATGCAGGGCTGGGGCTGGGAAACAAGCTTCCCAGCCCCAACCAGCAGGGAGCTCCCGGTGCCAGTTCCATGACTATGGGACTGCTGCTGAGAGATGTTTATCTCCAAGCCTGAGCTCTGCAGTTGCAGGGATCAGGCTGGGAGATGCTCATCTCCCAGCATGAGCTCCATGGCCATGGGACTTGGGCTGGGAGACCCTTATTTCCCAGCCCAAGCAGCACAACCGCAGAGCTCAGGCTGGGAGATAAGGATCTCCCACAGCCCCTGTTCCTCAATCACGATCTTGGTGCAGTGGGCTTGGAGGTCCCTGCCCAGTCTCCTGTGAAGCCCACCCCAGCAACAGGGAGCTCTCTCCCACCCCCTGGTGGACAACTGACTAGGCACAGATTTTGTTCCTGGTCAGGCATCTACACAAGCTCTACGATGCTGTTACTAATCCTGAGTAAGTTTGCTACTTGCATTGGCAGGTAGTAAATTTACTCGGGAATAGGGAGGCTTACTGAGAAGTAAGCATATGCATGTGTAGACACACATGCTTATTTTGCTGTAAACTATGCTAATGCAAAGTTAACCATCTTGCCCACTGTGTCATAGCACAAGAAGGCACAAGGAGCATCTTCTGTTACACCAGTACAGAGTTTAGTATAAATGTATTTTGTGATTCCACGAGAGATGGTTATACTGCTCAAGTTGGTACAGGTATAAATATTATCTACTCCCACCACTGCAATAGTGCTACACAGGAAAGGGTCCAGTGCATCAGTAAATGGAAGATACTGTTGAACCTAACCTGAAATAATTTTAAAAGCCACCCAAATATTTACTGCTGAATTGGGAAACTGAGAATTACACCCCATACACACTAAAATGTAATAAAAGACCAGAAAAGTAATGATCAATAATTCTCAACATTTGTCGTTTTTTTTTTTTTTATTTATGAAAAAAAATCTCAGTCACTTTTTGAAAAGCATTCACCAACAAGTTGCCCTCTTGTGAGCAATGTAAATCTCACACTGCAGGAGAGGACATTGATCTTTTTGCTAGTACCAGTTCCTTACTGAGTTTGGTCTCTCCTCTTAAACTCTATGCCGGGAATCAATTTAGTTTTTTCACCCCCTATTTACTTTTCATCAAGGTAGGTGCTCTGTCTGGCTCAGTTTAATACATGATAGTGGCCATTTTTATGACTTGTTCCTTTGAAGACTCTGACATGGCATGCATAACCAAGGCACTGCAAAGAAATGCCAATTTTCTTTCTATATCCTATGTACTTGCCCTTTAGATGGAGAAAGGTTCCTTGGCTGCTTATACACATGCTTGGTGGTGGGGGACAAGGGAGTTTTAATTAGAGAGGTTCTTGGACAGCCACTTTAATTAACATGGCTCATCATCATATGTATTAAGCCCCTCTGCTTTTCAAAACGGCTGTGGATGTGCTTTAGGGCTGTGCGAAATTTTGCCGGCTGTTTTGTTTTGATGCTTTTTCAACTTGTTTCGAGCTCAAAATGAAATGAAGGGCTCCCAAACAGCCTCAAAACAAAATGAGGGCAGTTGAAACCCTTTGAAAGTTTCAAAATGTTTCAAGTTTCAAAGCTCAAGCTGGGCTTGCCTGCAGGGAAACTGAAACTAAGGAGAGGAAGTGGGGGAAGGAGTGCTCTCATATTGACTGTGTAGCTGGCCAGTGACTGTGATCCTTCCCTGAGGTCCCTTCCAACCCCAGTGCTCTGCGGGAGGGATGGAAAAACAGCATATTTGAACTGCCCTGCTTTCTGCCTTGGTGTTTAACAGTTACTGAACTATCTTCCAGCAGCTTGGGAGCATTAGACAATGAAGGCTATTAATAGATTCATAGATTGTTAGGGGCTGGAAGGGACCTTGACAATCACTGGGTCCAGCCCCTTGATCTAGGCAGGAAAACAACTGGGGCAGGTGACTGTCCAGTCTCCTCTTGAAAACCTCCAGGGTAGGTGACTGCACCACATCTGGAGGGAGTTTATTCCACAGTCTGAACACTGTTTATTCCACAGTGAATAGGGAACTATTCGATTTGGATTCGGCTGATTCGGATGCCAGCAATTTGATTCAGAGCTCCGAATTGGTTTTCTGCTTTGATTCAGTCAAATCGGCTCCAAAGCTTTGGAACCAATTCAGAGATCTGGCCATAGGGTATAAAGGGGAATCAATGAAATATCTATAACTTTGTTGTTTTTTGTCTAATTTGGATGAAACTTGCAGGGTTAATAGTTCCTGCTGAGGCCACACAGCCTGCCGAGTTTCAAGTAGATAGATGCAGGGGTTTCTGAGAAACTGCACCTCAAGCTTCTGACAAGCAGAACTCATAACATAGGTGACACTGTGCATGTGTTAAGGTGCAGCGGGGTAAAAACTGCTAGGTCCTGCTGCGGCCACAAAGCCTGCCAGCTGTCAAGGACATAGGTGCAAGGGGAGTCTGGCTTCTGGAGCCCTGCACCTGTGGCTGCTAACAGGCAAAACTCATCACGTGGGTGGGTGACACTGTGTGTGTGTTAAGGTGCGCCCTCACTGGCGCCGGGGCCTCTGCACAACACGGTAGTGTGCCCAGTGAAGTTTCCTCCTCCCCTAAAGCCCCAGTCCAGTCCACCACTGTAAACAAACAGCAGGTCAAAGTAACTTAGCTGGCTCAACACCAGTAGCATCAGCAGCAACAACATCAAAAGGTACCCAGATGGAACTGTCACAGAGCCTTTCTTTTTATAAAGGAATTAACAGCAAGAAGTAAAGATGTTGTGTTGGACATATGATGTTACTCGTGGTGTGTGATGGCTTATCTTGTATTTTTATGTCTATATGTTTATTATGAAAAAAAAGGAGTACTTAAAAAAAATATATATCTTAGGAAGTTTTTGAATTGAAAAACCCTTTGTCAGGCTGAGGAAGCACCTGCAGTTGGTGTGTCTCCTGGTCCTGGATGGAAGGAATAGTAAAGAAGTCATAGGCT
>NW_017728998.1:45818506-45823230 GCF_001723915.1 Gavialis gangeticus
TTTTTTTTTTTTTTTAAATCAAAAAGGAAATAGGTGTAGACAGAGCGAGGAGGGTGGCATTCAGTCTGTCTGCACCTGGAGCTTGGGGAACCCCCAGCAGCGGGAGGTTCACCTTCAAGAACACCAGCTGCTCCACCAAAACAGGATCCAAACAAGTGCGGTGGGGTGTCACAACATCCCCAGCAATACTGAACATCCTTTCACTTGGCACGCTGGTTGGTGAACAGGACAGGTGTTGCCAGGCAACCGTGGCCAGATCCTGCCAAATCTGGCTGTGGCTTTCCCAGTAGACCAAGAGGTCTCAGTCCAGTGGCTCCACACCCTCAGTGAGATAGGTAGCCACTGAAGCCTCAGTGCTACCTGCCTGTGGCTGGGATCTGGTGCGTTTGGCCATTAAATGCCCATGGCCCACATTGGCAGTGGCTGCCGTGGAGGAGACTGGCTGGTGCTGATGCTGGTGGCGGTGCTGGGAGTGCCGTCACGGGAAAGTGGATCCTGCACTTCCACATCCCTTTGCCTCTGCACTTCGGCCTACCTGACTTTGTTGACCAGCACCTGTGTCCAGTGATCGAGGGTTCTGGTGCTGCCAGTGCACATACTCCCCTTCACCCTTGGGTCACACATGCCTGCCATCACATGGACCGTACTGGACCGCAAGGGATCCAGCCGCCTCCTGATGCCCTCCTTCAGCCACCTCACCAGTGCCTGCATGTCTGTTGACAGTGGTCTGCCCCAGCCAGGAACACTGATCCCCTGAAACTTCTCCTTTTGATTCTCCAGTTCCCTCACTAGGGGGATCACCTAGGTGAGGGGGGCATTGCCAGTGCCAAAGGCCTTGAGGAAGGGCTTGAGGACCACCAAGATCTGGGAGATGGTACCCCATCAGCCACTGATCCCAATCTTCCCAAGCAAAGCCATCTCCATCAGCCTCTTGAGCATTAGGTATGTGGAGTTCCACCAAGTCTCCACATCCTGTATGATTCTGTGCTGAGGAATGCTCAGCTCTGCCCATTTCTCCCACAGCATCTTGCCCCCTTGATGCTGCGGTGGAAGTAGCCCGCCACCTTCCTGCATTTTGAAATCACCTGGCTTGTAGCAGTAGTGGTGGCAGTGCCATCACCGGCAGCCCTGTCCCCCTCCAAGTCAGGATGACAATGAGGTGCAGCCTGTGTGCCACAGAGCAGATGCCAACCAAGTTGGCATCACGGAGCACCTTGACCATATTGGCCCTGCTGTCGGTGACCATGAACCCACAGGTGAGCTCAGCCTACCCAATGAGCCACCCCTGCACCATGCGGTTCATGGCCCCCATAATCTCCCTTGCCGTGTGGGACTTATCCAGCACTTTGGCTTGGAGGAGAGCCCACCAACAGCCTGACTGAGTGCCCCGTGAGGGAGAAGTAGGCGTGATCACCTCTGACATCTGGATCAGCTGGGGTGACAAAGTGCAAGGCTACCTGCAGCCCTGCCTTGCACAGCTCCTCCCTCAAGTACTCCCTGCATGCCTCTTACAGGGAGCGCACCACCATCCTGCTAAGGGTGGTGCATGCAGGCACTTTGTAAGATAGGGCTAGAAGCGCCATGAGCCACCTGAAGCCTGGCTGCTCAACTAGGGAGAAGGGCTGGCTATCCAAAGCAAGCATCTCCCCAGTGGTCTGGGTGATCTCGCTCGCCTTTGCAACTTGCCCCCCTTTCTGTCCACCTTTCCCTCACTGTTCTAGGGTGGCCTGCCTCTGGTTTGGGGGAAAGGGGTTTTGGAGTGAACGGAGGACTTCCCTTTTGGCACTAAAGTGCCTGTTCCTTTAAGAGCAGAAACCCCACAGGTATAGGTTACTATGGCAGCAGGCTAACAAGGGAATTAGCCAGCACCTGTCAGCTGACCAGATAGAAGGCAAGGCCCTGGGCACATATAAACCCCAGGGCTGGGGCCACCAGGGGTTAGTTCCCTGGCAGCAGTCAGAAGGAGCCTGCCAAGAATTGCCCAGAGATACTGTGGCCACCTGATATGCTGCCTATAGAACTAATGGGGCTCCAGGAGCTCACCAGATACCCTGGACTACAAGGCACTTAATGTTTGGGGGGAAGTTTGACTCTTTTAAAGGGACAGAGCACACCTTGAACTGGTTGTATTATGTTATAGCCCAGGGGCTCATATTTTGGTTGTTGTTTATAAACCGGTAGACCAGACCAAGGCTACTGGGGAGGAGGCGGCCTCATTGGAGGCACACTACAGTGTGGGGACCCCAGCGCCAGTGGGTGCAGCACCAGTGTGGGCACAGAGACAAGGCCACGGAGAGCCCAGCAATAAAAGAGAGGCTGAGCTATAGCAAGGCCTCAGAGGGATAACGTTTAAATGCCTTCTGTGAGGCTTGGGGTGTGGTAAAGGGTCGGTTTTGGAGCCACGCATCTAGCCCATAAGGCTGAGGGTGTCCCATGAGGCATCCATTTTGAGCAGGGCCCAAACAGGAGTCCAGGAACCTAACAGGTTCAGTGGGGTCCATCAAGATCATGTCCAAATATAAACTTGAGGGCAGCCTCCCTATTTATTATAGTTACCAGCAAGACGTGGCAGGAAAGGAAAAAGGGCAAGATTGGCACAGTCATGGAGCCCTAGGGGCATCACGGCCATCCCTGGGGACCCCGCAACATGACAAATTTATATAGGAATGCGGATACATTTACACCTTGTGGCATAAACTACATAACTTAGAGAATGTATATAGAAATGTAGATGCTTTTATACAAATATATAAATGTAAGTCACTATTAAACGCACCAGGAAGCATGGTGGAAAGGCAGTTGGCAAGCCTTTGGGGAGGGGCAGAAGAGGGGGTAGAGAGAGAGAGAGAGAGAGATGTAAGTTCCCCTCCCCCAAATAGAGACACAGCCTCTTACCTATAACTAGCTGGGATGAGGCTTCCAGAAGCAGCAAGGAGAGGGGAGCAGTGCCAGTACCACTGCCTGTTCCTGAGACTGCCAGGTCTCCTTCCCCAGAAGGCACTTCAGAGGAGGCCTCCACAACCTCTACCTCAGCAAGCGGCTCAACTGAGTCTGCTCCTCCTGTTGCTGTGCCGCTGCCTGCCGAGGAGGGGGAAATTGCAGCATCCACACATGCACCTGCACCCCAGAAGTGAGCAGGTAGTGTGGGCTGGGATCATTTTGAGCTGGCACTGCTGAACCAAAACCAGCCAAAGCAAGGGAACAAGACAAGAGCACCACAGGGATGCTAATGGATCTTTGCTGACACCATCCCCTGGCCCTTGCTCCTTCTTAGCCTGGCACCGGTGGGAGTATGTCCAAAGGGAAGTCCCCCTCTTGCTCCAAAACCCCCATCCCCACAAAGCAGAGGCAGGCCACCCTGGAACAGTGGGGGAAACATGAACAGAATGGGGGGTGTATTGTGTGTTGCAAGGGTGAGCGAGATCACCCAGAGCATTGGAGAGATGTTGGGCTGGCCACTGACAGCAAGCTCCTTAATCCGCTGTGTGACACACAAATTACACCTCATTGTCAGGAAGGCCTTGGAGGGGGACAGGGCTGCTGGTGACAGTGCCAGCACCACCAGCAACCTCATTTCCAAATGCAGGAAGGTGGCAGGCTACTTCCACTGGAGCATCAAGTAGGAGCAAGATGTTGCGGGACAAACAGAGCTGAACATCCTGGAGCACAAAATCATGCAGGATGTGGAGACTCGGTGGAACTCCATATACATGATGCTCAGAAGTCAGGTGAAGCCACAGAAGGCCATCCATGAGATGGCTTTGCTCGGGGAGATTGGGATCAGCGGCCCCCTTAACAGAGCTGAGTGGGATACCATCTCCCAGATCTTGGTGGTCCCCAAGCCCTTCCTCGAGGACACAGACTCTCATGGCTGGTGATGCCCTACTTAGTCAGGTAATCCCTGCAGTGCCTACCACTTTAAGGGCTGAGTCAAGCAGCCAGCAGCTGTTTGATTGTGGCAGCCATTTTAGAACACTGGCTGCCTATATAAACACAGCAGTTTGCTGCTGGCAGCCAGGGCAGAAACACTGCCTGGCTAAAAGGTTTATGATACATCTTGGAGATAATGGCAGGAGCTTAGGGGGATGGTTTGGAGACTCCTGGTCCTGGGTATGATCTAAAACTTGCACCCTGCCAGGGATGGGTGGCTGGTGGGGCTCCTGGTGGTGTGGGAGTCCCCAGGAAATGCTAGGCCAGTTACCACCCTAGTGAAAGGTGGGTTGGGGCACCTTAACCCCTAGCCCCCTCAATACTGTGGGTACAAGGGGGCCAGGCATAGCTACAGCCACCTGAGCTCAGAGAGGGTGCAAGACCCAGGTGAGGCCAGTCACAGCTGCAGCTGCTTGAGCCTCCACAGAGGAGGTAAACCCCAGAGCCCAGAAGGAGGCAGTAGATGTGTAATCCCAGAGAAGGGGTGGTAGTGAGGGCCTGGAAGTGGGTTGAGTAAGTCTGAGGGGCAGCCCAGAGAGGGTGTGTTGAGTAGGGCTGTGGGACAGCCTGAAGGGCTGGAGAGCAAGTTGAGAGAAAAGTGTGGAGTCCAGAAAGGGGAACAGAGGGCTGGCAACCCAGTGTGTGGAGTGAGAGAGGCCCTAGTGAGAGGACGGTGGTGTGAATGTGCATATGAAAAAGGCCTGACAGTGAGATTTCATAGACATTAGGGGCTGGAAGGGACCCATGAGATTAAAAAAAAAAAAAAAAAAAAAAAAAAAAGGGGGCCCCCCCCC
>NW_017728998.1:45828230-45835654 GCF_001723915.1 Gavialis gangeticus
AAAAAAAAAAAAAAAAATCGGGTCCAGCCCCACTGCCACAGGTGGGAAGTCAGCTGGGATCAAGTGACTCCAGCAAGAAATATATCCACCTGTTTTTTTTGAAGGTGGCTTGTACCACCTCTGCAGGGAGTTTTTTCCACAGACCCTGGACACATGCACCATAAAGAACTTTTTCCTTATGTCTAGTCTAAATTGGCCTTCCTGAAGTTTATGGCCGTTAGACCTTGATATCCCTTGGGGAACTCTGGTGAACAGCTGTTCTCCCAGGTCCTGATGCACCTCTTTTATGTAATTGTAGGCTGCCACCAAGTCCCCCCTGAGCCTTCTCTTCTCCAGACTGAAGAGTCCCAAGACCCTCAGCCTCTCCTCATACAGCCTTCCGTCCAGGCTTTGGATCATACAAGTGGCTCTTCTCTGGACTCTCTCAAGCTTCTTCATATCCTTTCTGAAGTAGGGGGCCCAATACTGGACACAGTACTCCAGCTGCGGTCTCACCAAGGCTGAGCAAAGTGGGAGGATGACTTGCCTGGTTTTGCTTGAGATGCATCAGTGGATGCATGCCAGAGTTTGGTTTGCTTTGCCAGCCACAGCATCACATTGGTGGCTCATATTCATCTTATGGTCAATCAAGATGAAGTCCCTTTTGGTCATGGTGCTAGTGAGTGTAGCACTGATGAGCCTGTAAGTATGCTGGGGGTTCTTCCTACAGAGGTGCAGCACCTTACACTTCTCTGCATTGAATACCATCAGATTTTGTTTGGCCCACCTTGACAGCATGTCCAAGTTAGCCTGTATCCCTAGCTTCCTCCGTCCCCCATAATTTGACGTCATCTGTGAATTTGGCCAGTTCACGTCTAACTCCTGAATCCAGATCACTGATGAAGATGTTAAAGAGTACCGGCCCAAGTACCAAGCCCTGAGGGACTCCACAGGTCACCCTACACCATGTTGATCTGCTCCCTTCAACTAGTACTCTTTGGGTCTGACCCTGGAGCCAGTTGCCTAGCCATCAGACTGTATGATGATCAAGGCCACAGTTCCCCAACATAACCATGAGGATATCATGGGGAGCTAGGTCAAGGGCCTTCTTGAAGTCCAGATACATGACATCCACATCAACTCCCTTATCCAGGGCACATATTACCTGGTCATAGAAGGAGATGAGGTTGGTCAAGCAAGACCTGCCGGTCATAAAGCCATTTTGGCTGGCATTCAGAAGCTTTGCTTCTGTTAGTCAGGCATTGAAGGATCCCTTGACAATTTTCTCCAGGATTTTTCCAGGGATGGATTTCAGACTGATTGGCCTATAGTTCCCCGGGTCATCCCTCCTTCCTTTCGTGTAGATATGGACCATGTTGGCTCTTTTCCAGTCATTTGGGACCTTGCCCAAGCACCACAATTTTTCAAATATCTCTACCAAGAGGGATGCAATGATGTCTGCCATCTCTTTCAAGACTCTCAGGTGCATTCCGTCTGGGCCCACAGACTTGTGAATGTCCAGGTTCTCAAGGTGTTCTATCACCTGATCCACATCAATTTTGGGCCCATTGCCCACTTGGATTGGTTTGTGCCATTCCTGACAGTGTGATCCTCCTGAGAGAGTGAAAAACTGATGCAAAAAAGGTAATTTAGGAGATTGGCCCTTTCTTGCACATCAGATGTCAGTTGCCCCATTGGATCTCTCAGGTGCCCAATGCTATCTTTGTTCTTTTTCCAACTTCCCTCATATCTGAAAAAGGACTTTTTGTTGTCCTTGATTCCCATAGCTAGCCAAAGTTCTGTTTGTACCTTGGCTTTTCCTCAATCGCTCTCTACAGGTGCGGGAGAGTGCAGAATAATCCTGTTTGGTAATGCTTTGCATTTTCCAGCTGGTGTAGGCTACTCTTTTGAGCTTAATGGGGTCCAGCAGTTCCTTTTTAGCCATGAGGGCTTCCTTGCCCATTGACTGCATTTCTTGCATGGCTTTGCCTGTGCTCAAGGATTATATTTTTGAGACATGACCATTCCTCATGTGCTCCCTTTTCAGGCAGTATGGCCTCTAATTGCCTAACTGACCAATTCTCTCAGTTTGCAAAAGTCAGCCTTCCCAAAGTTAAGGACTTCTGTTTTACTGAGGGGCTTGCCTGCTCTTTGGTGAACTAAGAAGGTGACCAATTCATGGTTGCTATCACCAAGCTTCCCTTTGAGCTACAGATCACTCACCAGATCCTCCCCTTTGGCCAGGACCAGATCAAGCAATGCCTCTCCCCTAGTCAGCCCATAGACCTCCTGGGTTAGGTAGAGGTCATTGATGTACGTGAGAAAGCTATGCAACCTGTCAGATTTGGCTGTCCACTCATCCCAAGAGATGTCAGGAAAGTTGAAGTCCCCCATGACAATCATGCATCAAGAGTGTACGGCTTTGACCACAGAATTCCCGATCTAGGTCTTTCTCTTGGTGCGGAGGTCAATAGTGGACTCCTACAAGTAAGTCACTCTCCCCCTGTTCTCCTCGTATCTTGACCTAGAGGGTCTCAAGACACCCTTCCTGCTTTGGAAACTCAATCTGCAGGGAGGTGAGCTGATCCTTGATATAGAGAGCAACACCGCCACCCCTCTTCCCCACACAGTGTATCCTATACAAGGGGAGGTATCAGTGCCTCCAAACCCAGCTGCCTGCAGTCTTGCTAGGCAGCCTCCGTGTGGAGCTAGGGGCTTCATCTGAGTGGAGGCTGGGGCTGAGGTCCTGCCCAGGTGGGGGCAGGGACTGCAGGCTTCATTTGGGTATAAGCCAGAACTATGGGCTCTGTGTGGGTGGAGACCCCAGTGGTGTCAGAGCAGGGGGGAGCCTTGGGATGCGACGTGCCCCACCCACCATGGTCCTTGTAGTAGTCAGGCTACTATTGTGCAGACCCTTGGCTATGGCACAGTGCCTGGGGCCTTGGGCCCTCTTGATCACCCTCCTGCACAAACTCCCGCACTACCTTGCACACTGGGCAGACAAGTGCACCTGTAGGCACGTCCTGTGAGGCCTAAGCTTGGCTCTAGGCTGGGAGCATAATGACACCATGGATGCCATCTGCAAGGCATGGGCTGCAGTGTAGGGCAGGTTGGAGCTGCAGATAGCACCCCCTGACATCAGGACATGTAATGGGCACTCTCCTGCATTTTAACACCCATTTTGAGAGCAGCAAAAAATTGTAGCAGGTAAGACTGGGCAGACTGCCCCATAGGCAGGTGGGCGGGCCAGAATGAGACTCAGCCCCAAGCTTGCCCCTTGTCACATGAGGAAACTTCAGAACCAAATGGAGAGCTTCCAGGGGATCAGTGTTCCTGGCTGAGGCAATCCACTGTCACCACATATGCAGGCATTGGTGAGGCGACTGAAGGAGGGCATCAGGAAACAGCTTGAGCCCTTGTGGTCCACTACACTCTACATGCTGGCCCCCATGTGTGACCCAAGGGTGAAGGGCAGCATATGCAGCACCCAAAGCCGGAATCAGTGGATGGAGGTGCTAGTGAAGAGAGTCAGGGAGGCAGAAAACAGGAAAGATGGGGGGACATGCAAGAGGGGGATCCACTGTCCCATGCTAGCACACTTTCCAGTCTCCTCCTTCACCACAGGCACTGTCACTGTGGGCCAAGGGCATGGCTTCCATGGTGGGGTCCAGATGCACCCGACCCCACCATCAGGCAGGCAGTACTCAGTCCTTGGTGGCTGCCTATCTTGTCAAGGATGTGGAACCACTGCTGTGCAACCCCTTGGCCTACTGGGCAAGCTGCAGCCAGATGTGGCAGGATCTGACCATGGTTGCTCATGAACACCTGTCCTGTCCAACGACCAGTGTTCTGAGCGAGAGGGTGTTCAGCACTGCTGTGGATGTTGTGACACCTCACCACACCTGCTTGGATCCTGGTTTGGTGGAGCAGCTGGTGTTCCTCAAGATGAATCTCCTGCTGCTGGGGTTCCTCAAGCTCCAGGTGCAGACAGAGTGAATGCCAAGCTCTTCACTCTATCCACACCAATTTCCTTTTTCATTTTTTGAAAGCCATTTAATGCCCCGCTCCCAGAGCTGGAGGGGGCACTCACTGCATCACCAGTCAGCAGAGGAAGAACATGTCCCTTAGCTTCCATACCAGGATGAACTTGGAGGTATGGACAAGGGCTGTGGGGAAGGAGGAGGAGCCCCAAGTCCCAGGCATGACCACTATAACTATACTCTGCCAGGATCAGGGAGGCCTGGTGGGACTGCTGGTGGTACAGCAGCCCCAGGAAAATGCTAGGACCAAGGATTCCCCTGGTGAAAGGCGGGTAGGAGGGCCATAACCTTCAGCTACCACACACACAGTCCTGGCTAGGGAAAGCTCATACCTGTCACGTCTTTGGCAGGCCTGACGCTTGTTGAATGCAGTGCAGTTGTGGGGCTCCAGGTGAGTTTAGCTTAGCTGCCTGGGATGCCAGCTTTTGGGTTGAAAAACCCTCTGGTCAGGCTGACGAAGCACCTGCAGTGTGAGTGTGACTGTTGTTCTTGGATGGAAGGAATAGTAAAGAAGCCAGACGCTGGCATGCAATGCAGGAAAGAAAGCTAGTCAGTAAAAATGGAAATGGAGTCGGGGGTGAAGTACAGGCTGGCGGGTGGGGGTGGGTAAGGGGATGTAGCAGTACAGGTAAAAGTGGAGAGGTACCTGGGGAAATCAGATGTCTGGTAGGTTGTGTGTTAAGTCCAGTGTCTATATTAAGTCCATGAGTTTCACTCCCTGAGTTTGAGTCACTGTTCCACAACTGACTCCCCAGGTACCTCTCTACTTTTATCTGCACTGCTACATGCCTCTTTCTCCTCCCCAACCCAAGCCTGTCCCACACCCCCTGATGCTTCCATTTCCACTTTCACCAACTGGCTTTCTTGCCCACATTGCATGCCAGCTTCTGGCTTCTTTGCTATTCCTTCCATCCAGGAACAGCGCACACGCACGCACACCCCAACTGCAGGTGCTTCCTCAGCCTGAAAGAGGGTTTTTCCAACCTGAAACCTTGGTAAGATATATTTCTGTAAACTAACCATTCAGTTGGTCTGCTAAAACATACCAGATTAGATTGACCCAAAGGAAAGGACCTTGTCTGCCAGTGCCATGTCCCTAGACCAACACTCCTAACACCTGACTAGAAGGACAGAGGGCCCTGGGCACATCTAAGCCCCAAGGCTGGGGCTAGCAGGGAAAGTTCTCTGGTACATGCTGGAGAAGAAGCAGCTGCAGGAAAGGAAAGAAAGGCTCTAGTCTGTGACAGTCTAGCTCCTTGAGATGCTGCTGATGCTACTCTGCTGCTTACTAAGTTATTACCTGTTGTCATTTAAAGTGGTGGACTGGACTGAGGCTGTAGGGGAGGAGGAGACGTCATTGGAGCACACTACCATGTCGTGTAGAGGGCCCAGGGCCAGCGAGGGTGTGCCTTAATGCGCATGCACACACACACTCAGCCATATCACGAGTTTTGCTTGTCAGCAGCCTGAGGTGCAGTGTCCCAGAAACCCCTAAACCTCTCTTTGAAGCTTGACAGGCTTTGTGGCCCCAACAGAGGCTAGCATGCCTGCAAGTTTCATCTGAATCAGGCAAGAAATGACAAAGTTATAGGCAGCTTCATGCTTCCCCATTATAGCCTATGAGCAAAACGTCAAAACAATTTCAATGAAGCAAAACAGAACAGCAGTTTTGAAATGAAATGAAACACTGTCCTGTTGAAAAGTTAAAACAAGAGTTGAAACGGAATAGTGCTGTTTTGCACAGCCTTAATGTGCTTTAACTAAAGCTCATTTAATGATGTTTAATTAAAGCATCCCCTTGGCCATTCTGAAGTGTGGGGGGACATGACAGCGAGGCAATGCTGGAATTGCCTCACATGACAGTGAGGCAATGCTGGAAGATTCTAATTAGGACACCCAATGCATTCTAATTAGAACACAAAGAGACTTGCCTATAGACAGCCATTATTTACACTTGCCATATTCTAGTTCAGGCACTGCTGTATTTTTCTCCATGACACCCAATGTTTTCTTCCTACGTTTTTATTCCTTTATTGATATAGTGGAATTTTATAAAAAATTCAAAAGAACTTTGATTAAAAGAAAGTATACAAGCCTCCAGCCATGAAAAGTAGTTCAAAGGAGAATCCTTTATGTTGTTGGGTAAAGCAAGAAAAAGTCAGCAATTGTCTGAAGAAGATACCACATGGGCATGCAGAACAGCATGGAGAAGGCATGAGTACAAGTGGTGGTTTGAGCAATAGGCTTAGCCGAAGGCCACAGTTCATCCTGGGACTAAAGCAGGTATTTAACTTTAAACTAGTCAGTAGTTCTATGGACTTGAAAGGAGTGGCTCAGAAGGACTTCCATGAAGCAAAGCATGCTGACAATGTTCTCAAGTTTCTTGCTGAATAGATGCCATCAAGCACATATGAGCTTCCTTTTAGGCTAAGTGCAGACATTTGTGGGATTAGGGAGAGGTTAGATTGTGTCAAAAAAAAAAATGGCCACCTGGTCTAAGGTAAGTTGGAAGGGGGGGGGGTAGCAGGATCCAGATGGATTGTGGGACAGGCAGGATCCACAGAAGTAATTGGGAGGTTTAGGGGTGAAGGCAGCATCTGTGGGAGCAATCAAGGGAGGCAGGTAGCATTCATGATCCAGGCAGGAGTGGGACAGGAGTGATCCAGGGGGCAGGCAGCATCCCTGGGGGCTTGCTGGGTGCAGAAGGGTTTGGCCAGATCAGGAGGGCTCGCAGGGTCTGTGTGGGAGAGGAGGGGGAACTAGGGGCTATTTTTAACTCCTCAATCCCCAACTGCAATCCTGCCCCCCATGGATATTTTCTTCCTCGACTCCTGGCAGTGGTGAATGCTGATAAAACCAGCACCTGGATGGCTTGTGGGATGGGGGTTTGGGGAGGAGGGGGGTGGCACAAGGGGCTGGGAGGCTAAAAATAGCCTGGTGCCAGGGGGGTGGATAGGAGAAGTGCAGTCCAGGGACTGGGGCAAGCAGCTGGGTTTTTCCAGCCCTGAGGATGTACAGGTAACTGTACACAAGTTCCATCCACCCATCGAACCTAGATCGATGAAGTTTGAGTGCACATAGATCCAGGTCTGTTTTAGACTGGGTTCTGCCATTTTATACCATCTGTGTGTGCAGAACTTTGGTACTGTTATAGGTTTAGACTGATTTCCAATTGCTGAGATTGGGTGTATGCATAAGGTCTGTACCTGGGTGAAACCTTAGATCGGGTGGCCATTTTTAACCTGGTCTAACCTCCCCCTAAACTCCCTGATTTGTCTGCACTTAGCCTTAATGACTAAACCACAGATTCTAGGCCCAGTGTAACATTGCTTAAGTCAACTCCTCATTCACTTTCACTCAGTCTGGGATCATAGATTTCATAGACATTAGGGCTGGAAGGGACCT
>NW_017728998.1:45836408-45838095 GCF_001723915.1 Gavialis gangeticus
GGTTTTTCTTCCCAAGGTAGAGAACCTTGCATTTTTCAGTGCTAAACACCATCAAGTTCTTGTCCGCCCATTTCCTGATCCAAGGTCAGCCTGAATTACCCACCTGTCCTCAGGTGTGGATGCTTTACCCGAGAGTTTGGTGTCATCGGCAAACTTGGCCAGTCCGCTTCCGATACCAACGTCCACATCATTAATGAGGATGTTAAATAATATAGGCCCAAGGACAGAGCCTTGGGGGACCCCACTGGTCACAGGGCACCACGATGTTTGGCTTCTGTCAACCACCACCCTCAGGCCTACAAAACGCAAGAAATGCTCCCTGAGCTAAAAAACTAATTATTGGACCTATGAGTAGGTAGCAGGCTGTCCTAGAGCATGATCAAGTTCCTACTTAAAAATCAGTGGAAAGGCCACAATGGGACCACAATGCAAAAGCTCATGTGTGCTCTCCTCAGCAACAGTGCAGGTGCCTCTATTAGTCTAGCCCTACCTCATTACACTGTCACACTATCACATTGTACCGTGGTTCTGGAGCTGAGGAATTTTAGGAAAGAAAGATGAAAATAGATGAGAGAAAAAATAACAAGAACTAGGAAAAAAAGAGAAAAAGAAAAAATAACATCCATGCAGCATACATTTCAGTCCGAGTTTGCATGAGAGTCTGACAAGACTAAGAAGTGACAACAGAGGCTGCAGAGCACCTTAGAGTATTTTATAACTGGTCTTATGAAAGCAGCAGTGTGTTTTACTTATCAATTGTGGAGCACTTAATAAATGGCTTTTTCCCCCCCCCCCCTCAGTCATCGCAATACAACCTGGTGTGATGCTCAGGAGCTAGCATGCACAGAGAGGTGTATCCAGAATCCATACACCTGCTTTCTTACTGGAAATCAGTTTTCCAGCTGCCACACAGTGAGTTCATGTTACTTCTCCACAATATAATACACATTGCATATATACACATTTAAAAGTTGTACTTTGCAGCAATTTTGAAACTTAATTTCTGACTGTAGCATTCTCAGGGAGTCCTTAAACTATCTATCACCATGTTTTTCTCTAGTCTACTTCTTCTTGCATCTGCAGATTAGACACAAGCAGCATCTGCAAGATGGTACTAAACCACCTAGATACTAGGGCTGTGCAAAGCTTCAGTCCCATTAAATTCAGTGGAGACTCGGTACGATTCAGTGGCCAAATCTCCGAATCAAATCTAAGGACCCTTTAATCTCTCTGAATTGAATCAGAACCCTCTGAATCGATTTGGAAAGATTCAGAGATTCAGACACAGACACAGCTTTAAATGTTTTTTCTACATACCTCAAGGTACCAAGTGGATCATGAATGCTGCAATGCTGGGGCACATGGAGTGTTCCACAGCAGTGCAGGGGGCTCCCCAGCGCACTCAGCAGCAGACCCAGAAGCACTTCCGGTCCACTTCCGGGTCTGCCGGGGACCACACTGGGGGCTCCCCCATACCCCGCCCTGGCTCAGTGGCTGGTGCCTCCTGGATTGGGGGGGGGCAGGGGCACCTGGGGTCCCCCCATGGCCGATCACCAAGTTGGGCGAGTGGGGCGGGGGGAGGGGGAGGCCAGCACACTCCCTGGCAGACCTGGAAGTGGACCAGGAGTACTTCCAGAGCACTTCTGGGTTCGCAGCCGAACACATGGAAGACCCCCCCCCCCCCCCC
>NW_017728998.1:45838110-45841863 GCF_001723915.1 Gavialis gangeticus
CACCCCCAACTCCTGTGGAATGCTCTATGCACCCCAGCATCACAGCAATCACGAGCTGTGCCTGCTACCTCAAGGTATGTAGAAAAAACATTTAAAGCTATGTCTGTGTCTGTATTGCCGATTCTCTAAATCGGCATCAAACCTTTAGATTCAGATTCGGCCGAATCGGATCAGGGACACTGATCCAAATCAACAAATCGAATCACTGTCCCTGATTCAGGCCAAATCCGAATCTGATTTGAATAGGGCCCACTTCGCACACCCCTACTAGATACATTCTAAAATATCATTGTTTTAATGTTTCTGCAATGCCACTGCAGGCATCTCTCTGGTGAGTTCATGAAAGCATGCAGGGAAAGAGGCACCTCCAGAATGTCTTGTCTCTCTCACACAATGATAAAGAAGAGCGCAAGAGAAGAGATGAGGTTCTTTAATATTATCAATGAGAACAGTGCTGTGCCCCTTTTTCGCACTGCCCTATTAAGTACCTGGGAGGCTTCTGGAGTCTTGCAGCACTTGGGCAGTAAAGCATGCAGCACCAAGTCTCAGGTAGCTCCCTCATGCAGGAGCTCCTTCTCTAGCAATTACCAGAGAGAGTGTCCCTGCAAGCTCCAGCCCTGGGCTTATATGCCCCAAACCCTGCCTCCTTCCAGTCATGTGATGCCTACAGGTGCTACCCAATTACTCCCTTAGGCTGTTACCCCAGCTAGCCACAGCTGTGGAGCTCTGCTTAGCCTGCAGAGCTCCCTGGCCAGGCTGCTTCAGCCTTAAAGGAGCAGGCACATCTTAGTGCCCTGCTACACCCTCCAGTGCTGTAACAAGCTTATTAGCTGTGTGTGTGGCCCTACCACCATTAGTGGGAAATAGGGCACTCCACTACAAGGGTTGCGAGTCTGACTTCCTGCATCTTCAGTGTTCAGTCAGGAGGTTCAAAAAATGAATCCCTGGACATTTCCTTTAAATCTGGTCTCAACATCCCTCTTCATCCCTCACAAGCACCAAGAACAATCATGAAATCAAAGAGCCAGTGGTATAATCAGCTCCCCCAAACATCTGCTGCAGCCTCTCATTGGGAGAAATCTTCATCAGTTCCTGAAAGCGACTGAAAAGCTCATTTGGTAATGAAGGCCAGGTTTCATTAGCAGAGAAAATTCTCTGAAACACAAAGACAGAATAGAGCAACCTGTGAAATTAAAGAACAATAAATCATCAGAGCTGGGTGGTCTGTACATTGAAGACACTGAAGTCATGAAAAATTAAGCTGCCAAACTGTTGATAAAATCAGTAAAAACAGCTATGCCATGGTGCCTGGAGACTACACAGGGAATAAATGGGGTTAAAAACAGATCATGGAGCCATGTTAAAAACAGGCTCTGAAGGTGGTCCCAGGAATGGTGAGGCCTAGTTCAATCCCTGGTAAATAATAGAAAATGATCATTAAATACAACAGTCCCCACAACACTGCTAAGTTGTATGGAACAGAATTGCCTGGCCCTTCCTGTCAGCATTGCTCCATTTCTGGGACAGCTAAAGGCTGCTTCTTCCTTGGCACACAGCTTGGGTTTCTCTTTATTAGGGTTGTTATGTCAGCAGATCAAGAGGATGCAGGCTTGATTTGAGAATCCTCTCCACCAAGGTTGAAAGCAAAGGTTTGAGTGCCCCATTTGCCACTTCCTGTCATACTGAACATTTCCAGTATGCTCAGGCACCTGATCTCATTAGAAGGAAAAGAGGGAACAGATTAAAACATGAAAGGAGTTTTCAGCTGTCAACCAATGACCCCATTCTGACTTTGGCCGTCTCCCCACTGGGGTGAGAGCATGATTGGCCATTCTGGAAAGGCTGATGAGGCCAGAAACAGAAGAGGAGGATTTTAGGTGGGCAATGAACAGCAGGAGCAGATGAAGTCTCAGTAAATTAAAGATCCTCTTCTTATAAAGATGTTCACCAGCAATCAAGAAGGAAGCAGGATTGAGATGGAAGGGAGCTGAGATAGGATGAACCCTGGGAGCTTTTCCCTCCCATCATCAGATTCTCTAGCAAAGACATTAACAGCATGTTAGATTTATTGCCATTGAAATCAAGTAGCACTTGGTGTCAAACTGTTTAATCCCCCTAGCTTCAGGGCATGCAGCAAACTATTAACACACCCTCAAGCAAATCCCAAATCAACATGCTGGAATTTTCATAGGGGCCGTCATCTTGACTCAAGGCAGTCATCTTGAATTAACCTCTGTGGCAGCTGTCTCCCCCATTTAGTTAGGAACTAGACACCGAACACTCCAGGCCAGAACTGATGTACTTTGCTCTTGTGGCACAAGGTAGTGAAAGCTTGTCCTGACAATGTTGCCCCTGCTGTAGCATTTTCCGTGGCCAGAGAACAAAAGAAACAGATCCTGGCTATCTCCTCTAAGCAAAACTGACAATGTAACCTGCCACTGGTTCCCCTTTCCATCCAATTGATCATGCAAAACTCATGTCAAGGATTAACAGACAGCTACTCTGCAGCCTTGCAATAAAGTGACAGGGTGGAACAGATCCCTGGAGACCTGCTTATGAAACACATTTATGCTATTAACCCAGTTGTAGTAAGAGTGAGGAAGCCAAGTTATGAGATAATACCTATTTACTAGGTGCAGAGGCAGCAGCATCCTTTTGCTGGCCGTTCCAGGGAGGGCTGCAATTGTTAACAGGATACAATTTTCTGCTATGTAGGTTTGTGAGTTTCCCCTGCTGGGATACAGCAGATCAAATTTCATTTCAACTTCTGTTTCACTGTTTCAACAGGATAGTGCTTTGTTTCAAGTTTTGTTTCATTTCAAAAGCACTGTTCCATTTCGATTTGTCAAAACTGTTTTGCTGTTTTGATGCTGTTTCGACGTTTTGCCCATAGGCTACAACGGGGAAGCACAAAACTGCCTATAACTTTGTCATTTCTTGCCTGATTCAGATGAGACTTGCTGAGATGGTAGCACTTCCTAAGGCCAGAGAGCCTGACAAGATTCAAGGAGATAGGTGGAGGGGTTTCTGGGAAACTGCACATCAAAGCAAAACTCATGTCACATATATGTGTTAAGGTGTAGCAGGGTAAAAACTACAAGCATGGTAGCTGTTACCAGATTTGCCCATCACTTTGGGGTGTGCTCATTTATTAGGGATACTTCTCTGATCCCAGAATTTACTGCGGTCTTTCCTTCGGGCTTTCTGTTCTCCATCTCCCATGTAAATGAATTGTCATCTGGTTCCATCTCAGATGCAAATGAGACCTAGGGCAGCTGTTTCACTCTTGTCACCCTTATCTGGAGGGCTTTAGGTGTGTCTCCCATGGCATCTTCCTTGTCTTTCATAATCAGTTCTTGTTCTGGGGGGTGGGGAATTCTTTGCGAGTCAGACAGGTTGCAGCCTGTGCCAGGGTTCCCCAAGAACATGGAGCTGAGAGGTAACAGTAGCCCCTGCTGAGGCCACTAAGCTTGCCAAGTTTCAAGGAGATAAGTACAGGGGTTTCTGGCCAACTGCATCTCAAGCTGCTAACAAGCAATACTTGTGACGTGGGTGACACTGTGTGTGTGTTAAGGTGCAGCAGGGTGACAACTGCAGCATGCTAGGCCCTGTTGAGGTCCTGCTGCCTGCCAGCTTTCAAGAATATAGGTGCAGGGGCTTCTGGGAAACTTTACCTCAGGCTGCTGCCAAGCAAAACTCGTGACATGTGGAAGTGTGTGTGTGTGTGTGTGTGTGTGTGTGTGTGTGTGTGTG
>NW_017728998.1:45846863-45847099 GCF_001723915.1 Gavialis gangeticus
GTGTGTGTGTGTGTGTGTGTGTGTGTGTGTGTGTGTGTGTGTGTGTGTGTGTGTGAGAGTGAAGCCTCACTGGCCCCAAGGCCTCTACACAACATGGTAGTGTGCCCCAATGAGGCCTCCTCCTCCCCTACAGCCTCATCCTAGTCCACCATGTTAAATAACAACAGGTAAGTATTGTAAGCTGCACAGTAGCACTAGCATCTCAGGTAGCCACCTGTCACAGACTAGAGCCTTTC
>NW_017728998.1:45852099-45855407 GCF_001723915.1 Gavialis gangeticus
ATAGTTGCAGTTAAGCTGTGAGGGTCCAGGTGAGCTCAGCTGAGCTGCCAGAGATGCCAGTTCTTGGGTTGAAAAACCTTTTGTTAGGCTGAGTGAGCACCTGCAGCTGGTGTGTCTGTGTGCTGTTCCTGGATGGAAGAAATAGTAAAGAAGCCAGAGGCTGGCATGCAATACAAGCAAGAAAGCCAGTCAGTTAAAATGGCTTTAGGGGGTGAGGGACAGGCTGGGGTGGGAGTGGGGCAGGGGATGTAGCAACACAGGAAAAAGTGCAAAGGTACCTAGGGAGCCAGATGTCTGGCAGGTTGTAGTGTGTCAGAATTTCAATGTCTATATTGAGTCCATGAGTTTCTGTACCTAGGAGGTTGAAGAAGTGCAGCTCATAGTCTCATCTGTGAAAAGTGGTTTGTAAATTCAAACAAGCACTGAACCTCGCTAACCTCATCACCAGAAGCCAACTTCCTACAGCCCAAAACACACTGACTGGATTCAGGACAAGACACAAACAACCTGCCACCAATATCTCCAGTATGGAGATATCTTCACAATACAATACATATCTCCAGCAGGGCACTTGGAGATTACGTGGAGACACCAAGCAACAACTGCACACCAGCATAAGTGCACACTGAAAATCTATCAAAGACAACAACAGAGCACTACCTGTCTCCAATCTCTCAGGCCTGATCCTAAAAGGGAATTTACAAACCACTTTTCACAGACGAGTCTATGAACTGCACTTCATTAACCTCCTAGGTCAGGGGCGGGCAGTTATTTCAGGTGAAGGGCCGTTTACCGAGTTTTGGCAAGCTGTCAAGGGCTGCATGGGTAGCCCTGCCCCTTGACAGATGCCCCAACCCCTGGAGATCATCTTGGGACTGGAAGTCCCTCCCCCTGCCCCCCTACCTTTGCAACCAGATGCCTCTCCCTTTGCCCCCCAAAATACTCCTTTCAGCAAGAGGTTTTGCCATTTCAGAACCAGAAAAACACCAAATTATATTCTAAAAATCAAATACCTACAATATTCAATTTGATTTTAAAAAATACATGGAAATCAGGAAAAAGTGTTTGTGTAGCATACATAGAGGTGATCACACAATAGATTAAATGAAGTCTTACTCTTGTATACTGTGAGTGTGCGGGGGAGGGTGTGGGTGTGTCTGTGGGGGTGGATAGACGTGTGGGTGTGGGGGAGGGTGGCTGGAGGATATGAGGGGATGTGGGGGTCTGCGTGTATGATGGTGCAAGGGGGGTGCATGTGTATGGTGGGAGGGTCCTTGTAGAACTCACCCTACAAACACATGCACATTCTCCCTCTCCCTACCTCATTGCACGTGCACACTGTGTGCTTTGCTTACGACACACCAGGTGTGGGCAATTATTTTGGGTGGAGGGCCACTTATTGAGTTTTGGCAAGCCATCAAGGGTCTCATGGCAGCCAGGAGCAGATAAATATTAATTTTCTAAATTTTTAGGGGCCCCACGGGCTGGATAGAATGGCCTGGCGGGCCACATCTAGCCCACAGGCTGCATTTTGCCCAACCTTGTCCTAGATAGCAGGTACAGAAACTGATGGACTCAGTATAGACATTGGAATTCTGACACACTACAACCTGCTGTACATCTGACTCCCCAGATACTGGTCTACTTTTACCTACACTGCTACATCCCCTACATCCTGCTTCCCTGACTCTCTTCACCAGCACCTCCGACCACTGATTCAGGCTTTGGCTGCTGCATCTGCTGCCCTTCACCCTCAGGTCACACATGGTGGCCAGCACATGGACTGTACTGGACTGCAAGGGATCAGGCTGTTTCCTGATGCTTTCCTTCAGCTGCCTCTCCAGCGCCTGCATGTCTGGTGACAGTAGCTTGCTCCAGCCAGGAACACTGATCCCCTGGAAGCTCTCCTTTTGGCTCTGAAGTTCCCTCACTACAGGGATCACCTGGCTAAGGAGGACATCACCAGCACTGAGGGTCTTGATGGCCTTGAGGAAGGGCTTGAGACCCACCAAGATCTGGGAGATGTTATCCCACTCAGCTCTGTTAAGGAGGCCACGGATCCCAATCTCCCCACCCAGACTCTCAAGCATCAGGTATGTGGAGTTCCACTGAGCCTTTACATCCTGCATGATTTTGTGCTGTGGAATGTTCAGCTCTGCTTGTTTGTCCCGTGGCATCTTGACTACAAGGTGGAACTTGTGTGCCACACAGTGGATGCCAACAAAGTTGGCATCATGGACCGCCTTGACCATATTGGCCCCATTGTCGGTTAAGGGCTGGCCATCGACAGCAAGCATCTCCCCAGTGCTTTGGGTGATCTTGCTTGCCCTTGCAGTGCACCCCCCCTTTCTGTCCACCTTTACCCCACTGTTCCAGGGTAGCCTGCCTCTGCTTTGTGGGGATGGGGGCTTTGGAGTGAGAGCAACAGCAAAACGAGGAGCAGACTCAGCTGAGGTGCTTGCCTCCGCAACCTCTACCCCAGCCTCCTCTGAAGTGCCTTCTGGGGAAGAAGGCCTGGCTCTAGGGGAAACTTGAGGGGTGGGGAGCACAAACTCAGCTGAATCCCCCTCTTTCCCCAGAATTTCCCTTGCTAGGGAACTCAGATCCAGATCCAGCTCCAGCTCTTCCTTTGGCACTGGAAGGCTCAGCATGCGAAGTGAAATCAGGGTGGAGGAGACTGTCATGCTGGTACTGGTGCTGCTGCTTGGTGTCATGGTGATGGTGGTGAGGGGGTTATGGCAGGTGCTCTTGGAGGGGATGCAGACTCAGGCACAGGCAGTGACATTGGCACTGCTCCTCTCTCCTTGCTTCCTGTATTAGTGGAAGCCTCATGTCTGGTTGTTGTAGCAAAGCTGCTGCATCTCAGTTTGGGGGAGGACTTACACTTCTCCCTCTACCCCATCTTCCGTACCTCCCTGAAGGCTTGCCAGCTGCCTTAACACCATGCTTCATGATGTGTTTCATAGTGTCTTGTCTTCATAAAAATATATAAATCTATATGTGCCTTCCTATATAAATTCTATAGTATAATATCCAATATATAAATGTATAAAAATATATAAATGTAAATGTGCCTTCCTATTCTATAGTATAATATGCAATATAATTATGAAATTGAAAGGAATAAATTAATAGAATAATAGAATAAAAGAGTCTAGAAAGAAAACAAAAAGGTATTGTTTGCTAGGCTAGCAAATAGGAAATAAAATCAATGGTAATAGTAGCCTTTGTTGTCTAACACTCCTGAGCTTCTAGAACAGGCTTGTCCAACATGCGGCCCTCCAAGCCGTTTTCTGAGGCCCAAGGTG
>NW_017728998.1:45860407-45866569 GCF_001723915.1 Gavialis gangeticus
ATACTTCTTCCTGTGAGGTCTTTGAATATGGCTTGCTGGCCCACTGGGTGATAAAAAGTTCATGATCCAGCCCCACATTCAAAAAGGTTGGACACCCCTGTCCCAGAAGATAGCTCAATAACTGAACCCAAGGCAGAAAGCAGGCCAGTTCAAACAATGCTGCCTTTTATGCTGTTTTTCCATCCCTCCCCTAGAGCACTGGGATTGGAAGGGACCTCAGGGAAGGATCAGAGTCACTGGCCTGCTACACAGTCAATGTCAGAGCAGTCCTTCCCTGCTCTTCCCCCTTCCTTTCCTTAGTTTCTGTTTCCCTGCAGGCAAGCCCAGCTTGAGTTTTGAAACTTGAAACGTTTTGAAACTTTCAAAACATTTCAACTGTCCTTATTTTGTTTCAAGGCTGTGTAAAAGTCCTTCATTTCATTTTGATTTTGCTGTTTTGAGCTCAAAACAAGTCGAAGCATCATTAAAATGAAACAGCCGGTGAAATTTCACACAGCCCTAATAGGCAGTCATCCTTGGTGCCATGTGTTCAAGTCTATAAATGGTATCTTCAGGTCCCTAGGCTCAGATTCTCTCCTCTGCTGCTCAGAAAGTTTTTCTGCATCATTGAGTGTAGCTTTTCCCTGTCTGAGCTCAGCAGAGTGGATCTTAAAGAGTTTATTATGTGCTCTCTAGCTTCCTGGGCTGCCCTTCTCCATAGATCAGACCCTGTTCACTGAGGCTGCTCTTTTTTTCAATGCTCTCTCTGGCAGCTTTAACAAAAGAACTCTCCCTGGAGGAACGTTTGGGTGGGGAGGAGCAGGACTACCATCTGAGTGCTCTTTCCAGTGATCAGAATTCCCAGGGCAAGAGATAAATTAGTGAATGTTTGCACAGTGCTCTGAACACAGAGCACACTACAAAAATACTAAGCATTAGTCAAGTTGTTACTAGACCTCAAAAACTGTCTTCAGCAATGACTGAAAAAAAGGAGAGTACAGGTTCTATTCTCCTTTTTATTGACACCCAGTTATCAGAGAGATAGTGAGCATTATTGTCTTCCTCCTGGATGTATCCATCAGCTTCAACCCACAGGAGAAGAACAGTGCCTCAGGAGGAAGCATTTTCTAGTGCAGCAGTTTTTAACCTTTTGCACCTTATGTCCAAAACAGTTTTTGTCAACAAACCCTGGTCCCACCATGATAAAAACAAAACCCCACTTTTTCTAAGAAGTGTATATTTACATTTACATTCATTTTAGTATTATATTAATCATTCAGCAATAAGCTGAAGTCCCAACTACACAACCTCTGTGTCCCACCATTGGGACACATCTCACTGGTTGAAAAACACTGGTCTGGTGGATAGATTATAGGACCAGAGTTCCAAACTCCTGGTTCAATCTTTGGAACTGCCACCAAGTTGCTTTGTAACCTTTAACAAATCAGTGACTCTCTGTAACTCTCTCCCTCTTCTGTGAAAAAAGAGGATTACAGACTTGGTAAAGGGGGGTGTTATCAATTTACTAGTTCTGCAGTTTGAGTTCTTTGTCTTACAATGTCCTAAAGAAGGATGAAATGCTTATGACTGCTGCCAGTTAGCCTAGTCCTGTAACTCTAGAGTCTTCAGGTCTTAAAAATGCCCCTAACAGTAAAAAAATTCAGTTGGGCCCTGGTTGGGTGTGAGATGCACAGGTGAAAGCCTGTCATGCTCCCATGAGCAAAGGACTCCGGCGGACCCTGACCCTAACCCCCAGCACAGACCTGGGTGGTAAGTGGGGCCCACAGTGGGTGGGCACTAGTTAGGAATGGGAGGCAGCTGAGCTGATCTGAGCTGAGGAGGGTCACACCACCACCCCTCCCCGCCCTGGCTCCTACTTAGCCCAGCCTCCCAGGGAGCCACGCAACCAGAGCCATGCAACCAGACGCACTCTGGGCCTGGCAAGTGAGTTAGCACAGAAGTTCACAAAGGAGGGGCACAAGGCTCTAGGCAGTGAGCCTGAAGAGAAGGGTCAGCACAGCAGTAGCCTGGACTACTACCTGTGCAATGGTGGTGACATGCCACACCCCAAAGATCCCCCCCCCACAGTTGAAGCCCACGCTTTGGTACCACTGAGGCCTCCGCCCAGGCAGAGCCCGTGGTTCAGGCCTCCACCTAGACGGAGCCCCTGGCTCTTGGCTGTGGGGGCTTCCTAGGACGAATGCAGGCACCTGGGATCAGAAGCAAAGACACCTCCCCTTGTGGGTATGCTCCACATTAGAGTCTCTGGAGTGCCAGAGAAGGGAGCTCCAGGCTGCAGTGCACAGGCTGTGTACCACCAGGGGTGGCAAAGAGGAGATTGATGCCTACTGCCAGGCTCTTCACCTGAAGAATGGAGGAGGAAAGAGCAAGGATGGCTGGCAGGATGAGGGTGGACAAGAGGAGCTCCCATGAAGTCCACCCAGGGATCTCTTGGATGAAGGTTGCCTCTGCCCCAAGGCATGCTGCACCAGGGTCCCCACCCCTGGGGAACTTCACAACAGATACAAACTCCTCACAGCATCAGCAGAGCCAGTAAAGCCAGCAGAGATGCTGGCTCTAGCACCTGAGGAAGAAAGGCAACCAGCAACCATCCCTAAGAGGAGACGCAGAGTGGTCATGGTGGAAGACTCCCTCTTGAGGGGGACAGAGGGAGCAATCTGCCATCATGACCCCTTATTCCATGAGGTCTGCTGCCTCCGAGTGGCCCATATCTGGGATGTAGCTGAGAGGATCCTGAAATCTGTCTGGCCCTCCAACCACTACCCCATTCTCCTCATCCATGTGGACACAAATGACATGGCTTGGAGCAATCCTGGCTGGCTCACAGGGTGACCACAGGGCTCTAGTGGCTGGGTTCAGAGTGTTGGGGGCACAGGTAGTTTTCTCCACAGTCCTCCCGGTTACAGGTCACGGGCGCAGGGGAGAGAGATGTACTAAAGAAGTGAACAGAAGACTGCGGCGTTGGTGCCACTGTGAAGACTTCGACTTCTTTGACGACAGTCTGCACCTCAGACAGAGAGGCAGTGGTTTGTTGGGAAGGGATGGCCTCTACCTCATTCCAATGGGAAAGAAGCTTTTCTCAACCAGAGTAGCTGACCTGCTTGACAGGGCTTTAAATTAAGATCGTCAGAGGATGGGTGGATGTTCACCAGTGCAAGCCCAGCAAGTGACAAGCACAGAATCAGCAGGTCAGGTAACACAAGGAAACTTACTCCAACCCCAGTCCAAGCACAGGACTCTAAGTGCACAAGGAAGCCCAAGGCTTCTGATGGCAGGCTTAGCTGCCTGTACACAAATGCCAGCAGCATGGGGAACAAACAGGAGGAACTGGCCTTTCTGCTGAGCGAAAATGAATATGATCTCATGGGGATAATGGAGACCTGGTGGGACTCCACCTATGACTGGACCACAGGCATAGATGGTTATACCTTGTACAGGAGGGATCATGTTTCGAGGAAAGGCGGGGGTATAACTCTCTATGTGAAGGAGCAATACACTTCCCCACAAACTGACGTTGGCACCCAAGGAGGGCAACTTGAGATCCTCTGGGTTAGAATATGGGGAGAATGTGGTGAAGGTGATATAACTGTAGGAATCTACTACAGACCTCCTAACCAGGAAGAAGAGCTTGACCACAAATTCTCTAGGGACCTGGCAGAGGCTGCATGCTCTCAGTGCATGGCCATCATGGGTGACTTCAACCACCCTGACATTTCATGGGCAGAGCATTCAGCCAAATTTGATCGGTCACAAAGCTTCCTCATTAGCATTGATGAGCTCTATCTGACTCAAGAAGTCTATGGGTCAACAAGAGGTAAGGCACTGCTGGACCCAGTTCTGGCCAAAGGAGATGATCTAGCAAGTGACCTGAGGATCAAAGGGAAGCTAGATGACAGTGATCACGAGTTGATCATTTTCTTTACCTATCGCAAAGCTGGTAAATCAGTCAACAATGCAAAAATCCTTGACTTTAGGAAAGCCAACTTTCACAAGCTCAGGACATTGGTTGTCGAGGCCCTGAGAGATCATGATCTGATAGGAAGGGGAGTCCATGATGAGAGGTCACTCCTAAAGGAAACAATAGTAAAAGCACAAGAGAAGTCCATTCCGGCCCATAGGAAAGGTAGTAAAAGGGCTGGGAGACCCCCCTTGGCTTAACAGGGAACTCATGGAACTCCTTAATCTGAAAAGAGTGGCCCATAAGTGTTGGAAGTTAGGAAATACCACTAAAGAGGATTATGCAGCACTGGCCCACACCTGTAGGGAGTGGACCAGAAAAGCCAAGGCTGAAACTCAAACTGGCTATGGGAATCAAGGAAAATAAAAGGTCCTTCTTCAGATACATGGGAAGTCAGAAAAAAAACACAAGGTCAACATTGTACCCCTGCTGAACCAAATGGGGCAGCTGACAACCGACACCCAGGAAAAAGCTAAACTCCTCAATGATTACTTTCTATCAGTTTTCCTCCAACCCAAGTGGATCACCGTGCCTGCCAGGATGCAGGATTACCAGGGTAGGGGAGATCATATGCCTACAATTGGCAAAGAACTTGTGAGGGAACACCTTGAGAGGCTAGTCATTCACAAGTCAGTGGGCCTGGGCTTGGAATGCACCTAAGAGTGCTAAAAGAGGTGAATGACATCATAGCACAGAGGGTACTTTGAAAGGTCCCAGGGGATACGCGCAGGTGGGCAGGGACAGAGCACCGCCACCCCATGCCACTGCCTCACAGGAGCAGGGCCACTGCCTGGCCGACCGGATGCACAGGAAGAAGCTTGCACACGGCAACTGCTGCCACCATCCACTACCCTGTGTCGCTGCTCCATGTGCAGTTGCTGCCACCCCACCAGCTCTGCAACCGCCCCCCCTCACTCCTCAACTAGCCACCAGGGGTACACTGCTCAAAAAAGGTTGAAAACCCCTGTCATAGCACAAGTAATGGCAAGGATATTTGAGAACTCGTGGCACTTGGGAGGGTTTCCAGAAGATTGGAAGAGGCCCAATGTGGTGCCTATTTTCAAGAAAGGAAGGAAAGACTATTCAGGGAACAACGAGCTAATCAGTTTGACATCAATCCCTGGAAAGATCTTGGAAAAAATTATCAAAGAATCCATCAACGAAAGGCAACATTCTGAGTAATAGCCAACATGGCTTTGTTGCCAGTAGGTCTTGCTTGACCAACTTCATTTCCTTCTATGACCAGGCGACACGTCACTTGGACAATGGAGGAGAGGTTGACGTCATATACTTGGATATTAGAAAAGCCTTTGAATTGGTCTCCCATGATGTTTTCATGGTGAAATTAGGGACCTGTTAGGCCTGTGCAAATAGGCAACTATTTAATCTGAATTCAGATTTATCTGATTTGGATTCATCCGATTCAATTCGGAGATCTGAATTGCTTTTCTGATTTGATTCGGCCGAATTGATCTGCAGGGGTTTCTGGGATACTGCACCTCAAATCCTGAAAGAAAAACTAGAGAGAGAGAGAGAGAGAGAGTGTGTAAGGCACAGGGGGTGAAAACTGCAGGGGGAGTCTGGGCTCTGGGGCCCTGCACCTCTGGCAGCAGGCAGGCAAAACTCGGACATCTGACTCCGCAGGTACCTCTGCACTTTTACCTGCACTGCTACATCCCCCTTCCCCCCACCCCACCCTGTCCTTTACCCCATGATGCCTCCATTACCATTTTCACTAACTGGCTTTCTTGCCTGCATTGCGGGCCAGGCCAGCATCTGGCTTCTTCACTATTCCTTCCATCCAGGACCAGGAGACACACCAACTGCAGGTACTTCCTCAGCCTGACAAAGGGTTTTTCAACCTGAAAGCTTCCTAAGATATATTTTTCTAGCTATTTCAGGGTTTTTTTGTTCATAAGAAACATAAAAACACAAGATAAGCCATCACACACCATGAGTAACACATATCCAATACAACATCTTTACTTCTTGCTGTCAATTCCTTTATAAAGAAAAAGGCTCTGCCTGTGACAGTTCTGTCTGGCTACCTTTGATGCTTCTGGTGCTATTGGTGTTGAGCTAGCTAAGCTATTTTGACCTGCCATCATTCACAGCAATGGAACAGGCCAAGGCTGTAGGGGAGGAGGAGACCTCGGGGGGCACACTGCCCTGTTGTACGCCAGGAAGGGTGCACCTGAACACGC
>NW_017728998.1:45871569-45877260 GCF_001723915.1 Gavialis gangeticus
CAACTGCTGCCACCATCCACTACCCTGTGTCGCTGCTCCATGTGCAGTTGCTGCCACCCCACCAGCTCTGCAACCGCCCCCCCTCACTCCTCAACTAGCCACCAGGGGTACACTGCTCAAAAAAGGTTGAAAACCCCTGTCATAGCACAAGTAATGGCAAGGATATTTGAGAACTCGTGGCACTTGGGAGGGTTTCCAGAAGATTGGAAGAGGCCCAATGTGGTGCCTATTTTCAAGAAAGGAAGGAAAGACTATTCAGGGAACAACGAGCTAATCAGTTTGACATCAATCCCTGGAAAGATCTTGGAAAAAATTATCAAAGAATCCATCAACGAAAGGCAACATTCTGAGTAATAGCCAACATGGCTTTGTTGCCAGTAGGTCTTGCTTGACCAACTTCATTTCCTTCTATGACCAGGCGACACGTCACTTGGACAATGGAGGAGAGGTTGACGTCATATACTTGGATATTAGAAAAGCCTTTGAATTGGTCTCCCATGATGTTTTCATGGTGAAATTAGGGACCTGTTAGGCCTGTGCAAATAGGCAACTATTTAATCTGAATTCAGATTTATCTGATTTGGATTCATCCGATTCAATTCGGAGATCTGAATTGCTTTTCTGATTTGATTCGGCCGAATTGATCTGCAGGGGTTTCTGGGATACTGCACCTCAAATCCTGAAAGAAAAACTCGTGAGAGAGAGAGAGAGAGAGAGAGAGAGAGAGAGTGTGTAAGGCACAGGGGGTGAAAACTGCAGGGGGAGTCTGGGCTCTGGGGCCCTGCACCTCTGGCAGCAGGCAGGCAAAACTCGGACATCTGACTCCGCAGGTACCTCTGCACTTTTACCTGCACTGCTACATCCCCCTTCCCCCCACCCCACCCTGTCCTTTACCCCATGATGCCTCCATTACCATTTTCACTAACTGGCTTTCTTGCCTGCATTGCGGGCCAGGCCAGCATCTGGCTTCTTCACTATTCCTTCCATCCAGGACCAGGAGACACACCAACTGCAGGTACTTCCTCAGCCTGACAAAGGGTTTTTCAACCTGAAAGCTTCCTAAGATATATTTTTCTAGCTATTTCAGGGTTTTTTTGTTCATAAGAAACATAAAAACACAAGATAAGCCATCACACACCATGAGTAACACATATCCAATACAACATCTTTACTTCTTGCTGTCAATTCCTTTATAAAGAAAAAGGCTCTGCCTGTGACAGTTCTGTCTGGCTACCTTTGATGCTTCTGGTGCTATTGGTGTTGAGCTAGCTAAGCTATTTTGACCTGCCATCATTCACAGCAATGGAACAGGCCAAGGCTGTAGGGGAGGAGGAGACCTCGGGGGGCACACTGCCCTGTTGTACGCCAGGAAGGGTGCACCTGAACACGCACACAGTCCCACAAGCACCCATGTCATGAGTTTTGCCTGCCTGTGGCCAGAGGTGCAGGGCCCCAGAACTCAATCTCCATGACAGCTCGCGGGCTTTGTGGCCACAGCAGGGGCTACCACCTCTGCCATTTTCAACTCCCTATGCCTTAGGGCACACAGTGTCACCTATGTCATGAGTTTTGCTTGTCAGCAGTTTGAGGTGTAGTTTCCCAGAAACCCCTGTACCCATCTTCTTGAAACTTGGCAGGCTTTGTGGCCTCGGCAAGAGCAGTTTTCACTCCAGTGTGGCTTAACACACACACGTGATATGAGTTTTGCTTCCACAACTTTGAGGTGCAGTTTCCCAGAAACCTCAGCATCTATCACCTTCAAACTTGGCAAGCTTCATCCCCGCAGCAGCAGCTACTGCCCCTGTATTTTTCATCTAAATAAGTAAAAAAACAACAAAGTTATAGATATTTCATTGATTCCCCATTATACCCTATGGCTAAATCTCCAAATCACCAAATTTTTTCCAAGTCTTTTCCGAATTGATTCGGAAAGCCTAAAGTTCTAGTGATTCAATTTGGATTCATAGATTCAGCCTCCGAATTGTCCAAATCATCTCCGGATCTGAATCGTGATCCGAAGCTTTGCACAGCCCTATGGCCCTGTGGCCTCAATAACCTTACTGTCTGATGGCTGGAGAACTGACTCCGTGGTCAGACCCAGAGAGTGAGTCAATGGAACTGAGTCAGCGTGGTACATGATGACCAGTGGCATCCCCCAGGGTTCAATACTTGGACGGGTACTCCTTAATATATTCATAAATTATCTTGATTTGGGTGTCAGAAGTGGACTGGCTAAACAGGTAAAGTGCGGTCATGCTAGAGGATAGGCTGGGGATTCAGGCTGACCTGGACAGGCTCACAAAGTGGGCAGATCAAAACCTGATGACATTCAACATGGAGAAATGCAAGGTCCTCCACCTCGGAAGAAAGAATCTACATCATACTTATAGGACTGGCAGTGCTTCACTCCCTAGCACCCCGACTGATAGAGACTTGGGGGTCATGATTGATCACAAGATGTATATGAGCCACCAAAGCGATGCTGCAATTGGCAAAGCAGGTAAAACTCTGGCTAGCATCTACCAATGCATCTCAAGCAAAACCCAGGAAGTCATTTTCCAACTTTACTCAGCATTGATGAAGCCACAGCTGGAGTACTGCATCCAATTCTGGGCTCCACACTTTAGAAAGGATGTGGAGAAGCTTAAGAAAGTCCAAAAGAGAGTTCATGCATTATTAGAGGTCAAGAGAGCAGGCCTTATGAGAAGAGGCTAAGAGGCATGGGACTCTTCAGCCTGGAGAAGAAAAGATTCAGGGGGTACTTGGTAGCAGCCTATAAGTACATAAAGGGTGTGCATCAGAAACTGGGAGAAGGTCTGTTCACCAGGGCACCCCAAAGAAAGGCAAGGTTTAACGGTCACAGATTGCTAGAAGACCAGCTTAGACTGGACATAAGGAAAAATTTCTTTACCGTCCGAGTTTCCAGAGTCTGGAATAGACTCCCCCAAAAAAGTGGTGCAAGCACCTAATCTGGAAACATTTGAGAAATGCCTGGGCACTTACCTTGCTGGGGTCATCTGACCCTGGCTGACTTCCTGCCCTTTGGGCAGGGGGCTGGACCCAATGATCTTGCAAGGTCCCTTCCACCCCTAATAGCTATGAAAACTATCTTAATACCCAAGAGCTGTGTGATGGAAACACAGAGCTATGTTCTGCTGTCTTCACACAAATCAAAACTTCATAAATTCTTGCTCCTCCTCTGCTCTTAGCTCCCATTCAACAAAGTGCTTTAGCACTTGTTTACTGTTAAGCACATACTTAAGTTCCATTAAAGCTGAGTTCAAATGTTTAAGAGCCCTGTTCAGCAGAGCACTTAAGAAGTTCAATGTAACATCTGTGTATCACAAAAACAGCCATTTCACATCCGTCTAGGAAACTACAACAAAACAAGGAATTTTCCTGTAGGCTGATATCCACAAGAGAATTCTATTTGCTTTGATAGGATGCATAGACATATGGCCACATTGAGAATTAGAGTATCTGCTTATCCATATTTTGCTTTTGCTTGACATACACACTCAGGTGCCAGGACCTGAAATATCCCCTCACTTGCTCTGTATGCTAAATGGAAGTTCAAGTAATTTCTCTGTTGCATTTACGTAAGGGTTTGGCCCAGATGACACTTGAGTTCCTGCCAACACTATGAATATTTCATCATCATCTGCTCTTTATTTTCTTTGGGCTACTTCACAATCAAGTCCTCTGTGTCTTATTCTACATGCCTCTGGTCTTATTATTCAGGCATCACTTGTGCCTGGGAGCCTGGGATCTGAATCTTACTCTGGCTGAAGGCAGGTGGCATTTAGGCTTCAGATACAAAACAAAATCTTCCGGATTCTCTGTTTATCAGATTCCTTTTAACAGCATAAGAGAATCACAGAAAAATGCTGAAACTTAGACAACAGACCTAAGTAACAACCAGTCAACTCCAGATCTGGTAGCCTTACCAGGGCACTGAAAGCAGTGGAAGCAAAATATACTATTTTCACCAAGAAAGTCAGTTTCTATGTAAACACTGAAAGTGAACTTAATAGCAAAGCCCTAATACAATAGGACCTAAGCAAACAGTATGGCATAGCTAGTTTAAAGAGCAAAAAGCTTATGTGAACCATGCCTGATCCAATTTGTGACCTGTGGCACATTTTTTAAAAGACAACATCTGAAGGCAGCTAGAAATATAACAGTGCCTCTATCTACTCCATCCCCTGCCTGGGACCAGATGTCAGCTGTCTTCTCCCTTCCAGATGCATTTGTTTTACTGGAGAGGCAACTGCTTCCACTCCATCGCTGACAGATGGATGTGTGCTGTAGGCTCCAGAGAGAACGGCAATGGCTCAGACTTGCATCTGCCTGTTACTGAGGCTGCCACTGCATTGCTGTAACTTGGACTCCTGAAGTAGCATCACAGCTTGCCACAACATAAGCCTGGAATACCTGTGTCCTTGATACCTGCATTCTTCACATGTTGTGGCATCACAATCTTTTTTTTTCTTCCAGTAGTGGATGCATAATATAACCTGGTCCATAGCACTGGCATGGTCTTCTGGAGTATATGTTTCCTCTAGGATCCAGCAGACCAAGAGATGTTCCATACTCCCTCTGTGATATCAGTCATGTGTCTGGGCTGTTAGACTGGTCACACTTTCTTTTTTGAATATCTCCAGGTTGACCAATCCTTTCCTGTGTTTACAGAGAGGTATTCAGGAATGTTAATTTGCATGTTGATGTCCATGTTGAGTCTCTTGAGCTGTGCACACCCCATTTCCTGTCATGTAGCTGTCCAATTTTTCAAGCTGCACTATTGTAGCTAGGAATCTTTTCCACAATTTCAGGTGGCCAACTGCTCTAGCATGGACATATAATAGGCATCAGTCATCTTCAAGCCATCCTGATCATTTCATTTTGCTTACAACTCCTGTCCTGACAGCCAGTGAATTGACACATGCAAGCTGTTTACATCTGTTGGTTTTTGACATCTTGTAACAGCAGCTGTCATTCAGCACAGGGTTTAGCTTTGCTTTAACTGATCTTTCCTCACACAATACCTGCCCATTCAGCCATCAAACGTGCATGTTGGCTCTTAATAGTGCTGGGCTGGTTCCTCACTTTGAGTCTGCGTACAGTCCTAAGTACCTTGTCCCAGACGCTAACTTTGCCCTACTGTCACTCCAAAGCAGAGAGAAATCCCACCATAGGCACTCCCATAGCAACAGTCACTCTGTTGGGGGGCAGTGATGGAAAAGAAGGCAGTGTTTGTGATACCCTGAGATACTAAAAACATCCCCTCAGCTTTTCTGGCCAAAGCTCAGCTGCAGGCATGGAATTAGTCCAATGTCAGGCACTAAATGGAGCATGAGAGAAAACCATGATTTCCCTCTGCTGCCTCAGAGATATAACTAAGAAGTTTTACACCCTGGATGGTAATGGCAGAGGCCACTGAGTCAGCAGCAGCAGCTGCTATTTTTGCACTCCCTCTAAGATGGTATCCAGAGCTAGTGCCCCTGCTCACCTACCCCTAGTTACACTACTGTGCTGCCTCTCCCCTTCTTAATATGGCTGTGAAGCCACATCAAGCTTTATGCAGAAGATGTAATAGTAAGAGTCTGCTTATTATAAACTGGCGACTACATTGGACAGGCACTGGTCTCAAGCTCATAGTTTCATAGTTTCATAGATTAAGGGTCGGAAGGG
>NW_017728998.1:45878743-45880991 GCF_001723915.1 Gavialis gangeticus
ATCTGCTCAGGTCCCTTCCGACCCTGCCAACTATGAAACAGATTTGTCTCATGCTTCCTTGGGGAGGAGATTGGACTAGGTGACCTCCCCACATTAGGCCTGTGAGAAGCAGCTAGTATTTGCTTTGGATTTGGATTCAGCTGATTCAGGGAACAGCAATTCAAATACCAGCACCTGAGGGGACCAGGTGCACCACACCAACCAGCACATCCACTCAGCCTGTCCCCGGCCCTAGCCCCAGCCCCACAAACGCAGCCCCCCCAGCAGAGGAACCGCAGCTATGCATAGGCAGCTGCAGGGTAGCCCACAGCAGGGGGCCTGGACCCTCCACTGCCAGCCCTTCCAGCTTTCTGGCACTCACACACAGGCACAGCATGAAATGCCAACTGCCCAAGTGGGAGAACCCGCATTTTGAGACCTGGGTTCAGGCCCTGGCTTGGGTAGTGGGGTCCCCCAAGATTGTGGCGGCCTCCTGCTTTCATGGCAAGGGGGTCTTTTTCCTTGCCTCGAAGGCTGCTGCACAAAAGGTGGTGGAGAGGGGGCTCATAATGGAGGGCAAGTATGTCCCCCTTGAGCCCCTAGAAGAGCTGGGGTGCTGAGACCTCTCACTAGGGTGCCGAGACCCCAGCCGCCACCACTTGTGCTCATTCCATCATCAGGTCATGATCCACCTGGTGGCAGGGGCATGGCTGGAGGCCGAGGGCTGCCTTACAATTCTTTTTCAGGGGGCCCTAGTGAGGATTTTCTATATGCTGGGGGACTTGCGGTGCTTCCAGTGCCGTGCCCTGGGGCACTTGCATCATGAGTGCCCAATGGGCCAGGCAGGGAAGGCATCCACAGGTCCCACTGGCAAGAGGGGTGCCCCTACCACCAACACCCCTCCCCCCTCAGGCCACCCTGGCACCCCAGCCACAACTACCAGTCCCCCCATGAGCTCAGGGGACCCCGCCCCTCAACCAAGTTTGGCAGAGTCCCAGGGAGGGCAGCAGCAACCAGGGAGAGAGAGGGACCAGGACCCCCCTGTCCCCAGTAGTGCCCCCGCCGTAGCTTCCCCACCCCCATAACCGTTACCTTCTCCTACTGGAGTCTGTCCACCTGAGGACCACCCCAGGGATGAGTGGGTGCAGGTCCCTTCTGGGTGCAAAAGCAAGAGGAAGGCCCAGGCACAGCTAGAGCTGGAGCCCTCTGACATGGAGGACTCCTCCCCCCTCCCAAGACCACCACATGGTGGGAGGGAGTGGCCCAGCCCCCTGGGGGCCTCCCCAGCGGCACCTGATACCCCACCCCTGGGAAAGATCAAATGGGTGATCCCCATGAAGGAGGTTTTGGGGCTGCTGGACAGTCCAGAACAGGAGCCCATAGAGGAAGCCCCTCACTCCGCTGGCTAGGGCCTACCCCCTGAGACCACAGGCACTGAGGCTGAGGCCAACCCAAAGGAAGGTCCAGCAGTGGAGCCCCCTGCCCTCTGATGATCTGGTGGAGACAGGGGCCCTGGGGCTCACCTTGGTCTCCAGAGATGCAGGGTGCTTTCCTTCCTTCAGGAGGGGGGTACGCCATGGTATTCCTGCAGGAGACCCTGACAACCCTGACCGATGAACCTAATTGGCGGCTGAAGTGGGGAGGCAGGGAATTTTTTAGTCACCTCTCAGCCACCTCTAGTGGGGTGGCCACCCTGTTCTCCGCAGGCCTGCAGCCAAAGGTTCTCCAGGACACTGAGATGGTGACAAGCTGCCTGCTGCACCTCAGGTCCAAGTGCCTGGGCTGGTCCTGAACCTACGCATCACCCCTGTAAAGGACCCAGAAGTTGGTGGATTTTTTCTGCCAGGCAGCCACTTACATTGGCACCCTCAACCAATCATGAATGCCTGGTCCTTGGCAGGGACATTCAAATCACCCTAGACGCACGAGACCGTTCAGGTAGGGAGCAGAACCAGGCTGCTGTGGGTGTCCTTGGGGAGAGCTTGATGGAATACTCCCTGGTGGACATCTGGCATGCCTGTCACCCTACCAACCCCCATGCCTTCCCCTATGTGAGGGTAGAGAAGGAGCAGGCATGCCACTCTGGGTTGGACAGGGTTTATCTCTCTCTGCTGCACTTGGCCTGGGCCCACTCCTCTGGCATCTGGCCAACCCCTTTCAGCAATCACCACCTTGTCTGGGCTCAGGCCACACCAGGGCCTGGGTGTCCAGGATCAGCTACTGGCATTTCAATGCCAGTCTGCTGGAGAATGTGGGCTTCAAGTAGGTT
>NW_017728998.1:45885991-45896448 GCF_001723915.1 Gavialis gangeticus
CTTGTCTGGGCTCAGGCCACACCAGGGCCTGGGTGTCCAGGATCAGCTACTGGCATTTCAATGCCAGTCTGCTGGAGAATGTGGGCTTCAAGTAGGTTTTCTGGGAGTTCTGGCTGGCCTGGCGGGAGCAACAGGCAGCTTTCCCCTTGGCTTGGAGATGGTGAGATGTGGGGAAGGTGTGCATCTGGCTTTTTTGCAGCAGCTACACTCAGGGGCACACCCAGCAGAGGGAGGGGGGTCCAGGAGCAATTCAAGCGGGAAGTGCTGGAGCTGGAGAGGCGCCTGGCCACCGACCCAAACAACCCGTCCCTCTGTGGAGAGTGTTGGGAGAAATGGAAAGAGCTTCATGCTCTGGATGACCACTGAGCCCATGATGTATTTGTCCGCTCACGTATCCAACTCCTTCAGGAGATGGACCGCAGCTTCCACTTCTTCTATGCCCTGGAGAGAAGGCAGAGGGCCAAGAAGTACATCACCTGCCTTCTGGTGGTTGACAGCACCCCCCTCACAGATCCAGGTGACATGAATCAGCACACACGGGACTTCTATGCATAGCTCTTCTCCCTGGATCCAATCAACACCAAAGCCTGTCATATCCTGTGGGAGGGACTCTCACAGATCAGCATGGGCGACCAGGACCAGCTGGAAGCTCCTCTCACTCTGGCTGAGTTTTCGGCTGCCCTCCTTCTGATGCCTGGCAACAAGGTGCCAGGCATCAATGGGCTGCCTGCGGAGTTCTACTGGGCCTTCTGGGACGTCCTCAGCCCAGAACTTGCCATTGTCTAGGCCAAATCCGAGGGAAGTGGGGAACTCCTCCTGCCGAAGAAGGGGGATCCCCATGACCTGAGGAACTAGCATTCCATGTGCCTCCTCTGCATGGACTACAAGGTGGCAGCAATGGCTATCTCGCTGCGCCTGCAGTCCATGCTGATGGACATGATCCATCCAGACCAGATATACACAGTGCATCTCATCTGGATGGATCATGTCCATCAGCACGGGCCTTTGGCTTTGGGCCCCACTTCATGTGGACTCTCCAAGTGCTGTGTGCCTCTGCAGAGTGTTTGGTCAAGCTCAACTGGACCCTGACGGAGCCCATCCTATTCAGGAGAGTGGTGCATGAAGGCTGACCACTATCAGGCCAGCTGTATGCCTTGGTCCTGGATCTCTTCCTCATTCTCCTGTGCAGACACGTGGTGGGGTTGATGCTCTGGGAGCCGGCAGTATGGCTGGTCCTGTCAGCATGTACTGATGACGTACTCTTTGCGGTCCAGGACTCAGGTGACCTGGTACAGGTGGAGGCCTGCCAGGCATTGTACTTGTCAGCTTCCTCTACCTGAGTCAACTGGGTCAAGAGCTTTGGCCTCACGGTGGGTGATGGATGACAGGTGGGCTCACTCCCACCTGCACTCTGCAGCATCTGCTGGAGCATAGGCTTGTTGCTCTACTTTCGGGTCTACCTGTCCCTCACAGACCTCTCCCTGCCAGAGAACTAGCACCAGCTGGAGACACTGGGAGGAGCAAATTAGACCCCTGGATATCTAGGGGTTAAAAAAAACAAACCAACACAACAACAACAAAAAACAGTGGAAAAAAGCAGGACAGGGCATGGTCTTTAATTTTTATCTACTACCAAGATCAAAAGTATTACTTTCTTCTCTGCAAGAGGGGACTAAGATGGTGTTGTTTTGAAAACTACTAAGACTTGTCAACACAAGATGCAATAGGAACATAATGACCAGACCTTAACTTTTAAATAACTCCCAGCCAAGATAGCCCCAACACTAGAAGACAGCATGACAAGAACTTGAAACCAAAAGAAATGAGGCATCTGGACACAGCATTTCTGGCCAGTGCAGTTGGAGCAAGGTGGGAGAAGGAGAGAGGGGGAAGGGGACAGAATCTCACACAAGATGGCCAAGAGACTGGTGCCAGCATGGATAAGCACACAGGCCTTGCTCTTCTATTCTGAGCAAAGGGAATACCAGCATGTATACCAGCATTTACCTATCAACTTGGGTTTTTAAAAAGGCTGAGCTCTGTACTGCAAGGCATCTAAAGGGATTATATGATGCAGTTGCCTGGAATAGCAGACACTCAAGTCAGTGACCTCAAAGGTCTCTACAAGCCCTATATTCCTATTTGTTTGTTTCATAGCTCCCAAGAGGATTAACTCTTCAACAGAGATTTAAAGCTCTTTTGGACTCAGCTGACAGAGCCATGCTGAAAATTGTGTCATGCTGAAGAGAGTGACCAAGTCTCAAGTTAGCAGAGCCACAGGGCTCATCCCTGTGAAAATAGGGTTTAACCTTCAAAACCTGGGGGGGTGGGAAGACAGGACAGGGAACTGGATACAGGTTAGAAACACAGAACTTATTATGACCATACAACTATAAAATGTATGGAAGCATTTCCTGTGAATTTCATATTCTCCACAGTACTTTTCTGATGTTAAATCTACAATGAGAGGCAGAGATAAAGGGGGGGAGGGCATTGCATGGATTATCTACAGCACGCAGATTAGGAAAAATGTAATCTGCATTTCTAGTCTATACTTCTCTATATAAACCCATACTTCTAGATGTATTTTAGTCCAAATAACTTGAGCATCAGAACTTGCACCTCCTAGTGAGTGGGAAAACTGAGTCTTCATTAAAACTTTTAGTTTAAAGTGTTTTCCCTACTTCACTGTACAAACCAAACTGCACTCCTTTTGCGAGGAAGAGTGCTGCTGAACCACTGAATTGATATCAACCTTCAAAGCATGACGCATAACTAGAAATTTTGGCAGCCTGGCTTCCTGGTACATGAGCTGCTGTGGCATGGACTCCCCAGGGTCTGCCTTTCTGCTGCCCCTTTCTAAGTCAGTACCTGAAACTGGTGCCCTGCTCACTCATGGGAAGTAATCATAGAGTCCTTGTCCTCCACACCAACTAGAGAGGATTAGAAGAGTGTACTAGGGGGCAGTAAAAAAAGAATGAACAGCCCTTACTGGGGAGCCAAATTACAACGCGCACTATGGGAGCATGCATCTCTGCTTCACACTATAGCCCAGGCCTGGATAACTCGAAATAATAGTTTATTTCCCTGGAAGACAGAATGTTCACTTCTTCTGGCCACCACACCCCATGTCAAAAGCAGCTTTGGGTGGAAAAATAATGTATTTGCGTGCATGTGTGTGTTTATGAGAATTGATATTTGTGTTCACCTTATATTGTTTGCTTTGTAGAGCCCTAACCCACCTATCTACCCTCCCCTTGGTGCTAAAAATGCTTGATTTTAACCCAAAGTCTGAGATGCTGACGGGAACCTATATTTTTTCCACAAAATATTTATTTCTATAAATAAATAAAACTGCATTTCCAACACTCTGCCAAGTGACCCCTGTGGTTCACCTGGCAGCTCAAAGCACACTACAAACCCGTTACAGTTTGCACCATATATCCACGCACCTGCGCACCCATACCCCCACCCACTGCCCTCCTCAGAAGGCCTGCTCCTGAAAAAGTCTACGGCAGACCCCTCTCCACCATATGAGGTCTGCCATTTCTTTCCTGTCATCCTCTTCTGTCTTCCTGTAGTACCAGTACATTTTACTTAGTCCCATTTTAATAAAGTCCTTGACTGTGGGGGCTGAGTGCATGTTTATGAGCAGGTTCCTGGCTTTCCACAGGGCATACCTGAAATATGAGCTGGTCGAAGAAAACTGTCAGGGTCCCTTGCTGCCTGGTCAGGTGAGCGTAGAGAATCACTTCCCTGGCCAGGTCTCTGAAACTTGTCACCAGCAGGAGGAGTACACAGACTTTCTTCCACACCTCTCTAGCATATGGGCAGTCCCAGAAAAGGTGGTCTATCATTTCTGCTTGCCAGTAGCAGGTCTGTCTTGGGCAGTTCAATGGACCTCTCTGCCCTGTGCTGTTTTTCCATGCCCACACAGGGAGTGACCAGTGGGCTGTCTGCCAGTTCAGGCCATGTGCTTCTTCTGCAAGTGCTTGTGGAAGATTAGTTCCCACAAGGCCTGGCAGCTGTCACTAGGTAGTAAGTCTACCCCACCTCCCATATCTTGTGGTGGTTTACCAGTGTCACTAGGGTAGCATCATGCAGCTTGTATTTCTCTCAAAAGTGCTTCAGGATCTCATAAAACCATGGGGAGACCATGGTCCACAGGCTCCCACTGGTCATTGTGCACACTTGCCACTGTCGCAGCAACTGCCCTGCAAAATACTTAACAAAGCTAACTGTTTTAGATTTCACCCCTGTTGCCAGTTTGCACACCTAGTTTATGTATTTGGCCCAGAGAAAGAGAAAAACCATCTAGCATTCCTCTGCCTCCAGACTGTTTCACTTTGTATAGCTCAGTCCTCGCCACCTTCTCCCATGTGGAGCTCCAAAAGAAAACACACATGGTTCTTTGGATTCCGTGAACAACTTGTTGAACCCATCACAACCATAAGCTAGTACAGACCATCTAAATAAAATATATAGTAGTGCCCATGGAGTTGAATCCACCTCATCACCAGCTCTTTTACAGTAAGGGTGAGCCACTACAATTTGACTAAATACTATTCGACTTCCTCTTCACTCCCACATGTGAGCTGTGCCTTTTTTCCCCACCCCCATTTCCAATCATTCCTGTTTCTTCACTAACCTGAAATGCATGGCAAACATCACCAAAAAGGGCCACAAACAGTCTACCCAGAATCCTCCTGTTGCCCCCTCTCTTAGCCTGTTGCACATGATTAGTGTGGACCCACCCTTCATGAGGTAGAACTGGACCAGGTTGCCCAGAACCTCATCTGGATTCATTCTCCTGAATCCCATCAACACCAATACTGGTTCAATGAGTGCAGCACCAAGATCCAAGTTCTCAAGCAGAAGAGAAGGGCTCATTCTGCTTGGCAAGATGACACCTCATCTCAGCAGAAGGAGGAGATATATCAGATCCTCAAAGCCAAAGCTCAAAGGAGGATCCAGGAAATCAAAGATCAGTGGTGGCAAGATAAAGCCAAAAAGAGATACATCTCTATGCTGACAAACTTGACATGCATAGCTTTTTCCAGGCAACAAAGGCCATCTGAAGACCAGTTTCCCATGGTCCTACTTTCCTGCAATAGCAGAATGGCTTGATGCTCCTCAAAGACAGTGAATTTATGCAAGCTAAAAAATAGAGCACTTTGAGGCACTTCTGAACCATGAGTCCACTGTGGCAGGCACTACCATCAAATACCTGAATAGGGATCCCTCACCAACTTTCCTACTCTAGAAGAAGCCTGGCATGCCATTAAGGAAACCAAGAACAACAAGGCTATTGGACTGGATGGCATATCTACTGCAATTACACGGTGGACAGCAAGGAACTAGTACTGAGGCTCCACAAATATATTTTATGCATTTTGAACAGCTGAGAGATACCTAGAGACCTGAGGAATGCCAACATTATGACTATCTTTACAAAAGTAGATAAATCTGTGTGGGAACTATTGAGGTATTGCCCTCCTTTTCCACATCAGAGAAAATCCTTGCCTGCATCTTCCTGACCTGTCTTCTAACTCTTGCTGAGGAAGTCCTGCCAGAATCTCAGTGTGATTTCAGACCATCCTGAAAGGAAATTCACATAATCCAAGAAAAGTGTTGGGAACAGCACCAGAACCTGTATATGGCCTTCATTGACCTCACTAAGGCTTTTGATCCCATCCATCTTGAAGCCTTGTGGAAAGTAATGGCCAGATTTGGAGGTCCAAAAAAGTATATTAAGGTCCTGAGGCTTCTCCATGACAAGATGACTGCAACCATTCTATGTAACAGATCAGAGAGGGATCCATTTGTCATCTGAACTAGGCTCAAGCAAAGACGTTTCATTGCCCCAACGCTGCTTTCCATTTATTTTTACTGTCATCCTGGTTGTCATTAAGGGCTGCCTTTGTTGCTGCATATGAAAACTATGAAAGCTTGGACAGTGTCTCTTGCACAAAAATGTAAGACGATGGCTGGGGCAAGACTGGATCATGGTAACAAGACTGCCATGAGAAAATATAACTCTGCTAATGGCCTGCAACCCGTTAGGTGTCAAGACAGTGGAGTGTTTGCAGTACCCAATACCAGACCCATGCCATAAAATAATAAAAGTGATGGTCAAAATTGCTGGCAGAGACCTGATGTGCTCATCACATAGGTGTACCTAAGAAAGCCCAAGAAAAGGCTGCGCAAGTGTAGCCAGTGAAGGCAACGAAACTACATATGCATTTCAATTGAACTAGCAGCTAAAGATGACAAAAGGATCAATATGCATTTCAAGAGAAACCTGTTAAAGGTGCATTGAATACAAAAAAGATGTCCTGTATGTGACATGCTCAGATTTCTCAAAACAATCATCCAATGTCTAAGGTGTTACCATTCAATGTATGTCTGGAATTTGGTAAACAGTAGGGGTATGCAAAGCAGCCCTATTTGATTCAGATTCGACCTGAATCAGGGACAGTGATTTGATTTGTTCATTCGGATCACTGTTCCTGATTCAATTCAGCTGAATCCAAATCTGAAGATTCAATGCTTTGGAGAATCAGTGGTTCAGACACAGATTTAAATGTTTTTTTTCTACATACCTTGAGGTACTAGTGCAGCTTGTGAATGCTGCGATGCTGGGGCAGATGGAGAGAGTCCCACGGGAGTGCAGGGGGGCCCTCCACATGCTTGGCGGCCGACACAGAAGTGGACTGGAAGTGCTTCTGGTCCACTGCCAGGTCTGCTGCTGAGTGTGCTGGGGAGCCCCCTGCACTCCTGTGGGACACTCCATGCACCCCAGCATTGCAATATTCACCAGCCACCTGTTACCTTGAGGGATGTAGAAAAAACATGTAAAGCTGAATGCATGGCCAAATCTTTCCAAATCTCTCCAAATCGATTCGGAGGGTTCTGATTTGATTTGGAGAGATTAAAAGGTCCTCTGATTCCATCTGGATTTGGAGATTAGGCCACCGAATCGGCCTGAATCTCCACCGAATCGAGTCAGGGACTGAAGCTTTGCACAGCCCTAGTAAACAGACCATCACTAGTACAAGCTACTGCAAATGTGCCCCACTGATAAACAAATACCTAACAACAGGTCCCGTAACCACTGCCTCTAAGCATTCTGTTTGACCACTCAAGACCCATCATATTTAATTGCAGTGGCTGCAAAAAAACACTAGTCTTCACACCTAGACAAATCCAAAATTGCCAGGCAATTTAACAATTGTAATATGATGGTCACCCTTTTCCTCCCTGTTTTTCAAACTTTAATCAGGCTACCATCAAGGAAAAAGACTTTAAACCTATACAATTAAAAACAGTATAAGAACTAAACAGATTTACCAGCAAGGTGTGTGTAGTGCAGGCCAAAGACAGACCAAGAAGCCATCCTGCCACCCAGCCAACAAGTGAAGGACCCGCGCTTTGAGGCCCTACAAGAACTTCTTTCTGCCTGCACTGGGCAAAGATCTTTTTGCAGCTAAGATAATACAAGAACTAACAGCTCATTTTATATTGGGAGTCCTTTTCTGTTATTTAGTTTTGTAGCTTGTTGGTAGTTATTAAAACAAGCCTTTCTGTTATTCATCAATTAAGTGTTGTGTCAATTCTCAGAGCACTAGGTTTAAAAACTTGCTCTCTAAGGGCAACACTTCCCTCTGGAATTGACATAGGAGGGCTCTTCAGGCTGGGATGTTTTTGGTCTAAGACTAAAGTCCTTAAAATGACTATCCTGGACTTTCAATATGCCAACAACTGTGTCATTCTTGTGCACGCTGAGGAAAATGTCCAGACTGTGTTGGATCTTTTTGAAGAAACTTACTGAACTTTGGGCCTCTCACTCAACATCAAGAGTGAAGTGTTCTATCAGCCTGGGCCATGAATGCAACCCCACTCCAAATTACCATTGATGGACAGACCCTGCAGGTAGTTGAGCACTTCCCCTACATTGACTGCCACCTCTCTCACAGAAATAACATTGATGAGGAGAACCAACACGGGATCAGGTGTTGGAGTTCATAGATTTCATAGACATTAGGGCTGGAAAGGATCTCACAAGATCACCAGGTCCAGCCTCCTGCCCCAGGGGCAGGAAGTCAGATGGGGTCAAATGATCCCAGCATGATAGGCATCCAAGTGTTTCTTAAACATGTCCAGAATAGGTGCTTGCACCATTTCTGGGGGAGAGTCTATTCTAGGCTCTGGGGACTCAGACAGTAAAGTTTTTCCTTATGGCCAACCTGAAACAGTCTTCTAGGGGTTTGTGACTGTTGGACCTGGTCTTTCCTTGGGTTGCCCTAGTGGACAGACAGGCAGACTCCCATTTTCTGATGCACATCCCCTATGCACTTATAGGCTGCCACCAGCCTTCGCTTTTCCAGGCTGAAGAGTCCCATGGCTCTCAGCCTCTCCTCATAAGGACCGCTCTCTTGTCCTCTAATCATGCACGTGGCTGTCTCTGGACTCTTTCAAGCTACTCCACATCCTTTCTAAATTGCAGAGCCCAGAATTGGATGCAGTATTCAAGCTGCAGCCTCATCAAGGCCAAGCAAAGCAGGAGGATGACTTCCTGGGTTTTGCTTGAGATGCAAGCCAGAGTTTTATTTACTTTGCCAGCTGCAGCATCGCATTGGTGGCTCATTTTCATCTTGTGATCAATCATGACCCCCAAGTCTTTCAGTCGTGGTGCTAGGGAGTGAAGTACTGCCAAGCTTATAAGTATGATGTGGATTCTTTCTCCCGAGGTGGAGCACCTTGCATTTCTCCATGTTGAATGCCATCAGGTTTTGATCCACCCACCTTGCGAACTTGCCCAAATGGCCTGAATCACCAGCCTATCCTCTAGTGTGACCACACTTCCCCATAATTCAGAGTCATCAGCAAAATTAGTCAGCCCGCTTCTGACACCAGAGTTCAAGTCATTTATAAAAACACAAAAGAATAAAGGTCTGAGTACGGAGCCCTGGGGGATGCCACTGGTCATCATGCACCATGTTGATTTGGTTCCATCAACTACCCCTCTCTGGGTCTGACCATGGAGCCACTGTGAGGGTCTTGATCCGTCCCCCTCTTCCCCTGCAAGCCCAGGGTGATAAAGAAGAAAACTTACCTGCCTGTGTGTGGCTGGGCCGGCTGTGGTGCTGGCTGCGAGTGCAGGGTAGCTGAGTGTCCTGCCTCACTCCTCTGCTGCAGAAGCCCACATGTGGCCTAGGGCTATGGCTGCTGCTGCCTTCCATTTGTGGGGACTGAGCCCCATTAGTCCACCCCTTCCACCACTGCCCAGAGCTGGCAGTGCTTGACAACAGCAGCACGTGGTGGCTGTGGCAGGGCCTGTACAGCACTGTCCGTGGGACCCCCAAAAGCGCAGGGCCTGGGGCAATTGCCCTGATTTGCCCCCACTAGGGATGGCCCTGTTGATCCGCCCACCTCGTAAGCTTGTTGAGGTCAGCCTGGATTGCCAGCCTATCCTCCAGAGTGGCTGCACTTCCCCATAGTTTGGTGTCATCAGCAAACTTAGGCAGTTCACTTGTGACACCTGAGTCCAGATCATTTATAAACACTGTAACAGGGGGCCTGCTTGGGGCTGATCTCCATGTGACCTGCCCACTTGTTCTTGGGCTAACCGCCCGCTTTCTCACCCGCCATGCCTTGATCTTAATTGATTAATAAAGTTGTTAATTAAGCAGGAGGCTGCCCATTTTCTGCCCTGCTGCTAGAGGGCACTATCTGTGGCTCCATTCCTCCCCTACACCACAGCCCAAGCCTTGCAGATGACATCATGATGTTCTCATATGTACCAGTCCCCCATGATGGGGCCCCCAGAATCCCACTGTAGGACCCCACCTGGGTTCCTCCCTTCAGGAGGACTCTGCTGCCATCATATCGGGCCACATATCTCCCTGCCACCAGCTCCCCTTCGGATGTGGTCCCCTCACTAGGACCTTCAGCTCACACTAGCCCCAGCCCACCCCCAGGCCAGTCAGGACCCCAGGTCCCTGGCTCTTCGACATCCCTCTTGGTGGGCCTCCTTGCCCTTCTGACCCTCCTGGTCCTGGCCTCAGGGGAAGCTCTGGCCTAGATATATGACCGTTACTCTTTCCCCAGGGTCCCCCTCTCTGGGTCCTCCTTAATGGACATGGGGACCTGGGGTACCTCACACCGCAACTGGTGCCTCAGGGTCTCACAGGGGACTCTCACTCCCCACCCCGGGCAGCAGGTCATGGTGCTACTACAGGTGTTAATTTTGACCCACACTCTGCCTCCCAATGGTGGAAGACTTATCGGGGTCAGGACTCAGCTCTTGCTCTGTCTGGCTGAGCCCCCATTCTTCCTTCACTGGGCTCCACATCTCTGCCCCTCACACTGGGGCTTCTGCCGGGGTTTCTCATTGCTGCCCCCTCACAACTGGGGCTCAGATGTTATATTTGACCCAAATTCTGCCTCCCAACAGT
>NW_017728998.1:45896482-45899754 GCF_001723915.1 Gavialis gangeticus
CCCCCCCCCCCCCCCCCCCCCCCACACACACACACACACTGGGGGCTTCTCACTACTCGGGGTCTTGGGACTTCCCTCCTCAGGGGGGCTCAGGTGGCTGTAGCCATGTCTGGCCCCAACTCTCCAGCTCGGGGTCTCAAACCCCCATAGGGCTCAGGCGGCCTTGGCCCTACCTGGCCTCCAACTCTCTACTCTCCTCCTCAGGGCTTGCACCCCCACAGCTACATCCAGTGGAACACAACCCCCACGACTACCTCCGATGGAACACAACCCACCCAAAGGTGAGGGCTAGGGGTTACAGCACCTCAACTCACCTTTCACTGGGGTGATCACTAGCCTGGCATTTCCTGGGGGCTCCCGCACCACTGGGAGCCCCACCAGGCCACCCACTCCCAACAAGGTATAGTTTTAGGTTGTACCCAGGACCAGGAGCCTCCTACCATCCCCTACAGCTCCTCCTTTACCTCTGGGTGAAACTCAGCAGACCTCTGGCCAGGTAGTGCTGTTACCTGCCCTCCAGCAGCCAAACTGCCTTGTTTATATAGGCAGCCCTGAACCTAAAATGGCTGCCCTCATTAGGCACCTGGAGGCTGCCAGCTCCAGGGCCTTAAAGTGGCAGGCCCACACAGTCCCCTGCCAAAAACACACTGAAGAATACCAGTCTGAGAACAGAGCCCCGGGGGATGCTACTGGTTACAGTGCACCAAGTTGATTTGGTTCCATCAACTGTCACTCTCTGGGTCCGTCCATGGAGCCAGTTCCCCAGCCATCGGACTGTGAAATTGTCTAGGCTACAGTTGCCCAATTTTTCCATTAGGACATCATGGGACACCAGGTCAAAGGCTTTCTTAAAGTCCAAAAATATGATATCCACCTCTTCTCCTTTGTCCAGGTGATGTGTTACCTGGTCACAGAAGGAAATTAGGTTGGTCAGACAAGATCTACCTGCCACAAAGCCTGGTTGGCTCTCTCTCAGAATATTACCTTGTTAGGATGTTGGTAATGGTTTCCTTAATGATTTTTTCCAGGATCTTTCCAGGGATTCAGGTCAAGCTAACTGTCCTGTAGTTCCCTGGATCTTCCTTTCCCCCTTTCTTGAAGATAGGCACCACATTGGCCCTCTTCCAATCATCAGGCACCTTGTCTGAGTGCCACAAGTTCTCAAATATCCTTGCTATAATGTCAGCTAGTTCCTTTAGCACTCTTGGGTGCATTTCATCTGGGCCGGCTGATTTGTAGATGTCCATCCTCTTAAGATGTTTCCTCATAAGATCAGTGGTAATGGTGGGCACAGACTCGCCCTTCCCCTTGTGATCCTGCCACTTGTCAGGCAGGGTGATCCCACTGGGCTGATGGAAGACCAATGCAAAGTAGTCATTAAGGAGACTGGCTTTTTCCTGAGTGTTGGTTATCAGCTGCCCCACTTGGTTTAGTAAGGGTCCAATGTTACCCTTGTTCTTTTTCCAACTTCTCAAAATATTTGAATAAGGAATTTGTGTTGTCCTTAATTTGAATGGCCAGTTTGAGCTTGGTTTCAGCCTTGGCTTTCCTAATTTGTTCCCTACAGGTGCGGTCTAGTGCTGAGTATTCCTCCTTAGTGATGTTTCCCATCTTTATAAGTTAGTTTTTTTGTTTGTTTTTTGTTTTTTTAGGTGCAGGAGGTCCTTGAGTTCCCTATTGAGCCAAGGGGGTCATCCAACCCTTTTGCTACTTTTTCTGTGGGTTGGAATGGACTTCCCTTGTCCTTTAAGGATCACATCTTTAAGGAGTGACCACTTATCATGGAGTCCCCTCTCTCAGGGCCTTGACAACTAGCCTCCTGAGCTTGTGAAACTCAGCTTTCCTAAAGTCAAGGATTTCTGCATTGCTGACTGATTTGCCAGCTTTGCGATGAATAAAGTGATCAGCTCATAGTCACTTTCTCCCAGCTTCCCTTCGATTCTCAGGTCACTCATTAGATCATCCCCTTTGCCCAGCACCAGGTCCAGCAGCACCTTACCTCTTGTCAGCCCATAGACTTCTTAAGACAAATAGAGCTTATCAATGCAAGTGATGAAGCTCTGCCACCGATCAGATCTGGCTGAGTGCTCTTCCCATGAGATGTCAGGGTAGTTGAAGTTGCCCATGACAGCCATGCACTGAGAGCATGCAGACTCTGTCAGTTACCTACCAAATTTGTGGTCAAGCTCTTCTTCCTGATTAGGAGATCTGCAGGAGACTCCTACCATTATATCCCCTTCACCATGTTCCTCCCATATTCTAACCTAGAGGGTCTCAAGTCACCCTCCTTGGGTGCCAATGTCCGCTTGTAGGGAAGTGTACTATTTCTTTACATAGAATGCTATACCTCTGCCCTTTCTTGCAACACAATCCCTCCTGTGCAAGGTATAGCCATCAATACCTGTGGTCCAGTCATAGGTGGTGTCCCACCAGGTCTCTGCTATCCCTACAAGATCATATTAGTTTTTGTTTAGCTGAAAGGCCAGTTCCTGCTGTTTATTCCCCAGGCTCCTGGCATTTGTGTACAGGTAAGTAACCCTGACATTGGAAGCCCCCTTGGCTTCCCTGAACTCCTAAAAGAGTCCTGTTCCTGGGCTGGGGTAGAAGTGAATTCCCTTGTGCAACCTAACCTGCTGATTTTGTGGCTGTAGCTTGGTGGGCTTGCACTGGTGTTTGTCCACCCATCCCATGGCGAACTTCATTTAAAGCCCAGTCAAGCAGATCGGCCATTCTGGCTGAGAAGAGTTTCTTCCCCATTGGAGTGAGGTGGAGGCTGTCCCTTCCCAGCAAACCGCTGCCTCTATCTTTAAAGTGTGGACTGTGGTTGAAGAAGCCAAAGCCTTTGTCTTCCGTTTAATTCTTCAATTCGTCTCCCCCTCCTATGCCCATGAACTGTAACTGAAAGTACTGAGGAGAAAACTATCTGTGCCCCTAACCCTGTGAGCCCCACCCCAGAGCCCTGTAGTCACTCACTGTGGCGGGTGCAGAGATCCCACCTCAGGAAGACAGCTGGGTATTCGTATCCCTCCGCTGTTTCCACCACGTGAGGCGGGCCAGTAGGGGGTGCTCCTGTGTTGAGCCGCCCACCTCCCTGCACCCGACCACCTTCCAGGCTCCGAATGCCTCCCTAGGGGCGCCTTATGTCCGGCCGACCCCTCTCCCAGAGCACACTCGCTAGTCTGGGGGTAACGTGCCGCCACCACCCCAAGAATGGACTGTCTCGCGGCCCTGTGTCCTTGGGGTAACACAGGCCTAAAGTCCCACGGGTACTC
>NW_017728998.1:45900169-45906583 GCF_001723915.1 Gavialis gangeticus
CCAGTTCCCTAAAGAGACAGGCTGAGGGTGTGGTCCCCTGTGTGCTGGGCCCATCCTAATTGAATGGTCACAGCACAGAGATTTAAATCACAGTGTCACAGGGCAGAGATTTTTGGGGAGAAACCAAGGTGGCTTTCTGCCACACTCATAACCCATTTGGCATTGCTCTGAGTCGCGTCATTTGTGCTCCCATGTAAGAGGACCATGGAGTAGTGGTCAGAGGGCCGGATAAGTTAAGGATTCTCTTGGCTACATCCTGGATACAGGTCTCTGGGAAGCAGTAGACCTCACAGATAAGGGGTCAGGGTGGCAGATCACTCCTTCTGTCCCCCTCAACAGGGCATCTCCCACAATGACCACTTTGCATTTCTTCTTAGGGGTGGTTGCTGGTTGCCTTCCTTCCTCGAGTGCTAGAGCTGGCAGTTATGCTGGCTCTACTGAAGCTGTGAGGAGCTTGTACCTGTTGTGAAGATCCAGGGGGGTGGAGCATACCTTGGTGCCAGAGACAACCTTTATCCAAGTGACCCCTGGCTAGACTTCATGGGAGCTCCTATTCTCCGCTCCTGTTCTGCCAGCCATCCTTGCTCTTCCCTCTTCATTCTTCAAGTGAAAAGCCTGGCAGAAAGAATTGATCTCTTCGCCATCCCTGATGGCACGCAGCCTCTGCAACACAGTCTGGAGCTCCCCTATCTGGCACTCCAGAGTCTCCAATGCAAAGCGAACCTCACAAAGGGAAGTGTCGTTGCTCCTGACCTCAGGTGCCTGCAGTCATGCCAGGCAGCCCCTACAGCTCAGAGCCAGGGGCCCCATGTGAGTGGGGGCTGGAACCATGGGTTCCATCTGGGTGGAGGCCTCAGTGGTACGGGGGTGGGGGCCCTAGTCACAGAGGGGATCTTTATGGTGCTATGCGTCCTCACCATGGTACAAGTAGTAGTCCAGGCTACTGCTTTGCCAACGCTTCTCTTCAGGCTCGCCGCCTAGAGCCTAGTACCCCTCCTGCTTGCCTTCCTGCACAAACTCCCATGGTAACTTGCACACCAGGCCCAGAGTACGCCTGTTTGCTTCCTGTGTTTGCGTGGCTCCCTGGGGGGCTGGGCTAAGTAGAAGCTGGGTGAGGGCGTGACCTTCCTCGGCTCCTCTTAGCTGCCTTCCTCAGCTATTTGGCACCCACCCACTGTGGGCCCCACCTACCTCGTGGCTGTGCTGGGGGGTCAGGGTCTGCTGGAGTTCCCACCAGGGTTTTGGGCTCACAGGGGCACAAGGGGCTTCCACCTGTACATCTCATGCTGGAGCCAGACCCAAACTGTGTTTTTTTTGCCAAGCCCAGAGTATGCCTGTCTGCACATTCTGTTTGCATGGCTCTGGTTACTTGGCTCCTTGGAGGGCTGAGCTAAGTAGGAGCCAGGTGGGGGCATGACCCTCCTCAGCTCCTCTCAGCTGCCTCCCACAGCTATCTAGCACCCACTCACCACCACAGGCTTCCACCTGTGCTGAACCCAAAACTGGACCCAAACAAGTTCCTCCCTCAGGAAATTGTTTTGGCATGTGCCTATTCATTACAGTCTCCAGAAAGACACCCAGATCCAGGTCTACAATGCATCCACCATCCCCATTCTTTATGGATGTGAAACATGGGTGACCTACCATTGGCATCTCAAGAGCCTGGAGAGGTATCATTGATAATGCCTCCAGAAAATACTTTGCATCAAATGGGAAGATCACTGCAGAAACACCTGCATCCTTGCTGAAGCCAATGCTATCATCATGCAGTCAATGATCCTCAAGCACCAACTTTGGTGGACTGGACATTGCATTTGGGTGCCCAGCTCTTGACTCCCAAAACAAGCATTCTGTTCCCAGTTTAGTAACGGTTTGAGGTCTCATGGTAGCCAGAAGAATCGCTACAAGGACACACTGAAGACAAACCTCAAGAAAACAGATGCTGATGTCAAAAACTGAATGGAGCTGGCTGCTGACTGACTCTAGCGGTGCTACAATGTCAACCAAGACAGCCCATTTCAAGGTAGAGCAAGCATCTCTCACCCTCAAAGCAGAGAAGAGATAGCAGAGGAAAAGATAAGCGCAAAGTGCTGCATCTAGGGAAAAAGAATCACCAACACACCTACAAGCTGGGAGGTGGCTTTCTAAGCAGCACAGCAGCAGAAAGGATCTCGGAGTCATAGTTGACTCCAAAATGAACATGAGTTGTCAGTGCGATGAAGTGATAAGGAAAGCCAACTGCACACTTTCATGCATTAGAAAGTGCATCACAAAGGTCTAAGGAGGTGATCCTTCCCTTTTGTGCGGCGTTGGTAAGACCGCAGCTGGAGTACTGTGTCCAGTTCTGGGCACCACACTTCAAGAGGGATGTGGATGTGGAGAGGGTCCAGAAGAAGGCTATTCATATGGTTAAGGGCCTGCAGGTAAAATCCTATGAGGAGAGACTGAGGGACCTGGATCTCTTCAGCCTCAGCAAAAGGAGGCCGAGAGCAAGGTTCCCTCTAAGTTGCGTGCGGGCGCAGCCGCGCACAATACAAAATGTTGCGGCGCAGTAACTTCTTCATGCCGCGCACCGGGGCTGGCGGGGGACGCTCACTGCGTGGGGGCTGCTCCGCTCCACTTTGCCCCTCGCCGCCATCCCCGCGGAGAGCGAGAGCGCCGCCCCGGCCGGAGCAGCCCGTGAGGGGCTGGGCCACTAATCAGTGGGCAGTCATCGCCCCTGCCCCTTCCTCCTCGTCGCCCGCAGCGCTGAGCAGGCAGCGGCTCCTCCCCGAGGCAAGGCCGGGGCGGGGACCAAGCCAGGCACCGCACGGGCTCCAGGGAACTGCTCCCGTCCCCAGCCCCTTCAGGCAAGCTTCACCCTGAGCCCTGCTTGCTTCACCCTAATCTTAGCTGTCATCCCTGTGCCGCAAGCCCCACAGCTCCCGCGCCAAAGCCCGGCGGCCCCACGACTCTTCCGCGCTCGGCCTGCCCCGCGCCACGTGCCTCGCTCCTGATCCGCCCGGCGGCGTGACGCACACGGCCCCGCCCCGCCCGCAACGGCTGCGGCGGGGCACTGAGGCGGGGAGCAGGCCGAGCGCAGCCTGCACGTGGGTCCGGGAGACACGGCAGGGCGGTACGCACGCTTCACGTAGCAAAGGTCCTGGGGACGAAGTCAGCTCCTTGGTAACTGAAGACGGAGAACTCAAATGCTTGCCCATATTTAAGTATTAATTAGGTCTTAATCCTGGCCACATCGACATGATCACGATGTAGCATGTTGGTATTACACCTAGTTTCTTCTATTATTTACAACAGTGCAAATTAAAAGCAGAATTGGGCCCTTAAAGAAAAACATTTAACAAGATAATAAATAGACCGAGATGAATATTAAAGAATACATCTGGTATACAGTGTAATATTAAAGAGGGAAGCAGGACCAATTTGGGAATGGGCTGAAGCAACACACTCACAGACCAAAGCGGCACACTCGCGGACTGAAGCAGGGCGCTCATGGATCACTACACCTTAGAGGGAACGTTGGCTGAGAGGGAATCTTACGGCTGTCTACAAATTCAATAGGGGAGGGGGCACAGCAAGGAATAGGGGATGCTCTGTTTACCACGGTGCCCCTTGGGGTTACTAGCAACAACAGCCATAAACTGATGGAGAACAGATTTAGATTTGACATTAAGGGAAAAAAATTACAGTGAGGGTTGCCAAAATCTGGAATGGGCTTCCAAAGGAGGTGGTGCTCTCCCCAGCCTTGGAGGTCTTTAAGAGGAGACTGGACAAGCACCTAGCTGGAGTCATCTGACCCCAGTGCTCTTCCCTGCCCAGGGCAGGGAGTCAGACTCAATGATCTACTAAGGTCCCTTCCAACCCTAAAAATCTATGAAATCTATGAAAGAAAAGAAGAGAAATCCTGGCCTGTGCAGAAAAAACCTGCAATGTCTATGAATGGGTCAGTGGGTCAAGGACTGGCCTGTTAAGTCACTTCAAGACCCATCAATGAGCCATGGAAGAGATCATCCTTGAATCGAGGGATTGCCAATGTCAACAGCTAGTGTTGGTCTGCAGATAAGGGTCTTTGTGAAATATGAACTGGTGACAGAACAGACACAAACTGCAATCAAACAGTGCTGGGTTCCAAAACCTGATACCAATTTATAGACCTCTTTCTTGGACTGAAGGAAAGTTTCTTATAACTACTGGAAGTCGTACTGGCATGTCCTTCATGGGTACCCTGTCATTAGTGAGTGTGCTTCTCCAAGCTTCAAGAATGTCTCCAGTCCTGTCCCAAAGAGCTCACATTCTAGTTAGACAACAAAGGACAGAACAAAAAGTTCCAGTAGTTACATGTAGCAAGTGACTTCTCTTTTTATTTTTAGTGTCTAAGAAGAGTCAAGGCAAAGGTCCACCCAGTGGCATAGCTAGGGAGGGGCAAATGGGGCAACTACCCCTGACACCAATTTGGAGGAGGTGGGGAAAAAAGTGGCTGCTGCTGGCAACTGCACAACTGTGATTGCACAGCAACTGATAGTCACCACTGCCCCTGTGCCCTGGGAGCCCAGCTGTATCCCTATGCTACTGGGTCCACTTGCACCTACTGGCCCACAGGACTAGTGTGGTTAAGGCACACCAGTTTCTGTAGTTAACAGCACATGAAGGAGTGACGTAGCTAGCCGCATGTTCAGCGACTTTTGACTCCCCAGCAGTGTTGCCAAGCTCACTTATAATAAGTGAAATTGGGCTTGTTTTTTTTTTAAAGTTGCTTTCATTTTTTGAGAGTTGCAGGTTGGTAAGCACTCCCACTCCTGTATCTTTGAAATGGGTTGAGCTTATTTTGGGCTTGTTTTTAAAGGCAGCACCGCTTTTTTCTTGCGAGACTAGGAAACACTGCTCTCCAACCTAAATGACCAGGTACCTATTTACAGATGGATCAGCTGAGGTCAGCCTTTCATGTAAGGTCAGAGGAAGCCTCAAATGCATGCCTCCAGAACCATAGTGAGGTGCCTTAACCACTCAGCCCTGTGCCCTGCCCACAAAAATATGGACATGTGATTTACTACTGTGAATGAAAGATTAAGATTTATAGCCAGCAGTGCTGTAGGGCTTTGGAGGAGAATAAGGAGTGTTAAATACTGTACTTTTTAAATATTGTCAAGTGATAGGAACCTCTGCAATGAAACCTCTACAAGGACGGAAAGTCTGTCATCATCACTAGCAGGAAATATTAATAGTTCTTCTAGAAGGGAAACAAGGTACAGTAGCCTCAAAATGAAGGTCAGTCCATTCAAGAAAAGTGACATCTCCATTTATTAAGTGAGGCTTCAGTAGTACCACTTTCAACACCATGGTTAAAAGAGCTGTCAATATATTTGTTTAAGAACTGGTTGAAATTCACAGCGTCTATTCCTTGAGAATTTTTTGTTTTAAGATTCTGTTTTTATTTCTAAAATGTACCCTAGAAAGATTCCAGAAATGTTTTTTTGCTTCTGAAAAATTAATTCCATTGTTGGACTCTTCCAAAATGAAACAGAGCCAGGTGCCTGGACTTCCTAGATTTTTCCTAAAAGTAACTATCCTAAGAGACCTGGGACTCGGCAACCTGGCGCTAGGGTCTGGGGGTTCCTCATGGAGCCATAAAACTCAAAGCCCCAGTTCAAACCAGGACTCCCAGATACAAGTCAGGAAACAAAAGAGCCACAGTTCAAACCAAGAGTCTAGGGGCTTTATACCTCATGTTGCAGCACCTGGATCCATATTTTAGCTAGAGCTAGAGATTCCAGAGCGCGTGCACACTCAGCTCTTTGACTAGAAATCTAGAATTTTTGGGGTCCCTGACTAAGACAGTCAGGATGATGGGTTGTCCTGCAGCCATTAGCACTGGAAGCCCCAGGCTGTACAACTCTGAAGGATCTGCATGATTGTCCTGCCCTGGATGTCTGTGAACCCTACAAGTTTGAGCTCTGTAGGATATCCCCCAAACTAGGATGCAAGTGTTTCCACAAACTTTCACCAAACTGTAGATAGATAGGATTTCAGATTCAGCACATCAGGAGTTTCTGGAAAACCTTCCTCCATGGGGAAAGGGACTTAACCATGTGGGTCTACTACAGACCACCCAACCAGGGGGAAGAGCTGAACCGGGAATTCTCGGGTCAGCTCGTGGAGGCAGTTAAGTCAAGCGATGTGGTCATCATGGGCGATCTAAACTACCCGGAAATTTGCTGGGAGGAGCAGTCAGCCAGGTCTGACCGCTCACGTAGGTTCCTTGCTGGGATACAAGACCTCCATCTAACCAGGGAGGTACACAGTACCACCAGGGGGAATGCCCTGCTGAACCTGGTGCTGGCCACGGGCAATGACCTGGTGAGGGAACTCCAGGTTCTCGACCACCTGGGCAATAGTGATCATTGCCTACTGGAATTC
>NW_017728998.1:45907670-45908181 GCF_001723915.1 Gavialis gangeticus
TTGGACAAGGGGGTGAAAAGCACCTTGTTCAAATTTGCTGACGACGCCAAGATTTGGGGTGAGGTGGGCATGCTAGAAGGGCGAGACAGGATACAGCTGGATCTGAACAGGTTACAGGGGTGGGCAAATGTGAATAGGATGGGATTCAATACTGACAAGTGTGGGGTGCTGCACTTGGGCAGTAGGAACCAGCAGCATACCTACAGGCTGGGGAACTCTCTCCTCAAAAGCACAGTCACAGAAAGAGATCTTGGAGTCATTATCAATTCTAAAATGAACATGGGCTGCCAATGTGAGAACACGGCCAGCAATGCTAACCGCACCTTGTCATGCATCCACAGATGCATCATGAGCAGGTCCAAGGAGGTGATCCTCCCCATCTACGCGACACTGGTCAGGCCGCAGTTGGAGTACTGCGTCCAGTTCTGGGCGCCGCACTTCAGGAGGGATGTGGCCAGCATGGAGAGGGTCTAGAGGAGGCCACTCGCATGGTCAGGGGGCAGCAGGGCAG
>NW_017728998.1:45908214-45911756 GCF_001723915.1 Gavialis gangeticus
ACCTGATCGAGGCAGCAGGGCAGACCCTATGAGGAGAGGCTACAGGACCTGAACCTGTTTAGCCTTCACAAGAGAAAGCTGAGAGGGGATCTAGTGGCCATCTATAAACTTACCAGGGGGGACTAGACGGGAATGGCTGAGACCCTGCGTCCCTGAGCACCTCCCGGAGTAAAAGGAATAACAGCCACAAGTTAATTGAGAGTAGGTTCAGGCTTGACATCAGGAGGCACTACTTCACAGTCAGGGCGGCCAGGATCTGGAACCAGCTTCTGAGGGACGTGGTGGTGGCTCCTACCTTAGGGGTCTTTAAAAGGAGGCTTGATAACTACCTAGCTGGGGTCATATGAGCTTAAACTTACCAGGGGTCATATAAGCCCGGTATTCATTCCTGCCCAGGGCAGGAGGTCAGACTTGATGATCTGCTCAAGTCCCCTCTGACCCTACATCTATGAACAGGTTGAACCACTGACCATCTCAGAAACCACCTTAATTCCACAATCACTATACTTCCCAGGAACAGTCCAGTCACAGTTATTAGTCTTCAATAAGGGGGACAGGGCAATCTCAATGGAAGAAACCTAGCTGTGGAACAATTTGCCAAAGCTAAGACCTCTGTATTTAGGGCTGGCAGTGTTTAGGTCTCTATTCAGAGGTAATTTTTAAAGGAAACTTCCCACAAAGGAACTGTAACTCCAAACATACTCATATTCAGAGATCCCAAACTCCTGGGAAACAGAGAGAAAATACCATTCTCATTCACTTCAAGATATGTTTGTCATTTCAACACCAAGGTGACACATGCTGTAACCAATTATCTATCTGTCAATGCTAACAAGGTAGCCCTCCCTTGCAGGCTGAAATAAAAATAGTCAGGCGGTACACACTCTTCGCAAGTCAACATGTAATGATTCAATGAAAGTTCTCCTCAAGACATGACCTCATGTCTACCTGTTCAGATATTACTGTACAAAGAATGGCATAACATTAAAATCTGTTTGAGAGACAGAGGGAACACACAAGCTTTATAAGGAACTGCAAAACACAGTGCTACAGAACAACTCTTCAAAAGCCACTGGCACCCCCCCCAGGGGGTGATCTATAATTGCCATGTTGCCTGACCGTAATGAGGGGGGAGGAATCAGGACAGCTGCAAGAAATAAATGAGATATTTTTCATGGATCACTGGTGACAAATCGTATCGATGTACTAGAGTCTATGAAGTTTAGAGGAAATAACAGTCAGGCTTAGATAAAATAAGATTTACATTAGATTATACAAAGTTTAGATTACATATTATTTTCTTTTACAATACAGTCTAGATGTGCAGGGCTTCATTTGGATGTACAGATACATGGCAAAAATCCTTTCCCACAATGTCCCAGCATGAAAAAAAGGTAAGTTATTACCCCTGTTTTACAAGTGGGGACCTGAAGAAGAGATTAACAGCCTAATCCATTACTCAGTGGCAATGGCTGGAATAGTGTGAATGGACTGCACTGAAACAAGCCCCAAGTGACTTGCCTGGGGTCATGCAGGATGCCCACAACAGAAACTAAACACAAATCTCAAGTCTTAACTGCAAGACCCTTGGTTTTAACAAACATTTTAGATTTTAAATGCCAGCAGATTGTCCATGAAGGACCCATGATCCCATTTTCAATCAACTTCACTCTCTTGAACAAGTTCTTTTTCTGCAGAAAATAAGCACTCAAATTCTGAGTGCTGAGTCAGAACAAAAGGGATGCCCCAGTATGGATACCAATACTATGCATTCCCTCCTCCTGACTTCCAGCAGAAAGCAAACATCCAGAAAAAATTAGAACTTGGATTCTTTAGACACGTCTCATTCGTTTCAAAGTTGCTCCCATTCTTCCCCTCTATCCTTATGGTCAGAATACATGGCAATTACAAAGACCCCCTGCAGGCATATTCTCTAATGGGTTTTGGAGTGCTGCTCTGAAGCACAGATCCATCTAAATAAAGTCTTCATTGGGATGTGCAGGCAAAAATCTGTGCAGGAAGTTAGCAAGTAAAGTCCATGAGATTAGGACAGCCTTACCCAGAGGAGCACCTGGGGCACAGGTATCCTTGTCTCTTGCCCTACCTTCAGGCATTTGAAGGTGTTTCATCAAAGGCCTACAACCTTTAATAGTAGTATTAGACAGTTTGTTTCCTGGTGTTAGTTAATGTCACACACTGGCTTCAGCATTCTCTTCTTTTAGAGAAAATGAGCCACATCACAAACTCAGTCAAACAAGATACACATACTAGCTTACGCAATTTACAGTACTATTCAAAGGACTGAATCTACAAGGTGCTAAGGTAGATTTAAAAACATTAAAGAAATGGTGCCAGCACAGTCCAACGGAAGCAACGAAGGCTACAGCTTTATCTACTTTGGAGTGCTATGCCACCCAGAGCAGACTCTCTTGTGGCAATTTCAGGCCACATAAACACCCTACATACATATTCCCCTTTGGTTCTCTAATAACTGGATCACAGCCCAGAGTACTTGCAGTATCATCCCCCTTTTTGGGGTTTAGCACATTAGGTCTGCATGACATACAGACCATTTGCCCCTCTACAGCCCCTGGCCTTTGCACAGGGCCTTTCCCACAGGTCTGCTCTGGCCCCACTTCCTACATTCAACTTCATCCCCCTGTTTAAGGGCTCTGTCAGCCCCCTTCACGAGACTGTGCAATGAGTCATGCAGGCTTCCCCACAACCCACCATTGTTCCAGTTCCAGGTATGCTCTCCTGAGTCTGCCTTCTCTCCTTCCTTTGGCTCTCTAAATGCTTCAGTCCTCCTGTCCAACCAAGAAGCCTGGGTGAGCCACATGACCTGCCTGTCTCATGATTTTGCTCATTTCTCTACAGGGGGAGGCAAACCAAGTGCTAAAGGTAGGGCTGGACCCATTCCCTATAAAACACCACTGCAGTATGAAAAGGGGGGGAGAAGGGGAAAAAAGAGGAAGTTGATTTAAGTAGAAATCAGATCTTATAAATCCCATATATTGTTCCTTAGTTACAGGGGATGGGAATTTGTTATAAGGTGGCTTCCCATCCAACTCAGTACTGCAATCAGTGCCCTACATATAACTGACTTCCCAGGGGTTTCTGGCAGCTCATGCTGAGATCTCACTTGCTGATTCAGGAAGAGGAGAAAAATGTTGCTAGAGAAGGCAACAGATACGAATTAAATCCTGGATTTGCTTGCTTTTGCTGGTTTTGACTTTGCCAGTAAGACATTTTAGCAGTATTGTACTAGGTATTACCTCCTTGTGAGAGAACTGTGAAAATCAACTAACCTTGGCTCATGAGTATGTTAGCAACCAAAGCTCCCTCTGTCATGGAGTATATGTAAATTATTTGTATGATGGAGGTCCTAGAGACCTCAGTCAGTGATGGGCTCCCTATGTTAGGTGCTGTATTATTATGTAAGAGAAAATCCCTGGTCTAACTGGTTACAATTTTGAGTGTTTAACAAGATCATGGAGGGGACATAAAATATATTTTACACAGCTTTTTGCATAGACCTGGAG
>NW_017728998.1:45916756-45919053 GCF_001723915.1 Gavialis gangeticus
ATTATTATGTAAGAGAAAATCCCTGGTCTAACTGGTTACAATTTTGAGTGTTTAACAAGATCATGGAGGGGACATAAAATATATTTTACACAGCTTTTTGCATAGACCTGGAGTAGTTAGGAGGTATGAAATTGGGGAGTTGAATGGATCTTCCCTTGAAAAAAAGGAAGGCATTTTAGAGAAGTATCTGATGGAAATGATGAAGAGGGGTCTGATTATAGTAAGTTCTGAACAAGGACATTTGGAAGCTTAATCATTTTTCCATTTAGTATCCCAAATGGCCTGAACTGAAGCATAGATTATTCAGATACTTACTACGTGCTTTATTATTAGAGATCTTTCTTGTCTGTGACCACCGAGGTAGGATCTTTGGCTCTTTAACCAGGGTTCAAATTATGGGGGAGCTTGTGGGGACTGAGCCCAGCCATAAGAGATGAGGGCCTTCCAGTAAAATTTGAAAATCGTAACTGGGAGGTGGGGGCAGGGGGGTCTCTGATTTTATTAGGGCATTGTGATGGGCAGCCCAATTTTTTTTTGCAGATTCTACCCCCCCAGTCAAGGTGAAATTTGAACCCTGTCTTTAACCTGCAAGTTTTCATCATTCTAGGAAGAAGTGCTTCCTATATATTATATACAACATAACCAGCAGCCTTCTCTCTAATCAGCTATGCTGAAGTGCTGCTGAAACACTTATAACTTACAAAAACACCACCGGTAGTATGCAGAGCAGCTACACCTTCCAACATCACGAACTGTAAAGATAAGCAGGAAGTTTTCACAGGATGAATATTGCACCCTGCAATCAAAGCATAAATATGGCACAATCTCATTGTGAACCTTCATGAGACCAGGAGAAAAGTTTGTTGTAATAGGTTTAGTGAATTTGCTAATGATTATCATGGAAAAAATCTGTTCCTGATATTGGGTTTGTGAAAAGTTACGATTTGTTTCATGAGGCTGTACTGTAATTTCATATACACAGAGATTCTGTTTCCCTCCATGAACCATATTGCCCCTAGACCTGCAATACGTCATACAATACCTTTAAGTATAGGCAGGTGCTGCACCTGGCATACTGCCCCCAGTGATTAATGACAGAAGAATAGGTTTTGTCTTTAAATAGACAACACTTAGAGAGCACAGACAATACCTGTACTAAACTACCACTCACACCCAGAAAACACAAATCCACCTTATTACTGAGTGGGAGAAATATACTCTGGATTTTCCGCCCTTCATTTTTGTCTTGCTCTAACACAGCTACCAAGAAGTCATAAGATTAGTTTTAAAATTACTTTTTTTATTTTTTATTTGCCTTCTAGGTTTTGAACTTTTATGGGTTCATGTTTTCAAACTTCCCTCAGCAATCACCAGGGCTTTCTGAGCTTTCACATTTTCAGAGTTTCCCATGTAATCACATTTTCAGGAACAAAGGCTGCTCAAAAGACATCAAAATGTCAGATTCAAAATCCCTAGAGCTGGGAACACTGCTGCCTCATTCAGCATACTCCTGAAAAACAAACACAGAAGACACATGTAGGGTGCTGCATTCAACAGTTAGTATTGAATGCTACATGCTCTGCCTTTTCCTTCCACCCGGCTAGCTGACTCCTGCCTTCTTTCATGTCCCCTACTCTACATAAGGAACAGAATACAAACTACACACTTCATTTTTTCAATCTAGACCCCTTCAGGTTTCTTGTGGAAATCTATTCAAATATGATTACTAGAAATGCCATGTGTTATTAGCATTATTGTTGGTTTGGGTCAAAAGTTTGGATCTTTGTCAGCTGGACAAATTGGACCATTTATAGTGATATTAAAGAAGTAATCATAGAGAAGTTGCAACCAAGGCTGCTTTGCAAAACCCACTCAAACTCCCATTGACCTTAATGGAGTGTGAATCAGGCCCTTTTATTCATTTAAATATTAACAATCCAAGTCCTGCAGAAATTGGTGTTGCACTCTAAGCTGGTTGAAAGGCAGCACAACTGAAATCAAGGTCACTTTCTATCTGCTGAGGATCAGGCCGCCTGATTTCCATGGAAGTAAAGTCTATAGGACTTTGGCCCACCACTAATAGATGTACAGCTTTTTAACTTTAACTTTACCTGTCCCATAAATCAAAGCAACTCCCAAACATCCATGGGATTGCACTCTATATATGCTTCAAATTTAAGCAAACAAAGATTAGGTCTCAAATTCTAAAGCAAGTCTCTGCATAGATCTTAGCCCAGTGTAGTAGTAAAATTATTCGGGCTTCTGGCCTGCTTGACTAGGAAAACAGACAAAGACCA
>NW_017728998.1:45919785-45928841 GCF_001723915.1 Gavialis gangeticus
CCCCGCCACAAGAGTGGCAGCATGATCAGATTTCTTCTGAGCTGAATTGACTTTGTAGTGCTCAACAAGGCATAAAACATGTTTTGACTGGTAGGGCAAAGCAGCATGACACAGAAAAGCTTGAGGGGCAATATGTACACACTGGCAACACTAACATACCACTGGGATGGGAATTTTTTCACTCAGTAACATTATTCAAGGCCAGCTATTAACCATCAGGAAAACATCTTGATGACAGACTGCAAGTTGCACATTAGATTGCAAACTATGTATTTCTTTCTTTCTCTCTCTCTCTCTCGCTTTCTAATAGAAGCAAGAAAATGTATTCCCTCTTAATTCAGAGCAGTCTCCCACTCCTTGCCGCCTATCCTGGCCAGGATTAGAAGGGAAAATAGCAGGCCTATAAAAAGTTTTGCACCACAGTACTCCATGAAAGGCCTTAAAAGAGACACTTCAGCAGGTTGCTACAGCCACATTCTGTCAAATGCCAATCCCCATGTTTACTTTGATAAAAAACATGCATAGGGAGTGGAAACCCACAAGAGGCAAAGTGAGAAAGAGGCAAAGGGGGGAGTTTTTAAAAAAGGAGCCATAAGAGTTCAGCATTCGCCCCCCGTTGAAACTGAAAGGTGGTTGGGACACCTAACTCGTAATAGCTGTAACTATTAATCTGTTCTTTCTGTACCCAGAGCCTTGAAATGACCTGCTTACAGGCTGTCTTCCATTTTCTTTGTCCAACAATTAGTGATACACCAGCCAACAGCAACACTTAATGTAGGAACCAATGCAACTGACAATCTGGAGACCAGACCTCTAACTCTTCCCATTTCTAGTAGAAGCATCTGAACCTAAAGTGCTTCTTTAACTGAACCTAAATCCACCAATTGTTGGAATTTCTCCATCATTAACTGTAAATACCATTTCCCTTTTTTGGGGGGAGAAGAACTCTGCAGCAGATTATAAAAATCTGGTGTCCCCTTTGCAGGGGAAAAGAAAAAGTTCAATTTTTTCAGTAATAGATGGTACCTAAAGGAAATTATGGTCCTTAAGCTCCAGAGTTGTAGATTTCCAAGGGATTTGAACATTTCAGTACTAGCCAAAGCTCTCAGCTAATGCAGTTCTTAAATGTAATCCCACTTTATTAATCGCTTATTACTACTCCATTATCTCTACTCAAGCTCCAACCAGTGGTTCCCAACCTTTTTTTTTGCTGCAACCCTGAATTGGCCACCAACAGGACCTCTCGCCCTGGCGCTGTGGGGGCTGCTGGGAGCAGAGTGCAGTGGAGGTGGTGGCCTGGGGGCAAGGGCCCTGCTGTTCCCCCCTTTGTGCATGGCAGCCCCGCCTTGCCCACCCACCGCTCCCAGGCCACATGCATGAGTGTGTGCGGGCCCTTCGCAACCCTACAGAGGATCCCCCATGACCCTGATGTGGGTCACGCCCTGAGGTTGGGAACTGATGTCTTAGACAGCATTGCTGTTACTGATCCTTCCAGAAGATGCTTGGGTCATTTCACGGCTGGAGGATAGTGTTGCAGTGATCAAAGTTAGGTCACTTACATAAAACTAATGTTTTGCAGCAGGAGCCTTATGTTTAAAAATCCATCCCTCGGTCAAAGGACCTGCTTGTTTAGTCAGAGTTTTCACTTAGTGTTTCCCATTTGTATATGGGGACTGCAGTGTTTAATCCATTAATATCTGGAATGAGCACACAGATCTTTGAATGGAAGGAAAAAGGGCAAAGTTAGGCCTGGCTCTACAAGTCTTTACTGAGACAACCAGTTCCATCAACTTTCATGGGAGTATTCATACCAGTTATGCACATAAATAGCTTTACTGACAACTCATGGCAATACAGATTTCAGGTAGCATGATGGCTTTGTTCTATGTTTTGGTTTAGACTGTGCACAGACCTTTGTGTGTTACAGGGCAATGTCAGCATGCAACTATACAGATCTATAGTATATTTAAACTTTGTACATTTAGCACTTACTTGATTTATGAATTTCAGCCTTTATAGACACTGGGCTGTCAGTTTACCCTTTCTAAAGTGGGTAAACAAGGTATAACAGTGGAAGGCTGCCTCCTTTGATACTCTCATTTTTAAAGCAGGTAACTTCTTGAGCTACAAACAAGTCTCCTGTCTCTCTCCTGTTTCCCAGAGTATTAGCTCACACTTATGTCAAATTAAACATCCATGCAGTTACTTAGAAAACATGCACAGCTGTGTAATTTTGAGATGTAAACAGGAACTTCCACTAAGTCCACCACAAATTCCCCCATGCCTACAGAAGCAAGATTTGCTCCAATACATGTGCCCAGCCCTAGAATTTCTTCTAATTAATTAAAATATTTTCCCAGTTCCAGGCAAACCTCAAAAGGTGCATCTTCATTGCAGTCACAACAGTGTTATGTAGATTTAGCCAAGCCAGTTCCAAACCAACTAGCTTGGGTACAGAAAGCAGAATATCCATAGCATTAAGTCACCACAAGCTACCTAACTGAATAATTGCTTGGAATACCAAATAAGTTTCACAGCCCAAGCTTCATTCTTGATCCACAGTATCCCTGCTGCTCCAGACTCGCACTAAGAGACTGCCAGCTCTGTCAAAGAGCCTTGCAATTTGGACAAGCAGGCACTAGACACTCAGCTGTGACCACTGGACTCCAGTTGCGACTCCAGACATATTTTCACTGTATTTCCTATAACAGTTAAAAATGCTGTTTGTCCACTGATGTACAAAGCAGAAAAAATGTTAAATCTTCAGTGTTCTCCTGAGTTAAACTAAGCCATCGCAACAATTTGTCCTCCTCGTTCCTCACTTGAGTACAAGCCTTAGTGTTAACTAACTTACCATTGGCATGAGTATGTCAGAACAGGAGATACTCTGGCCAGAAACATGTTTGCAACCTCAGCATGACTTTTCAATTACAGAGGAAAGCATTCACCCATTCCTTTTTCTTAGTGAGACAAATTTTTAAAATCTTTTCTCATAGCTGAAGCCAGAGACAATTGTGATCAAGTCCTGCTCCTTTCCCCCACATCCCCTTCCCGGTAATTTAGATAAACAGTTATTTAATAGGTCATAACTGTTTTCTTCATTTAATAATGCGCTCTGAAGATACATTTTAATAAATGCATTGGAGCCTCTTAATAAGGAAGAATATTTTTCTAATAAATAAGAATGGCCACTAATTTGTGTGCACCAGTTATGTATGAGTATTAAGAGCATAGTTACAGTAAGCAAGGAAAGTGTAGAGTTTGCTGAACACTCAGTTGTCAAGAAACAGTTCAATGGCACATTTTCAGATCCATTTGGCCTAGACTTCTATACTAGAGAATCATTTTACCTCTGTGCTTAAAACAAAAATCACACTGGCATACTTAAAAGAAAAAAAAAACAACCACCCACACAACTCACAATTAAGGTATTTAGAGTTTTGGGTTAAGCAAACTACCACTATTATTGAAAGTAAAATAGTTCAAATATCTGACTGAATCCACTATTAAAGCTGTTCAGTTATGTCACACTGAAAATGTGACTATTAAGAGTTTCTTGTGTCTATAATCTCTTTCACTTTCAGTGGGTTTCAGGAACTGATTCAGTACTGCCGTGTTTGGAATGCAGCTACTACAGAGAACTAGTTATTGGAAAGGAAAGGGAGGGCAAGGAACAGGAACCACTATACCAACTTTTGAATAGGTCTCCATTTTGAAGCTTATAAATGCTGCTTTTTACCAACAGTTTGGACCAAATTTGATCTGACTGCCCTTATAGGTTCTTCCAAATCAATTTGTTCATTTTTATTTTCTTCAGTTTCCAAATTCTTGCAATGTCCTGAAATACGTTTTGAGAATAATATCTGAAGTTTAACAACTACAGCTTTATTCAAATTAGGAAGAAAGTATTTTCCAAATTTAGTACGTATTTTCTACTACTTTCAATTTAGAAGTTCACTGGGGAAATTTTTATCTACACAAAGCAAATTAAAGCATCAACACTGTTTAAGGTTGTCATATTATTTCTTATTACAGCTAAAGGGAAAAGAACCATCTTTTTCCACCTTCCAGTCTGCAGCTTGTTCTTCCACTTACAAGGTATCCAGAGAACAAATATTAGTACAATTTAATTTTTACAATTTGAAAGCAGTCCTGGCATAGATTTCCCATCTAGAACAGGTAAGAAAAATTAGCTGGAACTCGTGGTAGCACAATAGAGACGATTCTAAGAAAAGAGGCACAACATTCTCTTCACAATACTATTCAGCAGAATCAAGCCCTTAACAGGACTAAAAATGTTAGATTAGAATTTAGAAACAGACTTTGCAGATAAAAATATATATTGTAAGAGACCTCAGAGCAGAGAGGCTGCTATAAGCAAGAGGGATTGGAGATCAAGACAAACTCCTTGTTTTTACAGTAAGATGCAATATCCATGCAAGCAGGAATGATTGTAACATGAGGTATACAAGCCAACTCTGTTCCATACAGACTCCTCTCACACAGCTTTGTACAAGTCTCTCTCAAAAGCTGCTAGTTTCCTAATAGTTAATTGTGAATGTAAAACAAAAAAGTGAATTAGAAACCCAAAATCAAGTGTTCTCCACCACCAGTTACTCAGATATCACCGGAATGAATATAGTATAAATGTCTATAGATAAAGAAGATTGGCAAGATAAGGTACGGGAAATATGCAGTTCAGAAAGAATGGGAAAGAATGGAATGGAAAAGAAATAAATATTGAAACTGATTTTTCTTCAAGGTATTTGATTTCTCCTCAAGTCTGCTGACTAATTCTGATTAATAGTTTTAATCCACATTTAGATAGGAGTCTAAAAGAAAAAATAAAATAAATGAACATTTAAAGCAGAAAAATATTTTATTTTCAAACTAAATGTTTCACTTTTCCCCCTTTAAACAAACAAACAAAAAATCTCTTTGCACTAATTCACAGCAGTCAAAAAATCCAGTAGACAGTTTAGGTAGGCACAATGATCTTTTCACATACAAATATACACTCTTTGACACAAACACCACACAAACTTTCTACTTAGTCAAAGCAAGAACCGTGATTCTGATTTAGAGGCCTTGTACAAATATTTGCAATATACATACATATGTACAAGCATGTGTACACACATACAATGCATGAAAGAAGGTACATACAAACAGATCATTCAAGACTGTTACACCACCAAGAGCCCACCTTCCAGGGGGCTGGATCAAATACAGCATAACGATCCCACCAATCAGTAGCTTCAGGCAGCAGACTTAATAACCTGTTCATGTCAGGGAAGATTTGACTTATCTGAGAGGCAGTTATTGTAATAGCAATTGGATTCTCTAAAAGCTATGGCTTCTTATGAGCCAGCTATCGTCACAATCTGGAATTTCCACACACGCTTAGTATCCTGTTAAAGCCCAGCATCAGTGTGAGGATTACAAGTACTCTTATAACTAACAGAAGATTAGCTGGCAATCCAAGTTATTGCATAATAAAAAACTAGCTATAAGAAATCATGAGCAGACTTCATTTCCAGTACAAAGAGATGCAACTCCATTTTGTCCCATCAGACTGTACTTCCTGTCAACTGAGATGAAGCAGAAAAGAAACAAAATTGTAAATTAAATATGGTAACTCTAATAAGGGTTTCTCCCATCCTGCTCTTGAGAAATCATTATTAAAGATCTGAGCAAAGAAATATCTATTCACACACACTTGAAGCCATAGTGAGCAAAAATGAAAGAGAAGAGAAATCCTCAACTAAAGACAAACAATTGCTTATTTGATCCTTAAAACCAAACCAAACCAACCCCCTCCCACCAAACAAATAAAAATACACACACAGTTACTTGTTCAGGGCAAACAATTTTGCAGGGCTGTCATGTCCAGAAGGCAAAAAATGGTGTCAACTCATGTTGCTATGCAGGCTAGGATAATTTAATGACATCCAAACAGCTAGAGAAATTACTCTGTTACTTTCAGTTAACATAATAAACATTTGAAATCATTCCACGCTCAAGGAGCAAGGTAAAAAATAAATGTTACAAAATAAGGGGTTTTTTGTTTTTTTTTTAAAAAAATAAAAAGAAAACCTACCGCAAAAGACTAAAAAACCCCAACTTACTCATAGGGCTACATAGTTTAATGGTCATACTGTGCTTTCCAATTAATCAATACTCACGAGTATTCAAAACAATGTAGTTCAAGATCCCAACTAAACTTCCAAAATATTAGACTTCTGTTCCTTTCTACCGCTATTCACGTAATTTACACCAAGCCTTTTCCTTCAAGCCCCTAACTGCTTTGCTAACATGCAATAATTCTACCAAACATTCTATTTTTACTACCAGTTATTTGACAGATTCAACTTAAAATGAAGATGAATAGAGAGCAATTAGTGCCATTGTAATAGAGGACTAAGTATCATACCACAAATCTCATTACATTTTATAGAAATAAAATGGGGGGGGAAAATCAGTGGCAAACATATAAGCGGACAGCCAACTGAATTTAAATGCAATTATTGATCATACAAATAAAAACTGGTAAGTCTTTAAACCTTAATAGACTCAAAATATAAACAGTCATTTCACTGGGTAAATTGGGGTTCCAATTTAAAAATTTCACTTAAAATTTGTTTTATATTCACGTAACATTTTGAAGTAAGTAGTCACACTGGTACAGAGGCACAATAAAAATAAGGTAGTAAAACCTTAAGAAATTAAGCTGACAAGACTGGCTGTCCCAGGTTATCTAACAAATCAATCACAAGAGCCTTAATACAAACTCGTAACTGGAATCTAAAACAGCAGGGCTGCCAAACAAACCAAATCTGTATCTGATTCTCATCACTCATGTGCATTTATCAATTCTGTACACTGTACAGCTCGGCAAAGCATATCTGACTTGATCTCTTCCCATCACGTTCACTGAACAGAAGCTGCAGCTTCTAAAACATTAACATCAACAATCCAGTTCCTCTTCAAGTGGCAGAAGGTAAAAAAACTGCCATTAAAAATTTAAAAGATTCTGAAGCATTTAAACAGACCTCATGCTCAACTGAACAAAAATTTATGAAAAACTGACAACAAAGTGAGACTTTCCTTCTCTAGCTAGAAAGGTTAACTCCTTCTTCATAGCAGTTATACACCTCAAAAAAATCACAATGGTAATATTTAAATGTTACTGTTCTTTAGGGAGCCTATAATTTTTAAGTAGGTTCTGATAAACATGTGCAACCCAGGAAGTTCACAACAACCTAAATGACATTCCTAACTTGGAACACCCTGGCTTTAGTTCAAGCTTTCCATCTTCCCTCCCTCAAGCAATGTACATTGGAATAGTCTGACATCTCCTTCACTGTGGAAAGCCTCTCTTTAAGGAAGAAGCACCTGTATCTAGGAGACGCTACGTTAGGGAAAGGGGATGGAGTGGGATAATACAGAGATGTTTTCCCAGATAGGTCAACTGAGTGGAGGCAAGAGAGATTCAGATAAATTTCCTTCTTTAAAAAACAAATAAATCTATACTTCTAAAGGAAGAGGGAAAGCAAAGGCCCTGGTTATTTGCAGAATTATATCTCTTTTGTTTGTTCTCTCCAATATAGGGGGCAAGAAGGATAGTATTTATGATACTGTATTTCAGGTTTTTACAGGAAGATCTTGTAATACTCCAATTTGCCAGACCCATTGGCCCCAACTATATCCTTCTCCCCCTCCTCATCCCTTTCACATTTAGATTCCTTTCTTTGCTTCTATCACTTTTTCATTCCTCAGTATTTCCTTTTTGGCCCTTCCTGGCCTCTCTACCTTTTGCTTCCTAGGCTTTCAAAGCCCCCACTTGATAAATTAGTTACATGTAGTTCCTTGAGCCCTAAGCTCTGCTCCCCAGCACAGCTTGTCTGTAATTGACAGGAGACTTGGCTCTCATATCAGTTGAATTAGGACAGGTTATTTTAAATATGATAAAATGAGTAGTAACCAATCCCAGAGATCCACTTAGCAAATTCTGTAGAGAATGGTATGAATGAGTCAGACTCCAGCAATCAACTTGGGCACCTATCAAAACACTCAAAAAAAATGAACTGTTAAATGCATTAAACTCTGCCCCATCAAAATGGCAAGAAAGACTATTAAATGTGCAGCACTGCCAGACAGAACAGTTTTTCAACTGTGCTTCTAATTGCCACTAGTAATCAATTATCCCTCAAGCTCCCACATTATATAATTAGAAGTGCTTCCATAGGGTGACTGATAATTAATCAGGAAACTATATTTTCCTTTTAGTAACCCCACTCGTCTCTCACATTTCTGTCAAGTCCTGAGCACCAGCATGAAAAATGTACCTTTTCTCCCCCTTTTTACACCATTTTTTTCTTCTTCTGTGAGCATGTAAACTACCATTTGGAGACTAAATTTTAATGAATGAACTAGGTCCTAGAAAATTAGATCTTAAAGGAACAATATAAAAAAAGTAAAACCTGGCTCTCCTTAAAGAGTGCCAACTGCCTGCTTGCTTTATTTCACTCCTAAAAAAAGATCAAATCAAATAGTGAGAAAAGCCTATGTCCAATTTTGAAGCATTTCATACATTTTTTTTGGCTCCATAATCTCAGTGTTCACAGTGTAAGAACCTTTTTGCTATGTGTAAACTGCACAATATTGCTTAATTAAGATCAGTTGGAGAACTCTTAATGGCAGCCATTAGGTAGTTCTCAGTTTCACCTAGGGCTCTCATCGATCAAGTTTCCTACCACGCTTGTAAGACAAATTATTGTGGCCAGTTTATTGATGGGGAAATGGAGGCATAAGGCACTGAAATAACTTTCCCGAGACCACACACACACAAAGTCAGTTGCACAGATGGAACTTAAAATCCAGGAGTCCCAACTCTCACACCCCCTATCAAACAAAAAAAAAAAAATTCAGTCAAACCCCACTATTCCACAAAGCTATCCAAGTTACTAGTCCGATCAAGTTTAAGGAGCAAGTTTATATTTCATACTAGATCCAACTATAGATGGCACATTTTAAAAGTTTAATCTCCAATGCCT
>NW_017728998.1:45933841-45935035 GCF_001723915.1 Gavialis gangeticus
AACATGGAGTATTCTCCAATCCAAATCCTGATCACAAAATAGTTTTCCTTCCACTTTAGGTCTGATCCAGGGCCTACATACTGGTAAGTTGCTAATGGCATTGCACAGACAACACACAAGTGCCAGCAGGAAAACTAAAAATGAAGACATTACAGTTTGGCTTAAAATACCATTCAATTGTGTAAAAAAGATCTCTTCCCATTTTACTAGATCTGAACATTGATATCCGAGTGTCTTAGTAGCCACTTTCAGAAGTGACTGGGGATTTGGGTTCTTTCATTACCAAGTGCCTAACTTGAAAAACCTTTTAGAAGAGGATTAAATTTCAGAAAGTGGCAAGGAACTCTTCTCTCAAGTGTTGGTCCTTGAGGGTCTAAATATAGGCAAGTGGAGGCACCTAGATTCTTTTGAAAATTTAGATCTTAACCAACATGATTTCAGGTCAGCTAGATCAACATCTTACAAAACAGAATTTAAGCAAATCTTAGCTGGCTTTGAATAGGCTGGTGTTTTCAGCAAGCTAGTATTTTTAAAAGGTTCAGTTTCTTCCTGCAGGCAATAGTGCTCATAGCCTCTTCTGAACTGAACGGAAAAAAATGTAGCTGACTTGGAAATGCTAAAAGCTAGCACACATCAATAACAGACTTGGGCCCCCCAAAAACCATGCGATGGAGAGAAGTATCAAGATGACACGTCTAGCTCCTTAGTCTCTCTCAACAACAGCCTCTACTGGCTGATTAGCAGTAGCACCAATAAAAGTTCCTGACAACCCTTTTAAGAGAATCAGTTACTATGATGCCTGCATGTCAATAGGGCATCTAGATAAGGATTATATTAATGTAAAAATTTAAAGGAACATGAAAAGGTACAAGTCACTCATCTGTCTCTGCGTCTGTCTGTCCATAACACTTGGCAGCCAATCACAATGCTTACTGAAATAACTAATCAGAGTGCTCTACATAGACAGACACACAGACAGGCAGCTGAATGCAGGGGAGGGGTGTCACAGGGCTGGATGTGAAGCAACAGCAGCGCAGGCTGGTGGCTGGCAGCAGCAGCCACATGCAAACTCCTCCTTCCCCCCCGCTCCTTCCAGGAGGCGGCAGCAGCAGCACGAGGTGGTGGCACATTCTTGAGGGGCAATTCACTAGTTGACAAATAAAGGATTAAAAAAAAAAAAAAAAAAAGCATTGA
>NW_017728998.1:45935173-45940600 GCF_001723915.1 Gavialis gangeticus
AACTTTAAACGGCCAATGAACTGAATCTTCTCAGTCAATAGCTACCTGCTCAATTCTAGAATCATTTAAAATTAAGATTACTGATCATTTGTTGCTGCTCAACTTGTATAATCAAATGGAGTTGTCGCTTTGCAATTGTAGTGTTCAAGTCCCACAAAAAGTCCAGTAATGTGCCTTTTAGGAGAGTCTCCATTGGGACAAATTGCAAAACCTGCTGGGAAGAGTCAGAGTCCAGCAAAGAGCTCATTAGTTCATTCAGATGCTGCAAATACTCAGCAACTGGATTTGGAAGACCCTGATAGCCAATGCACAACAGAACCGCATTAGTCCTTAGAGGCTCAAAGGATATGGGGCAAGCAAATGTGATGCATCTGAAACAGCTTTGCAGTACAAAAATTAGGCCAGCTGTGAAGCGCGTAAAGCAAGAAAGAATAGGTAAAATAAAAGCATCTCCTGTTTGAAGCTGTTTCAGTGAGAGTAGAACATGATCTAGGAGCTGCTGCTGATATTTTGGCTCTCCATCATGAAGCAAAGAACAGGTGAAAGTCAATAGCGTGGCTGAGTCCAGAAAACTAATCTCCACATTAGATTGGCTTTTGGCATCACAAAGAAGTGGAAGGCCCATCACAAGGCACTTGATGTGGTCACCACAGCTTTCATTTGGAACTTCCTCATGGCACTTGGTAAGATTAGACAATTCAGATAGTATAACTGCATCAGTGACAACATGGCAAGATTGACAAGACTGCTGCACTTGTCTGGATAGGGAATTTGTTTTCAGTCTGCCTACTAGCGATTCCCCGATGGCTTCATTGAGGTCTTTCAAGACTTCGTCATCACAGAATGGAGAGCATTTTACTTTTGGAAGCCTCTTTCCCTCCAAGATATACCACAAGCTGCACTCAAGGTTAGAGGATGACCCTTCCAAAATACAGCTTTTCCCAACATTACTTAGAACATGTTCTTCAGCCCAATGGTTAAGGTAACCTTTTGCCACTTTATCTTCCCATGTAAGGGACTCTAGCATCTTTCTTTCATTGTAGGTACTAAAATACTTGTTCCTCCGTCCAAACCACTTTGTATTCATACTGCAACCTGCCTGAGGTTTCTTCACTAGCCATTTATTTCTGGCAATGGGTTTCATGTTGAATTTTTTCATGAAGAATTCTACTGCACAGTCCCGTAAGTTGTTCAGTTTTGTTTGTTCCACTTCCCCCATGCACTCAAAAAGTCCAATGTTCTCATAGATAGTCTCTATTTGGTACCTGTGAAAGAATGCACAGCATTCTTCATGTATTTTAAGAAAAGATTCTGGAATTACATGTTGAGGGAAAAGTGCTTTACTGACCATGTCTTTTCCAAAGTTCTGTATCATCTTGGACAGAAGGGGATGAATTGCCTCTCTGCCCATGTAATGAAGACATATCACATACACTTCTGAGTTCCCAGCTTTGCTGGTGGCAGGTTTAAAGATGTGAACCTCCTCAAAGGAACAGTTTAGCAGAAAAATCAGGTTCGCAGAACAATGTTCAAACAAAGTAAACATCTTCAAAACAAAGGAGCCACCACTGCCTAGTATCCTCAAAGCACTGACTGCTTCACAGTAATGTAGAGGAGAAACAAGGGCTTCTTGTTCACCTGGATTTCCTTGGCAGTCAAAGCTCCCATCAGCAGTGACCAAGTGAACTGTAGCCATATTGCTTATAAAGTGCTGAAGTCCTTCTAGATGTTTCAGCATCATGACATCTCCAGTGTTATCTGGACCAAAGTACCACAATGGCAAAGTATTTGCAATAAGACGGTCATCCATAATCATCATAAGAGTGTCATTTGCTTCATGATAAGGATTTAGAGTATTGGCTACCCAGTTCCAATCGCAAGGGATGTGATGGGATTTTAAATAGTGATTAAGACTGGCTATAAAAGCACCAGGTGCTTCACAGAGATGGACAGTATTAAGTTCTCCATTCTGAAGAGCTGCTTCTGGAAGAAGGGGAAAACTGCATAAAATCTCATGGAATTTGCACCATGCCTGAGTACATAGCTCAGCATTCAGAGATTTCTTCACATGAGGAATGATTTTCCCTGCTTTATTGGTGAAAGATGTATGCTGATGCCATTCATCCAGTTTCTTATCACTCAGCTGGTTTTTCACTTTATTCATGGAGTCTTTCATAGCAAGAAGTGAATGAAATTCCTTGTGATTGCAGATAAATGCATCTTTGGAATCTGGTAGTTGCCATTCATTATTCAGAGGTTTAGTATATGAGAACCTCTTCTCAAAGAGGCCCTCAATTTCAGCAACCACCTCAGAGTCAAACTTTTCAAGGTTTGTAGTCTGCTCAATGTAAGGTTTCTTACATGTGTTCATTCTTGGATTGACCCACAATCTGTGGAGGGGAAAAAAAAAAAAAAAAGATGGGAAATTCAATGAACATACCAAACAATATCACCCCAGCCATAAGTAAACAGTATAGGCTAAGGGGGAGGACACAGGGACAACAGAGTCTAAATTTATAGATGTTTTTCTTTTAAATTTCAATGTTTCAGCTCCTGTTGATCTTTAGTTTTTATGTTCTATAACAAGAAAGGCAAAGATGATTTAAAGAGTCATCTGTAAAATGAAATAAAAATGTATACAAGTGGTGCTGACATAGAAAAGCTTCTATGTAGATTTAATGCTCATTTAGTCAAAAATCATAATTGAAAGAGCAACTAAAGGAGCTAGAAGTCATCCAACTAGTACTGAAATTTACCAAATTTTAGAGATGCAATGGAGAATTAGCTGGGGGGGTACAGGGCTAAGCTGAAAAAATAGCAAGATGGAACAAAGTTGCTCCTTTCATGGTGTCCCCTAAAGTCCAAGGGACTAATTCCACCCCCATCACCTTAAACACATGCACAAATTCTAGTGTGATCTAGGGGCTGCCCTCATGATCATGCTTTGCACATGCCCAAGCTTTTTATATAAAAAGTACCCATACTAAAATGAAGCATGTGGTATTCATATAAAATGAGACTTAATATTAAAAATTAAAGAAAAAAAATTCTGCTTCATTTCTCACCAATGCAGTTAATTTTAATAACTTTAAACATTGACTCCATTTCACTTTCACCTGTATCATTTGCTCTTACTTTTATAGTCATTTACATACAAGAGGAAAAAATACCTATTTTCTTACATATAACCTGCACATTCCTCCTCCTCCATCCCAAACCAGTTGATGGAAATTGAGTTGTACATTATTATATGTGAAAAATATGGATCTCTACAGATCCAGAAATTTGGCAGCAAGGAAGTGGTGGCAGTGTTAACAGCTATGGCAATTAACACTGTCACCATTTCTTCACTGCCAAATTTCCAGACCCAGAGGGAGCCCCACAACCTGGTGTGCCAGGTTTGTCCATTGGCCCCATCCAGGACACAGGGCCAGCAGCAGGCTTCACTCCCTAATAGCTGTTACTCAGTTACTTCAATTACTTTCTCCTTCATGCTGGCTTTCAAAAACACGGTGACTATTATTTATGTGTTTACAGCATATCCCCATACATATGGTATTAAAAGAACAGGAAGTGACCATAAAACCATAACTGACAGAGGAACAAGGAACTGCTCTTAACCCATTTTAAACTCATTTAGTTCACATTGATGGCATCATTTTAAAACTAAAATTTTCCCAATTTAGAGTCCCTACCTTCTCTGCATGCACCTACTACTAATATGGTGGGAGCATCTACACAAAAGGCTTATTGCATGGGTTACTGGTGCCTCCTGAGCTGGGGGGGGAACAGGACACCCTTGACTGGACAGTCAGCAGCTGGGGAGGCGGGGGCAGGTCTCCCTGCTGCTGGCACTTCCAGGTTGGTAGGATCAGCCACAGGGGGACCGCTTCTCTTGGCACACTCCCCGCTAAATCGCTCTCAGTGGGGGTACCAGCACTCTCGCCGCTGCCCCCCACCCCCAGGAACACTGGCTGACAGGGGGTACACCAGCACTCTCAGGAGGTGCACATGCACCCTCTATGCATCGCCACCGGCTTACTGCAATATTGCCTAATTCGCTCTGCAGTAAATCAGCCCCACCTACATAGGTGGAGCTATTAAGCTATTAGGCCGGAGTACACTAACTAACTCCATTGTAGGTTAGTAAGTAAGTATAAGTACTGCCCTGTGGCAGTTATTTACTCTACCACAATGCATGTGCAGATGGTGACTGGGGTTGGCTGGGGCACAAAGGTGCTACAGTGTGGGGGCTGCCTGCCAGCTAACCCCGCACTGTAGCACTCATGTCCCAGCCATCCTGTCTGCAGCACCATGAGCTGAAGCAGCTCCAGGCTGGCAGGCTGACCCTCCAGGCTCCCTGAGCTAGCCAGGGCTGTGCTGCCCTAGCTCAACATGTGGCAGTCCCAGGCACATGTGTAAATGCTGTGCTTGGGAGCAATAAACTCCAGCACAACTGTGCCAGTTTATTTAGTAGCATTAATTCAACATGTAGATGCATCTTGTAAGTAGTATAACAGCAGTTGCAGCACTTTGAAAGTTCTTCCTATTAAGTGATTTAAAACCTAAGACCCCTCTGAGGAAAAAAAAGTGGGACAAAGAGTTTTAAGCCAGGTTAGCACTTCTGAAAATCTGGCCTAACAGGAAGAGAAATGCAGCTCGCTTTCCTTATTGTGCATACACCCAGCAGTCATGAGTTAAGATGTTTGAGTGCCCTCTGACTGCTTAAGTCTCAGGGAACTGAATGTTCTCTGTGGGCATTAACGCCCAATCACCTGGGGTGGGATGGCACTAGACCATCTCCAGAACGTAAAGGGAGGCGGGGAGGAAGATTCAGCACGGAATAACACAGAAACAATTTCACTTTTGTGCCTAGAACAGCTGCCATTTTACATTCAACCTGACAGTAATTAAGTTAACACTTGATTACTGCTTTAAAAACTAATCAAGTTACCATTTTAAAAGCCATTTCCACACAAAGAAAAAGGTTACTTCAAAACACTTTAATCAGCACCGTTACCATTTCCAGCCAGGCTGGTCCAGCAGAGGGGTCCTACCCAGCAGTGCTACAGGCTTCCAAGGCTGGTTTCAGACCAGTGATTCTCAGCCGGGGTGCCGAGGCACCCAGGGGTGCTGCCAGACCTTTCAAAGGGTGCCAGAGGCGTGGGGAGAAAAGTGGAGTGTGAGGAGAGGAGCAGATAAACTCAGTAGTTAAGTGCAGGCTCAAGCTTGTCCCTGCCTGGATGTCCCCAGGGCCAGGCACCTCTGCAAGACAACAAACACCACCACATGCTCCCCGTGGTGCCGCCCGAGGCAGCCCCGGAACAGGCGGGCTCCCGGCTCCCACTCGCTTCTGGGCTGCACAACTTCGCGGCTCAGGCCTACCGGGCTCGGGCGGAGGCTGCTGGCAGCGCCCCGCTACCCCGG
>NW_017728998.1:45941709-45942318 GCF_001723915.1 Gavialis gangeticus
TTCCCCCCCCCCCCCCCCCGCCCCACCGGGGGCCCAAGCGCCCCGGACCCGTCTCCCCCACTGGCCCCTGCCCTGCCCCGCCCCGCCGAGCCCCGTCTTTCCCTCCCGTGAGGTGCCACCACCTAGCGCCCACCCCGCGCCTGCGGCCGTCTGCTCTCAGCCGGACTGGGCCTGCTTTCGCGGCACATCCGCTTCGAGACGCCCCAGGCGAGAGGCGCCGAAGGAGTCCGCGAGGGGCAGGGATCCTCCCCCCCCCCGCTTTAGCCACCGCGTCTCCTCGCCGAAGTCCGCGCAGCCGCAGTCAGCAACATCGCCGGCGCGATGGAGGGGTGCCTACAAGGGCTGCAAAACGCTGACTGGTTTTGCCTTTGCTTAAAGAAGTTGGGAAACTAAATCCCAATCCCGATCGGGTTAGAAGTGGTTATGTTGCATTGGTCTGTGGAAAACAAGGCTGGGGGACAGGCCAGCAGGTAAAAGCCACCAGAACTGTGTCAGGTGTCCAGGTTGTAGCCATATCGGGCCAGAGGCAAAAGGAATGAGAACTCGTGGTAGAGGTGGCTCCTTTTATTAGGCCAACTAGATCTATGCAAAAAAAAAAAAAAAAAAAAA
>NW_017728998.1:45942397-45958507 GCF_001723915.1 Gavialis gangeticus
AAAAAAAAAAAAAAAAAAAAAAAAAAAAAAAAAAAAAAAAAAAAAAAAAAAAAAAAAAAAAAAAAAAAAATCCTTAATTGCAAGCTTTCTGGCCCAAGCTTTCAGGCATAGGAGAAGAGATTGTGAGCACCCCTATGGAAAGGGTCAGACCACAGGAGAACAATGAATAGACTCCAGAAACTAGAAGCAATTCATACTGATCAGGGTTCAAACATACTAACAGTGCGGTGAGAAGACTGCTGATTTCAGTGGGATGAAAATGAGGCATTTTTCACTAGGGGAAAGGCCTATTTGGTACACACAGGAAAACATGGGAGCCCACAAAGAAACTCTTACTAGGGAAAAGAGAAAAAGTGCAAACTTTTTGGAACTATATTAACCTGTTAAGAGACTTCAAAAATATTCCAAATATGAGGAGGAAAAAAAGAGAAAAACATTTAATAACTAAGATTTTTCTTCCCTGTCTCTCATAATATCTTAGAAAATGGATAGGGGAAGGCATGGATAAATATTTTTAGGGTTTTCCTAATGGTTGATGTTTTAAAAGAACAAAACCTTAGGGCTCTGCTCTTTTTGTGCAGGGAAAGGTAAAAGAAATGGAAATGCTACTCCTTGGAATCAAAATCTATTGGACGAAAAAGAGTCAAAGCAATAAGGCATCATCAGGTCCTGAATCTTTGAAAGCCCCTCCAGAGAATGTTCTGTTCAGTTAGACTACCATTTCAGGTATCTCTGTGGCATTTATCAATGTAGTATTTAGTGTCTGGGTGAACATGGCTGAACAGCAAAGAGACAAACTGGAGAGTAACTGTCGTATCATGCTCCAGGAAACATGCAGGAACTTTTTAGCTAAATAAACTTGTTCTGTTGCATGAAATCCATAAACTGGGGAAGGTAGTTAGGTCCCAGCAGAACAAGTACAGTGGTAGACAGAACTAAAGGCCCCAATGAAACAAAGATTTCCCTGGCAACATCATGGATTAAGAAACTAGGACCCTGACCCATCAGTAGCCAGCACCCACCTACCTTGTAAAATTTGACAGAAACTCCTTTGTTTTAAGTTCATGGATTTTTCCACCCAGCATTAGCCCGCTCATGGGTTTCTCCATAGGATGTGATCTGGATCCAAGACAAAATCAATTTTAAAATGTAAAGTAAATGCACAAAGAACCCCAAAACAGATGCATCCAGATAGAATGTTGCTAGGAGCCAAACAGTTGGTGAGCATGACATTTCCATATTGATTAAGGATAGTTGTTTCAATAGTTGTTGTTTTTATAAACCCTCATGTTCCAAGAATAATAGGTCTACAGGGTGGGTTGGAGAGCTTGCATGGTAAACCGTTTCTCTGAATAGTAACTGTGAAAAAAGCTCTTCTCTCTATTTTTGAGATATTCAGCTATTAGCCAAATGGAAAGACTCCCCACTATGGGACAGAAGCAGACTTGATTACATAGAATTATATTTTCTATTTAATAAAATATGGAATACAAAACTGCTCTCTAGAAAGAACATCCGCGTGCAGCTATAAAACTCTTACTCCTGAATCCCTAGACAGGGAAAAACAACCCAGAAACAGAGCATTTTCAAAACCAAAATAGTCATCAGAGCCGCCCTTAGGGGTGTGTGGGGCCTGGGCCTTATCAGCCTGTGAGGGCTGGGGGGGAGGTGGCAAGCTCCCGGAGGGCGAAGCAGACACGCAGAATGCTGCCACCCTCAGTGAGGCCTGTACAGCACTGTCCACAGGGCCCCCCCAGAATGTGGGGCCCAGGGTAGTCCCCCCAATTCCCACCCCCCAAGGGATGGCTCTGATTCTTATAGACAAGCAGATTTTTCTCTGTGATATTCAGTAAGTGAGGCACAATCCCTAGTGTTCAAATCTTGTGGATAATAGACTTCTTTCACTGGTTTTGATTTATTTTCTTAAGTTTGCAGTGATTCATTAATAAGCTAACTGGATAATATTTAAGGAGCAACTGTGAGTTAGTAGTTAGAGCAGGTGAGGAGAAATTAGGTCTCTTGTATTCTGCACCTTACTCTGGCATGTATTTGCTGAGTCATTTAACCTCTTTGTGCCTCAGTCCATGATAAAGTAGGTCTCAAAAAGTAGTGGGGTAAGTGTATTGCTCTTTGAGATCCATTTTTAAGAGGCTCTGTAGTAAAACAGATCACTATCATAGATGAGGACAAAAATGAACTTTCAGTGCATTTTTATTTATTTGCCTGTTAATTCAAGTTATGAACTCTGGTTTCCTACTAATGAAAGGCCTATTTTTTAAATCACTGAAGTTTAAAATACATATTCCACTGGATATTTATATATCACTTCAGACTTTTTGACTAAGTAAAGACATTTGGAGTGGTTAAATCTGATTCAAAGCAGACACTTGATTTAAACTTAGCTCACCCCATGTCGACTTTATACTTACAGACGCAGTATCAGTGACAGGCCATCAGTCTAAACCTGTAATTGTACAGATGTGTCCATGGACACAAACTGGTCTAAATATTGCAGAACCTGGTTTAAGATAAACCTGGATCTATGTAGTATCAACTTATTCAATTTAGGCCAAACTGGTGCATGGTACTTCTGTCCACTTACCCTGCACAGCCCAAGGGCTGGGAAAACCCAGCCACTGGCCCCAGCCCCAGGAATGCTCTTTTCACCCCCTCCCTCCCCCCACACCGATTTATTGTTTGTGCTGCACCACCACTCCCTGCAACTAGCCAGTCCTCTCAACCCCCATCCCACAAGTCACTTTGGGTGAAGCTGCTTTTAGCATGCTGCCAGAACTGATGTCCCCAGATGTCTGTAGAATCACAGATCTGGAAGGGACCTGTAAGGGCGCAGCATGAGACAGGGCCACAGAGAGCCCAGGAAGGACCAGGGGGCCAAATTATAATAAGGCCCAGACCGAACAACATCAGTTCCATCTACAAGGCTTGGGGCGTAGTAAAGGGGTGGTTGGAGCCACACATAGCCCATAAGGCTAAGGTGCCCTGAAATACCCATTGCAGAACGGGACCCACAAGGGGTCCAGGAGCCCACGGGGTCAGAGTACAGCAGAACCGTGTCCAAGAAGATGTAAAGGCAGCCTCCCTAATATATATCTACCATCAAAGATGTGGCAGGCGAGAATCGAGGGTGCCCTTTGGGCCAACCTGGCATGGGAAGGGGGTTTTGGGGAGATCACGGCCATCCTGCAGGACCCCGCACCATGACATCAAGATTCCAGCCTGTCACGGTCATCTTGGATCCTGGCCCTATCCTCCAATGTGCCCATGTTTCCCCACAGCTTGATATCATCCGTGAGCTTAACCATAAAGCTCTCCACCCCCTCATCCAAGTCATTAATGAATATATTGAAGAACACGGGTCCAAGCACCAATCCCTGGGGGACACTACTGGAGACAGCCCTCCAGGATGAGGCCATCCCATCAATTACCACCTTTTGGGAGTGGCCTCTGAGCCAATTGTCCACCCACCTCACTGTAGATTGGTCCAGCCCAGCAACCTCCAGTTTGAGAGTATCCTGTGGGAAACAGAATCAAATGATTTACTGAAGTCTAAGTAAATCATGTCAACCTCATATCCCTCATCCAGATGGCTAGTTATCTTGTCATAGAAGGACACAAAGCTTGTCAGGCATGATCTACCTTCAACAAAGCTATGCTGGTTACGTCTTAACACCCTGTCAGTTACCAGCTTGTGATTGATGGCCTCCTTAATAAATTTTTCAGAGATTTTACCCAGGACTGAGGTCAGCCTTTGTACTTAGCCTTTGTTTGAGATCTTACACACATAACTATAAGAAAATTAATCTGAACATGGTGCAAGCTCACTGATGCATTCTTCCATGTTCCCAAGTACTGTACTGAAAAGACTACAAAGTCTACCCTATTCCACAAAATGGTGTATGATATGTACATAATCATGCCTCAGGAGCCTAAATAGACATTTATACTCTTTAAGGTATAGTATCATTTCTTCAGGTAAACACCAGAATTGGGATGAATATTTTCCTAAATTAAGATGAATATTTAGCATGAAAAAAATACATATGAACACAAACTAAACATAGTTATGTTTTGGGGTGTTTTTTTGCTCCCCTTGATCATAGAGGGCTCATTAGGTCAGTACAGTTTCTGACCTAATGGGATGCCAGTTTCTCTAGTCCAGCAGTTTTCAAATTGTCAGGCATGCCTCCCCGGGGGTGGGGTGGGGGGGCATGAAGGAACATTGGTGGAGGTGTGGGCAAGAAGTTTTCAAGGAGCTGGTGCCACTGCAGCCTCATGGGGGGATGCAGGGAGCCCCTGGCAGGCTCTGACAGCAGGGTGCTCCACCTCTGGGAGCCCGGTGTGGTGGATGTGCAGCTTAGAGCAGCAGTAGGGCCAAGGCAGGAGATGCTAGAGCCATGGTAGGTGGAGCCCACCAAACTGAGCTGAACTGTGGCAGCAGTTAGGATGAGGGGTGCCATGTGCCTGGCTGTGCTGCTGCTTCTGGCATTAGAGGGGATGGGGGCTCAGCTCAAAAAGTTTAAAAACCGCTGCTCTAGTCAATAGCTGCAAGGGTCTTTGACTCTACCTGAAATGACCAGGTACCTATTTATAGCTGGGTTGACTGGAGGGAGCCCTTAACTTGAGTCCAGCATTAAGCTGGAACTCAAGCCTTTGAACCCAAAGCAAGACACCTTAACTGCTCTGACACCTCCTGTAAGGTGGGAAGAATTTGGCTCCTTAAAGTGTATGTCTATAACAACCTCTAATTGACAAACGTGGAAAACCGTGAGAGAGGTTGGGAAAGATTTGAATAGCATTTCAGTACGTGTGGATTTGCCAGAGTATCCAAGTGAGCTAGACACTTACTAAGTCCCACTTGTTTCAGCTTGCTTGGGATATGTTGAGAATCCCACTGGATGCCTGCCTCTATCTTTGAATACCCCAATGCCTTTGCAAATCTGGCTATAAGTGTCCAGTCTGAGGAGACTGAAGTTTTGGTGGCCAGAAAAAAAAAAAAATCAAGACCCTATTTCAGCTGCTCACTTACTGTTTAATAGTAGGCAAGTCAGTTAACCTCTTTATACTTCAGATTTCCTGTGCAACTGTGGTGGCATATTTCCATAAATAAGGAGAATTAAGACAATCTATATTAAGGATTTTGTTAATTTGTACTCTTAAACATAAGCTTCAGAATACAAAATGAAAACAAACTGTCACAGGGCGGCATCCTAGGAGCGGCCGTGATCTCTCCTAGCGCCCCCTACCGTGCCAAGTCGGTGTCAATGCACCCTCATTCTTGCCCGCCATGTCTTTGATGGCAAGAGTATTAAGGGAGGCTGCCTTTTATCCTCGACACGGTACCCCTGACATATTCAAGTCTATGCCCTGTCTAAAAGGTGACTCTGTGCACTCATGCCTTAAGGGCAACACGTGGCTCCTACCACCCCTGATACCACACCCCAAGCCTCGCAGATGTACTGGACGTTGTCTAGTCAACTTCTATCTGTGCCCTCACGGGCTCTCTGGCCTCCTCACCCCGGCCCAGGCCCTCACGGGCTCTCTGGCCTCCTTCTCAACCGCCTGCGCCCTCACGGATGCTCCCTGGCCTCTCTTTCCTCACAGTTGCCCACGCTCCCCGCAGACACTCCCTGGTCTGTCTCGCGGCCGTCTTGCCTGCGCCCTCACGAGCGCTTCCTGGCTTCTCTTTTCTCTCAGATGCCTGCGTTCTCCGCAGCCATGCCCACACTCAGGCCTGCTCTCACGATTGGGGCCTTCCCTCACGATCCTGCCCGCCCTGGGGCCCTGTCTCACAATCAGGACTCAGGTGGCTGTAGCCGTGCCTAGCCCCCAAATTCCCCTCTGGGGTCTTAAGTGAGTGCCCTCCCTGGGGCTTCTCATCTGTGCGCCCTCCCTGGGCTCTGCCCACACTAGGGCCTCTCTGTGCTTGGGGCTCAGGCGGCCGTAGCCGTACCTGGCCCCTAAATCCCCTCCTCAGGTCTATGACTCCTGTGGGGCTCAGGCGGCCTCGACCTTACCTTGCTCCCAATGCACTGTGCCCCTTCTCAGGGCTGGGATCAGTGCACCCCTCAATGCTGTGCCCTCTCTGACACCAGGGTCCCCACACCGCTGTGGAGCCCCTATGAGACCTCCTCCAACCCCTATTAGCCTCACCCAGTCCTCCAGTGTAACAACAAAAGCAATAACATAAGGCAATCAGCTACAACTCAAAACTAAGCCTCCTGGCTAAAACGCAAACTCTAAGCCCTCTGGCTAATCATCATTCAAATCCCTACCAGGGCTTTCTCCACCCAGTATCCTTGAACCGAAGCTGCTCAGGCCATCGGGCTTCTCTACGCTGCTTGCTCCAGGAGAGCTCCTTCTCCCTTGGATGTTAGGGAGGAACTGCCTTTTTGGCCTCAGCCTGACTTGTTTATATAGGCCAGGCCCTGCCCCCTTTTGGTCAGCTGACCCTACTGCGGTTGCCTCGGCAACCAGCACCTGTACCTTTTCTAGGAGCAGGGCACGGAAGCATCCTGTGACACAAACCAAAGAGAAAATGATGGTTAGATCCTTGTAATGGTGCAGCAGGGCTCCATTTTGAATACACTTTATTAAGGAGCATTAACTCTACTAAGAGGTTAATCCTGGTGATTCATGGTTAAAGTTGATACTCATTAAACTCTACACTGGATATAAAAGAGAGGTGGGAGTTGTGGAGAGTAAAAGAAACTGAGATATCAGGAGAGTAGTTTAAGAGTAAATAAGCCTGGTGACTTGACTTGGGCAGGAAATGTATTCATTTAATGTTTACTGGTTTGTGAATACAATTAAAGTGATCAGGAAAAAAAAATTTGACCATGCATGGTGCCCATGCATTATTTTGGAACGTGGTGGGACGTAATCTTGATCACAGTTGTTTTCTTGCTTGAGACAGACAGCCTAATCATCTGGCTTATGCTAGAATATAACTGATATGGAACTATGTTTTATTGAATGGATGAAAGATAGTTATTTGTCAGAGACTGTGCAACAATTGTCAGCAATCTTATTGTGCCATGCTGTTTAACTATTTGAAATGCTGCATTCTGCAGCAGAACTGTAAGAAAATACTTCATTTTCTTCCTAATCTTGTTTGTTCTCCATTTAAGATCAGTTTAATTCTCAAACTGATATACTTGTATTGTTAGCCTCTCTGATCTCTAACCTGTCAGTCATTACTTTTTTGACACTCCACCTTTTCTTTCCTCATTTTGGCTGATGTTCTGTTAAAACCTTCCACAGTTCTCTTACCTGGGTCCTCTCTTTTTGCCTTGCTTTCCCTCCAGAAGGTCCATCCGATCTGTCCCCAAGCCTGACTTACTGCAGCTACCCTGTTTATATGTTCCTGCACCACCTGAGCAAGTCTTTGGTATCCTATATTTCTGATCTAATCATTATCTAATTCTTTCTCTCTGTCATGTCCCTTGATGCAAACACTTTCTTCACTGTTACCAAGTCCCACAGCTGTAATACCAGCTATTGGCTAACCTTGAAAGCTTGTCTCTTAACGAAAGCTCACAGGTGTCAGAGAATAAATTCTCAGGAATTATTCTAATTCTCCTCCTCTTCATTTCTCAAACATGCTCTAAAACCCCACCAGTTGCTGCTTATGTTGAAGCTATTCTGCTTCTGCTTATATCTTCACTTGCTCTGGTGGTTTCTGACCTCTCTTCCATAATCTCTTAACTTTTTTTATGGACTGTGCACCCAACACTCACAAATATGCACTTATCTTTCTATCTGCAGAAAAAAATTAACCTGGAACCCACCTCCTTCTTCAACAGATATTCTACCTTCTTTCTTTTCATAAAGCTCGTTCTGAGGTAACTGCAAGTTCTCTTACAGGGCAAGGTTTTCAAGAACTGAACTCCCATTTAGTGAATGGATTTCTTAAGAGTTCAGCTTTATGAAACTCTAGCTTCATGACTGCAGAAGTAAAGCAATGTGCGTTTAGGTTTCATTTTGCCTATTTTGGATGTAAAAAGCAGGACCCTAGAGTACCACTGCTATAAGATGCAAAAAAGCCCTATAGGGCTGCATCAACATGAGCATGCACGTATGTGTTGCAGCATCCCAAAGGAGTTTGAGATGCCCCAGACCACCTTTTTAAAATGTAAGGGCAGGACAGCTCACATGACTGGAGCATTGTCATGGATGGGTACAAACTGTTCAGGAAGGACAGGCAGGGAAGAAAAGGAGGAGGAGTTGTACTTTATGTAAAAGAGCCCTATGATTGCTCAGAGCTCCAGTATGAAGCTGGAGATATGCTGTTGAAAATGTCTGAGTTAAGGTCAGAGGGGAGAGCAACAATGTTGATGTCGTGGTGGGGGTCTGCTATAGACCACCATACCAGGAGGAAGTGGTGGATGAAGCTTCTTCAAACAGCTAGCGGGAGTTTCCTGGTCACCGGCCCCTGTTTTCATGGGGGACTTCGATTACCCTGACATCTGCTGGGAGGGCAATACAGCAGTGCACAGGCAATCCAGGAAGTTTTTGGGAAGTACTGGGGACAACTGCCTGGTGCAAGTGCTGGAAGGGCCAGCTAGGGCCTATGCTTTTCTTGGGCTGCTGCTCACTAACATGGAAGAATTGGTGGGGAATGTAGTAGTGGATGGCAACTTGGGCAGAAGTGACCATGAAATGATTGAGTTCAGGATCCTGAGGAAAGGAAGGATGGAGAGCAGCAGTGTAAAGACCCTGGACTTCAGAAAAGCAGACTTTGACTCACTCAGGGAACTCATAGGCAGGATCCCCTGGGGTACCAGACTGAGGGAGAGAGGAGTCCAGGAGAGCTGGCTGTACTTCAAAGAAGCCTTACTGAGAGTGCAGGAACAAACCATCCCAATGTGCAGGAAGACTAGCAAGTATGGCAGAAGACCAGCTTGGCTTAGTAGGGAAATCTTTAGTAAACTAAATCACTAAAAGGAAGTTCATAAAAAGTGGAAACTTGGACAAATAATTAGGGAAGAATTGCTTGGGCATGCAGGAATGAAGTCAGGAAGGCCAAAGTGCAATAGGAGTTGCAGCTAGCAAGGGATGTGAAGGGTAACAAGAAGGAATTCTACAAGTATGTCAGTAAAAACAGGAGGATCAAGGAAAGTGTAAGTCCCTTACTGAATGGGGGAGGCAACCTAGTGACAGAAGATGGAGAAAAGGCTGAAGTACTCAATGCCTTCTTCGCCTCAGCCTTCACAGGCAAGGTCAGCTCCCAGACTATGGCACCAGGCAGTACAGTCCGGGGAGGAGGTGAGCAGCCCTCAGTGCTGAAAGAACAGGTTAGGAACTACTTTGAAAAGCTGGACATGTACAAGTCTATGGGGACAGATGCAATGCACCTGAGGGTGTTGAGGGAGTTGTCTGATGTGATTGCAGAGCCATTGGCCATCATCTTTGAAAACTCATGAGGATCAGGAGAGGTCCTGGATGATTGGAAAAGGGCAAACAGTGCCCATATTTACAAAAGAGAAGGAGGGAGATCCAGGGAACTACAGAGCAGTCAGCCTCACCTCAGCCCCTGGAAAAATCATGGAGCAGATCCTCAAGGAATCCATTTCTAAGCAGTTGGAGGAGAAAAGGGTGATTAGGAACAGTCAGCATGGATTCAGCAGGGGCAAGTCATGCCTGACCAACCTGACTGCCTTCTATGATGAGGTGACTGGCTCTGTGGATGTGGGGAGGCTGGTGGATGTGGTGTACCTTGATTTTAGCATTCTTGCAAGCAAGCTAAAGAAACCTAAGATATCTTAGGTTAGATATTAGGAAGAACTACTTCACTGTAAGGGTGGCCAGAGCCTGGAATGGGCTTCCCAGAGAGGTGGTGCTCTCACCTTCCCTGGAAATCTTCAAGGGAGACTGGATAGGCATCTGGTTGGGGTCTAATAACCCCTCTCACCCCCAGTGTCATTCCTGCCCATGGCAGGGGGTTGGACTCGATGATCTGTCTAGGTCCCTTCCCACTCATTGATTCTATGATTCTAAGTTTAAATCAGTTTCTGATCATTTACCCCAGTTTATGTGTAATGTATGTCCCTAGCCTTAGGGCTTCTATACACATGCTCTGGGAGTGGGTGATTTAATTGGAGTGACTCCAACAGCCGCTCTAATTGAAGTGCCAAGAGTGTCTCGTATATCAGCATCGCTGTGCTTCAAAATGGCAGCGGACTTCAGATAAAGCACCCCCACTGCCATTTTGAAATGTGGGGATGCTGATAAACAAGACGTGGAGGCTGGCTGGAGCACAGTAATTACCATGCTCCTGCAGACTCAATTGCTTCAATGTGCTGTAATTACAGCATGTCGGACCAGCCTCCACACTTATATATAGACTTAGATTTTAGTCCTACACTGCCCTTTGCACTGTTGGTGCCCAGGGCACTCAGTGTCTATTTAGTTTACACCTCTCACCCTATGCATGGTTAAACCCAAGGGATCATCAGCACAAAGTCCATTCACTAACATATCTGTTATGCTTACCAATGGCAATATTCTAAGCAATGTTATCTAGGATGGAAGTAGTGGATTAGAATAGTAGTAGAATCTTATCTAGGGCAGGAAGCAGTAGATTGGAGGCTGGGATGCCTGAATTCCATGTGCTTCATTCAAAAGTTTTTTTAAGTCTATCCCAACCATGTGGTTAGGCCAATAACAGAAATCCTTACTTTTCTTATATTTTCAGGAGCATAATAAAAAGGCACCTGGGACTCAGTTTCCCCATCTAGCTAAGATATGTAGTAACAGGTCTTACTAACCTTGCTAAAGAGCTTTGAGATCCTACTGGGCAGGAGCTCCAAGGGCAGAGAATGAAATCTGAACCTTATGAAGTCAGTGGGAGCAAAGCTATTAAATCCGACATAGGTAGGATGCAACCCATAAGATTCTTAAAGAAACAATGTCAAATTAAACATCCTAAAGTATAAAATAATTACATCATTACCTTCATAAATTATTAAAGGAAGAAAAAAATTAAAGTCAGATTGTCTTGTTCATACTCACTTTTTCATTTCTTTCAGCTTGGACAGTAAACATCAATACAGTCATTTTATGTTTATTTACTGCCATTTTTTTCTTTAAGCTTGGTGCTCTAATGTTTGGGTTTCAAATGCTACACAGGGAATGCTTATTTGCTATAAAATAAAGGCTTTTCTCGCAGTGTAAAAGGTTAAGGAATAATGGCCACAAGTTGTTGGAGAGTAGGTTTAGATTAGACATCTGTAAGAACTACTTCACAGTTAGGACGGCTAGGATCTGGAACCAACTTCCAGCAGATCCTGCGGAGCGCGGGTGGGAGTGAGTCCGTCTACCACCTGTCACCCACCACCAGGCCAAAGCTCTTGACCCAGCTGACCCAGGCAGAAGAGGCCACCGAGTACAACACCTGGTAGGCCTTCACCTGCACCAAGTTGCCTGAGTTCTGGACCACAAAGAGTACATCATCAGCACATGCTGGCAGGACCAGCCACACCGCCAGCTCCCAGAGCATCAACCCCACCACCCGCCTCCACAGGAGAACGAGGAAGGGCTCCAGGGCCAAGGCATACATCTGGCCTGACAGTGGACAGCCTTGATGCATACCTCTCCTGAATGGGATGGGCTCCGTCAGGGTCCAGTTGAGCTTAACCACTGAGCTTAACCAAACACTCTGCAGAGGCGTACAGCACCTGGAGAGCCCACACAAAGCAGGGACCAAAGCCAAAGGCCCACAGTGTGCCTGTGAGGTACCCATGATCCACTCTGTCAAATGCCTTCTCCTGGTCCAAGGATAGTAGGGCGAAAGACAGGCCCTCCCAGCACACTAGCTCCAGGAGGTCCTGGACCAGGTACAGGTTGTTGAAAATGGAATGTCCGGGCACTGTGAATGTCTGGTCGGGATGGAGTACATCTGTCAGCACGGACCGCACGCGCAGCAAGATGGCCTTCACTGCTACCTTGTAGCCCATGCAGAGGAGGGACATGGGACGCCAGTTCCTCAGGTCATGGGGATCCCTCTTCCTCAGCAGGAGGGTCAGCACAGCCCTCTGGCACTACAGGGAGTTCCCCACTTCCCTGGGATTCAGCCCAGACCGCAGCAAAGTCTGGGCCAAGGGCATCCCATAAGGTCTGGTAGAACTCCACAGTCAGCCCATCAATGCCTGGTGCCTTGTTGCCAGGCATCAAGCAGAGGGCAGCCAAAAACTCAGCCAGAGTGAGAGGAGCTTCCAGCCAGTCCCAGTCACCTGTGCTGACTTGTGGGAGTCCCTCCCACAGAGTCTGACAGGCTTCTGCATTGGTCAGAACCAGGGAGAAGAGCTCTTTGTAAAAGTCCCACATGCGCCGGCGCATCTCACCTGGATCCGTGAAGAGAAAGAGAGTGTTCTCACCCACCAGAAGGTAGGTGATGTACTCTTCAGCCCCTGCCTCCTGTCCAGGGCATAGAAGAAGCAGGAGCCGCAGTCCATGTGCTGAAGGAGCTGGACGCGTGAGCTCAGTGATCATCCTGAGCACAAAGCTCTTTCCACCTCTCCCATCACTTTCCACAGAGCGACGGAATTGGTTGGGTTGGTGGCCAGGTGCCTCTCCAGCTCCAGCACTTCCCACTTGAGCTGCTCCCAGACTGCCTCCCTCTGCCAGGTCCGCCCCCAAGTGTAGCTGCTGCAAAAAAGCCGGGTGCGCACTTTCCCCATGCCCCACCTTCTCCGAGTTGAGGGGAAAGCTGCCCGTTGCTCCTGCCAGGCCAGCCAGAACTCCCAGAAGGCCTCCTGGAAGCCTACATCCTCCAGCAGACTGGCACTGAAATGCCAGTAGGCTGATTTTGGACGCCCAGGCCCTAGCATGGCCTGGGCCAGACAAGGTGGTTATTGCTGAAAAGGGTTGGCTGCATGCCAGAGGAGTGGGTGCAGCAAAGAGATATAAATCTGGTCTAACCAGGAGTGGCATGCCTGCTCCTCCCCCACCCTCACATAGTTGAAGGCGGGGGGGGGTCGGTAGGGTGGCAGGCACGCCATACGTCCAACAGGGAGTTGTCCGTCAGGATCCCCCTGAGGATGCCCATGGCGGCCTGGTTCCGCTCCCTGTCTGACCAGTTTCGCACGTCTAGGGTGACATTAAAGTCCCTGCCAAGGACCAGGCACTTGCAGCTGGTTGAGGGTGCCGATGTAAGTGGCCGCCTGGTGGAAAAAATCCACCAACTCCGGGTCCTTTGCAGGGGCGTGCACATTCAGAAGGTTCAGGCCCAGCCCAGGCACTTGGACCTGGAGGTACAGCAGGCAGCCTGGCACCACCTCAATGTCCAGGAGAATCTTTGGCTGCAGGCCTGCAGAGAACATCATGGCCACCCCACTAGAGGTGGCCGAGAGGTGACTAAAAAAGACCTTGCCTCCACACTCCAGCTGCCAATTAGGCTCATCGGCCGGAGTCATCAGGGTCTCCTGCAAGAAAACCAGGGGGTACCCCCCCTCCTGAAGGAAAGAGAGCACCCAGCATCTCCAGAGACCTTTCCTGCAGCTGTGGACATTGAGGGTTGCTCTCTTAAATGACCTCATGGCTGAAGGGGTGGAGTAGACAGTTCAGCAGGGACCTCATGCATTTTAGCACCTGGTGTGGGGCCTGTCAGCTCACACAGCACCCTCCCGGGTGTCTATGAAACTGAGGGCCCGCCTATAGATCCGGGCATTGCAGCTTTTGGGCCCCTTGCCTTCTCCCACCAGTGCCCTCGCAGTCTCAGTCACCGGGATACTATCAAAATCTACCCAGTGGTCCAAGGTGAGCTGTACCTTGCTGGCAGACCACCATGTGTAGTCGTGATCAAGAAATGCAATTAGCTCACCCATGGGGACCACCAGAACCCAGAGATCTGCATGCTCCATGGAGCCTACCAATTCTTGGGCATCCTCCTCCTGGTCCTGGGGCTCAGCAGGCTCCTTAGGCACTGTCTGAGCCCCCCTGGTCTGCTAAGACCCTAGATTCCAGTTGCGATTGGGAGAGCTCCGCAGCCCCTTGGGAAAGGAGTGGGGGTAAGGGTGGGGGTGGAGAGGTCCTTCACAAAATGATAGGGTAGAGCTGGAGCCCTGGCGGGTCCCCGACAAGATTGGCCTATGAATTAGTGGACTCCACACTGACCCCCTCTGGTGCGGGACCATGGAGCAGGCTGGAAGTGAGGTTTTTCTGGGAGGGGGAGGGAAGAGACCCATCAGGCACTGAGGTGGCTTCAGTGTCTGCCTTGGGGTCCTGGGAAAGGGGACCTCCCTCCCCAGGACTCACTGGGGTGAGCCCCAGGGCCCCTGTCTCCCCCAGATCGTCAGAGTGGGTGCTGGGGTGCAGTGCAGTGGCCTGGTACTGCTGTCTACAAGAGAAACTCAGAAATTATTTAATAGATTATGGCTGGAAGGGACCTCATAAGATCATTTAATCCATCCCCCTACCCAAGGGGCAGGAAGTCAGCTAGGGTCCAAGGATCCCAGCAAGATAAACATCCAAATGTTTCTTGAAAGTGTCCAGAGTAGGTGCTTACACCACCTCTGGGGAGAGTCTGTTTCAGGCCTTGGGGGCTTGGACAATATAGAAGTTTTTCCTTATGTCCCGCCAAAATGGTTTTGCAGGAGTTTGTGACCATTGGACTTTGTCATCCCCTGGGGTGCCCTGGTGAACAGGCGTTCCCCCAGATCCTGATGCACACCCCTTATGTACTTATAGGCTGCCACCAAGTCCCCCCCGAGACTGCAGTTCTCTAGGCTGAAGAGTCCCATAGCTCGCTGCCTGTCTTCATAAGGACTATTCTCTTGCCCCTTATCATGCACGTGGCTCTCCTCTGGACTTTGTCAAGCTTCTCCACGTCTTTCCTGAATTGTGGAGCTCAGTATTGGATGCAGTACTCCAGCCTGTGGCTTCACCAAGGCCAAGTACAGTGGGAGGATAACATCCTGGATCTTGCTCAAGATGCATCGGTAGATGCAAGCCAAAGTTTTGTTCAGTTTGCGAGCTGCGGTATCGCATTGGTGGCTCATATTCATCCTGTGGTCCGTCATGACTACCAAATCTCTTTCAGCTATGATGATAGTGAGTGTAGCATTGCTGAGCCTATAAGTGTGATGTGGGGTTTTTTCCCCTCCCAAGGTGAAGCACCTTGAAAACCTGATGGCATTCAATGCAGAGAAATGCATCTGTCCACCTTGCAAGCCTATCAAAGTCAACCTGGATCACGAGCCTATCCTCAAGTATGGATACTCCTCCCCAAAGTTTGGTATCGTCAGTGAACTTGGCCAGTCCACTTCTAGAGTCCAGATCATTTATAAAGACATTAAAGAGTACAGGTCCAAGAACAGAGCCTTGGGGGACACCACTGGTCACTGAGTGCAATGTTGATTTGGTTCCATCAACTACCACTGTCTGGGTCCGACCTTGGAGCCAGTCCCCAGTTATCGGACTATAGTGTAGTTGAGGCTGCAGTTGCCCAATTTTTCCATGAGGACATCGTGGGACACCAGGTCAATGGGTTTTTAAAGTCCAAATATATGATATCAAACTGTTCCCTTTTGTCCAAGTGATACTTCACTTGCATTGGCGACGCAAAGCGAGTGCACACGGGTGCATGTGCACCCCTGAGATTGGCAGTGCACCCCAAAAGAAGTGCCACTGATGCTGCTGGTGGTTCCTGTAGGTGGTCGCCACTCCCCACCCCCACCCCCGCCGTTGACACCACCAGCAGCATCTGCAGCCAGTTGCTGATCGCCCTGGCCACCGCTGCCAGTGGCATCTGCGGGTTGTCACCAACCACTGGTCAGCACTCACCACCCCACCACCACCGACACCACTGCAGCCGCCTGAGGGCTGCATTGAATACATCCAGTCCTTCCAGAAGTTCCCTAACTAGTTCCTTACTAACCCTTGGCCTAGGTGCGCCTCCCCTAGGATCTAAGGGGGGCCAGAGGGGGGGTGACTGTTCCGGTCCCTGCTCAGGAAAATGGAGGCAAAGAAAATCGTTAAATATGTTGGTTTTGTCATCTGGTGAGATGACCAAATTTCCTAGCGTGTCCTGCAGGGGCCCCGCATTACCCGGAACCTTCTTTTTGCCCCCTGTGCATTTAAAAAAGGACTTCT
>NW_017728998.1:45963507-45964465 GCF_001723915.1 Gavialis gangeticus
AGGGTAAGTTCCTCCTGCTTGTTTCCCATACTATGAGTGTTTGAGTAGAGGCATTTGAGGCCTCCTGTGGATGTGTGCACTGGCCCCCTACTTTCAGCATTACCCTGGCCCCTGTCGCTTACCTGTGTATATGTTCCACTCATCAGCCTAGGCTGGGTTGTACTTGTGGTTGTTGCTTGGTCTGGCAGTCCGATGTTTCCTCCACCCTCGTCTTCCCCTTCCCCCAGTAAGCCTAGTTTAAAGCCTGCCGGAGGAGATCTGCCAACCTAGAAGAGAACACACGCTTACCTTTAGGAGAAAGGTGGAGCCCATCCCCTCCGAACATGTCTCTTGTTGTGATGTGCCCGTCATTGTCAAGGAAGCCAAAGCCTGCCTCGAGACACCATTCCCAAAGCCGCCAGTTGATCTCCGTGATGCACGTTGCACACCGTCTTCCACGTCCGCTCACTGGTAGGATAGAAGAGAAAACCACCTGTGCGCCTATCTCCTTTAGCACGCACCCCAGAGCATGGTACTCCGCCATCATCTTCATTTCTTTCTTCCCAAAATAATGTGCATGTCTTACTTGGGGGCAGGAGTATGTGAGAAAATATATTATGCCTTTGGTGATATTGCAGGGTGTCATGTTTGGGGTCCCTAGGGATGGCCGCAAGATCCCTAGGGCCGCCTGACCGTGCCAATTGGGCCCAATGGGCACCCTCTTTCTCACCCACCACGTCTTGTTGGTAATAATTATGAATAGGGAGGCTGCCCCCAAGTTTACGTTGGGCACAGTCCTACTGGACCCCACTGGAACTTGTGGGTTCTCAGACCCCTTTTGGTACCCAATTTAGAGTAGGCGTCTCGGGACACCCTCAGCCTTATGGGCTAGATGCGTGGCTCCAAACTGCCCCAAGCCTTGCAGATGGCATTCACAGGGTCCCTCCAAGGCCTTAGTTTCACTTGGCCTCTGGTCATT
>NW_017728998.1:45969465-45970589 GCF_001723915.1 Gavialis gangeticus
AAACTGCCCCAAGCCTTGCAGATGGCATTCACAGGGTCCCTCCAAGGCCTTAGTTTCACTTGGCCTCTGGTCATTAACGGGCTCTCCGCAGGCCTCTCTCTCTCTCTCACTGCACCCACACTAGCACTTGGGGTCTGTGCACCCTGGATACTGCACCCACCCTTGTGCTTGGGGTCCCCACACTGTAGTGGGCCCCCAGTGAGGCCTTCTCCTTCCCCAGTAGCCTCAGCCCAATCCACCGGCTTACAAACCAAAATCAAAACACAAGCCCCTGGGCTATACCATAATGCCAGCAGCTCAGGGTGTGCTCTGTCCCTTTAAATGAATCACCCTTCCCCCAGCACAACATGCCTTGTAGGCCAGGGTCTGGTGAGCTCCTGAAATCCCTTAACTTTACCAGCAGCAGGAGACGGGCTGTCAAGCCTCATCCTTTAGCTTGCTCTAGAAAACCTCCTTCCCCTTTAGCTGCTGGCAGAGAACTGACCCTCTGGTCCCAGCCCTGGAGTTTATATATGCCACAGGCCCTGCCTCTGCCAGTCAGCTGACCACGGGCTAATGCCCTCATTCCTGCTGCCCTGGTAACTTGCAGCTGAGGGGTTCCTGACTGACTGCTAGGGCTCTCTCCCTAGCAGTTTCAGCCTTTAAAGGAGCAGGTAGGTACCTTAGTGCCCTGTGACACAGGGTTGGGGCACAAGAGCACACACTTGGCTTTAACTTAATTCAGAATCTCTCCACATCATAGTGGGGACATAGGCAAAAATAACCTACTTGCCTGTAGTCATCCAGTGCCCTTCTTATGTTCCCCTAAGCTTTGCTACAGTTGACACAACAGGATATGTGTTATGCTTCTAGATGTAATTTGGTGAACAGAGCACTACTGAGGATGAAATTTGAGTAGGGCTTTTCAATGGAGATGCTTACAGCCATGTTAGGCTAAGCTGTGTGTCAGTCTCCCAAATGAACTACAAGTTTCCCTCGCTTTATGCAGTACACACATTCCTGAAAAACTGTGAATAACTCGAATTCACATAAAGGGAACCCATTTTACAAGGTAGCAAATAGGAATATATTCCAAGACTTTGATTGCATTGGCAACAGGTAAAGTCTTCTGGGGCTGGGGCTGG
>NW_017728998.1:45970782-45972796 GCF_001723915.1 Gavialis gangeticus
AGCCCAGCCCCAGGGGCTGGAATGAGTGGGGCCTCAATCTGCCCCCACACCGATGGTGAGGGAAGGAGCGGGTCTGGGGCTGGGGCAGAGGTAGGCGCTGCACAGCCAGGGTGAAGGCGCAGGATGTGGGGTGCAGATCCTGCTGCTACAGGCTGCCACTGTGGGCTGGGGCCGGGGGTTATGCCAGGCGTCCGGCTCCCTGCCCTGACCTTTGGGAATGGGCCCACTCCCTGTCTCCCCCACTCCACTGTGGGACCAGGCCTAGCTGCCCCACCCACCCCACTGCTATTGTGGGGCTGGGCCAGGCCCATCCCTCCTCCCACCTCCCTGCTGCCATGTCTGGGCCAGTCCCGACCCCCCATCCTCCCCACTGTGGTTTCTGGGCCAGGCTGAGCCAGCTTCTTCCCCACTTCAGGCCTGTTCCTCTCCTCCCCACTGCCATCGCTGTATCAGCCTAGGCCTGCTGCTCTCCCTGCCTCTGGAGGGAGCAATGCAGGAGAGAGAGAGGGGCTGGCCTTGGCCCCCCCTTCCATATTTGCCACCTGCAGGGAACAGAGGGAGGCTGCAGGCCTTGCCCCCCCCACAGCATCCCAACCCCGCTCCCCCCTGCACTGCTGCCACCACCTCCAAGGAGCTGGGGGGGGGGCAAGGCCCCTCTCCCCTATTCTGTCTGCTCCATTGCTGCCACCTCCAGGGAGCAGGTCATGGGGGGCAAGGCCAGCTGTGCTGGCCTCACCCACTCCCCGCTCTGTCCCTTGTGTCCCCACCATCATGGTGGCGCTCCGCCACCTCCTGTCCGCACGCTATATTCACACTGATTGCTTGTTTCCTTCAGCCAATCAGAGTGTGAATAAAGCATTGTGGACAGACAGACAGACTGGCTTTTATAATACTAGAACTATATAGAGATATATATATATGGAGTGAGATATCTATATATAGAGAGGGAGAAGTATAGAGAAGTAGGGCTGGAAGGGACCTCCCTAGATCATGTAGTCCAACCCCCTGTCTGAAGGCCGGATCATCCCCTTCCAACCCATTTTATACAAATTCAAGGGAATGAACAAATCTGAAGTAGAAAAATAAGAAGGAAAGGTGATAAAAATGACCTATCTGTAGGAACAGATTTGAGATATAGTTTAGCTATGCTAGTGTGAAGTCAAGTAGAAGGCAGGGTAGGTTTGCCTGAGAGACTAAACAAAGAGTGTGTGTGTGTGTGTGTGTGTGTGTATACTTATATGTATGACACACTTTTTATAGATATACACACACTTATCTGTGTGCGTATATAGATCTCTCTATATATATATCTGTATGTATGTACAGTAAAAGTTCTGTTATCCTGCATCTTACTAACCGGCATGCCGGCTTGTAAGATAAAGTGAAACCGGAAGTGCCCACCATGGCACTTCTGGTTTCTCCAAGCTCCCAGTGCTTGGGGCAAAGCAGCCTGCACTGCTGAGCCCCCACAGCCCAGGGGCATATCAGGCTGTGCAGGGCTATGCAGGACCCACCTCCCTGTCCTGTGGGGCAGCGGCGATGCCACGGGTGGGGCAGAGAGATGCCCCAGACGCAGCGTGAGAAGCAGCATCCAGGGCCGCTCAATTAACTGGCGTGTTTTATTATCTGGCATCCCCCATTCCCCAATGGGATGCCGGATAACAGAGCTTTTACTGTATATATACAAACACATTCAAACTTACATGTACTTTCATGTGTGTCTGTTTGTGTGTACACAACATGCACATATAAGTTTGTGTGTGTGTGTATACACACACTCACACACACCAGGCAGGGGTCATCCTCCTCACTGCTGCCTAACCTTACAGCTCTGCAGGTTCCACAACCTCGTGCCCCAACCACCCTCTCCACTGCCCAACACCAACATCCAGAGCCCAGGGCTGACCCCCACACCTTCTACCAGCCCAGGCCTGTTTCACCCTGGCTCAAATTGTTGCTGTCCCAGGCACATGTGTAGACACTGTGCCTGGAAGCAGTTTACTCCACTTCAAAC
>NW_017728998.1:45977796-45980014 GCF_001723915.1 Gavialis gangeticus
TCTACCAGCCCAGGCCTGTTTCACCCTGGCTCAAATTGTTGCTGTCCCAGGCACATGTGTAGACACTGTGCCTGGAAGCAGTTTACTCCACTTCAAACAGCTCCAAAGTGTATTGCTTCACTTTAATTTCATGTGTACATGCACCCACTGTAACCCAACACTGACTACCAGCTTGGGTGCATCTATACATCTCACAAAGTCACAGTACAACACACTATGGCAATGTAGCAATTCTGTGAGTCTATATGTGAGTCTATCTATCTAGCTAGCTAGCTAGCTATAAAATGAACAGATTAAAGGTTCTGATACTATGGTTATGTGGGCTACCCGAAGAGTAACTTTGATCAATTTACTTCAGAGTTTTAATTAATGTTTTAATGAAATGTTTGTAAAGGTCATTGAACTCCTTAGATGGAAAGTACTATAGAAATGCAAAATACCATTACAAAATCCTTTAATATGATTGCATCTTATAGTTGAATTTTTGCCTAGCTACAAAACCGCACTGTTTGAATGACACCTAACTCAATCAGATCAACACTGTAGATATACTTCATGCAGATACATACGTACAAGCTAATGGACAACTGAGATTGTTATAGGATGAAAGGCAGCCAATAACCTTTCTGAAGGATTATACTATCTATTCAGTAATTTTAGTTTGTTTAGGTAGATATGCTTTAGCAAGCTTGTACAGGAGTAGAGGTTTAATTAGTCTTCTTTCTTCTCTCTGCAGTATTGTTAGAATGGATTGCCTCTATCTGAATTAATTTAGTCTGCTGGCATGAGCTTTTGGCTTGTGTTTGTCCATCTGATGCACCACTACTGCTTAAAATGAAATAATTTTTTTTGCTCCTATTTCCACAGATGATTGGAAATAGATTTTTTAAATGTCCATTTTTGATAATCCCATTTGCCATGTAAATCCAGACTGAGGAAGAGATTGTCTTAGAAAAAACAAATTGGAAAGAGCTCACAGTCTGTCTGATCTCTTGCCTGCTTGGAAAAAAAATGAGATTAATGAACATAATCAGATTAATGCTAAACAAGGGGGCAGATCTGGAGGACATTGGGAGCTATCTCCTACTAAAGAGCTACAGGGACAATCAGCATTTAGGGCCTGGCCTTGCTCACTGGGATTGCAGCTTTTGCTTTTAGTCCATTGTAAAAAAAATTTGTTATCTAAAGAAATCCTAAATTTTGGGGACAGAAATGGGGCTCTCCAGAGGACTAATACTGGGAGGGAACAGGGAAGGGCTGTGGATTACCAGTCTAATGTGTTTATAAAGAATGTGCACAGGGAGATGGCAGCAGATGGGGAGGAAGTGTAGAGGAGATGGATAAAGAGGGAAATAGATATAAGGACAAAAGAGAGGTTTTTGGGGAAAAGGATTTGGAAAAAAAGGGAAAATTGAAAATAGAAGAAAGGAAGAGAAGAGGCGAAGGATAGAGTCCCCCAGCCCACCCAAAAACTGGTATAGGACTGCCACATGCAGTGTCTGGGAAGGCAGCCAAGCAGGAATTTTTTATTAAAAGCTCAGAAACTTTGGAGGGGAGACATTGGAGGGGCTTTATGAAGGTGAAGGGTTTGAAGGTGAAGACATTGGAGGGGCTTTATGAAACTTTGGAGGGGCTTTATGAAGGTGAAGAAGCCTGCTAACCACTGAGGGGAGCAGCTTTGCCAGTGATCTCTGAGAGCATCAGTCTCTAGCTCTTGCAAGAAGAGGAAGGACTCTACAGTGTGAGCTGTCTAAAAAACATTCAGAAGGTTGCATACAGAGAAATGGAGGTGGTGATGCCAGCATGAAAGATAGACTGCAGGGCAGGGATGGAGGGGGAGGAAGAGGACAGTGTATGGAGGTTGAATGGGAGGGGATTGGGGCAGTGAAGTATGAATCCCCAGTGGAATTCAAGCTTTCTCTTACCATTTAATATATCACTGCTTGATTTGTACCACTCATCAAATAGATTGCACTGACCCCACTGGTCAGTGGGCCCATGCTTCACTGAAGTCCAGATCTGGCAGGTTGTTCTGTGAAGCTGAGCTCCTAATAGGCAGTGAAATCCAGAGGATACTCTGGAGCAGGCTGCATGCAGCCAACAAGGGGTTAATTTGTGGCCTCCAGGCTCCCACCAAGCTACCCTCCATCCAGCACAGTCTGCAGGACTAGGGAGCTTGTGGCCTGGGGTGCCTGTATAGCATAATGTAGTGTGGGGG
>NW_017728998.1:45985014-45994779 GCF_001723915.1 Gavialis gangeticus
CAAGGGGTTAATTTGTGGCCTCCAGGCTCCCACCAAGCTACCCTCCATCCAGCACAGTCTGCAGGACTAGGGAGCTTGTGGCCTGGGGTGCCTGTATAGCATAATGTAGTGTGGGGGAGCCTATGTGTACAGTGCAATGGAGGTGTGTGGTCCAGGAGACATGGGTATGGCTCATGCAGTGTGTGACTCCCACTGGTACAGCCTGTGGGGCCAGGAGTTCTGCCTGGGAGTCAAGAGTCTAGTAGGAAAGTATGAGAGATCTTCTTAAAAACATCTGTACATTTTTGTTTTTTACCCTATTTGGACCTTCCTGAGGCATCATGGACAATATTCAGAGTGTCCTCGGAGGTCAGAGAGCAAACAAACACTTTCAGAAATAAAGATGGGAGTGCCTGGCTTTTTAGTGTCTTTAACATCATGCTCAACAAAAGAGAACCATTTCAAATGGGTTGTCTTTGTGTTTCCTTTGATGTGATTGGGTTTAAGTGCCGGTTAAACTGTCTGTAAAACTACCAGGCATGCCCCCCTTTGTGATTATGAGAATGGAAAAGTTCTGAAGAGTGGCCTGGATATGTGCTCTTTTTTAATTATATGTAGTATATATCACCTCTGTAGATTCCCAGAAAACACTTTCCACACCTCCCTAAGGTTTGTCATTTGTGAATTTAAATGTTCAAGGAAATGCTGATGATGGTTGTGCCTGCATGTGTGCAGATATGTGAGAATCTACGCAGATCTGTTGCCTACCATTATTTTATCAGACCAGGCTGACAGGTGTCTGCATGCAAGTGTAACCTTTCCAGACTGAAGCTCTACATTGTGTATGTACACTTCCTGCAGATACCTAGAGCCTGTATGTCATGTGGAGCAGCAGCCAGAAAAGCAGACATGCTGGGCACGCCCCTCCTGTCCTGGGATTACAGCAGCTTCTGGTAACAGCAGAGCAGAGCTGGCCACACACCTTCCTGACTCTGACAGAAACAGCAACAGCTTTCTGCAAGTTAAGTGGCCCATAGCAGTTTGGCCTTCCACCCACCCACAAGTGAGGCTTGAAACTCCATATTCTGCAGCTATTCCCTATTTTCAGTTAACCCAGCAGGGAAGAGATGAATTGTGCTGAGGACAGGAGGTAAGGAGTTCTGTGAAACAGGGGATGCACAGATATAGCTGAAAGGGGCAAGGGAAATTGCATCAGTTTTCAGTAGTAGACAGTCCTTGACTTATTTTTCTCTTCTCCTTCCTACCAGGTACTCAATAAATGTCAGGCACAAGATGCAGAGAAGTAAACACTTTATTATTAAAGGGGGATCTGGCCATCTGCCCATGTCAGGTGCAAGATTATGAAATATGGCAATATACAGATGACCTTGGGAAAGGTTGCATTCACACATTTTGAGCCAGACGAGATGGGATTTTGGAGAGGCAAAAATCCTTGGGCTATTACATGTATTACTGTATATATATTATATCTAGATGTATGCATTGCAAATGCACATAAATGTACGGGTATGATTCTCCCTGAATCTACCACTTTATCTTCTTAAATGGATAGGATCTCATTTTAGATGGATTTGCTTTCAGCCAGCCTAGAGGCATGTGGGTTTTTTCATGCCATGAAAGATCTGTTATCATTTACAATCCTGTTTTGCAGCAGTTGCATTCCTCCAGTTGGTGACGGTGATCACAATATAGGGGATTGTGTTTTCTTGATTCCACAATTTAATCCACAGTGATGCTACTGAACACTATTATTAGGTATGCATTGTTGGGGATTCAGCTATTGTATGGGCATTGTATTATGTGTCTGAGGTCATGCTGTCACAGTGCTTTTTCAGACCTCTGAGTTGCTTAGTGCTGAAATGAAGCACTGCATTCAGTGACCTGTAGGTCAAAGTTTTCAGAATTGGTCATTAAATGTGAGTGCTGCACTTGAGGCAGTACATACCAGCAATTCCCAGGAGATGCTCTGGGTCTGGGAGACAGAAAGTGTCACAACCGGGCATCCCCAAAATGAGGCACCCTACATTTATCATTATTGGTTGTGTTTTTGTGAGCATAGATGCAGTCAGCACCAGTGAGAGTTCCCGGACTCTGAAAGGAGAAAGACTTTGAAGAGCCAAAGCTCATCTCTCTTGTAACTTCTAGGGATCACACCAGTGGCAAAGTAAAGTTACATTTTCCATGTAACAGGAAAGGAAACCATTTTCCTCCTGAGTTTATGCACAGCTATTCTTCTTGATCAGTTGCTTGTCATCAGCAGTGACAATCTCAAACATCCCAGACTCTTAACATTGTGAGAATTTGGGAAGAACATAGATCAGCTTTTTCTGTCTCTTTGTATGTGGGTTTATTTTTATTTTTTTAATACTGCAAATGATAAAGCGCAAGGTGCAGGCCAGGGTTTTGGGTAATGTGAGGCAGGTTTTTAGGGTTTGCTGCAGATTTCTGATAGCTCTGGGCAAGACAGTTTAACCTTTTCATGTCTGAGTTTCTTCTCACCTGTGAAATATGAATCAGGCTTACCTAACAGAGGAACTGTGAGTAATTATTTATTAATCTTTGTAAAAGGCAATGAGGTCTTTGGCTGGGAGCACTGTAGATTTGAAGAGAATTATGTATACAGGCAAATATGTATGCTTCACTAATGACACTTCTATATCTTATCTGTTAAAATAGCCCATGAAATGGTATGGAGAATCCCAGGACATGATATTAAAACTTCATTTATCTTATTGTGCATTCATGCTCTTTCATTGCATTGTTCCTTATCAAAATATTTCTAGGTAAAACTATGTTTTCTGTTTTTTATTCCTTGGGTGCCTTTACACATGCTCCAGCACGTTCTAATTAAAACATGTCAGAGCAGACTCAATTAATCAAGTTGTCTGGAGTATTCTAATTAAAATGTTCCAGTGTGCTGCAGCGTCACATGTATTCAGCATCCCACATTTCAAAATGATTGCGGGGGGTGCTTTAACTAAAACTCGTCAAATGAGCTTTAACTAAAGAATCTGTACAGCCATTTTGAAACATGGGACACTGAAATATGTGATGTTGCAGCATTTTAATTAGAGCAGAAGCTGCTCTAATTTACATCCCCCCCTCTCCCCCCCAGCATATGCATAGACAATCCTTGTTCCTTCTGTACAGATTAGTGAAGCATTTATGATGCATTGCCTTAAACATAATTTAGATGTATAAGACACTGGAATAGGCCCACAAAGGACAGACTCAAATAGAAGGAAATGGACATCTGCTCAGAAGAACACATTTATCACACACTTAAATAATAAATATATTGCTTGTCAGTATGAAGTAAGAACTTAATCCCTAATTTTTTAACCTCCTATGTATGCAATGCCACAGTTAAATGTACGTCAGTATTCAAAATCCAGTTTGTTAAATCTGGAGCATAGAATAGTATTTTATAGGACCTGCTTCTTTGTGTATACTTAAAGGATGCAAAATGCAGAAGTCAAATTTCAATGAGATTTGCTCTTCTACTGAAGGAAAAAAAAAATTGAGAGATGCAGATATACTACCTTTCGGTGGCTTCAGCTATCAGTGTATAGGTAAAGGGACCATACTCTCTCATCCTCTCAAACCTTTTTGCATAGAGGTAAATTCAGCACCTTCAGTCACTGCCTTTGATTGCACAACTATACACCAGATACAACTATCACACTGTCATTTATAGCAATAGGAACAGTCATTGTTAGAAAACGGTATCAGTGCCATTTCCTGCATTTGAAGCCCCAATATTGACTTCCTAGAAAAGTCTTGAAATTCAAATGGGATTATTCTTTTTTTTTTTTATTTTAAAAGTGAGTTTAATGCTTTTGGAAAGTACTGGACTGACAGCCCTGTCTCGCCACAAGACAGATACAAGATAGGCAACAGTATTAATTGCTCCTCTCATAGTCTTCTGCAAGTGTGCCTCAGGCCTAGTTAAGGCCCAGATTTAAGCAAGATATGAAAGTATATGAGTATTCCAGCAGAAGTCATAGGGCCTAATCATATTAAAGGGAGGAGTTTGCTAAATTGTGGCCTAGAAGGGTCCTTCTTTAGTTATGAAAATGTTTACCAAACTCCTCCACAGGCTTTATGCCCATGAGAGACGTCAGTTACAGAAGGTAGGAGCCTGTCTGTTGGGAAATTGAATAAAATTGCCAGCTTATTGCACATAGGTCACCAAGCAGACAGCACAGGGGTACAAACCATAACCATGACTAGTGGACAAGATCTGAACCAGAAAACCTGAAAGAAAAAGCTTCTTATTGCATTAAACCCATTTTCTGAGCCATACAGGACTACTTTCATATTACATATTTCTGTAAGATTGCTGTCATTCTTACTAAAAACACAGACTGAAAGCTGTTATTTCAAAGCTGAGGTGTAAATCAGAAGCATGTATGTTGAGCCATGTTGTCAGTTTTGATGATGTTTTAGTGTAAACAAAACTAAAAATCCTAGAGCATCGCTTCACACACTTTAAAAAATACAGAATTGCTGCATGGAAATGGGTACATCAGGGGTTGGCAATGTTTTTGGACAGTGTGGCAAAAATACCCACAACCTCAACTTGTAAGATGTTGGTGTGCCGGGGGACTACAGCAGGAGAGCCATGAGAGGCCCAATCCTTGTTGTGGCAGTGCAGCCCCAGCCCTTTCCCCACTGCCTGCCCCAAGGCACACATGCCAAGCAAAATGCCTTCACGTGCCATGCTGTGGTACCTGTGCCAGGCCTGGAGTATGTAGATTTTTAAGGCCAGAAGTGACACCTGATCTAATCTGACTCTTGCAGAACAAAGACCAGAGTGTCTCCTTGTCTCACCTGCAATGGAAAGAATTATTCATCTCAGTTTCCCTAATTAAGTCATAATAGTGACTGAGGATATGTTGTGGTCCAAAGGTGTAATTGCAGGTCATGTAAATATGGCCAAGAATGCTTTGAACTAGCTAGCTTGGGTACTGGTACAAGTTGAACTGCTACAACATAGGCTTCAGTTTAGGCTGTACAAGCCTTTCTGGAGCCCTGAATTGGAAGCTCAAGCCACCATAGCTGCGTTGCAGTATGTGAGCTGCTAGCTACTTTGAAGTTATCTCCAGCAAGCCTAGCGAAGTTGCAGTAATATATGTGGATTGCAGGTAGGCATCCCTTTACTGAGTTATCGTCTCATTGTATGTATTATTTGATCCAGGTATAACCCTATATAAGGTAGTGCTGGGTGCTGTACAAACATAAAAAATATTTGTTTTGAAGAACTTCATATCAGTGTCCAAACTCAGCTCCTACTTCTATCTGTCATTTAGAGAAAATTTGAAACCAAACTAATGTTAAAGAGTACATGCACTATCACCTTGAGAGAGGGGTCTGAACACTAGGTTCTTTTGAATAACCTACGTAATAGGGAGCCAAATGTTTTGACAAGCATGCCACAAACTAGTCCTGAACTCTTGCTTTGTACCACTCTAGTCCCCTTACACTGCTTGATCTGCTGTGTGCTTACTGCTCTGTGCACCCTTCCCAATCCATTGCTCTGTTTTGTGCTTCTTGTGCTGTCCTCCCTGCACAATTCATTGCTTCACTTTTTGGTCCCCTGTTCTGTCTGCCACTGTGTTGTCCATTCCCTCCCCAATCTGCAACATCACACACAGAGGCTGCTTGTACCACTTGTACCACAGGTCGGCCACCCCTGACTTATGTAATGCATACTTCATGGTCTCACAATGTATTGCTTCATAGGTAGATATCTGCAACCCAAAACCTCACATGCACACTCATAAACATAATCTCTAGCAGTTTCTGCAGAAGTCCAGGAATTAAATGGACTGTGGAGAATGGACAACACGGTGGTGCTTTTAAGAGGAATGAAGGCAGATAAGTAGGACAGTTTACTGTAGCTTGCACAAATACTGCCTTTGCAGTTTCAGTTCTCAGGGTCCAAAGCTGCCATTTCCCCTAGACCACATATAGGTATTATGTTTCTAGAATCACTGGTCTCCCAGTTGAAACTAGAAGCATACAAGCATTTGTTCCATTTCTTCCGGAGTAAATATGCCCTCTCCAGGAGAAAGATTTTCCAGGTTGACACCTATGATTTCCCTTGTGAGAGAAACTCTTACAAGAATGAACAACTGTACATTCCCCTAGGGTGCTTTTTGCTTTTTTCTCATATTTCTCTAAGAAATAGATAACTGAGAAGGATGAAGCTATATAATGCTCATATATATATCATGGGGTTAGCTGGCATTATAGTAGTAGCCACAAGGAGAAATAAGATCTTTTGCTGACAGTTCAAGGTCTGGAAGCCAGGACTCCTGTGTTCTAGTTTTAGTTTGGCTCCTGATTTATGCTAGCTTAGGTCTTTCACAGAAGGCTAAATTGTGGGTATACATTACTGTCCACACAACAGAAGATAGGAAGTGAGAAGGTCTTGCACAATCATCCCAGCTTCTGAAGACATTGTGCATAAGGTAGCCATAATGAGTCTAATTTTCAAAAGGGCTAGGTACCCACAAATTTGGTTGGAGTCATCAACTGAGAGCACGCAACAGCTATGAAGATCAGACACATCTTTAAATCCCTTCAGACACACCCAAGCATAGAGAAAGGGCATCATCTGTACCCTTTAATAGGAGGATGTCTATAGACAAAGCCTCTTATCCACAGTTTTTAACATAATACGTTAGGCATTAACATGCAACTGAACACCATTTGGAATTTCTCAGACTGATATATTTACACATCAACAGCAACCCAAAAGCCCAAAGCACTTTGCAAACATGAATGAATTAAGCCTCATAACACCTCTGTGATACAGATATCATTATGTCCTTTTTCCATATGGTGCTCCTGGTACTTAGAAGTCAAGTGATTTGCTCAAGGCCACTGAGCAAGGCAGGGGCAGAGCCAGAAATAGAACAGAGGTATGGCATGGTAGCTGAAGGGAGGCAACTAATAGGAACAGAACTCTAGTGTTGTTCTGGTCCTGACTGAAGGCTAATTTTCTTTTGCAAGCCCTGAGGGAGTGTACAGGCTGAGATTTATCCCAGTCGTTGGGCTGATAAACTGTCATTGACTTCTTCTGCAGAAATCAGTATGAGCTATATAAGGAAACAGCTGATTGGCTACTAGCTCATACTGCTCAGCGTCCAAAGATCGCCATCATCTGTGGTTCAGGACTGGGAGCTTTGGCGGACACTCTACATAACAAGACTGTCTTTCCATATGAGGACATCCCTTACTTCCCACAGAGCACAGGTTAGCATTACCCAACTGGTTATTGGTAGTAACTCAGTTATATCCATCAACAGCATGCATCAAAGCATAAAATCATCTCTGTGTACTAGTCTTTACATCAAACAAGATATCATCAAGTGTCTATCACCTCCTTGTTCCTCTCTTGACTTGGCATCCTGTCCTAAACTATCCATCAACAATTAAATACATCCTTAAGTCCACATTCTACCTGCAGTTTGTATACCATTAACATAGACCTTAACCCTGTGTCATCAGTACCAAAAGCTAAATCATATGTCAACAATTGTGTCTACCACCTTAAACAAATTATATTGATAAACAAACAGAAAGGCCTTACTGGTTGACTCAGAAAATTGGGAATATAAGAGCATTTCATCAATTCAAATTTAGTCTTGGTTTTAGTCACCACGAGTTTTTACCATGTTGCTAGTTCTTTGTTGTTTTGTGAGAAAACATTTGTTCTCAGCCCAGTTGCTAATGGGCGAATGCCAGCATCACAAAAACTATTGTAATTTGCATTGGCTGGCTCTCTTATTGGCTATGAGGCCAAAGGGTGAATGACCCACGAAGACAGAATTTGCCGTTGTTACTTCAAGGCCAGAAGTTAACACCCTGAAGAAGATTCCAGTAGCTAAGCACATAGATGGAAGGGAGAGAGCATGAGGGAAAACAGGACATTTATTTAAGGTCCCTGAATATAAATGCACAAATCTAACTATAGGCCCCTATCTTTTCACTGCAAGGTTCTGCTCTACTGTATAATCACCAGGCATCGTAACTTTCTGAAACCAAGAATCTTGATGCAAGTAATGCTTTGTTAATTGTTTCAGTACCAGGACACGCTGGCAGACTGGTATTTGGGGACCTGAGTGGAAAGCCATGTGTGTGCATGCAAGGACGTTTCCACTTTTATGAAGGATATGCCATCAGCACGGTGTGTATTCAATAGGCACAACGTTCTGCTGGGAAGGGGAGGCAGGACATTTCCACAGAGGTGGTTGATTTCTGGAGCCTATAAGGCAGAATTCTGCTACCCTTTATGTGTCCCAATGCCAATTTTCTAGCTGCAGAAGTGGTGTTTTTGGAACTTATGCAGTTTCTGATTCTGTTACCTCTGCAGTGTGGATACATAAACATCCACAGAGCTACTAGTCTATGTGCTGACCAGGCAGGTACACAGGTGCATATGTAGGTCACAAAATTCTGCATGGCCAAAGCTCATGACCCAGTGTTAGATGGCAGAAGGTGTTTTAGCCCCAGTAGCTGACTTGTTAAGGCATTCACTCAGGAAGTTTGTTCTAGTCTGTTTCACCCAGTGGCAAAGCTGGGTCTTAGGGGTGGTTGATGTGGGCAACCTCCCAGGGCACCATGGTCAGGGGGTGCCAAAACATACACACGCACATACACACACACACACACACACACAGCCAGGCAGGGTGGTGGGAGCAGCTCTGGCAGCTAGATGCAGGTAAGCCTATGGCAGGTGGTTGGAGGGCCAGGGCTTGGGGACTGTACAGGATGTTGTGAGGAGGAAAGGGGTTGGGCATGTGTGTATGTTTGTGTGGCAGGGGTGTGTAGAGGGGATAGTTGTATAGAAGTGCCTGCTGGTGCTGGGGGAAGGTGTCCAGGCACTGGGGCTGCAGCTGCAGCAGGGCAAAGGGGTGGGGGGAGGCACCTGCCCCTCCAGTGAAAGAAGGGGACAGCATGGGCAACTGGAGCTGCCTTAGTCAGGGGCCACGTGCCCCCCCCAGCAACCAGTCAGCATCCAGGGGGACGATCTCACTGACCAGAGGGGGCCCACGACTGATCTCGAGACGGCCAAAAGCTGCCGCCGATCTCTGCGGCCACTTCCGGAAGTGGCTGTGGCCACTTCTGGGAGAGCCACAGCACTCCACTCTCTGGCCAGTGCTTGCAGGGGGGCACTGGCGCTCCCCCTTCCCCCACCCATCGCCTAAGCAGTGAGCGTGGCCGGTCAGAGGGTGCACCAGCGCTCTCAGGGGGTGCACCCCCTACGCATTGCCACTGGGGGGCAGGGAGGCCCTTTAGGGGCAGCAGGGAGCTGTGTGGTTGAACCATTGGTAGGAGCAGGGTGGCTGGGAGATGCTGCCTTGGGGGGGTGGGGCATGGCCAGGCTACCTGGCACTGTGCAGGAGCCCCCAGTCCAGGGCACTGTCAGGGCTGTGGGGGCTGTAGCTTGGAGTGAAGAGTACCAAGGGGGGCGGGTGACTGTGGGTCAGGAGTAAGGGGAACTGGCGGGGACAAGGGCTGTGGGTTGGGAGTGAGGAGCACCAGCATGGCCCAGGGAGATGGGGGACTATGGGTTGGGAGTGAGGGGCACTGGCAGGACCAAGGGGCTATGGGTCAGGAGTAAGGGGCAACAGCATGGCCTGAGGGCAGGGCAGGGGGACTGTGGGTTGGGATGAGTGGCACTGGCAGGGCCAGGGAGCTGTGGGTCGGGAGTGAGGGGCACTGGCAGGGCTCAGGGAGGCTGTGGCTTGGGGG
>NW_017728998.1:45994909-46003715 GCF_001723915.1 Gavialis gangeticus
AGGGCTCAGGGATGCTGTGGCTTGGGAGTGAGAGGCAATGGCATTTGGGCAGGGGCAGGGAACCAGCATATCAGGGTTGCACACCACCACAAAGCACTAGTGCTGTGTGAAGCTTCAATCCCTGATTTGATTCAGTGGAGATTCGGCTTAATTTGGTGGCCAAATCTCCAAATCAAATCAGAGGACCCTTTAATCTTTGTGAATCAAATTGGAACCCTCCAAATCAATTCAGAGAGATTCAGAAAGATTCTGAGATTCAGACATAGACACAACCTTAAATGTTTTTTCTACATACCCCTAGGTAGCAGGTGGCTCGTGAACACTGTGATGCTGGGGTGCATGGAGTGTCCCACAGAAGTGTGGAGGGCTTCCCAGTGCGCTCGGCAGCAGACCCAGAAGTGGACCAGAAGCACTTCCAGTTCATTTCCAGGTCTGCTGGAGAGCATGCAGGAGGGCCCCCCATGTCCCCCCAGCTCAGCGACTGGTGCCTGCTGGGCCAGGGAGGCACCTGGGGTCCACCCGTGGCTGATTTCCGAGCCAGGGAGGTGCAGAGGGGGCCCCTGCACACTCCCCAGTGGACCCAGAAGTGGACCAGAAGTACTTCTGGTCCACTTCTGAGTTTGTTGCCAAGCACGGGGGGGCCCCTGTGCTCCTGTGGGACGCTTCATCTCCCCCAGCATCGCAGCATTCACAAGCCATACCTGGTACCTTGAGGTATGCAGAAAGAACATTTAAAGCTATGTCTATGTCTGAATCACTGATTTTCCGAATTAGCATCGAATCTTCAGATTCGGATTCAGCCAAATTGAATCAGGGACAGTGACCCAAATCAACGAATTGAATCACTGTCCCCAATTCAGGCCAAATCTGAATTGAATAGGGCCCATTTTGCACACGCCTATAAAGCACCAGGGGGAACAACTACAGCTGGACCTGCATCCTGGTGAGTGAAGGGGACAGGGGGAGCTCTGATTTTCCATGATAAAACACCCAAAATCAAACACCAAGATATATAGTTATTTAGAATGTATTTTCTTATAATGATTGAGGCACTGGTAGGCTTCCAAATTGCTTTATATATCAATAAAACATTGTGTTAAATTGATACCTATATGTAGGGTGGTGTTTCATTTTAATGGCAGAAAAACATGGATTTGTTGTTCTTAATTAGTGAATTTGGGGGTGGGGGTTTAACAGAGAATTTGCAGTTTTTAAATAGAGAGAACCAGGATCCCTGGCGATCATGCAAGGCCAGATAGAAGAAAACATGTTAAGGGGTGTGTGATTCAGCAATATGCAAGTTGCTCTAGAAGGGAGCAAGTGCTAGGTTCAAGTCTGGACTTGCTCACAGTGGGGCAGAAACTTTTCTGTTATTCTCCATTCATTTTATGCAATTAATATTAAATACAAAGTGGGGAGACATAGTTTGAAAAGGAAGGTTAGAGACTGCCTAGCCTAGCCTGTGGCTCAGAGAGACAATTCCAAACCTGAGAGCAAAGCCTAAAACCTGGGTCTCATGCTGCCTGTGTAAGTGCCCAAACCACTCAACTGTCATAGCTAAAGCACAGGAAGGTTCTCCCTCCACTTCTCCCCCCTCCCCTCCCAGCCCCATGCCCCTGGACTCATGCTCAGGTACACACAGGCTAGGGACAGAAGTTACACATAAAGTGGTTTAAGTGATCAGAAACTGGTTTAAACCTGTAATAGACAGAAGCTCAGTGCACACAAACCAGTTTCAAAATGGCTGAAACTGGTTTAAGATAAACCTGGTTGAATGGAGTATCAGACTTAACTGATTTAGGTCAAACCAGTTTATGAAACTTCTGTCCCAGATCCCTTCCTGGTTCAAGTTAAATCAGAGTCCCCCAGCATGCCAGCATGGTTTGCAGCCCTTGGCTGGGCTACGCTGTCTGCTCCAGAGAGCAGGGATGGCCCTGCCCCTCTGCTCCCTAGCTAGAGAAGTGAGGGTTGGCTGACAAGGGGGATAGGGGGCAGGCAAGCCAAGCTGGGGATGCAGCCCAATCTATAGGGGGAACTGCCTGCCCCCTCACCCCCACCACCAGGCAAATGATGGCTGGTGTCTGGGGTCGGGGAGGGGGGTTAAACACCCCTTCCCCCCCTCAAACTTACTTCTAGCTGCAACTACAAATCCCAAAGCCATCTGCAAGCAGGAAAAGGAAGTGATGAGCAACCCTGCAGAGTGCTGGTGCTGTAATTTTGGACTGCAAATCCCAGAGACCTTGGGGGCAGCAGGAAGAAGAAGCGAACACACAGCCTGTGCTGGCTGTGCACCAGAGAGGTGTGCTTTAGCGCCCCCTGGCTTCTGGCCTAAGCCACTGCAGGCATGTGGCTACATTTCCTGAATCAAAGGTAAATGTCATTTCTGTTTGGATTTTAAAAGGTGCAGCTTGGACTAACCTGCAAAGGCTGAATTGATTCAGCCTCAGGCTTTTTGACTGTCTGTACTTAGCCACATACATAGTACAGCTTGCTACACATTCTTAGTAGATGTGTGGATATGTATTCACCCATAGTGCATGGGTAATAGAACCACAAATTATTTATTTGTGCAAAAAATGCTACTTACATGGCTAGAAAACTGCTTTTGGGGTGCGTAATGGGTAATGGAATTCTGCCATGATGTCTAGCTGCAGGATATGAAATGTTTGCAAGGAGCAAATTTTGTTTAAGATTTTAGATGTCTCTTAATGAAAAGCACAGGAGTCTTTAAACTAAAGACTGGGGACTTCCTGTTTTGCTTTTGCCATGTCAATCAGTAAGGTACCAAAGGTTGAGAACCACTGCTATAGATGGCTTTTAGTCAGTGTGATTTAAAACAAGAAACTTCATTTTAAATTATCTGTTTGAATCTTATTTTGCATGTATACAATTTAGTAATTTATACATATAATTTATCCTATATCTGAATTTAAGCAGTCATGTGGCTTAACATACATTTATTCAGATTCTTTAGTTCTTACATGTTTATTAGGTTAGAAAATGATAAATGACACATTTCTTATTTACTGCATGATTACTTTTTATGCATGATTTGGGTCTATCTGCATTTGGACGGAAAGTAAAATCTAATTAAAAATGCACATTTTTAAATTATTTGTTTTTCATTACTTAAATACAGCTACTTTAAATATACTGGATGCATAAGAAAAAATAAGTTGATCAAAATGGTTTTTGCATTTAAAATTAGCTGATTTATTAAACAAAGGTAGAATTATCTGTAGTCAGTGAATTGAATAGTTTCTGATCACCATATCCTTCAAGATTTCAAAGCTAGTAGGTCTCATCTCCTCATAATTAGTTTTTATTTGTAGATTGGAAGAGGAAAACAAACATTCGTGCTTTTTCAGCTCCCAACTGATTTCTCAACTTTGAATTAATTAGTTACTGAATAGAACTATTTTAATAAATGGAAATAAATAAAATATTCTCTTTACACCCACAGATAATTTTACTGCAATTAACAGCTGGTTTATGATTTCAACAAATGGGGGTTCCAAGTGCTTAGCTGGTGATTTCCATCAGTACAGTGTTTTCACTTTTTTTAAATCTTTGGTAGCAAGCATTTAAAATGTAGTTTAATTTAAAATAATTCAGATCCCAATTGAAAGATCCCAATATCAGATGGAGGCATCCTGCACCTGACCTCAGGGTTTTGGCAGTGTTCAGTGGTGAGGTTCTTTACCCATGCTACCTTAGACCATGCCTCACAGTGCTGCATCTGAGTGCCTGAGAGCTTCACCCATCCTGTGCCTTGGCTAGGTTGTGGAGAGAAGCCACAGCAGTAGCCAGATCCTAGCACTGGCCTGCCTCAGAACCAAGCTGAGTCATTCTTGCCTGCCACCAGAAAGCATTGCAGACTACTGTAATAGACAACAATGAACAGACGTCTCAACATACATTGTCATAATTTATAACCTAATTTTAAGTATATTCATTTCTAAAATAAAAATATATTAAATTTAAGTAAATCTTATTTTTAATTGTCCATTTAAAGTCAGTTTTTATCCATGCCAGCATCATAGGTCCTCACAATTCACTCACAAATAAAAGGGGTTCTTTAGCTCAAGGGCGTAAAGAAAAGGGATGTGTGTTCCAGCTCCCATCACCAGTAGGCAACCCACATAGAGTGAACCTTAAAGACAACAATGAGGTTTTATGTAGGGGTGTGTGAAGCTTTGGTCCACAATTCAATTTAGAGAAGATTCAGCCCGATTCAGAGGCCAAATCACCAAATCCAAATCGAATCGGGAGAAGAAGCAAAAACTCCTAGTCAATTTGGAAAAGATTTGGAGATTCAGAAGGCAGTCTTTCAGGGGAACAGAAACTGAGAAGAGGGAGGGGAAGCAGGGGGGGAAAGACTGACATCTCTAGCTGGCCAGTGACTGTGATCTTTTCCTGAGTCCCCTTCCAATCACAGTGCTCTGGGGGAGGGATATAGAAACAGCATATAAGCCTCTGTCTGCAGGTTTTCTGTGCCTTTTGTGAGCTGTTTCTGTCTGAACAACAGTGTCTGAAGGGTATTGGACTGGCTTGGCTTCCTACCTAATCAGTCTCCTGCTACTTCCAGTTCTTGGAAAGGATTGGATATAGCTTACTAACTAGAATCCCTCTACTTATCCCTATCCAATCCATTTCTTTCAATTTATATTTGTTCTTGGGGGCAGTTTTCAACACTTTTAAAAAGAAAGCTGTGTTTTCCCTGGCAGTGTGATCCATCACTGTGCAGGGAAGCACATACATTACACACACTCACACAAATACTTCATAGAAGAAGTCAGATATTACCAAACAGAACACAACACAGAAGAAGTCAGGCAGTCATAGAAGAAGAAGAGATTATATATAGTTATTATTAGTTATAGTTACATACAGACTAAAGAAAACACAGAAGAAGAAGAAGAATTAATACAGAGATTCAAATTATTAAACACAACACAGAAGTCAGACACAGTCATACATCAGAGAAGAAGACGATATATATTATTAGTTAGTTACACACACAGACACATTTTCCAGCACAGAAAAGATTAATATGAAGTGTGGAAAGGCAGCTGCCAGGTCTTCTGGCAGGGGAAGGAGAGGGGCTAGAGGGGGTAGGGGAGAGTTAGAGCTGCAAGTTCCACCCCCCAAACATAGACACATGCTCTTTCCTGGCAGCCATGAGTCTTCTGCTGCCAATGGCAGCAAGGAAGTGGAGCAGTATCTGTCCCTGCACCTGCACCACCTCCTCTAATACCAGAAATAGGCACCGGCAGCAGAAGGACAGTCTCCTCCACCCCAATTTTATCTCCCAGTGTGAGCCTCCCATTGCCAGAGGAGGAGCTCCATCTAAAACCAGGGGACCTGAGCACCTTAGCTAAAGAAATTCTGGGGACTGAGGGGGAATCTGAGTTTGTGCTCCACATCCCTCAAAGTTCCCCTAGACCCAGGTCTGCTTGTTAGGAAGGCACCTCAGAGGAGGTTGTGGAGGCAAGTAGCTGAGCTGAGTCAGCTTCTCCTGTTGTGCCTCTGCCTGCTGAGGAGAGGAATAAGGCAGGATCCCCACCCTCAACCCAGAAGGGGTTGGGGAGTAGTGTAGTATGGAATCATTTTGAGGTGGCAGATGATCCCAAGTATGCTATATGGTAGGGGTGTGCAAAGTGGGTCCTATTTGATTTGGATTCGGATTCAGCCCGAATCAGGGACAGTGATTTGACTCATTGATTCAGATCACTGTCCCCAATTCGATTCAGCCAAATCCAAATCTGAAGATTCAATGCTTATTCGGAGAATCAGGGATTCTGACACAGACACATCTTTAAGTATTTTTTCTACATACCTCGAGGTATCAGCACAGCTAGTGAATGGTGCAATGCTGGAGCGCATGGAGCATCCCACAGGAGTGCTCAGGGGCCCTCCATGTGCTCAGCGGTGAACCCAGAAGTGGATCACAAGTACTTCTGGTCCACTTCCGAGTCTGCCAGGGAGTGCATGGCAGTGCTTCCCCCCAGCCCCCGCCGTGCCTCCCCAGTGGACCTGGAAATGGATCAGAAGTGCTTCTGGTCCACTTCCAAGTCTGCTGCCAAGCACAACAAGCATGCTGGGAAGCTCCCCGCACTTCTGTGGGACACTCCATACACCTCAGCATCTCAGTGTTGACGAGCCGCCTGCTACCTAGAGGTATGTAGAAAATATATTTAAAGCTGTGTCTATGTCTGAATCACTGCATCTTTCCAAATCTCTTGGAGGGTTCCGATTCAATTCGGATTTAGAGATTTGGCCACCAAACCGGGCCAAATCTCCACCGAATTGAATCAGGGACCAAAGCTTTGCACAGCCGTACTATATGCTAGCACTGCTGAAGGCAGATCAGCCAGGGCAAGGGGGTGAAACACTTCACCACCACGGCAATGCTGCTGCATCTCAGGAGGCATCACCCCCTTGCCATCCTAGCTTCTCAGCCTGGCACCAGTGGGAGTGTGCTCAAAAGGAAGTCCCCCACTCGCTCCAAAGCCCCCGTCCCCGCAAAGCAGAGGCAGACCACCCTGGAGCAGTGGGAGAAAGCTGCAGACAAAGGGGGTGCATTGCAAGGGCAAGTGAGATCACCCAGAGCATTGGGAGGATGCTTGCTCTGGATGGCCAGCCCTTCTCCTTAGTTGAGCAGCCAGGGTTCAGGTGGCTCATGGTGCTCATTGCCCTATCCTACCAAGTGCTTGCACAAGCCACCTTTAGCAGAATGGTGGTGCCCTCCCTGTATAAGGCATGCAGGGAGTACTTGAAGGAGGAGCTGCGCAAGGCAGGGCCGCAGGTACCCTTGCACTTCACCTGCAACATCTGGAGCAGCTGGGGTGGAGATCATGCCTACCTCTCCTTCACAGGGCACTGGTGCAAACAGTCAGGCAGTTGGTGGGCTCTCCTTCAAGCCAACGTGATGGATGACTGTCACACGGCAAAGGCCATGGTGGCCATGAACTGCATGGTGCAGGGGTGGCTCGCTGTGCAGGGAGAGCTCACCCGCAAGTGCATGGTCACCATAGTGGGGCCAATATGGTCAAGGCCATCTGTGATGCATAACTTTGTTAGCATCCACTGTTTGGTACACAAGCTGCATCTTATAGTCAGGAATGCCTTGGAGGGAGATAGGGCTGCCAGTGATCACACCATCACTACCACCCAGCTCAAAATGCAGGAAGATGGTAGGCTACTTCCACCACAGTACAAAGGGGGCCAAGGTACTGCAGGAGAGACAGGCAGAGCTGAGCATCCTGCAGCACAAAATCATGCAGGATGTGGAGACTCGGTGGAACTCCACATGCCTGATGCTGGCAGTCCTTAAGCCCTTCCTCAAGGCCACTGAAACTCTCAGTGCTGGTGATGCCCTCCTTGGCCAAGTGACCCTCATAGCGAGGGAACTTCAGAACCAAATGGAGAAGTTCCAGGGAATCAATGTTCCTGGCTGAGGCAAGCCATTGTCACCAGGTATGCATTCACTGGTGAGGCTGAAGGAGGGCATCAGGAAATGGCTGGATCTGTTGTGGTCTAGTACGGTCCACATGCTGGCAGACATATGCAACCCAAGGGTGAAGAAGAGCATGTGCATTGGCAGCACCAAAACCCTCAATCACTGGATGGAGATGCTGGTCAACAGAGTTAGGGGGGCAAAAGGGCAGACGTGAGGGGATGTGGAGAAGGAGGATTCACTTTTCCATGCCAGCACTCCCAGCACCAGCCAGTCTCCTCCATGCCAGCTACTGCCAATTTGAACCAAGGGCATGGCTTCAATGTTGGGGTCCAGATACACCAGACCCCAGCCTTGGGTGGGTAGCGCCAAGGCTTCGGTGGCTACCTATCTCACGGAAGACGTGGAGCTGCTGCACTGTGACCCCTTGGCTTATTGGGCAACCCACAGCCAGATGTGGCAGGATCTGGCCACAGTTGCCCGCAAACACCTGTCCTGTCCACCGACCAGTGTTTCAAGTGAGAGGGTGTTCAACATTGCTGGGGATGTTGTGACACCCCACCGCACTTCCTTGGATCCTGGTTTGCTGGAGCAGCTGGCATTCTTCAAGGTGAACCTCCCACTGCTAGGGTTCCCCAAGCTGCAGACAGAGTGCCACCCTCCTCACTCCATCTGCACCTATTTCCATTTTATTTTTTTAAACCAGTTAATGCCCCATTCTCAGAGCTGCAAAGGGAACTCACTGCATCACCAGCCAGCAGGGGAAGAACATATCCCTGCTAAGCTTCTGTGCCAGGATGAATGTGGAGGTATGAGCTAGGGCTATGGGGAAGAAGGAGGCCCCAGGTCCTGGGCATGACCACTAAAACTGCACTCTGCCAGGGTCAGGAAGTCCTGGTGGAACTGCTGGCAGCCCCAGGAAATGCCAGGACCAAGGATCCCCTTAGTGAAAGGCAAATAGGATGTGCCATAACCTCCAGATCCATCTCGTTTTTGACAGGCCTGAGGCTTGTTGGTTGCAATGGAGTTGTGAGGCTCCAGGTGAGCTTAGCTTAGCTGCCTGGGATGCTAGCTTTCGTGTTGAAAAACCCTTTGTCAGGCTAAGGAAGCACCTGCAGTTGGTGTGTGTGTGTGCTGTTCCTGGATGGAAGGAATAGCAAAGAAGCCAGTGGCTGGCATGCAACGGAGGCAAGAAAGCCAGTCAGTGAAAATGGAAATGGGGGCATCAGGGTCTGAGAGAGACAGGCTGGGGTACAGGGGAAGGGGTATGTAGCAGATAAAAGTGGACAGGTACCTGGGAGTCAGATGTCCAGCAGGTTGTAGTGTGTCATAAATCCAATGTCTATA
>NW_017728998.1:46008715-46025127 GCF_001723915.1 Gavialis gangeticus
GGGGAGTATCACCTCTCTGCACCAGCTTGAGATGCATCTTTGGATGCATGACAAGGTATGGCTGGCCTTGCTGGCTGCAGTCTGGCATTGGCAGCTCATGTTCATGTTGGAGTCAATAATGACTCCAAGATCCCGTTCTGCCTCTGTGCTTTCAAGAGGGGAACTCCCCAGCCTGTATGTATGCTGTGGATTCCTTCTCCCAAGGTGCAGCACCCTGCATTTATCTACAGTGAACCCCATCCTATTCTCATCTGCCTTCTTATGTGGTCTGTTTAATCTAGTTGCAGCCTCTCTCCCTTCAAGTGTGCCCCCTCACCCCACATCTTAGTGTCATCAGCAAACTTGGACAGCATGCTTTCCACCCCCTTGTCCAAGTCGCTGATGAAGATGTTAAATAGTTGAGGCCCAAGGACCAAGCCCTGGGGTACCCCACTACTCACATCTCGCCAGGTTGAGTACATCCCATCCACCACTACTCTCTGGGTGCACCCCATCAGCCAGTTTTTTACCCATCCAACTTTGTAGGCATCAGTGCCACAGTCGCTTAATTTATTGATGAGGATGGAGTGAGAGAGAGTGTCAAAGGCCTTCTTAAAGTCTAGAAAGACTTTGTCCATGGCGACACCATCATCCAAGGATTTAGTTACTTGATCATAAAAGGCAATCAGATTTGTTATGGACTATGAAATTCATGGACTCAATATAGACATTGGATTTATAACACACTACAACCTGCCAGACATCTGACTCCCCAAGTACCTCTACACTTTTACCTGCGCTGCTACATTCCCCCCTCCCCGCCCCAGCCAGCCAGTTCTTCACCCCCTGGCATGTCCATTTCTATTTTCGCTGACTGGCTTTCTTGCCTGCATTTCACGCCAGCCTCTGGCTTCTTTATTTATTCCTTCCATCCAGGAAGAGAACATACACACCAACGGCAGGTACTTCCTGAGCCTGACAAAGGGTTTTTCAACCTGAAAGCTTGCTAAGATATATTTCTCTAACTATTCAGTTGGTCTTCTAAAAGATACCAGGTTAGATTGACTCAAAGGAGCTTGTCTGCTAGTGCCATGTCCTTAGACCAACATTCCTAGTACCTGACCGGAAGGATGCAGGTCCCTGGGCACATCTAACCCCCAGAGCTGGGGCTGGCAGGGAACATTGTCTGGCAGCTGCTGGAGAAGAAGCTTCTTCAGGAAAGAAAAGAAAGGCTCTAGTCAGTGACAGTTTGGCTGCCTGAGATGCTGTTGGTGCTACTGTGCTAGTGCTCACTAAGTTATTATTACCTGTTGTCATTTAAAGTGGTGGGCTAAGCTAAGGCTGTAGGGGAGGAGGAGGCCACATTGGGGGCACACTACCATGTTGTGTAGAGGCCCCAGTGCCAGTGAGTGCATGCCTTAACACACAGACAGTGTTATCCATGTCACAAGTTTTGCTTGTCAGCAGCCTGAGGTGCAGTTTCCCAGAAACCCCTGCACCTATCTCCTTGAAACTTGGCAGGATTCATGCCCCCCAGAATGGGCTACCAGTCTGGCAATTTTTATCCAAGTCAGCCAAAAAATGACAAAGTTATAGGTATTTCAGTGATTCCCCATTATAGTCTATAGCCGAATCTCCAAATCTCTCCAAATAGGTGCCAATTCGGGACAGTGATCTGAATCTCCAATTCAAATCACTGCCCTCCAGATTGGCCGAATCCAAATCCAAATTAAATACTTCCCTATTTGCACAGGCCTAGTTTTATGTGTTCGTGGATTTGTTACAATGGTTAACCTCATGAGCTATCTGGTACCTATCTACATATCCAATATGGAACGTGATATCATATTAAAATAGCTAGGTGTGAAAATTGGGCCCTGTATCAGAAAAGTGATAAAAGTACATTGATATGGACATGTACTAGCAAGAGGGCAGTTACTTGCAGAACAGTGATTAGGCAAAGAACATTATCAGTTCTAGAGTTATTCTTGTTCAGTGTTCTCATACCCAATAAACCCAGTTTACAAGACAAATGGTTATTTGCCTGCAAATGCCATCCATGAGCTGAAACTTCAGCTGGGTTTTCTCTGTCTCCTACATCTTCACCTATAACAATGATTTTGCAGAGAGAATTTAGCTGACACTTATAACATGCTAAGCCAAACAGAATCCAGTTCACTTTTCTCATTGTAGGGCTGCCTTTTGAGATTCTCATTGTAGGGCTGCCTTTGAAGTGCAAATAGGATGAAGAGCTGGTCACAGACCAAGCAGCTATAACTCAGAGACTCAGACCTTTTGATTAAGGGGACTTTTTATATGGTCAGCTTAAAGATACATGTGGGAAACCAGAGAGCTGAATCAGGGAAGATGACATAAAGGTTTTAAGCAGCATAGACTAAATGAAGTGGACCACCATGGCAAAGATAATTTGCTTTCTTAAATCAGAGGGAGGTAATGAAGCATTTTCCTGAAAGCCCATACCACTGTCTCCCCAGCCCAGCCCATAATCTGCAGATTCCTTTGTCTCTCTGTCTTTTTCCATTCCCAATGCTATTCTGGCACGTAATTTTTATCCTGCTAATGTTGGTGATTAGTGACTGTTACTTTGTGAACTGCTAGCAAATTTAATTTTCAATTGACCAGCTAATCAGTAGTAGCCTCACCTCCTTTTTCTGTTTTCATCACTGCTCAATACCTCTCTGTGAAGGAAACAGAAAGAGGCAGGCACAGAAAGAAACTGTAAATCAGTTTACCTATTAATCCAAACCAGAACTTCTGAGCAGAAAACAGTATATTATGTGCCTAAATGTGTATAGTGTGCCTGGAACCATTGGGCAGGTCTCCAAGCTAAGAAGCCTGAAACTTATCATGCAGGTATCTTGTTATTTGGTGATTTTGTAGGTAACCTTTCCCATCCGGGTGTTTTTCCTCCTTGGGGTAGAGATCTTAATCGTCACAAATGCAGCTGGGGGACTTAACCAACGTTTCCAAGTTGGGGACATCATGTTCATTAGAGATCATATCAACATGCTGGGCTTTGCAGGACAGAACCCACTGCGTGGGCCAAATGACGAAAGGTAAGCAAGCAAAATTTGAGAACTGAGGCTCGTGTACAGATGCATCAACAGAGAAACAAACAAGAGAAACAACATTACTACATTTACTGAAAGATTAATAACATTGGATACAAGTTAGCAGTGCAGACAGGTTCTTTGCAACTTTCCCACACAATTTTACCAACGCCCATCACTCCACTCTTGGCCTGTTGTACTTCCTTCCAGGGACAGATCCATGAAGAGTACCATGGTGCAGTTGCATCCCCTTGTCACAGGGCACTAAGATGCCTGCTCCTGCCTAGAGAGAGGACCCTAGCAGTCAGGCAGAAACCCCACAGGTGCAGGTTACTGTGGCAGCAGGCTAATGAGGAAATGAGGTCAGCTGTCCGGAAGAAGGTAGGGCCCTGGGCACATATAAAACGCAGGGCTGGGACTAGACAGTTGGTTTTCTGGCAGCAGCCCAGAGGGAAGGAGCTCTTATAGAGGATGATAACTAGAGATGCTTGACTGCCTGTTCTGCTTTTGGTAGAATTAAGGGGCTATAGGAGCTTGTAGGTATTGGTGGTGGGGGGGAGGCCCAGTAGAGAAGCTTGTCTTCTAAAAGGGGGTAGAGTGTGGATCCTATGTTATGGCTGTGTTGTACTTTCTGTTATTTAAACTGGTGGACCAGGATGAGGCTACTGGGGAAGAGGAGGCTTCATTGGGGCACACTACAATGTGGAGACCCCAGCACCAGAGAGGGTGCAGTGGCAGGGGGTGAGCAGACCCCAGTGCCAGAGGGTGTAGTTACTGAAGCCAGACTAAGCTGAGGCCTCAACACAAGAAGACAAAGTCTACATAAAATCTGTGAGGCATGGGGTGTGATAAAAGGGTGGTTTTGGAGTCACACATCTAGCCCATAAAGCTTGGGGGTATCATAAGGCACCTCCTGAGTGTGGGATCCAATAAAGGGGTCTAGCAACCCACAGGGTTTAGAGGAGTCTGTCAGGACTGTGACAGAGACAAAGCTCAAGGGCAGCCTCTTAATTCATTGTTTATATCAGCAAGATGTGGCAGATGATATTAGTAGGCACCCATAGGGCAGAGTCGGCACAGTCACAGTGCCCTAGGGACATCCCAGGGGTGGCTGTATAGTGACACCCCCTTTGCTTTCTTCTGCTCCCAAACTTTAAAGCCAGCTGCCTGGGAAGGCAGGTGGTATTTCTGTTCAGGCAGCACTGAGTGAGTCAATTGACTTCATGGTTTATTAAAATCTACCTTATTCCTGCTAACTTCACTCCACAGATACCAACAGCCATCTCTCCTTTTTAATGGTCTTGTTGTTCCACTATTCAAACTAGCCTTTCTTGTGCCATTTTACTGTCTGTTAACCATTCCTGGTAGTGTCTCTGTTCTACTTCACAGCCCTACAGTCTGTTTTTTAGCTTAAGCTGAAAACTTTAACTCGAGTATGGTAATACTAATTCAGGTGCAGACATGCCTGCCAATGAAGTATTGGAGGCACTGTCAAAATGTTCAAGACAACTAGATTTTTTTCTATGAATCTGAATAAGAGATGTACATTTAACTATAATGACTAGAGGACTGATGGCACAGTATCTTTTGAGTCTTTTGACTATTTTTGCCTAGCTTGTTCTATTTTAATTGAACATTGTCAGGGACTCAAACCCCAACTTCCCAGGTTTGTTGTCTGACTGCAAGAGACAGGCAACACCAGCAAGGTCTTATCTTAAAGCTCTTTATTGAAGCATGCATACAACAACAAAGAGTAGCCTGTCTCCTCCAAGAACCAGCCCCCCTTGATAACAAGTAAGCAAGTTTATATAGACAGTTTTGCATCACAGATTTTACACTTAATTGACTCAACCTCTATGGTTAGTTAGAAACTTTTAGTGCGCATGACAAGATACACACGCAGGTGGGAATTTTCCACTGTAAAGGAAAACAAGATATCAGGTCAGTGTGAGAAAACTCCTAATTAGTTCAAACTGGCTTTTGGCTACATGTTTGTTTTGAAATGCTAAGCAGGACTGCATCCTTAATTGTTTTAGCTGTGTTTTTGAAGCACTGTTACTTATGCTAGTGGGTTCAAGGTAGGTTCAGTTTGTACCATCCCTGGTTATCAGCTCACATTCCAATGTCATACTGCATAGAGAGAGCTCATGATTATCCTGTTTGTGGCCTCTTAGCAGTATTTTTCTTTGTGGGCTTTTGGGCCTGCTCTCAAACATCATATATAAATATATAATCTAGCAAATTAGTGCACATTCCAATAGTTATATTTGGTTTTGCTTTGATTTTAAATTAAATATATACTGCAAGGCCCCTAGCATAGCAGTAAAACTTCTATTTTCTTTTTAACTGGAGAAAAATAAGTGATGATGAACTGCACCATCTGCACCCCTTTTCAAAATCTTAGATCCACCCATGCTTCCTGCTGTTCCAGTCTTTTAGTTCATATTTGGGTTCAGTCAATGGATTTCAGTTCTAACCTTCAGTAGCCCCCTTCCTCGCCTAATACACTTCAGTCCATGCATATAGGATCCTTTCCCACTCCAGCCAAATAGAGAGAAACTGCTAATTGTGTTTGACAAAATATTTACCAAATATATGCCCACAAGAGAAAAGCTAGAGCAGCAACTTCACTTGCTGTGCCATCTACCTTTCCTCCCTGGACACCTTCCCTTATTGTTGTTTACTTGCTGCAAGCCTTTGGGGAATTTCCACACACACATTGAGATGGTTTTACTGTTAAAAAACAGACACTAGTCCCCATAGGGGTGGGACCAGCCACACAGGAAGTGTGACCGGGCTTGTTCCACTAATAGTGATACTAAAGCTGCTGCACTCTGTGATTGTCTGTGCCATCTCTGCCAGGTGCCTTCAATTAACAGATATAATTAATTGCAATGTTTTCCATGCTGCTGCCTGCATTATTCACAATTATTTCTGATTTGATGCAAGCTGCAGCTTGTGTGACAGTTGGCATCACTGGGGAAGTGGGGCTCTTCAGTGAGCTTCATACCAGCCCTTTTATCCTTTCCATCATTCTGCATGATGGGGGTGATCCATGAAAACAGTTGTTTGTTATTCATTAATAGTACTTAACATCTTACACCTGCCAAGCTCTGTGCAAATATGAACGATAGGGGAAACCCTGCAATAGGTGGATTATTGCTCTCTCTCACACTATGTTACAAATGGAGAAAAGAGGGAGAGAAGTGTGTGACAGAGGCCATGCAATAATTCAGCAGCCAAACTAGGGTCTCAGCTCAGAAGTTCCTTGATGCCCAGCCTTGTATCCAGACTATTATATCATTTTCTCTCCTACTATTATCCTCCTAACTATAGGAAATATATCCACTCAGAAAATTTTATGATGATGGTGATCTTGGTTGATGTAGCAGGAATTGAATGGTGGCCTTCGGAGATTTAGCAAGAAGTGCTATAGATTGATCTGAAGAATCTAAGCTCCTTAGTTGGGTTGTAGCTGACTTACGCCCTTGTGGATGTTGTACAGAGAGGAACCTGTAAAACATACCCATCAGTGGAATGCAATTACAAACAAGATAGCTAACAAATTCCAATATCACTGCTCAGCGCAAGAAACTTGGGAGGAAATATCCGCAGCTGTCTCAAAACATTTTTGGAGGCTTATCTTGTAGCACAGCTGAGGTGAGGATGCCATTGTTTCATCTGACAGGGTCAGAGAGAGGAGAGAAGGGGCTAGAACTTTGTTAAAAGAAGGAGCCCAGCTAACTTACAGACAGCTCCCTAAAGAACACTTAGTTCTTTGTGGTACAGCAGACCGTCAGCAATACTCCATCACAGATCTTGAATTTTCATTGAAAATCCACAGTAGTCTTAGACATACTGGAGGAGTAAGTAGCTAACATCAAGGAAGTCAGAGGAGAAGGCTGAAGTTGTTAAACAGAAATATGATTTGGACTTTTTGTCTGAGGCTTTTCATAGTGCAAATAGACAAATGCACCAGATTTTGATGGTGAAGAATTAAAATTAGCAGGATTTATTGACTGTCGATAGTATGCTGTAGTGGCAAAGAAGAAAATTAGTCCAACAACATGGGACTGTGGGACAGGGAAAGAGCAATGCCAAGGGTAATTCATTTGTTGCATTGAAACAAATTTGTTGCATTTTGACAAATGTTCTAGCACAGTGAGTTGCAACCCTAAATGGAGTCGCAACATCAGCGGATGGGGTTGCAGGAATAGGGGGCTGTGGGTTGGAAGTGAGGGGCCATGCTGAGGAAATGGGGCCATAAATGGGGTCATGCTGAGGAAGAGGTTGGGAAGCACTGTTCTAGAGTCACTGTTGGCTTAATACCCAAATCTTGCTAGAGGGCAGTCTTTGCAGGAATGGCAGCTGGATTTTGCAAGCCTCTTTCTAAAAAAGCAAAGCTTCATTAGTATCACTGTGTCACTGTGTCCCGCATGCCTGTTGATTGAAGTCAGATCCCTGCTGATCTCATGCCAGGCCTGACACCGACTTTAGAAGAAACCTGAAAGGTTTTAATATTGCTCCCAGAAAAAAGGACTTAATCTTTTCTGTAGTCCAAATGGCGAGAGAAGGACAATGCCCATCTAAAACTGAACATCTTTATAGCTATTGGTAATAATTAAAAGAAAGAACAATCAAATGCAAGGAAGCCATGTGGAGAAAGTGTTGACAGTTCTCTGGCTTCAGATAATCCTGGAGGAAAGGGAGATAAAAAGCCAGCTGAACAATAACTTTGTTTGGACAAAATTCAAAGGTAGACTAGTTGTCTCATTGCTTCTCAAGAGAAGTTGTCTTGCGAAGTGTGCAGCATCCTGGGAGATCAGACTCTTGTATCACTGACCCAGAGGTAATTCAGGACAAGCAAAACGAGTGAAAGGTTTTTATCAATCCATGTTCAAGGTGTTGCAGTGCCTTAGCTGAACTAAAAGCCAGTGCATCTCAGCCTACAGAGTGAATTTATCCAAACAGAGCACACAAGAATTAAGGAAGAGAGAGTGATGTTAAAAGGGTATATGGGCAAGGATCTGAGGATTGAATTTAACACATTAGGATATGGACAGCTGGCCATATTCCATGAACTTAAGGAAACAGTTTTCTTTTTTTGATCATGCTTATTCTCTCTGATTGCATGTGTGAAGGACTGGGGTTTTTTTACATTCATTTTACTTTAACATTTAAAAACCCTATTAAGGCTCAGGGCCTTATTATGCTGGGGCAGTACAAATATAAAATTGAACAGCTAACTAAACTTTGAAGGCAATTGGAAGCCACAGTCCAGGTGAACTGAGGCCTTGAACAGTTTCCATTAAACCACATTAAGGATGGCTTGAAATTTGTATTGCTGGTTTTCCATTGTCTCTAAATTAGGTCCTTTTACCCCTTCGGTTCTCTTTGAGTCACTGGCAAAGCTTTTGTTAACCTGAGCAGGAGCAGGCTTTTTTGTAGAAGAGAAAAAGAGCAGGGTGGAGCCTCTTTGTAGGAGAGAAAGGGAGGAGTCAACTCCTCCACCCTGAAGTTAGATTACCTGAAATGTGGACATGGGAATCCTAATATGTGCTCCAAGTGTTACCCTCTGCTGTGACTAGGAGGTGAGAACACAACTTAAATACAAGAGTGAGTTCTCTTATTATTACAGTACCATGTGGTGCCAGAACTCCAAACTATAAACAGCTGCTCCAGAGCTGGAAACATGTCCCCACTAGTGAGATCCGTCAGCATGCAGAACATGCCTCACAAAGAAATGATTACTGAAGATATCTAAAACTAGATTGAAGTATGCATTGCAGGAGTGGACCCAAATATCAATCAGTTTTAGTCGAGTTACTTCAATTCTTTACTGCTGTTTAAAGCATGTGGGTGCAAGTTACTTTCCACTCTGGGGTTTCTGGCCAATTGCCATTTCAGCCCTCAGGTCTGCAAAATATGAGTAGCCTTGGAACAAAGCCTGTCCTAATACTTGCATGATCCAGAGTCAGAAAGGTATGGTTATACAGAACTCTGCTGGATGCTACCCAACACTGTTCCTTGGAATAGCCTTAGGGAGCCGCAAATCTCACAGGAATCCCTATCCATAACCCACATGCACTAGAAAAAAAAGGAACAACAATTAGGTAATGAGGTATACCTTCAAAAAAGAGTGGCATCCAGCATGTTATTGGGGAAATGAGGATAAGATGTCAGTACTTCCTCAAGGGTGGAGGAATATTAAGGCATTTGTGTTGTAGGAATAACATGTCTGTCGTTACTGTAACAGTAACCCTTTTGGCTAGTAGGGAGGGCTGGGGGTTCAAGAGGGCAGGACTGAATGCAGTGATGGCTGAGTCACCCAGTCATGCTGACAGTTATAAAGGAGACTGCCCTAATGATAGTCCATCCTTGACGTTTGCTTTTTGTTTTGGAATGTGAGCGCTGCTGAACTCCTGAGTTATGGAGGTAGCAGCAGCAAGGTTGATGTCCAATGTCAGTTCGTAGAGCTCTTCTTTTCCTTGCAGGTTTGGGGTGAGGTTTCCCTGTATGTCAGATGCCTATGACATAGACCTGTTTGGCCTAGCTAAGGAGAGTGCACAGGAGTTGGGTTACCTGGAATTCATCCAGGAGGGTGTATACTGCATGTTGGCAGGTCCCTCCTATGAAACCATTGCTGAAAGTCGCATGCTCCAGGTCCTGGGAGCAGATGCAGTAGGTGAGATGTGTGGGCTGGGTTTGTGGGGTAATTCAGAAAACGTTGGACATGCAGAGGAGCTATAAATAGACAGTGTCCTCATTCTGCTCCTAACACGGGATATTTCCACACTTATCCGAACTGTGGGCTCTGCCTTTACTGTTAAATTAAAAATTAAACTCAGTTCTAGTTTGACTGTTCCTAGGATTTCTCCTGCATTGTCCCAGTGTCTGTTCGAGTCCCTAGGTCCCTCTGACTTACAGAAACTTGCAGCTCTATATATTCCTGATTTGGTGACAACAGGACCCACTAAGTCCAGCTGCTAGGGTGACTCAGCAGAACAGTTCTGTATCTTTAGACAACCAGCATCCATTCAGCAGCCTATCTCCAAAATGCTTCCTTTCCTAAACATAAAGTGTATTACAAAATTGAATGGGCCAGATTCATCCCTGGACTCACCCCAGTAAACTGTGAGAGAAATGGGTTATGTGCAAAAAGCGATGAAGTGTGTTACCTCATTTCTTAAAATGCTTGAGGTCAAACGTTTTTCTTTCCCTTTTTATAGAGCTTTTCATCTGAGGGCATTGACAGATGTGCAGCTGCTTGCCATAACTCATGGTGCTTCAAAGAAAGCACTATGAGTTACAGCACCCTGTTCCCCCCCGACCCAATAGACATTCACTGTTAGGTCAGGGAGGAGGGGATCAAGCTCCATTTTGGAGCTGATCCAGCAGACAGGCTACCTGTCTGCAGCCTCCCTCCCCTAGCCCTGCCTCTTTCCCCCCTCCCCTCCCCCCACCCCACCAGCTCCAGTGCTGTCTGTAGGATGGGAGGGAGAAAAGGCAGGGGAGGGAGCTCCTGTCTGGGATTTGCCCAGCCTTCACTGCAAGTGGGAAGATTGGAGGCGCCCACCTTGAGGGGGCCTACAATCCACCCGCCCCACCCCTCTTCCTTCCAGCACAGGCTGGGCAAACCCCAGACCAGATGTCACTCCTCTGCCTTCTCCCCCTCCCAACCATATAGACGGCTTTGGAGGTGGGGTTGGGCTGCATCAGCCCAGCCCTACTCATGTGCAGGGACAAACAGAAGTTAATGAAGGTGTTCCACTTTGGAGCACCTTCATATAAACCCTCTTTAAATGAGGGTTAATTTGTCTTGCAGTTGAGCACTTTTAAAGTATTCTGCATCTGGAATTGGGGCTGGACTCGATGATCTTCCGAGGTCCCTTCCAGCCCTAATGTCTAATGTCTATGAAATCTGTAGGGCACAGCTGTAGATCACTTTCATGATGCCCATAACATGACAAATTGTTACAGGTAGCAATTGATGAGCCTTCACTAGCCTTTTGCAAGGAAGATCATTGTTATGATTCATACAGATCCTTACAGCTGAGCATTTGGTTACAGTGAAGCTTTTAACCAGCTCAGGATGCTTTGTGTCATTGTCTAAGAAGTATTTCTGTGATGTACTGAAAGAAATTAAGATGTCCCCGCACACTTTTCTCCTAAAGCCATGTGTAATAAAGCCATGGTAATATTCTTTAACCCAGAAAGATGGGGGCTGAGCAATACAAGACTTCAATACTTTTAGGATGGCTATGAAGAAGATGACGTGGCTCTATCTTGGGGAGAGAAGCAGCTCCAGAATCAAATGCAGGCCACTTATTGGCTAGTGAGGAATGGTAACCATAGTGCTGCCTAGATGTCTTTGATGCCACAAAAAGAGAAGGAGCAGCAAGAGAAGGGGGCACACTGTTTAAAAGCACTCACCTTACAATAGAAGACATTGAGAGCCCTTGGCCTTTTCAGTCTCAAGGATTTCATTCTTGATGTGAATTATTTGTCTGACCCTAAGGCATGCTGAGCTTCCTCTGTCTCCTGCTATAGGTATGAGCACAGTTCCAGAGGTGATCGTAGCCAGGCATTGTGGCCTCCGAGTCTTTGGGTTCTCCCTGATCACCAACAAGGTAGTGATGAACTATGACAGTCAAGAGAGAGCCAACCATGAGGAAGTGCTGCATACTTCTAGGATCCGTGCTGCGGCCTTGCAGAAACTGGTTACATGTTTTGTTGGCAAGATAGGCAACAACCCAGTTACTCCATGATTTCCATCCTCAAAGCCACCGACACCACTACTCTCTAGATATGACATACCAATTCATACCTCCTTCACTGCAAAGTTTAATTTGTATCAGAGTGTGTTGGAGGACAGTGGTTTGGCAGGATTCCCCTTCTGCCATCTTGCTCGCTTAGTCTTTGACCTGTGCTTCATCTGAGCAGGAGCACAGACATTTTTCTGAAATTAGGATCATTTCCTCAAAGAGCAGGACCACTCTGCTCTGTTCAGGAAAGGCAGACAGAGCATGCTAACACCCACCAAATGAAAGATGGGTAGATAAACTCCAGCAGGATCCAGATTCCAAATGCGTGTCCTGAGGTCCACTGTTTAAAAAAAAAAATCAGTTTTAACTCCTTGTTTACACTGCTCTGTATTGAGCAAACTTGGATAGATGTATTCAAAGTCCCTTACTTATGTACACATACCTCCCCATTAATAAAACATTACAGTACATGCTTGCAACAACTCTCTGCAATCCTCTATAGTTAACCCTTTCTATTCTGCTTTCACTGCTCCAACTATTAGAAATGGAAGCTTGACTTAGGGTTCACTAACTGCTGTTAATTCATTTTAGTGTCCCAGATATTGCAGGGACTGATCCGCTATCAGTGGTTGATCCAAAGCCTATAGAACTCAGTGGAGAGACTCCCTGTGGGCTTTGGATCAAGTCCTAAATACATAAAAATAGATTAGATTAAAAATTAAATCAATCTGGAACAAACACCACTGCATATTACACAGATTAAAGCTAACCTTCCAACAACTTTGAAGGTCCCTGTTTTTTTTCTTGTGCATTTAAATGAGACTTGCATTTCCTCTGTACCTGCTAGCAATCCAAAAGGGAAACTGATTTTTGTACCCGACTTGTTCTTTGTGATTAGATATCAGGCTCAGGGCCTCTTTTATTACAGTAACTTGGGAAATCTGTAGCACCTTTCACCTTACACTCTCGACTCTGTTTACAAAGTTATGTCATTGTCATCCCCGCATTATGGATGGGGAAGCTGAGGCACAGATAAGAGAAATGACATGCCCAAGGTGAGTGTGTGCATGGAATGGATATGAAGTCTGACAACTTTATGTATTATTGCAGTAGCCCTTTAATTCTACATGTAGGTGAAACAGAGGTCATCTGGTTTAGGCAACAGCACTAGCTGTACCCAAGCCAGGTGATAGCTTTGTATCCTGTGGGACAGCAAGATGATCATTACCAATGCCAGTGCTGCACTCAGATTTAATGTTATCACAGCCCCTGAGGAGATCAGCAGGGATGTTAATATTTTTGGTGGTCAAACGTGAAGTTACAGAGATGGCATCAGGAAGAAGGGGGGATATACTTCTGTTTTATTGGTCACATTTTGTGAAGGAATTCAACTGATTAGTCAAGCGCAAAAAAGAACCTTTTTCCATTCCCTAGTACCTTCTACTGGCATGTCACAGATATTTTACTGTGGGGTAAATATTCATCAGGATTAAGTATGAAGAAATTAGCATTATTCATTATTCCTGAAAGGCCATGCAGAGCACTGGATGCAGCAGAGTGAGATGGTGTCTGCGGTTATCTGGTAACCTTTTCCATTCATTTATCTGTAGGGTTTCAGCAATACCATAATAGCTAAATGCTTTCTGAATTATATGGAGGACTTCAGCTGACTTGAAACTGTGAGAGCTCTCCTAAACTGGAGGCCTCCTGATCTAAAGTGAGCAATGCCATCTCTCCTTTACAGCTTTCCATGAAATTTGTTCCTGGAAGAAAAGTGTTTCTTGGCCATGTAGCCAGCATAGTCTTCCTACTGGTTCATAGGCACAAAATGATAAGGTGGCCTGTATGGCTAGTTTGGATGTCATTAGTTTGAAACACTGCTACAGAACCCTAGTGATGCAGGTGTTACCACCAGCAGCAGAAGTAAAGGTATACAAATCCTTCACTGTTTGACTTGCTGTTCTCCTTGAAACTGGATTTGTAGAGGTTGGTGATAGGATCAGAGAGAGCTGGATTCTTTCCTTTCATATTCTATCAGTCATAAATGTGCTGCAGGCTGTCGCCACCTCCGTGACATCCAAACAACCTCAGAAGCACTCATCAGTGAGCATAACTGGTGGAATGTCAGTAATGAGTCCTGCTGTGGATGTGTAAAGGCAAACAGACTCCACCTCCCTCTCCCATCACTGTGTTGCTGCACAGCGGTAGCAGGAGTGAAAAGCAGTTAAAAATAATTTGACACTGAAGTCAGCAGATGTGACTGAATATCAAGCAGCAGCAGAGCTGCTGAGAAAGAAGGTGCAATTTTTACTTGCTCACCTTTCCAAGTAGAACAACTTTCTAATAGATGCCTTGAACAGGGTAGAAGCACTACTTCTGAGACACAGTCCTCCGTGTCCCAGAAATAGTACTTTATTGATATAAATATGGTGTAATAAATAGAAAATCTACCTGGGAGTAGAGGTCACTTGTATACTTAACTGTTGCTAGCATGCAGCTTGAGCAGCTAAAACTGGGATCTTATCAGATTTCATACATTAATCACATTATGGGTGGGACAGTGCTTGGATGGGAAGTTTCCAAAAAGCCTGTTGATGATTGAAATATAGAGTTTCCTCCTCTCAACAGTGAGTCAGTTGGAGATCATAATAGGAAAGGAAACTTGGTGGAACTGTAGTCTTTTAGCTGAGATGTAAGAGGGGTTGTGAAGTGTATACTATTGAAAGATCAGCTGGGAACTCTAACACAAATTAGATTACATGTCCTGGAAAAATTTCAGTTTGGGTGAATCTGTGCTGCTTAACTAAGATCTCTCTGCAAGTGCATTTGGATGTACTCTTCCTCACCTCCAATCTCAGCAGAGTTGCTGCATTTGGTTAAATTGCCATTAAGTTCCAGTCCAAACAATATATGTTAGCATTTCAAAGCACTCTGAGAATCTTTGAGGTGGGAAACGTAAAAATGGACAAATACAAGACATCCAAAGATAGATAAGATCTACAATTTAATAAATTAATTATTGTCATAATTACTTGCATTTAATTATATGTATTCACCAAGAAAACCTGTTTTAAAGAAAAGCCTTTCCAATAAAGAAGACTTGCATGATACTCAAGTCCTGTAAGAGGGATGGTAGGATTCTTTTCACAAAGTCCCCATCTGGATACTCCAAGAGATGTACCAATAAATCTATACAAATTTCTAGCTCTGCCAATTGTGTTACAGTGTGGTGGTTATAGTGATGATGGCCCAGGGAGTAGGTAAGAAGCTTATTGGGCCAACTTTGGGAGAGGTGTTAGACAAGCATTCTGGCACTTTGCTGTCATGGTTTGTCTTCATGACCAAATAAGAATCATTTCAAGGACTTTAAAGGAGCAATAAATGCCTTGTTCATATTTGGTTTTTTGCTTTGTAAAGTTAACAGGGTTGATTTAATTTTTTTCTGGAATTGCTGTTAATCAGATATTCCTCCTTCTATTGATGAGATGCAAAATGTTGAAATAGAATTATGTAACTGAGACACACACATGATGAAATAAAGATTGCTGAAATATTGAAAACAGGTGTTTCCATCATGTACTCATGCATCAGGCAGGTTAGCAAGGAAGAAAACCAATTCATTTAGTGAAAATCTACAACAAACCATCTGCTCTCTTCAGTCCAATGGCCAACCATGGAGGGCAGAAGCAGCAGAAGGTCTCAGAGCTCAGGATTTGGCCCCAGAGATGTGCAGCCAAAATCTGTTAATCTGAACATGGCCATTTACCATTATTATCAGTCAGACTGAAACAAAATTGTTTAAATGAAAATTTGCCCCATTTATGTTGCAAGGAACTTTTTGCGTGTCTCATTTGTCACAAGCTACCCTCAAGTGCCTTCTCAGAGTCCTAGCTTGGTTTGGAAATGTGTTTAGTGAGGAGAATCTGCTCGTTATTGTAGAACCCAGTGCTCTGTGCTCCCTTTGTTGCTTCTATGGTACTGGTTAGTTATTGAACAAACATCTCCCCAGGGATGATGCTTATATGGCTTTCAAGAGGTTTGAAGGAGCGAGGGGGAAATTTAGCACTTGTGAAAGGGTAGGCTGCTTCCATTGCTTCTGCTTGCCTACTTTTGAGTCCAATCTGTTGCCTGATGCTGGCTATAATCATCCCATTACATATCTGGATTGTGAATGCATATGCCACCAGCTTGCAGTGGATTTGAGCCAGCTGTATTGCAGGCAGCCAGTGCTCAAACTATTGCACACAATTATGTCAAGCTTGACAAGCAGTAGCCAATGCTGTTCTTGTCCTTTGTCCATATCCATGGCTCTGCCAAAGCCTTTCACTCCAAATCTGCCAAACCTGGCTGATCAGAGACTGAACTGAGTCCTACTGGTGGCTGAGTTTTGTGATCTGCTCAAGTTGGAATTACACTGACAGCAAACACATTTTCAGGGGTGCCCTCAGTGAAGATTTGAATGGAACATGAAACATATGTATCTCAGGAAATAGCTACACCTCAGAGGTAATTCATGTATTGTTGAGGCAGGCACTTAGATTTCCTGCAGCCCTGTTCCTGAGATACTGTTGGGAGAAGTCAGCAGTAAAACATATCT
>NW_017728998.1:46025675-46027113 GCF_001723915.1 Gavialis gangeticus
CTTGCGGAGACTGAAGAGATTCAGGTCCCTCAGCCTCTCCTCATAGGGCTGGCCACGGAGGCCCCAACCATATGAGTGGCTTCCTCTGGACCCTCTCCAGGTTCTCCACGTCCTTCTTGAAGTGCAGCGCCCAGAACTGGACACAGGACTCCAGCTGCAGCCTGACCAGCGCCGCATAGAGGGGGCCTTATCTGATTCATAAATTAAAACTAAGAAGAAGCATTAGAACATCAAATCTGACCTGTGTAACCAACAGGTCACCTACTCATGGGTTGGCTACTACAGCATATCAAACCAAACTCTCAGCTCTTTTAAACAGGAGATATGCCCCTCTCACTGCCAGGAGTTTTAGTCCCCATTTTTTGATATTGATATTACCCAAGACCCTCTGCAAATTGACTGAGATCCTTCTGCTTTTTATCATAACCCACCTCTCATTCTGATCTGGTGGAAGCAGTGTTTGTACCTTTAAGTTCCATGATGCTTTTCCTTAGGCTGGGAGCGCTGTAGTAGCTGCTAAAGAGACTACATTTCCCATCAAAACCTCCTTTCCTAAATCTCAGAAAGAAACTGTCCAGCAGCTGTTCTCAGCCAGCTTTGTCTTTCGTTGCAGAGGGCCCTAAAACAGCTTGCAGAACATGTTTTTTCCTAAAAGCCAGATTCCCTTGACAAGGCCTTCACTTCAGTCCCATATATTTTGTTGCTGGAACACAGAAATACTTTCAGGGGGGCATGAGAGGGGAGGGGTTTCTTCCTCACCCTTATGGCTAAGTCAAATAGCCTGAGGCTGAATCAGTTCAATTTAGGCAGCTTCCTCTAAGCTGTGTAGGCTGAACCGATAACCAACTGAACTGACATACAGTTTTCAACTGGGAAAGGCAGGGGTGGCCTGCACTGACCCAGGCCAATAGGCAGGGGGTTTCATAGTTTCATAGATGTTAGGGTTGGAAGGGACCTATTAGATCTTTGAGTCCGACCCCCTGCCCTGGGCAGGAATGAGTGCTGGGGTCAGATGACCCCAGCCAGGTGTCTCTGAGGACCAGAGACTTGAGACTGTCATGAGAGCAACCATAAATAACCAAGGATCTTCCCTTTCTCCTAAAAGATCAAGATGTGGCGGGTGAGTCGGAGGGTGTGCCCTATGAGTGAGAGTGAGTAGAAGTCAAGCTAGATGCTACAGCACATCTCCCAGCCTGCTGGCTATTGCCAGCCCAGCCAAGTGTCCTCAAACCCCTGCTCTGCCCCCACGGGGGTTAAGGAGCCCCCCGTCCAGGTGCTGGCCTACCTTGGGTGAGCCTCCCTTTCAGCAGGTTTCCCCAGCCTGGGTTTCCCAGCCCAGGCAGCCCTGGGGAGCTGAAGGGAATTGCCTCCTTTCCCTTCCTTGCCCCTGGAGGGATGGAGAAGAAGTCCTCTGGCCTGGGTGCCTACCCATACAGCC
>NW_017728998.1:46027164-46029657 GCF_001723915.1 Gavialis gangeticus
TGTTGCAAGGAACTTTTTGCGTGTCTCATTTGTCACAAGCTACCCTCAAGTGCCTTCTCAGAGTCCTAGCTTGGTTTGGAAATGTGTTTAGTGAGGAGAATCTGCTCGTTATTGTAGAACCCAGTGCTCTGTGCTCCCTTTGTTGCTTCTATGGTACTGGTTAGTTATTGAACAAACATCTCCCCAGGGATGATGCTTATATGGCTTTCAAGAGGTTTGAAGGAGCGAGGGGGAAATTTAGCACTTGTGAAAGGGTAGGCTGCTTCCATTGCTTCTGCTTGCCTACTTTTGAGTCCAATCTGTTGCCTGATGCTGGCTATAATCATCCCATTACATATCTGGATTGTGAATGCATATGCCACCAGCTTGCAGTGGATTTGAGCCAGCTGTATTGCAGGCAGCCAGTGCTCAAACTATTGCACACAATTATGTCAAGCTTGACAAGCAGTAGCCAATGCTGTTCTTGTCCTTTGTCCATATCCATGGCTCTGCCAAAGCCTTTCACTCCAAATCTGCCAAACCTGGCTGATCAGAGACTGAACTGAGTCCTACTGGTGGCTGAGTTTTGTGATCTGCTCAAGTTGGAATTACACTGACAGCAAACACATTTTCAGGGGTGCCCTCAGTGAAGATTTGAATGGAACATGAAACATATGTATCTCAGGAAATAGCTACACCTCAGAGGTAATTCATGTATTGTTGAGGCAGGCACTTAGATTTCCTGCAGCCCTGTTCCTGAGATACTGTTGGGAGAAGTCAGCAGTAAAACATATCTGCTGGTGGATCCAACTCACACGATTTTATCCAGGTCTCAGAATACTTGGTGCTTTCCTTGAAGCCTCAGCTGCTAATGGTAATAAGTTATAGCAGAACCTCAGCTTTCATTTTTTTTAAAGTTTAGTAGTTACGTCTGTGGATAAAAGCATGAAAACTGGAGCACAACCTGAAGGCTCAAAAAGCAGAAAAGAAAAGAGAGGAACCCCATAGCAATGACTCTATTTTTGAGTTAATGATATTTTATTTTTAAAAATATCTTATGATCTTGGGGGCCTGACTACTGATTTTTCAATATTTAGGATTGGCGACACCATGGATGTTTCCTGGGAGTGGATACAATCAGTAAATTCCTTTACCAGCTAGGCTTTAACCCATCCTAGAGGAGCCCTGGCACTTCTAAGCCAGCTTCACACCCCCTGGCATTGGTGACATGGTAGCAGCTTGTGCTACTGTGCCCATGATCCAGTCAGGTTCAGATGCAAACCAGTCAGTCCAGTCATAAGCATCTGACATTTCATTTGACTTGTTCATCATTACACAGCACGTGTTCCTGGAAACAGGATCTTCCTCATGGAACAGGTCATCAAGTTCTGCTGCTTTCTGTCTACCTTAAGCTATAGATGATCTTATGCCTGTTTCATCATGGTGGAAAGTACTATTTCCACACTTTTTTTTCTGTGGAAAGTATTATGACATCATAATTATCAGCAGAAGTCCCTGATAATACCAGTTAAATTGTTTTTAAGCAGAAATCCTCACTGCAAAACAAACCAAAAAAACCAGTGAGATCCAGCTTCCCATACACTTTGCAAGTTTTGATTTATCAGAGATTCACTTTCACATGAGATTCACTGTTCCAACTTTTGTAGAACATAAAAGTAAACTGAAAAGGTTTTTTAAAAGGTAGTTGCAATATTCCAACTCAGTAAGAGAGCATATGTATCATCTTCAAAATGATCAAAGTTCCTTTTGACACTCCTCTCTGCCAAAAATCTGCATTTGAATTAAAGGGGCGGGGGGTAAGTTCTCTTTTTAATTTTTCACTGGAAGGATTTAATACCTTGGAAGGAATTAAACCCTTTACTGCAATGATGAATACATAAAATAACAAAAAGGTGGGACAATACATCTGAGATAAAAAAAGAATAAGCAAGGGCAGTGGGCTGAATTGCACTCATTTAATTTAGCCACATAAAAGCTGCAGATGAAGATTTAGAGCTGGATCTCAACATGCTTAAAACTGGACTCATATTTAAGCATGTTTTTGAACCAGCTCCCTGGGCAGATGACTTCACAAGCAGAGCAATGAAAAATTATAACTTTAAAAATCTCAAGACAATTTTTGGTTTAATATCCATAGCATGCACCAACTGTATGTGGATGGATGTGTTTTATTGGCCCTTATAGAATCATAGAGTCAATGAATGGGAAGGGACCTGGACAGATCATCGAGTCCGACCCCTGCCATGGGCAGGAAGGAGCACTGGGGGTAGCAGGGGTCATAAGACCCCAGCCAGGTGCCTATCCAATCTCCTCTTGAAGATTTCCAGGGAAGGTGAGAGCACCACCTCTCTGGGAAGCCTATTCCAGGCTCTGGCCACCCTTACCGTGAAGTAGTTCTTCCTAATATCTAACCTAAACCTATCCTCCCTCAGCTTGTGGCCATTGTTCCTGGTGACTCCAAGGGGGGCCCTGGTGAACAGACTTTCCCCGAGT
>NW_017728998.1:46029796-46038249 GCF_001723915.1 Gavialis gangeticus
GTTCCATGATGCTTTTCCTTAGGCTGGGAGCGCTGTAGTAGCTGCTAAAGAGACTACATTTCCCATCAAAACCTCCTTTCCTAAATCTCAGAAAGAAACTGTCCAGCAGCTGTTCTCAGCCAGCTTTGTCTTTCGTTGCAGAGGGCCCTAAAACAGCTTGCAGAACATGTTTTTTCCTAAAAGCCAGATTCCCTTGACAAGGCCTTCACTTCAGTCCCATATATTTTGTTGCTGGAACACAGAAATACTTTCAGGGGGGCATGAGAGGGGAGGGGTTTCTTCCTCACCCTTATGGCTAAGTCAAATAGCCTGAGGCTGAATCAGTTCAATTTAGGCAGCTTCCTCTAAGCTGTGTAGGCTGAACCGATAACCAACTGAACTGACATACAGTTTTCAACTGGGAAAGGCAGGGGTGGCCTGCACTGACCCAGGCCAATAGGCAGGGGGTTTCATAGTTTCATAGATGTTAGGGTTGGAAGGGACCTATTAGATCTTTGAGTCCGACCCCCTGCCCTGGGCAGGAATGAGTGCTGGGGTCAGATGACCCCAGCCAGGTGTCTCTGAGGACCAGAGACTTGAGACTGTCATGAGAGCAACCATAAATAACCAAGGATCTTCCCTTTCTCCTAAAAGATCAAGATGTGGCGGGTGAGTCGGAGGGTGTGCCCTATGAGTGAGAGTGAGTAGAAGTCAAGCTAGATGCTACAGCACATCTCCCAGCCTGCTGGCTATTGCCAGCCCAGCCAAGTGTCCTCAAACCCCTGCTCTGCCCCCACGGGGGTTAAGGAGCCCCCCGTCCAGGTGCTGGCCTACCTTGGGTGAGCCTCCCTTTCAGCAGGTTTCCCCAGCCTGGGTTTCCCAGCCCAGGCAGCCCTGGGGAGCTGAAGGGAATTGCCTCCTTTCCCTTCCTTGCCCCTGGAGGGATGGAGAAGAAGTCCTCTGGCCTGGGTGCCTACCCATACAGCCCAGTGTGGAGGCACCAGGGAGCCCCTGCCTTGGGTCCCCCAACCCCTTACCTTAGCTGCTCGAGTCTCAGGGATAGCCCAGGGAACAGAGGGAAATTTCTCTTTTCCCCGGCATTAGTTTTGCCTCAGACTCACAGCACCTAAGGCAAAATTGGCTGGGGAGCAACAGGAGAATTTCCTTCTACTTCCTGAAGTTGCCTGAGACTTGCAGTGGCTGCGGCAAGCAGCTCTGCCTTCTGGAGGGGAAGAATTCCCTTCAGCTCCCTGGGGCTGGGGGACCCTTAGCTGGAGTGGGGGGAAGCCCCCTAAGGCAGGGGCTCCCTGTGCCCTGATGCTGGGCTGCACAGGCAGGCACCCAGCCTGAAGAACTCCTCTCTCTCTCCTGCGGCAGCTGTTGAAGCAATCAGCAGCTGGGAAGGGGGGGGGGGTTGGGAGAGGGCTGCCAGGGGCTGAAAAGCCCCTGCCACATGGGTTTTCCCTCCCCCCATGTGCTGGGTAGACCTGGGCTAGAGTGGTCTGGGGGTTGCTTCCCCTGCCCTCCATCCATACAGGCTGACTGACACAGGCAGGAAGCAGGCTAAGGAGCAAAAGGGCAAGACAGTCCCTACTCCACTGGAGCAGGTGGCATAGCCTAGGGCTGCAAAGCATCCTGGGATGCTGGAGGACTGTGAATTAACTTGAACCAGAAAGGGGTCTGAGACACAAGTTCCATAAACTGGTTTGGCCTAAATCAGTTAAGTCTGATATTACATCTAATCAGGTTTATCCTAAACCACTTTTGGTAATTTTGAAAGCAGTTTATGTGTACTGAACTTATATTTTGTTACAGGTTTAAACCAGTTTCTGATCCCTTAAAACTTGTTTATGTGCAACTTCTGTCCCTAGCCTACGAGACTGATACTCTAATGTTATGAGCACAAGTGAATGACATGGTCATCCCAAACTCATGATGCTGTTAGCTCCACACCACACCACATTCTCTCACATAGAGAAACCACCATATTTGTACCTGCACATGCACACATTGTGTTGGGATGCATTTGCACTTACTGATTGTCATTTCCCTCTCATATTGCATTATCTCTTTGGACAATGAGGATTCTTGCCATCCCCTGGATACCTGGCAGTGCCCAGCCACTCTGCATCTATTTCCATGGAAACCAGCCTGAGTGCTCAGAAGTGAGCTGCGTAGTTCTAGGCCTCATCACCACAAGGTGAGAGCATCTTCACTGGTACAAACAGCAGACAGGTCTGACCTTTTGAACATGTCAAAATCAGTTTAAAAAAAAAGAGCTAGAGGAAGAAAAGAGAGGAAGGGGGATGGGAAGGAAATCCTGAGCTGGGAAAAGGAAGCAGGCTCAGTTTCTTATGAGCTCCAAGACCTGCCTCAGGAAAGGAAGTCCTGACAATTAGTAAGTGGAGATGAATTCAGGAGCAATGGCCTGCAGCTCCTGCAGCTCCCTGTTCTACCAGACAACATCTCAGCAGAGAGGCCTCCCTCCTTCCCCACACAGCAATATGATCTCACAGGAGATGGTCAGTGCATTGTACTGGGAAGGGAAGAGGGAAATGTCTGGGATTAGGGCAGCAAGGCTGTCTTTGGAATCAACTGTGTTGACTGTGGATAATTAGTAATCATGAGGCCCTGGAGGTAAATGCTGAGGAGCAACAGTGCCTACACAAATTATGCCATGCAGTAGTGGGTTTCAGACAGTGGTATTTTTGACCATCAGTGGCCCAAACTCCCATGGACTGATTTCTGTGAAGTTACAGCTGGAGCTAAGAAGAAGACTTGATTCATGATGAATTTTTTCTAGGTAATGCATTTACTGCTATCTCTCTTTTTAAATTTCAAACATTTCATTTTGCAAAAAATCTTGATTTGTTTTGTACACAGGCAAAACTCATGGTGTCTTCAGTGGCCCTTTTACTTGTGTATGGAGCAAGAAGTGATGGCCTCAGAATGTAAACCCTAAGTTTACCTGCAGGCCTCAATGATTTAGGAGAACTCTGTGTAGCAGCTCCTCAGTCAGTATACTCCAGTGGACTCATTGATGCCAAAGAACCCAGCCTGCAGGTGAGGAGATATCAAAGGGATGGCTTCCCAGTAGTAAGGTACCCTGACCAGAGACTAGAGACATGCATGAACGAATACAAATATGTTGACACCAGTGTACCCCAGTGGACAGCCTAAGCCTACAGTCTTCAGGATGTTTAGTCTGGCCACACGCAGTGGCCAATTTTGGATGTTCTGAAGAGTGATGAGTCTTTCCTTTCCCAGCTGTACAAACAGGCAATGTAATGCCTTGGGCTGTGAGGTGATGCTTTCCTCTCATCACAGAGAGGATCACAGCCCTGCAGCAGTTTTTGATGTGACTAGCAGAGCTGTTAATGTTATTCCCAATTTTTAGCAATACCCTAACTTGTGGTAATTCAAAGCACTTTATAAAGAAGTGTCGTTACCCCAATGAAAAGTAGATTAATTCATGTGTTAGACATGGGGAAACTGAGGCACAAGGGCTCAAGGATGGCTTCAGATTGATTGGTGAGTCAATGGTACAAGCAGGACACACACTTGGTTTTTATGGTACTCTATCTCAGGACTGATCCTCAAACCTGTTGCTCCCTGTCTCCAAGCCCTTTCACAAATCCTTCCCATCTCTTAGCTATTTCCCTGAGGTGCTAAATGCAACAGGGTTAATGAAAAGCTGTTTCTTTGGGCTGGGACAGCATGGATGGAGAATAAAGATGAAGGGAATGAGCTTCAGTGGAGTTGAGCTGGATAACAAGGCAGGCATGTGGCACAAAAATGACAGAAAGGAATAGGCTCATTCACCCTTCTCACCCAGCCCTTCACAGCAGAGGCAGAGACAAAAGAAAGATTGCCATCAATAAATGACTTGGGATGGGGCAGTCCCAACTAGTAGAAGAGGGACCATCTCACTGAGTAAGACCCACCAGCATTGTCATTAATTGGTATCATTAATACATTTATTTTGAGAAAGCAAGCCCCTGGGAGTCTGGGTCATGACTCATTGGCATGAGGCAGACTACAGGTACAGAACAAATAGCAGCACTTTGTGCCACAGAGCTTCTAGTTGAGATGGCTGGAAATTTTCTGACAAAACAATATCTGAAAATACCCATTTACTAAGCCCCAAACTTCAACCTCTTTGAGCAGCTGCAGAGCCCAGAGAGCTTCCAGTTCAAGAGAAATTTAAACTAATCTCAGTCTGGGTCCAATTTGAACTGACATCAAATTAAACAACCCTGAAATTTCTCACAAGCCAGCTTTGCTTCCCATCTGGCTAGAGAGGCGAGAGATGTGGGTGGTGGATTTTGGTACCAAAGCTGACTGGTCTCATTGTCTTCAGCCCTGCTCCTCCTCTTTCCCCTTTGAGTCTGTCTGTCCCCACCATCCTGGCTACAGTATTTCCTCAAGCGGTGGAAGGCAGTGGGCTGTTGATCCCCGCTGCATGTGCTGACTCACAAATTATGCTGAGACGACAGCCTTCTCGGTTTTTGTTTCAGTTCCCTTCAAGAGGTCTCTGATCCCACAAATGACCCATTTGCCTTGTGCTAGACAGGAGCTCTGGAAACTCCCTGCTCACCAATGTGCAGCAATAACCTCCTTTTAAAACAAAGCACAGTGCAAGACTCATCACAGTGAGCCATGAAAACCAGAACAAAGCATTACGAGAGGGAATGGCTACCATTAGCTGAAATAGCCTCAGGGCTAACTGGCATCCAGCAGCCTCACAAAGAAGCCAAATTAAAGGATGGGGCTGAGATGATCAGTGTTTACTCTTGCTGCCTGACTTCTCCTGGGCTGGTACTATGCTGTATGCAGGATGCAGATAATGCAGGAGAGACCACTATTAATGTCAGTTCAGAGCTAGCAATGACTTTTCACCCTTTGACCATGGAAGAATTTTCTACTGGAGGAATAGGAAGTGAGAGCAAGCGAGAAGGAAAAAAACAGGATAAGGTCCCTTGGTGAGAGCGGAAAGCAGGAAAATAAGACGGGATCCCCAGAAGAACAATGAATCTTTCCAAGAGGTCCTGGGGATTCTACACATGACAGGAACTTATGGAGCAAACTATAGCAAGTCAGTGCTAATGGGAATCACTCCCAAGATGGAAGGTCAGAGTCTCATTCTCAGGCTCCCTTCAACCACTCGGTGCCTACTCATGGTCCTCATTACATAGAGTTAGGGAAAAAGGTGTAGGTAGGTATAAACAGTACTCAGGCCCAGATGCAGTGCCAGCTTTTACTTTATAGGTTCTCTCTTCCAGTGATAATAGGAAGTGCCCACAGAAAGGGCACTTCACTTTTATTGGGCAGCTAACCTAACTGGGATCAAAAACTAACATTTGAGTTTTGCCCCCCAAGGCCCTCCTTACTATTGCATAACACACCTAAAGGTAGGTCATCACCAGTGGGTTTCAAACCTGGGGCCTCCACAGCTTTAAGGCATGAGCTGCTACTGTCTGCAGGATAAACCCTGGACTCTGTAGCAGGTTCTTCAACCTATATATACCAGGTAGCACTAGGGAGAGATGAAGTACCACCTGGTGGGGGTGTGATTTATATTTGCCATCATCATGGTCATGAAATGCCTCCCTAGCATTTCAGTGCTGCTCCCTGTAGCTAGGATGGAGCATTCTGTGAGGAGGGCCTGGGCTTTATGGGTAATGTACCACAAAAACAAGTCAGGCTGGTAGGTTTATTTTTTCCAAGCCCCCACCCAAGCTAAACTGTTGAAGCCTCTTGACAAGGAAAGGAAGATGGGATAGTGGGAGAGACATTGATAGGGAGAGGCAGAACATCCTCCCAATACCGTCTATGTCCCCCAGTCAAGGAGAGTCTTGACTAAGGTTACCCGAAATAGCAAAGAATGTGTAAAGTTTCAGGGAGAACAGATGCATAGAGACTTCTCTTGTTTTGACCCCCTTCCCCAACTTCTAGGTACCTTCAGGTGAATAAACAGTATTTTGTTTGAAGAGGCTCTTTTCAGTTGCTTTTAATCAGCTGCTGATCAAAATCTTCCAGAAGAAAGATCTTGCAGGTGCCAAACACTTTGGGCCCTGTCCATTTATCACAGGTGGCAATCAGGGCAAGCGCTCCAAGAGGCAGCCTGAGAGTGGTGGGACTACGTGGTTCCAGCCAGAGAGGTGAAATGCTAGCAGTCTGTTCCTAGAGGGATGCTCTTGGAGAGAAACAGGAAAGAGATCCAGAGCACGCTGGCCCTGGAACTGTGATAGAAGTAAAAGCAGGTGCCTGCAAAATTTAAACCAATGTAAAACTAGTGACACTGTGTGAAAAAAATCCCACCATGAACAAAGAGATACGTGAGACACTGGCCATTGTGTGTTGTGGGCCCTTCTGTGCCTGCTCTGTAGAGTCTGTTATAGACCCGGTCGCTCTAGTCCACACTCAAGAGAAGTGGTCAGCAACATTCTCCAGTGGCAGTCTGGAATGACCCAGCTCAGGTCCAAAGTGGGCCAGTGCTAGGACCCAGCTGCCATCACCAGCACCACCATTTCTCCCCAGCACCCTGCCACAGCATGGTATGGACAAAGCTCCCTGTTGCCTGGCTATGGCCCAGATAAAGCACCCCACTGCTGAACATTGCTGAAGTCCCCTAACTCCATGGGCCCAAGCCAATAGCTCTGTGAGCCAGATCCAGTCTGCAGGCCATAGTTTGGCAAACCCTGCTCTAGATATTCTCATGTTCTCATCAAGGGGGGGGTGGGATCTGTAGTTTGCTTCCTTATACTAGTGGTAGGCATCACACAAACCAGGATACTAATCCATGAAACAACACCCAGCTGGGCTGGCTGTAGGGTAGTACTTTGCTCATCAGAGCAGTCTCCTACTTGCCATCCATAGATGTGTAGAATTTTGTGGTCAAATCTTTTAACCCAATTGTAGCAGGACAGGCCCCAGGAGTGGCTGTGATGCCATCTAGCAGCTGCATAAATCCTGCCCTGCTCACTTAGTCCAGCTTATTAGGGTGTCACCCTGCTGCCTTACCTGCTATGACGGAAAAAATAAAAAGGGGAGGCTGTCCTCAGAGGCTGATGGGCTCTGGGTGCTCTTTCTAGACTTCTACTCCTACTCCTCCTCAGACTCACCCCAGACAGCTTGATCCAGGGCTCCAACCTCACCACACAGTCTCTTGGCCTGGGGCTCTGACCCCTGCTGACCTCAGTTACTCTCTGGGGCTCTGACCCCTGTAAACATCAGTCCTCCCTCTGGGGCTCTGATCCCTCTGGACACTGGCTCTCTTTGTAGGGCTCAGAGTCCAGTCCAAATTGCTTTAAGGGCTAAAACTGTGGCCTCTGTCCTCCCTGATAGCCATGCCTATGCCTCGCAAGTGTTACTCTCTCAACATCCTTGCTATTTGTAGGGACCTCAACCCTCTTGGCTTTCGTCCATTTATCCTGGCTGTAGGTCTCCAGACCTGGCCTTTTTGTTCTGTTATCTGGGTTCTCCTCTCTTGCAGCCCAGGCCAGCAGGAATTCTAGCCACATTGGAAGTCAAGACCAAACTGAGCTCTCTGATTGAAGGGCCAGGCTTTTAGGAGCCTGGGTACAACCCCTTTTGGGTCACAAAGCCCTACCGTTGGCCAGAGGTTTCTAATTAGCCAAGTACTCAGCCTGCACTCAGACATTGTGGCTTAAATGACTGAGTGGCAGCCCCTGCCCTCTCCCCTCTGCACTTTAACCTCTTGTAGTTTTCCCTGACTGCATGGTACTCTGCAGCTGGCCCTTGCCCAGCTACCAACCCACTTGCAACTCTTTGCTAGCTTCTTTTCCCCTCAAGCAGCAGGTGTTAGGGGTCCCTGCTACATCAACTCAGTTCAGCTCTGACTCCACCTTAGCTCTCATAAAAGACCCTTTAGACACACATATCAGACTAGAGTGATCAGTTTGAAGGTGTGCTCTGCTGTTCTCTAAGGCTGGAAAGAGAGCCGCTTGGCTCTGTCTCAAGGAGCTGCAGAGCTTATGGAGGTTCTCCTTTTGTTCAAGAATATGGCACCTGTACCTTTTGGAGAAGGGGAAGCAAACTCTATCCCCATCCTGGCCATAAAACTCTAAAAGACCATTGTGTGAAGTACAGAGACAGTCATAAAAGTCCTAGACTTGTGAAGATATTAAGTTCATTGCTGATACCTTCATAGCAGCTGCTCGCTAGTGATTATTTTTCTGTTCTGCATACATATGAACTTTTCTATATTCCTTTAATCTTTAATTAACTACTTACACTGGTCAAACCTCCCCTTTGGATCTGGGTTTCTTTTTCCTGTAGCCATGGCAACACTTTTCCCCCCCCAGGCAGGCTTTACTAGAACTAGTGACAGACTCCAGGTTTCTCTTGTTTGCTCAGGTCTGGAAATTTTCCTGTAATTCTGAAGCTGACAGGATGTGAAAAAAATCGACTAACAAATGGACTTGATGTTAATTGTTTCTGGGTGGTCTGGG
>NW_017728998.1:46043249-46044563 GCF_001723915.1 Gavialis gangeticus
TCTGAAGCTGACAGGATGTGAAAAAAATCGACTAACAAATGGACTTGATGTTAATTGTTTCTGGGTGAAAAATACTTCTCACAGATAGCTTGCTTCCAATCCCAACTTTTATACATAAACTTTGTTTTCCTTGACTGCAAATACATTCCAATAGGGATTTCAAAGACTTAGAGCACTTAATCTTTCCTTTCATTCACAGCTACATATATTTATGAGTTAGAGGGGCTACCTCTAATTTACACACATAATCATAGAATTATAGCAAATTAAGGTTGGAAGGGATATCAGGAGGTCATCTAGTCCAAACCCCTGCTCAAAGCAGGATTGGCCCCAACTAGATCATCCCAGCCAAGGCCCTGTCTAGTCAGGTCTTAAAAGCCTCCAAGGATGGAAATTGCACGACTGCTCTGATAACCTGTTCCAGTGCTTTACTACCCTTCTTGTGAGAAGGTTCTTCCTAATATCTAACTTAAACTTCTCTTACTGCAACTCAAGACCACTGCTCCTTGTTCTGTCATCTGCCACCACTGAGAACAGTCCAACTCCATCTTCTTTGGAACCCCCCCTCAGGTAATTGAAGACTGCTATCAAATCCCCTCTCAGTTTTGTCTTCTCTAGCAGGGGTGGCACCAGTCTCTTCCCAGTGGGGGGAGCTGGTCGGGGGCTGGGCTGAGCCCAGCCCAGAGCAGCGTGTTTCTGCAGGCAGCAGGAGGGCGGACTCAGCTGCACGGGGTGGGTGAGCAGAGGCAGCAGCATTGGGAGGGATGGCTATGGCAGAGCTAAGGTAAATTTTGGGGAGACTATAGCCCCCCCAAGCTCCACCCCCAGCATTGTCCCTGTTCTCTTGGCCAGCACTTCACAATCTGTGGGTCACAATTCAAAAGTAGGTTGCAAGAATATATGAAAGGGTCTCGTAGTTTCATAGTAGGGTCAGAAGGGACCTGAGCAGATCATGAAGTCTGACCCCCTGCCATGGGTAGGAAAGGATGCTGGGGTCAAACGACCCCAGCAAGGTGTCTATCTAGCCTCCTTTTGAAGACCCCCAGGGTAGGAGCAAGTACTACTTCCCTTAGAAATTGGTTCCAGATCCTAGCTGCCCTGACCATGAAGTAGTGCCTCTTGATGTCTAGCCTGAACTACTCTCAGTCAACATTATGGCTGTTATTCCTAGTTTGTCTCAAACAAACTGAAAATGAATCCACAAATTTAAAAAATAGATTCTCCTTTAAAGGAGAAAAACAAGGGAAATGGTGGCTTTTCCTCTGCAAGCTATCAAAGTTCCAGCCTGTAAGCAAGTGCTTGGGGCTGCTTGGG
>NW_017728998.1:46045168-46045874 GCF_001723915.1 Gavialis gangeticus
GGGGCCCCCCCCCACCCCACACATACCCCACCCTAGCCCACACAGCTACCCCCTGCCCCATACACTGGAGCTGGGGCCTGGGGTGGGGGTAAGCAAGTTGGGAGTGAGGGGCATGGGGTCGGAACAGGCCATCCATGTTTACAAATGGGTCCTGGTACAAAAAAGTTTGAGAATCACTGCTCTAGACTAAACGGGCATTTATACACATACTTTTTGGCAGATTTGCTCTTGCTGAACCCATGCTGACTGTTCCTAATCATCTGCTTCTCCTCCAAGTGCTTAGAAATGGATTCCTTGAGGACCTCCTGCTTGATTTTTCCATGGACTGAGGTGAGGCTAACTTTTCTGTAGTTCCCTGGATCCTTCTTCTTCCCTTTCTTAAAGGTGGACACGTTTTCAGTTGTCCGGGACCTCTTCTGATCTCCATGAGTTTGCAAGGATAATGGCCAGTGGCTCTGCAATCACATCAGCCAGCTCCCATAGTACCTTTGGATGCATCTCATGCAGCCCCATGGACTGGATGCTTATCTTGCTGGGGTGATCTGACTCCATCTGACTTCCTGCCCCGATGATCTTGCAAGGTCCGTTCGAGCCCTAATGTCTATCAAATCAATTAATTCTATTACTTTTACACATCCAGCTTTTCTAAATTGTCCCTAACTTGTTCTTTCATAGTTTCATAGTTTGTAGGGTCAGAAGGGACCTG
>NW_017728998.1:46046444-46051545 GCF_001723915.1 Gavialis gangeticus
CCTCCCTTCTAGCGTGCCCACATCCCCCTACATCTTGGTATCATCAGCAAATTCACCACTGTTGGCTGCTCAGCTTCTCCCTAAACTGTGCTACCTGATGTATTAGTCTGGGAGCTGTCCTTGCCTGTGAAGACTGAGGTGAAAAAGGCATTGAACTCTTCAGCCTTTTCTGCCTCCTCTGTCACTAGGTTGCCCCCCCTTAAAAGTTGCTGACAATACTTGTGGATACCCTTCTTGTTACCCTTCACGTCCCTTTCTAACTGCAACTCCAATTGCTCTTTGGCTTTCCTGGGTTCATGCCTGCACACCTGAGCAATACTCTTACACTCCTCCCTAGTTGTTTGTCCAAGTTTCCACTTCATAGTACAATCCATTGTATCCAAAACATTCTGACCTGTTGTGGTCTAGACTTTTGAGTTCTTTGGAACAGAAGAATTGTTCTCTTATTTTTGCATTGTCAAAAAGCACATGAAAGCAAAGAGCTGGCATTTTATGAGAGGTGCCTTGAGTCCAAAAATTTTGAGAACCACAGCTCTAAGGTAATAATGTTAATCTTCAACCTGGATACAAGCTGACCATTCCTTAATGTCAGGGAGACCTCTGTAATATTGCATAGGTGTCTGTGTAACAGGGTCCTGACTGAAACCCTGTTACTGGAGAGATTCCGGCAGCTGGAGGTGATTACGGCTGGCGGGGGGAGAGAAGCCCCATGCTCGCTGAGAACCAGTGGGACCCGGCACCGGGGTATATGAAGGCAGAAGAGGCCTGAGGGAGATGCCTTCAGGCACCACAGGAGAAGAGGGCCCCGCTACAGACCCTCGCCAAGGAGGATCAGAAGAGAGGATCCCAGGCGACAGGGGCCAATGCGGACCCAGTAAGAACCAAGCCCCAGGACTGGTAACTCCACCGTGCCATTTACTCAAAGTTCCCGGCAGCAGCAGTGAGTCAGAGGGGGTGGAGTCCCAGCACAGGAAAAACTGCTGAGAAGTAACTTGGGAACCAGTGTGGTGGAGGCCACCTGCCCAGACTCTGAAGAGACAGGGACCCAGCACCCCGAACCTGAAACCAAAAAGGGGAGTAGGGTGAAGAAACAGGAACGTCCAGATTCACCGCACCCACATTGGGCCCGGCAGGGGAACCGGGCGTCACCCTAACAAACCGCTAACAATATAATTAGTGGCAGGAAATTGAGACGCGACGCTGTACGTACCAGCCAGGCTAAGCTGGCGGAGATCCTCCTCTTCGGAGGGCAGGGGACCACAGAGACGAGTCTGACTGTCGGCTCCCTCTCCAAGTTTACCAAGAAAGAGCAATAAAGCACTTATATATTGAAGTCCAATCCAGCATGATCCTTCCGAGGGTGCTGACCAGTGTAACATCTCTTTCCTCCCTATTTATTTAATAAGATCAAAGTCGTGGCAGACGAGAACAGAGGGATTGAGGCCATAGCCTGTATGGACTCGCTGACAGTCTGCATAAGGACATTCCTGGTGTGTTTGGTGCTGAACACCATCAGACATAGGACAGTGGACCAGGAGGACCATATAACTAATCTAATACAGTTGATCTATTATGTCTAGGGAGCTTTCACCTAACATGGCTCCTGGATAATGGTGGCTATAACTGCAGTGACAGGTTTACTTTCCAAGCAGGAGAACTGAAACCAGGGAATCACTCCCACTTCCAGTTCTTATAACAAATGTAAGGGACCACAGTAACAGGAATTAAATCCCACTGCTATAAGGCAGGCATCGGCTATGCTACCCATCAGTCAAGGGAAAGGACCTCTTCATCAGCCCTTCTACGTATTCAGATGAGAATAAATTTGGATTAGAGCAGAATCTGGTTGGCAGCAGACTCCATTTCCCAGCTGCCCCTGTGCAAGGCTGGGGCTGGTCTCCATGGAGACCCCAGCCTCAACTACACAGGAAAGCTCAAGGCTGGGGTTGCCATGGAGACCAGCCGCAGCCGCATTGGCAGCACATGCAGCAGAGCTGACGGGGCTGCTCCAGAGCTGCTGGGAACTCACAATGAAGGCAGTTTGCCCCAGAACCAGGACAGAGCTGTGATCTGTAGCCTGCACCATCTGGGCAAGGGCACATGAACAGGGGATCGCGGCTCTGCCCCTGCTCCAGACCAGGCTGTACCTGCTGCAAGGAGATGGGGCAGAGCCATGATCCCCTATCTGTGAGCCCCTGCCCGGAGCATGCAGGCTACAAATCGCAGCTCTGCCCTGGCTCTAGAGCAAGCTGCCCCATTGCAAGATCCCAACAGCTCCAGAGCAGCCCCTGTCCTGCTCTACCGTGCATGCTGCCAGCAGGACTGTGGCTGGTCTCCATGGCAACCCCAGCCTTGAGCTTTCCCATGCAGCTGGGTTTAGGGTGTCCATAAAGGGGCTGCTGAGAAATGGAGTCCGGCTGGTTGCCAGATTGGCTGTTTTTCCTACCCCTGGCTTAGTGGCACTTAGGAGTAGGGCTTTGAATGCAAAGGATTACCTCACTGGGGTGGCTCTGAGGCCCAAAGTCTTCCTTTTATATCAATATTGTGCATGCACCATCAGGTTAATATGAGCATTTCTAGGAGCTGCTTCAGGAAGCAATGAGTTCTGTGCAGAACAGCATATGTGTAACCCGGGCGGTACTTCAAGAGGTACCCCCTCTCCAACTGAAGGGATCAAAGCAGGTGCACAAGCACTGTGGGAGGTGTAGGGACTCTCCACCCCCTATAGAGCAGAGCCAGACCACCAATGGGGACTTAACCATATACCTTTTAATGAGAGAACAATACTGGGAACATAACCAGTATAAACCAGGGGGTATAGGGGACACTACAATGCCCCAAGGGGGCAGGATTCAGCAAAGGTTAAACACTCACAGTCATAGACATATTCAGTCCAGCTGACAAAAGACAGGGTTAACAAAAGATAAAACACAAACAGCAGAACAAACAATACTGATTGGTGAAATATAAAAGGCACAAAATACAAAATGTCAAATGACAAGAAATATAGGGCCTGGGTACCTGGGGGGGAGAAAGCACAATGGCCCTTTCCACTGCAAGAATAATTTCTCTTTGTTATCTCGCTCACCCCAACTGGGACTTGAATGTAGCTTTTCAACACGGTAGGCAGAGATTCTACCACACAGCCACCAATGCTGTTATTAGTCTAAGCTGCTAGGGGTCTTGACCTTCCTGGACCCTTGACCTTCACATTGAGCTGCCTGGCCTCTTACTGGAGGAGCTGGAAGCAGAGCTGGGAACCTCTCAGATCACTGTTCAGATCTTTGCCGGAGCTGGGGAGCCTCTCCTGCCGGCCACACACCACACTCCTTAGGGTCCAACTGCTGCCTGCAGATCCCGCTCCTTCAGGCTCTTCTGGGGCAACTGCTCCCACCCCGCTGGCTCAGCTCTTGTCAGCTCTTTGAATCTCCTTCCTTGTGGTCCCTCACTGGTCTCTTCTCTGAGTCAGCTGTGCTGCCCCTTTTATCCCCCTCCAGGTAACCCAAGGGGCCAATCAGGGGACATGGAGGGTGAGTCTCTGGGGCCTGATTGGTGAGGAAAGGGAATCCCAAGTCCTCCAATCATCTTTTGCCCTTTCAAAACCCCTGCGCATAGTCACTGCCAGCTAGCCCATCACATATGAAAGACTAACAACCACTCTGTCCAAACAAGTCTGTTCTGGATCTCTGTAGCCAGGGGACTGCTCTGTACCGCAATGACCTCCATTCCCACTTCCCTTCTGGTGGCTGGGCTGACCAATGTCACGTGGCTCACAGTTCTACTAATGCAGCTTCTAACCAGAGGCTGTGCACCCGCAAATCAACACTGGGCCTGTGTTTAGTGAGCTCAGTGGCAAACCAAACCTGCCACTGAAGGACTCTAATGCTTCACCAGCACTCAGACCACAGGCAACTCAAAGGCTTCTCTCTGCTCAGCAGGCTTCCCTTCCAACTCCAGTTCACATTCCAGCTTCTCCTGCTCCTTCCCTGCATTGCAAACCTGTCCCTCTCCTGCTCTCTGTTCCTATCAACCTCAGCCTGTTTCCTAGACATCTGTTCATGTCCTATTTTAGAAGTCAAGACAGCAGGCAAACTAACCAGCCTTCAGCTGGCCCTGTTGCCTGGATGAGCCTGGCTGCTAGCAGCCTGATTACCCCCAGCTGGCCCCATTAAGTTTTGGGGTGTGACTGCTCCAGTATAAATAGCAGCCCTTGGGGTGCTCAGTGGTGCACTTAATAAGACAGTTTTCCGCTGGTGAGTCATAATTTCATAGTTTCATAGTAGCTAGGGTCATGAGGGACCTGAACAGATCATCTAGCCTGACCCCCTGCCACAGGCAGGAATGAATGCTGGGTTCACATGACCCCGGACAGGTGATCATCTAATCTCTTTTTGAATTTGACCAAGGTAGGGATGAGGACCATTTCCCTGGGAAGTTGGTTCCAGATTTTGGCCACCCTAACTGTAAAATATTGCCTTCTGATCTCTAACCTAAACCTATTCTCCATCAGCTTATTACCATTGTTCCTTGTCACCCCAGGTGGTGCTGGGGAGAAAAGGGCTCTTCCTATTTGCTGATAATCTGCCCTGATGAGTTTGTAGGCAGCTACCAGGTCCCCCCTTAGCCTCCTCTTGCCGAGGCTGAATAGGTTCAGGTCCCTCAGTCTCTCCTCATATGGCCTGTCCTGCTGCCCTCTCACCAAGCGGGTGTCCCTCCTCTGAACTCTCTCCAGGCTTGCCACATCCTTTTTAAAGTGCAGCGCCCAATACTAGACACAGTACTCCAATTGTGGCCTGAGCAAAGTCGCATAGAAGGGGAGTATCACCTCTCTGCACCAGCTTGAGATGCATCTTTGGATGCATGACAAGGTATGGCTGGCCTTGCTGGCTGCAGTCTGGCATTGGCAGCTCATGTTCATGTTGGAGTCAATAATGACTCCAAGATCCCGTTCTGCCTCTGTGCTTTCAAGAGGGGAACTCCCCAGCCTGTATGTATGCTGTGGATTCCTTCTCCCAAGGTGCAGCACCCTGCATTTATCTACAGTGAACCCCATCCTATTCTCATCTGCCTTCTTATGTGGTCTGTTTAAATCTAGTTGCAG
>NW_017728998.1:46052350-46054290 GCF_001723915.1 Gavialis gangeticus
GTACAACCCGTCCACCACTACTCTCTGGGTGCGCCCCATCAGCCAATTTTTTACCCATCCAACTGTGCAGGCGTCAATGCCACAGTTGCCTAATTTATTGATGAGGATGGAGTGAGAGACAGTGTCAAAGGCCTTCTTAAGGTCTAGAAAGACTACGTCCACGGTGACACCATCATCCAAGGATTTAGTTACTTGGTCATAAAAGGCAACCAGGTTGGTCAGGCAGCACCTGCCTTTGAAGAACCCATGCTGATTGCCCCTGAGCATGATCTCCCCTGCTGCCCCCCACAGATGTGCTCCTTGATGATTCTCTCCAAGATCTTCCTGAGCACTGAGGTGAGGCTTATGGGCCTATAGTTAGTTGGGTCCTCCTTCCTCCCTTTCTTAAAAATTGGGACCACATTAGCTAGTTTCCAATCCTTTGGCACCTGGCCAGATGACCACGAATGCTCGTACAGCTGGTCCAAGGGCTCCGCGATGACCCCTGCCAGCTCCCTCAACACCCTTAGGTGGAGGGCATCTGGACCTGCAGATTTAAAAATGTCCAGCCCTTCCAGAAGATCCCTAACTACCTCTGCGCAGACTGAAGGCCTGACAGAGCTATCCCTGAGATTGTCCCTACCTCTGGTAGGTGGGGATGTCCCTGTCCCCATTCAAGAAATCAGTCCTGAGCTGCTTCTTCCTGATTCTCTGTACCAATCACTAGGGCTGTACAAAACAGCACATTTCTGTTTTGACTTCTGTTTTGACATTTCGACAGGACAGTGTTTGGTTTTGAGTTTTGTTTAATTTTGAAACCGCTGTTCCGTTTCGTTTTGTTGAAACTGTTTTGCTGTTTGGACACTGTTTTGACGTTTCACCAATAGGCTATAATGGGGAAGTACAAAACTGCCTATAATTTTGTTATTTCTTGCCTGATTTGGATGAAACTTGCAGGGATGGTAGCCCCTTCTGAGGCCACAAAGCCTGCAGAGGTTTCTGGGAAACTATACCTCAAAGTCTTGAAAGTAAAATTCGTCTCACATGTATGTGTTAAAGCACAGCAGAGTGAAACCTGCAGGCATGCTAACCCCTGCTGAGGCCACAAGCCCTGCTAAGTTTCAAGGAGATAGGTGCAGAGGTTCTGGGAAACTGCACCTGGGGCTGCAGCCTTCTAGGTAGTAGGTGCAGAAACTCATGGACTCAGTATAAACAGCAGAATTCTGACACATTACAACCTTCTGGACACCTGACTCCCCAGGTACCTCTCCACTTTTACCTGCACTGCTACATCCCCCTTCCCTCTGCCCCACCCCAGCCAGTCCCTCACTGTGCTTGGACATCTGGTGACAGTGGATTGCCCCAGTCAGGAACATTGATCCCCTGGAAGCTCTCCATTTGGCTCTGGCATTCCATCACTATGGGGATCACCTGGCTAAGGAGGGTATCAGCAGCACTGAAGCTCTTGGTGGCCTTGAGGAAGGGCTTGAGGACCACCAAGGTCTGGGAGATGGTATCCCACTCAGCTCTGTTAAGGGGGCCGCTGATCCCCACCTCCCCGAGCAAGGCCATCTCATGGATGGCCTTCTGTTGTTCCACCAGACTCTCGAGCACCATGTATGTGGAGTTCCACTGAGTCTCCGCATCTTGCATGATTTTGTGCTGCGGGATATTCAGCTCTGCTTGTTTGTCCAGCAGCATCTTGCCCTCCTTGATGCTGCAGTGGAAGTAGCCTGCCACCTTCCTGCATTTGAAAATCAGCTTGCTGGTGGTGTTGGTGCCATCACCGGCAGCCTTGTCCCCCTCCAAGGTGTCCCTGACAATGAGGTGGAACTTGTGTGCCACATAGCAGATGCCAACAAAGTTGGCATCATGGACCGCCTTGACCTTATTGGCCCCATTGCCATGAACCCACGGGTAAGCTTGTCCTGCTCAATGACACACCCCTGCACCAAGTGGTT
>NW_017728998.1:46059290-46060506 GCF_001723915.1 Gavialis gangeticus
GACCGCCTTGACCTTATTGGCCCCATTGCCATGAACCCACGGGTAAGCTTGTCCTGCTCAATGACACACCCCTGCACCAAGTGGTTCATGGCCCCCCTGATCCTTCTTGCCGTGTGGGACTCAACCATCACCTCAGCTTGAAGGAGAGCCCACCGACTGCCTGACTGTTCACACCAGTGCCTTGTGAGGGAGAAGTAGGCATGACCCCAGCTGCTCTAGATGTCCAAGGTGAAGTGTAAGGCCACCTGCAGCCCTGCCTTGTGCAGCTCCTCCCTCAAGTACTCCCTGCATGCCTCATACAGGGAGGGCACCACCATCCTGCTGAAGGTGGTGCATGTGGGCACTTGGCATGATGAGGCCAGGAGCTCCATGAACCACCAGAACCCTGGCCGCTCAACTAAAGAGAAGAGCTGGCCATCCACAGCAAGCATCTCCCAGCCCTCTGGATAATCTTGCTTGCCCTTGCAATGTGCTGCCCCCACCCCCCCTGCGCTTTGTGTCCACCTTTTCCACAGTGTTCCAGGGTGGTCTGCCTCTGCTTTGTGGGGAAGCAGGCTTTGGAGTGAGAGGGGGACTTCCCTTTGGGCATGCTCCCACTGGTGCCAGGCTGAGGAGGACCAAGGGCCAGGGGATGGTGCCTGCGGAGATGCATCAGCGTCCCCGTGGTGCTCATGTGTTTGGTTCCCTTGCCCTGGCTGGTTTTAGCTCACCAGTGCAGGCAGCTAGCATACATGGGATCATCTGCCAGCTCAAAATGATCCCAAACCACACTACCTGCTCACTTCCAGGGTGCAGGTGCATGTGTGGATGCTGCAATTTTCCCCTCAGCAGGCAGAGGCACAGCAACAGGAATGGATTCAGCTGAGCCACTTGTCTCCACAACCTCTACCTCAGCCTCCAGAAGTGCCTTCTGGGAAAGGAGATCTGGCTCTAGGGGAAACTTGAGATGTGTGGAGCACAAACTCAGCTGATTCCCCCACCTTCCCCAGAATTTCCCTTGCTAGTGCACTGAGATCCAGATCCAGCTCCAGCTCTTCCTCTGGCACTGGAAATCTCAGCATGGGAGATGAAATGGGGTGGAGGAGACTGTCATGCTGGTGCTGCTGCTGCTGCTGCTGCTTGTTGTCATGGTGGTAGGGGTGGGGGTTATGGCTGGTGCTCTTGAGGGGATGCAGTATCAGGCACAGGCAGTGGCACTGGCACTGCTCCCCTCTCC
>NW_017728998.1:46061274-46062225 GCF_001723915.1 Gavialis gangeticus
GTTTCGAAGCCCTTTGTTTCATTTTGATTTTGCTGTTTCAAGCTCAAAACGAATCAAAACAGTGTCAAAAGAAATGGCCAGCAAAATTTCACACAGCCCTACTGATCACATCTCCAGGCAGTTTCACTGGGCAGTGTCCACTGGTTCCTTGGACCCATTCAAAGACCAGTGGGCACTGTCCAGGGTGCTCTGCTCAGTGTCCCGCCTTGGTGAACTGGGGGTCATAAATCTATGACCCTCACTTCAATCCCTGTTTTGTTAACTTTTGTCCCAAGTAATCGGTGATATGTGGTGGTCCCATCACCATGGGTGTTCCCATAAGCATATCAAAATGCTTGATTCTCTGTATCTAGCTGCCTGCCTGGATCCCTGGTTCCCAGGTCTCTTCCTAATTTCTAGTGACTGGTTTCTTGTCTAACTCTTCTTATCTAGTCTTTGGCTCCTGATTCCTAGTTTTCTTGATATTAGTTTTGTTCATAGTTCTCATTCTAGTCTATGAAACCTAATCCTGGTTCCTGGTCCATGATTCCTGACCTTGCCTATTTCTGACTCCTACACTTCTGCTCCCTCCCGCTGAACTCTGACTGCCCACATCCTGGTCATGGCCCTGACACCTGCTTACCTTGTTTTTCATGGTTTCTCCCACTCTTAGACCCCTCTCCTGGTCTGACCTCATCTTCTTCCAGCAGGATCCTACCCCTCTAGAAGGGCTAAGTACACCTGAATCCAAACCTTCAGAATAAACCAAGTGCCCTCAACTCTGGGGTCATGGCATTGCAGGACCTGTGCTTTTGCCTCTTCTCATGTGTATTTGCTTAGTATCCTGTTTTCCAGCTTTCCCACTACCCTATCTTCCTCCACACAGAATCCAACTGCAGTGGCAGAATCAGTCCCTCCAGGACAGGGTTTGGGCTGACTGAGAGTTCATCCACACAAGGGTACCTCTGGGTG
>NW_017728998.1:46067225-46067617 GCF_001723915.1 Gavialis gangeticus
CGGCAGATGCAGGCCACCCTGCATGCCAGACCCTGTGAAGTAGGGAGTTGAGGAGTGGACAGCACAGCTCCAGAGGACTGTGTACAGGTATCAGGTGAGTTCCCCATCCTGAACCTGGCTCTGGCCTGGCCTAGTACTGACAAGAGAAGCCAGAAGGTGCTGTGTATTAGGGCTGTACAAAGCTTCAGTAGCTGATTTGATTCGGAGGAGATTTGGCTCAATTTGGCAGCTGAATCTCCAAATCTGAACCAAATTGGGAGTCCCATTAAAAGGTCCAAATCGAATCAGAAGCCTCCATATTGATTAGGAAAAGATTTAGTGCCACTTCGGAGATTCGGCCATAGACTAAACAGGTTTCATAGTTTCATAGTTTGTGGGGTCGGAAGGGACCT
>NW_017728998.1:46069942-46072657 GCF_001723915.1 Gavialis gangeticus
CAGCCTGTAGGTATGCTGCTGGTTCTTCCTCCCCAGGTAGCAGTTCTCAACACTGAACACAGCTGCCTCCAGCTGGTAGGTCTGTTGTGGTGGGCAGGGGGGGGAGGGAAGGGACATGGGGTGGGGCAAATCAATGCCCCCACAGTGAGGGAGGGATTGGGACTGGGACCTGGGCTGAGGCAAGCGCTGCCCAGGGTTGGGGTGGGGCGGTTCATGCCGCTGAGTGTCGCTGGTCTGGGAACTGCTTGTGTGGCAGCTTTGCACAGGCCTACTGTGTATCCCACCAGTTGCTAAGGACTCTCTAGAGTGTTCCCAGGGACTAAGAGGGCACAGGGGTACTTCAGGCCTTGTCTTACATAAATAGATCCCCTGCACCACAGGGTGAGAGCTCAGAAGCAGGCCTCTGGGGTTCAGCCTGCTGGACTTCTTGACTTTGGTGTGTATGCATATGTTCCTTCCCCACTCTGCCTGCAGCAATACAGCACCGTGTGCAAGAGATCAGCACTGTTTTGCATCCCCCAGCAGCCTATATGCAGGAGAAAGCAGGGCTACTGCTGTCTGTGAAAGCTGAGACAGCTGGCAGAACCAACAGGGTCAAGTGATGCTCAATGTGTGTGAGGGGGAGTCAAGGCAACACAATTAGAATGAGTTGACAGCAGCAGAGACCTTTGTGCAGTACTGTAGTCAAAGCAGACAAGCAACAGAAAACCATCTGGGGTGACCTGGCAGGAAGCTGCACTGCTCCCCAGGGCATAAACGCAGGGCCTAAAATAACAGGCTGGAAGGAGAGATGCAGCAGCAATGTTCAGAACTGGCACTAACTGTTCCAGACACGTGAGGACTCCGGTGCCTTTCTGTTCCCTGATATGTGACAAGCAGCATGACTTCCGAGCATGCACGGTGCCACTTCCCAGAATCCAAAACATCTCAGCTATAGAATTATTATTGCAGTAGTTGCCACATCTGTGCCATTACATCTGCACAATGTTTCTATGTAACCAATCCCTAGCCATCCAGGCACTGCAGGACTATTACTGTGGTGCTCTCCAGGAGGTTTCACAGCAGCAAGAGAGAGACAACTCAGTTCAAACCACAGGTCCTGATCACTTGAACTAAGGAAGAATCACTCCTAACTAGTAGCAGTGTCAGGATGATGACACACAGCTAAGCAGTTCTGTTTGGGTTTTTTCCATATGACAAAAACGGTGTGCTGGAGTCATATTTCACATTGGACAGAGCTGAGCCAGGATTGAGATGAGTTGTCAAGAGCATTGAGGTTTCCAGGGCAACGGAAGATAGGGCATTCTGTAATGATGTGGTTTGTGGTCTGTGAGGGGGTGCTGTGTTCACAAGAGGCACTTGGTATCAGGCCCATTTGATGCATGTTAGGGCAGAAGCAGCCATAGCCAGGGGTTGATGAGAGCCACTTCCACATAGTGATCCCTGGTAACATCTCTGATGTCCAAGAGCTCTCGAATCAACCAAGGTCTGACAAAAGACCTCACTACAATGTGCACTTACTTTCAGAACTGGAGACTCAAATTAAACATCACAAAACCTGTCAGTAGCACCTTCCACTTCTCCAACAAACTTGCCAAAACAACATTGAATGTTAAGTGTGGAACAAACTCCATTCCTTTTTAAAGCCACCCAAAGTATCCTGGAGTCACCCTGGACCGTACCCTCACCTACAAGACACACCTTACCCAACTGACTGCCCCAGTGTGGTGCAAAAATGCACACACTGACAAAGTTGATAGGGCACTCAACAATAGCATGTGACTCATATGTGGCTGCATCCGCTCTACCCCTACAGTTTCATAGTTGTTAGGGTTAGAATGGACCTCAATAGATCATAGAGTCTGACTCCCTGCCCTGGGCAGGAAAGAGCATTGGGCTCATATGACCCCAGTCAAGTGCTTGTCCAGTCTCCTCTTAAAGACCTACAAGGTAAGGGAGAGCACTACCTCCCTTGGAAGCCCATTCCAGATTCTGGCAACCCTTACCGGAAAGAAGTTTTTCCTAATATCCAACCTAAATCTGCTCTCTGTTAGTTTGTGGCCATTGTTCCTGATTATTCCAAATGGCAGAAGTGGCCATAACCAGGGGTCGATGAGAGCCACTTCCACATACTGATCCCTGGTAACATCTCCGATGGCCAAGAGCTCTCAAATCAACCAAGGTCTGACAAAGGACCTCACTACAATGCGCACTTACTTTCAGAACTGGAGACTCAAATTAAACATCACAAAGACTGTTAGTAGCACCTTCCACCTCACTAACAAACTAGCCAAAACAACATTGTTGTTCCTGGTTATACATCACAGCTCCCACTCAACTGTCTTGCTCCCCCAGACATCCACCACAAGCAGCAATGCCTCCGCCTCCTTTGCCATGCTGAACTAGACCATAATCATTACCTACATCAGCACATCTGCCAGACCCTCCAGTCGGGCAGTGCCTCCAATCTAGAAAACCCCTCATCACCCACCTGCACTACCTGTGCTCTACTTCCAAAGTTTCTTCCCCAGATGACTGGCTTGCACAACTATTGGAAGAATGACTACAAGGCTGTAGGTTGTAGCCGTGTTGGTCTAAGGACACAGGCAGACAAAGTTCTTTGGGTGAATCTGATATCTTTTATTAGACCAACTTAAATGGAAAAAAAATTTAAGCAAGCTTTCAGGTTCAAAAACCCTTCATCAGGCTGAGAAA
>NW_017728998.1:46077657-46079972 GCF_001723915.1 Gavialis gangeticus
CCTCCGCCTCCTTTGCCATGCTGAACTAGACCATAATCATTACCTACATCAGCACATCTGCCAGACCCTCCAGTCGGGCAGTGCCTCCAATCTAGAAAACCCCTCATCACCCACCTGCACTACCTGTGCTCTACTTCCAAAGTTTCTTCCCCAGATGACTGGCTTGCACAACTATTGGAAGAATGACTACAAGGCTGTAGGTTGTAGCCGTGTTGGTCTAAGGACACAGGCAGACAAAGTTCTTTGGGTGAATCTGATATCTTTTATTAGACCAACTTAAATGGAAAAAAAATTTAAGCAAGCTTTCAGGTTCAAAAACCCTTCATCAGGCTGAGAAAGTTTCAGCAGTTGGTGTGTGCTCTTCCTGGATGGAATGAAGAAGAATGATGGGCCTCTGAGAATTTCAGATGCAAAACATTCATCCCAAGCTCCTCTACAAGACCTCCCAGCTTCGATTTGGACAGACTCTCCTGGGTCTGCCTCAGTAGACTCCAAGCAGTTCTGAATTCACTAGTAGACCTCATCCAGTTCATTACACTGCTGAGTTGGACAGGTGCAGATATATGCTGCACAGTATTGGTGTAGATCAAGATCTATGGTTAAAAGAACATGTCAAGGAAAAAGCACTGCTATTGATTTGTCCTTTAGGAGACACTTAAAGCCCTCATCACACACCTGGTAAGTCACTTTTTTTCTTGTTGAACAGCCCCTGACTGTATGTCACCAGGTGGCCCACCCCACTGGTTTCTCATTTGCCCTTTGAGAAACCTGCCTGCATCTCTAGAAACAAGTTGTCATTGCTCGGGGTGAATAAGGATCATTTAAGGGGACAGAAGAACAAGATTTCCATCCCATAATGAAGGGCCAGGGCTGGAGGAAAACACTGGCCAGGAGAGATGGGACAGTAAAGGGAGCTCTAATCAAGAGCTCCTTTGGGACCCAGGAAAGGCCAAATTCTGCAGCTCGGAGTGATGGAAACATAAATGGCACCCAATGGGTGGGAGAAGTTTGAGGCTGTTGCATGGGCGACTGGTGCTATCTGAGTCAGGGGGGCACATGCCCCCCCAGTGATCAGTCAGTAACTGGGGGGGGTGTCCCTCCGCAACCAATCTCGCTGATGGGGGGGATCCCCCACAGCCAATCGCACTCACCTGAAAGCAGCCGCAGAGCTCCCAGAAGCAGCTGCACCCACTTCCAGAAGTGCTGCAGCTGCTTCATCCACCACTTCATTCCATGCATCCCCTGCATGTTGCCACTGGGCTGTTGATTGCCTAGCAAGTCCTGCAGTGAGCATGGAGAGAAATATCTCCATGGAAGCACAGGCAGGAACTGCTCCACCTTCCATTCTCCCTTCCTTCCTGGCAGTATCTCTCTTTTCTCCTGATTTCCCCACTCTGGGTCTTTGGTTTTGACCTTTCTCCAAAGCTTCAGTTATTGACTCAAGCTGGAAATGGGAAGCAGGGCTGGAAGGACCATAAGTGGTTGGCAATCTCTGCCTTTAGCAATAATCCATCCTCAGTACCTCTTGCATTGTCAAGTACTCTAGGTGCTTTCCCATATCAAAGGATTCCCAGAAAGCACCACACAGTCTCCCAGTGGTTTCCAGAATAGTTTGAAATGTTAATTAAACTGATATCAAGGTGAGAGCCAGGCCTGGATGGAAGTACAGCATTATAGGCTTATGCCTAGAGCCCCAGGGAGCTGCAGCCAACTCCCAGCTGGTAAGTACTAGGGATGGGGGAGGGGGTGCTGGGGAGGGACCCCTGCCAGCCCCCCAGAGTTCCCACTTTCCCAGCCCCGCTGACCCCCGCCCGCTCCCCTACACCCCCCATAGCTGTCCCCACCCACCCCAGCTCCCGGTACTTTAAAAAAAAGCCCCGGTGCTCACCAGGTGCTGCCAGGCTGGGGGGCAATCCCTGCTGCCCCTCACTGCCCCATGTTGCATGGGGGGCTCTGCATGAGCCTCCTGACTCCCCCCCGTCCCCTAACCCCCGCATGGGTGCCCTACCTGGGCCAGCTTCAGCCCCTTAAGAAAAAAAAAAAAACAAGAAAAGCCCTGGAACTCACCGCTCCTGCTGCGGCCTTGGGGCTTCGGGGTGGCACACGGCAGAGGGGGGCAGCGAGGATCACCCCCCGCTGGCAGGAGCAGTGAGTCTGGGGGGGAGTTGGAGGGGGGGGTTCTCAAAGGGCCAGAGCTGGCCCGGGCAGGGCACCTGTGGGAGGGCTGGGAGAGAGTGGGGGGTCGGGGGCTCATGCAGAGCCCCCCATACAGTGTGAGGCAGGTGCCTGGCAGCACCTGCTGAGTTGGGGGGGAG
>NW_017728998.1:46080328-46082453 GCF_001723915.1 Gavialis gangeticus
GTACTCTAGGTGCTTTCCCATATCAAAGGATTCCCAGAAAGCACCACACAGTCTCCCAGTGGTTTCCAGAATAGTTTGAAATGTTAATTAAACTGATATCAAGGTGAGAGCCAGGCCTGGATGGAAGTACAGCATTATAGGCTTATGCCTAGAGCCCCAGGGAGCTGCAGCCAACTCCCAGCTGGTAAGTACTAGGGATGGGGGAGGGGGTGCTGGGGAGGGACCCCTGCCAGCCCCCCAGAGTTCCCACTTTCCCAGCCCCGCTGACCCCCGCCCGCTCCCCTACACCCCCCATAGCTGTCCCCACCCACCCCAGCTCCCGGTACTTTAAAAAAAAGCCCCGGTGCTCACCAGGTGCTGCCAGGCTGGGGGGCAATCCCTGCTGCCCCTCACTGCCCCATGTTGCATGGGGGGCTCTGCATGAGCCTCCTGACTCCCCCCCGTCCCCTAACCCCCGCATGGGTGCCCTACCTGGGCCAGCTTCAGCCCCTTAAGAAAAAAAAAAAAACAAGAAAAGCCCTGGAACTCACCGCTCCTGCTGCGGCCTTGGGGCTTCGGGGTGGCACACGGCAGAGGGGGGCAGCGAGGATCACCCCCCGCTGGCAGGAGCAGTGAGTCTGGGGGGGAGTTGGAGGGGGGGGTTCTCAAAGGGCCAGAGCTGGCCCGGGCAGGGCACCTGTGGGAGGGCTGGGAGAGAGTGGGGGGTCGGGGGCTCATGCAGAGCCCCCCATACAGTGTGAGGCAGGTGCCTGGCAGCACCTGCTGAGTTGGGGGGGAGCGGTTTAACAAGTGCCGGGAGCTGGGACAGCCATTGCCAGGCTGGGTGAGGGGCCCAGGATGGGCCTGGCCTGGCTGATTCAGAGATTCAGCAGCAGCCAAATCTGTGAATCAGATTTGGCTGAATTGAATCGGGACAGTAATTCAATCACTGAATCGAATCACTGTCCCCTGAATTGGCCAAATCCAAATCCGAAGTGAATACTAGCCGCTTCGAACAGGTCTAGTCCAAACCTAAATGAAGGCATGGATCCAGAACTGGGCTGTAGTTCAGAACTGCTCGTATTTTCTCAAAAGGTGTCGCCCTTTGCTTTAGTGCCTCCTGACATTGCACTGTAAGACTGTCACTGCTGGAAGATTGATGGCACTATTGTCGTTTTATGGCAGTACTCCATGAAGTGCAAGAGGCCACGCTCACGGTCAGGTCTCATTGTTCCAGGTGTGAGACCCAGGTGGTGAAAACAATAATGCTAGTGCAGTCTGTGCCCCCAAGAGCCTCAAGTCTGATTGGAAGATTCATAATCTTCCCTGTCCTACAAGCAAGACCCAGAAAAGAAACCAGAGAGAGTCTAGTCTTCATGCTCGGTAGGCTTCCACTAGCTGGAGCTAGGGGATATTTCTGGGCCTCTAAGGCAGTCGCAGTCATTAATGAGAGATGCATCAGAGTGGGAAGGAATCCTTCTAACCAGCCTGCTTGGAGTGTCATAGAGCTGGTTTGGTGCTACTGCCTGCCTCTGCTGTGCTGCGTGTAAATCTTGGCTAGGCTCTGCGCCTGGGTACAATTTGAGTATCACATATGATTGTTAGTGCCTAGTGCCTTTAAAAGGTTCTGGGTTGACAGCCCCAGAGATCAATATCCCCTCTCCAATGAAGAAGTCTGGCATGGGAAGAGGCAGCAGGGAGCCCCAAATGACCCTGCCAGGATGCCCTGGAAGAATGGCTCTGTACATCATACCAGTAATAAGGCAGGTTGCAATTGTCAGTTAAATGGTTCATGTGCACCATCTGGACACATCTCTACTGCTTGGATTCTCTGCTGGCTACAGCTGTGCCACAACTTATGTCCTCTCTGGTGCTTGTATAGGCTATCATGGCCCCATGCAGTGGACCAGGGTGACTTTGTCTGGTGAGCCCAGCCTGCCAGATGCAAACTGACCTCTCTGGGTGAGAGAGGATGCTGCCTCTTTGGTCTCTTCAGTCCTTGATTTCTGCTGAGACTGACATGCCAGAAGCTAGTGAGTACCTGCTGGGGGGTTGGGACTTGTATGAGCCCTCCCCAGGTTAACTTGCATCTGCCCCCATCAGCTCTCTACGTAACTAGTTTTCCTTGCTATATAAGGCTGTGCTG
>NW_017728998.1:46087453-46090513 GCF_001723915.1 Gavialis gangeticus
GTGAGCCCAGCCTGCCAGATGCAAACTGACCTCTCTGGGTGAGAGAGGATGCTGCCTCTTTGGTCTCTTCAGTCCTTGATTTCTGCTGAGACTGACATGCCAGAAGCTAGTGAGTACCTGCTGGGGGGTTGGGACTTGTATGAGCCCTCCCCAGGTTAACTTGCATCTGCCCCCATCAGCTCTCTACGTAACTAGTTTTCCTTGCTATATAAGGCCGTGCTGGAACAGCACTGTACTGCCTGGGCTGGGCACCACAGTGAGAGAGCAAGGGGTCTTGAAAGTCTGAGTCCTGGACAGTTTGAACTGGGCTCTTTTAAAATGAGTCCATCTGGCCTGTCTCATTGGAGGGCACAGGGACCCTTACTCTGATGACAGAGTTTTCATTAGCTGAGGGAGCAACGTGGGCTGCAATTGCAGAAAATTGGGGAGTGTTGCTAAAGGCTGTTGTCTCCCCCTCTGCAAAAACAGTTTACTGTTTCCTGGATATTAGGTGTCCCTTTAAGTCCTGACCCCCATCCCAGCCTCTGCCCAGGCTCCTTTACTTGCTTCTGGTCTCATCCTGAGTTCTCAGAGTCTGTGCACCCTCTAGTGGCAGCTGCCTTCCTTTGCGGGCTACGGCAAATTTATATAAAGGCAGAGCAGAAAACAGGCTGGAAACATTGGTGGCCACAACGTTGGAGCTGAGGAGAGGAGCAAGACAGCAGCTCAGGACTGCACAGCCACTGGACCATGGCAGTGAAGCAGCAAGCCCCTTACCTGCACCTGGCAGAACTCACAGCATCCCAGTTCCTGGACGTCTGGAAACATTTTGATGCTGATGGTCAGTAAGAAAACCCCCAAATTCTCTTAAATCTCAGCTACTTTTAGGATTATTTAAAACAAACCAACACACACTAAATTCTTGATAAAACCTCATCCCTGTGTTGTGTTGCTAGAGCCATATCTCTGTATGGTTGGGCTTTGGAATGGTGTATTTTCTATCAAGCCAACTGTAAAAAAAATGACAACTTTTTCTAGCATGTAAGCTTGATGGGCTGTTTTGTTTTGGGAGAACTAGTAATTGTTAGGAAACTTCTGTCATTGCCCATGACCCAGATAACAGATCCTGGATCAGGCCACTGAGCGCAGGAATTTTTTGACCCATCTGTTGTGCTTTGATGTGACATTGCCACAAACATCCTGAACAATGGAGGTATGTCAGCTTTGGTAACGTGCTGGGATTTTGCATGGGAGAAGGACGTGTGACCTTGTGGGAAGCTTTGGTAATTTGTCATTAACTTGTATCAGTCCTGAACTAGTCCTGGGGACAGCTAATATTACATGTTGTCACCCAAACAGCTTCTAACTTCTAGTGTTCCCCTGGTCTTAACTCCAGCTCCATGTATTAGAGTGGTTTGTGTTGGTTATGTGAGTCTAGTAACCCTCCTTCTGTCATGTTATACTCAGAGAAGACAGGATATGAGGGATAATAATAATGAGATTTGGAGTTAAATTGAACCTTGAGGTAAGCTAGCACAACTCCGCTGATGGCAAAGGAGTTACACCTGCTTGCACTCCAGTTGAATTGAGCCCCTGGCATAAAAAGACTCTGAAAAGCATCTTACTTTTGAATGTAGCTTTCTTCTCAGTGAGGTCACAAGGAGCTTGGAGTGTAAAGTGTTACCTTGGTACCAAGCTACCCTGGGATGATGCCTGCTCAAATGGGAGTGCATTAAAATGAGGTGAGAGTGGTTTGGAGGTAGGATGGCCATTCCAGCCCCTTGGTAAATGCTTATCTCTGTTACATGTACTCTGCCCTTTCAGACAGCAGTTGGCTTCAAAGCTGGGGACCATGAGAGTTTAATGGATTTGGTTTGTCTGAGCCTAGATAGAGGTGAAGATACAACCAGAAAACAAGCCTGGCTTGAAATTTATCCCAATGTGGGCAAAGCTAAAATGGAGCAGAGAGAAACACCTTATGCACATCTGATTTCCTTACACCCTCCCTGCCTTGATGCCACCTTGCTTCAAAAAGGGGTACGGTAAGGGGCACAGGGGTACAAAAGGGTCCTAATACAGCACCCAATCTCCCTTCACAGACATATACTACCAAGGGGCACTAGCCCAGATGAATCAGCCATGAATCTTAGCAACCTTCAAATGCTAAGTATCAGGAAATAGTTTACCTCTCTGGTCAGAGAAGCATCACTTCTGAGTGTCACTGCTCTGTGCAAGGTAAATGAGCCTCTGGGACCCCAGAAACGTTATTTGGAAGGGAGAGAGAGCTCAGAAGTCTAGGGCTCCTGGTGTTATTATTACTGTTGTTGTTACATTTTTTTTAAACAAACTCCTTGTGAATTTCAAGCAGGCTGCCTAGCATGAGGGGCTTCCCAGGGACACTGATCTGTTGGGAGAGAAACCCTCCGGTTCCTGCAGAAGTGCAGGTAACAAGCAGAGAGTTTGATGGGCAGCATCACTGTCATGGTTGTGCAGGCTCTCAAGATACCGTGACCTGGCTACTTGGCTATTTAGCCTGGTAGCCCAATGGCCCCTCTGTTCTGCACCTGATAAAGTTTTCTCTCTAGAAGTAATTGCCACTTAGAACAGACTTGCAGGGAATTCTGTATTTACCCAGTGTTGATCTCTCAAGGGAGTGGTGTGGAGTGGAGGGGGTTAAAACAACAGCCCTGAAACATCTGGAACATCTAACAAAATCAGCTTTTCCCCCTCTGAATAAACATGTTGTTGACATGTAAGCCATGTAATTTACGGGTGAATCAGTGCATGTGGAGGGCTTCCCAGGACACCTGGGGGCACTTATTTGGCATGACATCCAACCTATTATTATTGTCATGCCAGCTTATCATTAGCCATGTCCTTGCCATAGCATCACCTTGGTGACAGTAATTAGAGCAGAAGGAGAGAGACAGATATTTGCCTAAAGCAAAGACCCATCTGTAACCACGCCTAAATTTTGGGAGTGGGCTCCAGATCCAAATGATCCTACTTTGGCAGTGTGTTTCCCTCTTTAACAGAAACTTGGTTCTGTAACAAATCCAGGGTGAGAAAGTGATGTGGGGG
>NW_017728998.1:46090717-46097519 GCF_001723915.1 Gavialis gangeticus
GGTGAAGGCAACTGGGGGGATGTAAGCAGGACATGAAAGGGAATTTTCTTTGAGTGAGTTTTACCTGTATACAGCCACCAGGCATTTGGGTAATCGCAACAGGAGTCATTAAACTTGGACAGGGAAATAAAACAGGATTCAAAGTCCTATAGTAAGAAGCAAGTGAACAACAAGCCCCAGTAAAAAGGTGAATCCAGTAAAGTAGGAACTGAGAAATCAGAAAGGAAATCAGTGAATCCAGTAAAGTAGGAATTGAGTAAGATCCAAAGTTAAAACAAAGGTTTTCTAGCAGTGTCCTATCCTGTCTTATCTCTTACCATGACTGGCTCATGCTCTGGTCTTTCAAAAGTATTTTCCTGCCTCATTTTTGTTTTCAGATTTGTCCTTGGTATCTTTTTCTCTCCCCCACCCCCGCTGAACCTTCCTCCCACTGAGACCTGTGAAGAAAACCTCCCCAGATGACTGCATCTCCCTTCAGGGCATGTCAGGGCCCAATTAAGTGATGCCACCTGCTTAAAAAACACCCTGTGTTCGCACCTTGGCATCACCCAACATGCTTCTGTAAACAAACTGAGAAGCCGAGAGGGGAAGAATTTTCAGGAAACGTTTAGGGAAAGCAATGGCTTGGGTTAGTCTGCTTTTAAATCTCCCAGCATCAGTTTTCTATCTTGACTAGAGACTGTTACACAAGTAAAGCCCTCATAATTATTTTAAAATCAGACAGCAAGGGGAAAATATACTAGGTCCTGACAGCAAAGCATTATTGCTGCCTGAATGAAAATAAGCACTGTTCTCTCTGCGCTTGCCGACTCAGTGCAGATGAGGGAGAGTGAGTTGGGAGCTGTCCACATTAACAACTCTGTTCTGGTTCCTCCACAAAATTGGCAGCTGAATTCTGAGTTGCAGATGTTGATTATGGGCATGGATGGGAGAGGCAAAAAGGACCCAGCTGGGTTCTTACAGGGCAGCCAGCAACTAGAAAAATCAAGGCATATTTTGCTATCCTTCGTGTCTACGTGACACCAGAGTAACTTAACTGAAATCAGTAGAGTTGTTCTGGATTTACACCAGTATGAATGAACAAAGGATTTAGCTCCACATTTGCACACACAGTGCATTTCATCTGGGTTCACTGAGAAATTAAACCTGGAATGTCACTATGTCTTTTCTGCACAGTCATATCCCTGATGAATGCATTTGGCTTCTTGCCTCCAGATCTCATCCATTTTCTTCCTCTATGTTGAGAGTATCATAGAAACAAGGAGTGGGACTGAACAGATTCCCATTTAAGTTAGTGGGAGCCTCCCTGTAAAGCATCATGGGTTTTGAGGCTAGACATGTCCATTCAAATTATTTAGCTCATCTCCTATGAAACATTGGCCAGAGACTGCATCCAGTGATTTGAATGTGCTCCTTCACAGCAGAGCTTGGGGAACCAAGACAGTTATATTGAGAGGTTAGGGGGAACATGTTGTATCATCTGGTGCAAGGAAGTCCCCAAGGAAGACATATTCAGTGCCCACGGGATCATCAGTCACAGCTGCTGTATTCTGGAAGGTGTAATTTCTTTCCTTGAGAGAGATTACACACATAGACACGCATAGGCTATCTGCTTGGCCCTGCCAGGAGATCAGGCAGGCTATGGGAAAGAGACAGGCAAACAAACTCTTGTGAACAAGAATTGTAGAATGTGCTGAGGAGCCGGCCCAATGCACAGGAGTCTGGCTGCTCAGTGCGCCTTGTTTACTCTTGTGCTGGATGAAAATGATTTCTCAGCCCCAGCTGAAGGAAAGATGCTTTGGAGAGAGGCACCCAAGGGATTGATTCAAATGCCTGGGGAAACTGAATTAAAACATCAGGTGCAATTAGCAACATTCAGCTGGCTTCTCTTCTTTTTGTTTTTCATTGTCACCATTGTTTCATTCTCTTCCCTCCTTCATTCTTCCTCCTCTTAACCATGGGAAATGAACTTGCACAATGTTCTTTCCACTCCACACTTCTCTTTTGCCCTCCTCCTCAGACCCCCTCTCTCTCAGGCTCTGCCTGATCTCTCAGGTGATCAGGTACAGGCCTCTAACTCTTCTGCACCTAGGGCCCAGTAACAGATATAAAATATCCTCTCCAACTTCCATTATCTACTGCAAACTGAGCCCACTGCAGTCAAGGGTGTCTTTCCATTGATTTCAGTGGATTTCTGATCAGACCCATGTTGCCACAGAAGAGAGCTGGGCTCCCGGCTGGATTTTATGGGGTTACAAGAGTACTATACAAGACAGTTAACTAGCAATAGATGGTTAATAGAACATTTGCCAGTAGGGGGTGCTCATTAGGGCACATCATTATTCAGAGGTATTTTCTGAACCCATAGAAATGGTTCAGCACTCCTCCGTGGACAGTTCTATGTACATGGAGTCCTTCCTATGCCATATGTGTGAATCCACGTTAAGGATTCTCTCCTGTTTGAAATGCTGGCCTAATTAGGTGTTACACTGGCCTGGAAAAGCCAGGACACATCTGTGCAGATGGTGGATTCCTTGATGCTTGAGCCTCTTACCCAGCAAAGTAGCTTGTAGATGTTTCTCCTTTTTCCTGGAATGAAGAGGGGAAGCCCCCTGCAGTAACAGAAATCCTTGGCCAGAAGGCCAGCCTAGCCTGTAGCTTTCAGGATGCACTTGCTGTAGAGTGGACACAGAGAGGACCTTTTCTTCCCACTCCCTATGGAAGAACATCTGGTACAGTGGACCTCGGTATGCTAAGGGGATATGGCTTCTTGCCATGGCTATTTTTTCCAGCTGGACTTTCTCCATGGGTTTGTCTCTGCACCCTCCATTTTCAGTTCTGAATTAGGAGGACTACTAAGGGTCCATGTATACTGCAGACACAGCATCATGTGGATAAACTAGCTAGCTCAAGTACTGGTAACCATCTAGCTGCAGCATCACTGAACTCAATGTGGCCTGCAAAAGTCACCCTAGGGAGTGAAGTTGCCCACACTGAGATCTGGGGTGGGGTTGTTAGACTGTCTCCAGTACCTGAGTGTATATCTACCTTAGGTATTCCCACACTAGACTGCAGGTCACAGTAGTGTCTAAAGCATAGATACCCCCGCCTTCCCCCAGTCCCTGTGGCCTTGATTCTTTATTGACATCCAAAACCAGAAAGAACCATTATGATTATCTAGTCTCACCTCTGTATCACAGGCCAGAGAATCTCACCCAGCGCTTCCTGTACCCAGAAAGCTCTGGTATCCTGATTTATATTGCATGTCTGTGGCTTGGCTTTACTGTTCCTCTCTGATAGATGGAATCCATCCTTCTTTCCATCCTAGGTGGAATAGAAAATTATAAAAACCCAGAAAATCAAAACTTTATTGATTGCTGCTGAGCAGCAAAAATTCTTGGAGCATCTAGTAATAGAATCTGGGTTTGACATCTAGAATTTATCTGCTCAACTGTTCTAGGTGGTGAGTTTAAAGGGGAACAAATGTATGCTCCTTGGAATGCTGTTTGACGCAGCCATGTGGACAGGTTTAAATTAAAAATCTGTCTGTCCTAATGATCCCAAGTTGAAGGGAGACTGTGAGAAAATAGGGTGATAAATAAAAGAGTGTTTGAATGGATTAGGGTGTTAGCTTCTAGCAATGAAATATAGCTTTGGGTGGCTGACAGTGACCCTGACATGACTTAATTTGGTGCATAGTTAAATCACATGAAATAGAAAATGACTAGAGTCTAATTAGTGGCAATGCATAGCCCAGAAGGTATCCATCTCAAACTTTAACAGGACCAAGAAGGCTGTGACTGTTTTTTTTTCACAGTATTTAATGATTTTAGCATGTGTGTGCTTAGACTAATCTCTAGGCCTCCTCACTAAGTGTGTTTGATGCCCAGGGCAGTACAGGAACAGTGATAGCTTATATAATAAAACTTGTTCTGATCTGCAGCTGAACTTATTTAGACTGAGGGCCCTGCCACACTTCCAAATTAAAGCTGGATAGAAACTAGCTTTAAAGTTGTTACACATTTTCAAGCACTAACTTTGTAACTGGTTGGCTCTTTTTATAGCTGGATAGTTATTTTATGGTGCAATTTTTACTTTGCACGTGTATCTGGTTTAATTTTATTATGCAATTAACTCATTAATTGCATAATACATGTAACTTGTGGCCACGGCTTCAGTGTGCTTGAGACTAGGCAACACATGCAGCATTGGACAGTACCAAGACCAGTGGTTCCAAACTGTCTTGTGTCCCATAACCCTGTTTAAACTTGTTACTCTTCTGTATCCCCCTATACTTCTGTGTTATGAAAAATAGACAAGTAGTATTTTAGGTCATTGCAACCACAGTGTAACCTCTCAACAATCTAAGAGGCACTAGTGATCTGTTCTTCACTTTAGTTTTTCTTCTTCCTTTTCCTCCATTTATATTTCCCTTTTTCCCTTCTGCATTCCCATTCCTTCCTCTTGTGTATCCTCTAGAAGTTTGCCATGTACTCCCAGAAGTACATTTACTCTAGGTTGAAAAACTCTGCTCTGTGGGTAAAAATGTTTCCTGGGCAAGGGACATAAACAAGGCCTAGTGACCACTTAAGCATGGTTTATGTGATGGGTATGTGGTATCCTGTTTATCTGCACACAGGTGATGTGCACAAATGAAGAACTGTCTGGATGTTGGTGAGAAAACCTGGCATAGGGTCAGGTCTGAGCTAATCATTCCTGTACTTATTAATCAGATAAGTCCTATGCTGGATTTCACTAGTTTTCCATTTAATGTTCATTTATTTTCGCTATTCCCCCAGACCCAGTCACTAAGAGAGTGATATTGAATTTCACCTTCACACTGAAACCAATATCCATAAGTAATACTTCTGCTTTACCCAGCTCTCTGTGGGACCTTCTTTCTTTGTGGACATGTAAGCTGTCTTATTTATGAGGTCCAAGTGGATGCTTTGTGATCCTGCAAATCAGAACTCCAGTGTGCAGGAAAATTTAAAATAAAACTGATTTAGTGAGCAATGAATGAGATTGATCAGAGCCCTAGAACTGGGACTAGCCCAGCCAGCTGCAGTGAAACCTTTAGGCAGTACAGCCCAGAGGATACAGCATTGGCCCAGAAACAGGGAGTCATAGCTCTGCACATTGCAGATCTTTTACAAGCACAGTTTTTGGGTTGCATACCCCTTTTTAAGCAGATGCTTAGCACCCTGGCAATCAGGATATGGGTCTCACAAGATGAATACCCAGTGATTGGTGATGAGCACCACAAGATTGGTGATGAGTTTTAAAAAATAACAGCCTTCCTTTTCTCTGGAAAAAATCATACATATTCCTTTGTAATGTTGTTTGATGGAGAGAGTTGTAGAACACTTAGATACCAAAGGGATATATATACAAAGGGATATATACAAGGTTGCATTATGTGTATGCAGACTAGAGATATTCCAAAGGGTGACATGACTGGAAGGAACACAGATAGAAGCAACTTTGCAAGGCAATACTGCTTGTCCTCTGGATTTGGCGGAACCATCATGTGATGCACTGGTGCCCTTGTGTCTGTTTCGCATGGCTCCAGTCCTCTGACTTACTTCTATCCTGTCCCAACTCGTCTTTGTCATTGCTTCCCTTCCAGTAAAGGGTGCTGCTCTTGCGAAAACAATGGTGGTTCTAGCACAGTGTTTCTTGTTCTCAACCTTTTTGGACTCGAGGCACCCCTCTATAACTTTTGTGAATTAAGTGGCACCCAATTTCAAAAACAAATGTATATATTACAGAGCTAACCTCCTTCCACGGGGGGCATACAGTGGGGGTGGAGGATCGTTCAGGCAGTGACAAGGCTGAGTTTGCATTTATCTGCTTAGCTTATCTGCTTATCTCTTCACACCTTGCATCACCCCTTCAAAGGATCTGGTGGCAGTCTTGGGGGTCCCAACACCTTGGTTGAGAATCACTGCCCTAGCCACTCTGCCTCCTACCTTCCTAGATCTGTTTGCTTACAGAAATTGTGGAATCTCCTTTTTCAGAGATTCAAGAAGAGACTGGACAAGTATTTAATAGGCAAGGTATAGAAATAGTGCATCCCTGGGACTGTTGGACTAGATGAACCCTAAAGTCCCTTCCAAACTTAAGATGCTGATTCTTTTTCCCTCCTGCAAAGGAAGGAACAGGAAGTGCCTAGCTGGGTGGTCTTATGAGGACCCATGAGGCACATCCACACATGCAAGCATGTACGTTTGCAGCAGCTCAAATAGAAGCAGTGCAGATCTGAGCCGGGGCTTTCTTTCTCAGCCCACATGCCTAGACATACACTTTGGTGTGGAACAAATTGTGCCACTTGGGCAAAATAACCCTGCCTGGCTCCTCCCAGATCTGCAGCCAGGGGGACCCTGTCCTGGCCCCATCAGTACAAAAAGCTTCCCTGTCAAGTAGCTCAGGGCTATTCACTCTCAGGAGCTTCTGGGGCCCAGCCAATTGGTACCTCTGGACACTACCCCTTGTGCCAGCTGGATTGCTGAAGCAGCCCTGAGAGTTTCTAGCACCCTTTACCTGCTGCAGAGGTCTGGCAGTGGGGGCTGTGACCTGCTGCATACCTGCCAGACCCAGGTGGGGATTGCACAGCCAGTAGAGGCATCTGCCCCTCTGTGCCAGCTGCCAGTGGACTGTGGCTGAAAAATTGGCTTTTGTACAGCACTACTGCCACGTGTGCCCCCTGCCCAGCTATCTAGGCAGCTATTGCCCAGAAGATGTTCTGGGTGTGGTGGCCTGCTTTGAACTGTCAGAGTATGTCCTCCTGGCACCTATTGGC
>NW_017728998.1:46098253-46098677 GCF_001723915.1 Gavialis gangeticus
TAAAAAAAAAAAAAGGAAAAAAAAGTGTCTACTCACTGCAGGTGCAGGGGCTGTGGCGGCTCCGGTGCCTCGTAGCAGAGCCCCTCCTGGGCAACACAGGGCAGTGTGGGGCAGCAGGGCCTGGGCTGGGGCCACTGAAGCTGTCACCACCCCGCGATGTGCAGGGAGGGGCCCAGTGACCTGGATGGCAGCTAGAACTGCTGGGGGGACTTGGGGGGATGGGGCCAGGTTGGAAAGCCATGGGGGAGGGCTTGGAGGGCAGGGATCAGGACGGCTCAGGGGCAGGTGGAGGATGGAGCTGAGCAGGGCAGGGCTCGGGGTGCAGGTGAGGAATGGGGCCAGGCAGGGCAGGGATCCAGAGACCTGGGGGAGCAGGTGGGGCTGGTTGGGGTCCCCCCATGGTCCCCTCCCCCCTCCTTCAGCC
>NW_017728998.1:46103677-46115773 GCF_001723915.1 Gavialis gangeticus
GGTTGGGGTCCCCCCATAGTCCCCTCCCCCCTCCTTCAGCCCTCCCCTCAGCCCCCTACTTACCTTCAGTGGAGCCCAGGTCCAGCTCCCTGTGGCTGGCACGCTGCCTGCCCTGCACAGGCAGACAGTGTGCTTCAGCACCAGGACAAGGGCCAACCATAAACATGCTCTGGCTGCTACCAGAGCATCTCTGTGGAGGACCCAGCCTCTAGCTGCCCCACTTTTTTTCTCTGTGGGTTTTTTTGACCTCTGGATATCCAGGAGTCTAATTTTGCCTCCATGCTGCAAAGGGGAACATTTTCTCATTCCTGCACCTGACTCTTGCAGCATCTCAAAGGAGTTTGAGATGCTGCAAGGGGCACATGTGGGCTCATCTGGATGCGCCCTACTGTCAGAATGGCTCAGTTCACTGGCTACTGGAAAAACCTGGCCCTACTGGAGAAAAGGAGCCAGGGAACAGAGAAAAGTGAATGGTGGGAAGACTCCTCTCCCTGCCAATGGATCTGAAACATTTACTAGGACACTGGCTCTCCAGGGAAAGTATTAAAAAGGTAGGACTGTCCCCAGCCAAATTAGTGCTGTCAGCAAATGGGAAACCCAGCTAGTCATCATAGGAGGTACAAACATGCACAGGTGACTTGCCTACAGGTGAAAGGCAGGCAGGCAGCAGCAGGGAGGCAGTGAGATAATGCTTATACTAATTGTGTGTAAGGTAAGACCATATCTGGCTCAACTGGATGAATCAGCCCAGTCATCGATCTACCTATAGGCACTGTCTACACTAGAGCCTTTTTATAACTCCCCATCATTGCCACTACTAACCCATTGATACAGTTGCAACAGTAAGGCATTAGTGTAGATGGCATCTAGCATTTCCCACCATGTAATCTAGACAGTCCAACAGTTAGCAAACAAGCACTTTGCCTTATATTAAGACTTCCACCTTCTGTGGAGTTGGGGGTGTGTTCACAAAGATTGACAACCCGAAGGGTAAAAGTACCTACTGGAGGCACAGCTGAACAGTGACCAAAAGCAAGAAGAAATGAATCCTTTGGCTTTCAAAAATGTCTGTTTAACAAGGACTGTTCAGCCCATTTCTTTGCTGATCTTATCAAAGAGCCCCAGACAGAGCTGGAAAAAAGCTGCTTTCCCTTCTGGATGACAAAAGGGGAAACCATCATAAAAAAAACACATCATTTAAAAAAAAATCTATTTCAGTCCATTTTGAAATGGTGCTATGAACCAGGCCTCTCTGGGACTCCCTGGGGAAATCAAACACCGGAGGGGGAAAGCCAGCCATTGAAATCTCCTTCTTTTAAATCTCATCATTTCCAAGCAGCCACTGCTCCAATGTTTGAAACTTTTACAAAGCACTCTTTGAGGGGAGGGAGGACAAAGGGAATCTGTCTGAGAATTGCTATTACACAGCATTGCCTGTGGCAGAGGTTACAGAAAGAGGGGTCAGATCTATTTTGGGGGCTCCTCACCTTGCAATGCCCCAGTGAGGCTAGGGAATAGTCTCAGCCCTTTCTGAATAGGGAACTGGGAAGAGAAGCAATTTGTCTGAGGTCATAAAGGAAGTGTATGGCAGAGTTAGGAACTGAGCCCAAGTTTACAAGGTTGCCTGTGGGGAGCAGCATGGCATGATTGAGAGAACTGGTACCCAGCACAGTAAGTTTATCATGTAGACCTGCCCTTACATTAGGATCTTAAACTTCAAGACTATCCCTCTTCAAGGCAAGGGAATGAAACAGGCAGCTCTGTGCCACATGACCATACTGTAATGATCTTATGAGGTTGCGACAGTCTCTGGTGGAGAGAATCAGAGCTGTTCTACCATGTTCCATGAAACCTATGAAGCTACTGTTGGAAGGAGATATTCTTTTAAAACAGCTGGCAAGGGCCTATCAACCCCTAATAATTGTCATAAAGTCCCAAGTGAACACACATTGGTTTGGAGAGAGAAGGGAGGTTTGTTTGTTGTCTTTTGTCCCTGTCAGTTTTTCAGACTTAGAGATTTTTTCTGAGAATTTCCTAACCAGTGAATATATGTTTTCCTTTCAACTTTCACACCATTTTCTTTGACCAACACAATTACTTATGGCATACATTGTAACCCACTAATTTAACTTGTACCACAGCCCCGAGACTTCTGCATGGCGAGGACATCAACAAATAAATCACTGATCAATGTATGCTTGGGAGCAGCAGGACTGATTATCCTTGTCATTTTTTTCCTAGCAGGTGTCAGTGCACATCCTTTACTTGTTCATATACTTTTTATTTTGAATTCACTGACTTGAGGGATATCTCAACTGATGAGGAATATAATGGCAATGTTAAAGCACCAAGTTTTATAGAAACCAGCTGAGAGTGTGGGTAAATTAATTGCCCACTTTGTCCAAGCTCCAAATGGGAATTGGAATCACTGAGGCTGGTACTAGCAACAACATGTCTCTGCTTTACCTGGGTTAAGAGCAGAGACCAGGAGGCAGTAGGGCAGCACCAACAACAGAGCCCCTCACTGCAGTAGTGCAGAAGCTGGTTGCTGAGATTCCCAGCATCCATTTTATACACGTGGGTGGCTGGAAAGTTCAATGCTAGAAATGGCTAGCTTGTTCATTCACAAATTATCCATGTAGCCTAGGGGCTTTTATCTGGGGCCACAAGGCTGTTACCAGTTTTCAGGAGACATGGTTTCTAAACCTTCTCCTTTGTGATTGGAGGTTATGGTAGGGAAAAGGCTAAGAAGTTCTAATATAGCAGGTGGAAAAACAGCTTCTTCTGGGGTCAACTCAAGGTCCCTGTTGGTGGATTTGGTGGCTTAAGTGAAGTTTAGTGCATGGGATCAATGGCACTGAAGGTGCCTGGTCTGGTCTCAGTAACTGGGTTAGCAACAGTCTCTACTTTTCAAGTGCTTGGCCTTTCCTGAGCAGAGAGTTAAAAATATCTGAATTTGAAGGATCTTGTCTCCTCTGCATGCTTTATTAATAAAGAGGAGGAAGGGTGGGTTTGTGGTTGATGCACTATACAAGTACTAACTGTATCTTCCTGGCCATGCCAAAGATTTACTTTGGGGTCTTGGAAAACCATTTGATTTCTCCATTCCTCAGTTCCCGTCTGTGAAGTGGGAACAATGATAATATAATACTTCCCTGCCTCACTAAGGAGAGGTCGTGAGGAGGAGTGAGCCATTCCACTACACTCCACTACACTGGCATGGCTGGTTTAAATATCTAGATTTTCCATGAAGACTGATCCCCACCTTCTATGCTCTTCCAGCTCCCTTAGTCATGCATATTCACCAACCTGTGGACATCAAAGAATGGTCCTGCTAATGAATGGCAGAGCTCTCGATGTCTTAGCCACTGGACATAGCTGGGTAGTACAGATGCTCTATTTGCAGCTGAACCTGTTAACTGAGGTAAACTATTGTCAGGTGGGTCTGAACATTGAGGACTGAAAATCAAACAAAGGAGTATTTGAAGAAAAGCCATAACTATTATTCTATTTGGTTTTTCTATCTAAAATGCTCTGGGGAGCCACAACAGAGAAGTGTCAAAAATGTATTTGACCCATTTGGTTCATGCTTAGAAATGAGGCTCCTTGCTGCTGATGACAAAATGGCTCACTTAGGCACTTCATAACACTTCCTGCCCTTGGGAGTTTATCACTAGGCCCTAGATTGTGGATATGCAACTCAACATGTCCTGCTGTAGTTTTGAAGATGAGCAGAAGGGTAGACTAGAGTTGTACCTTCCATTGGTGCAGGAGACTCTGAAATCTGCAAAGCACTTTGCAATTGCTATTGGGCAGAAAGTGCTTAGACAACCCAGGGATGGGTGGCAGTATAAATCCAGTGATAAGAAGATAGACAGTTGTAACATTACTGCCCTGCACCCCTGAAAGAGACTGATCCTTTGCCCTGTGGACTTTTCTCAATGCTTCTCAGCATAGCTCTGTTTTCTGTGTGGCTTGCCTAACCCCTCTCATTCATTATGGACAATGGGAACAATATCCTGATGTAGGCAGACAACATCTTATATGATCTGGTAGTAGGGAAAATGCAAATGAGTGTGGTTAAAGCAATAACTACCAATAGCCAGAACACAGACTATGGTCTCACCATATTCTGAAGGCAGGTACAGTGTGATTGTGTAACTCCTTAGCTAATAGTTTACCAAAGAATTATGGATGAGTAGGTGTTTAAGATGCCGGAGAAGATGGACATATAAGTGGACTTTTGCAGTTCCTAGGAGCATGAGAGCAAGGGCCCATGTAAGCAGGGGCTCACAACATGGAATATGATCTTGCAGAAAGAGCCACGGTCTGGTCCCGTAGGACGCTTTCACTTCATTCCATTTGTTACTTTAAGACAAAGCATTGAGAGGGTGGCTTCATCATGGCTCCCCCAAGGCTGTTTTCAGTTCTTCCCTAAGTCTCTCGTTAGGAGGCTTCACCTGATAATTGCCTAGAGGAACCACTGGAAGTGAGGAGCTGGATCAGGAGGCTTATGTAGTACAGATGGACTGTCTGGAAGAAAGATGCAGGTCTGTGAGGCAGGAGACAGAGAAATGTGTCTTCAACAACTGTGTAACCAAATCCCCTGCCTGAGTAGATATGTGACTCATTGTTTAAACTTCTGAGAGACATGGAAAACAATGTCACACCGGTGGAAACATGTCCGGTGAGTGCTCACAGATACCTTAGCATTGCTAGGAAACAGCCATGAGCAACAAGTAACAAGAGATTCTGTTATTGACTTATATCTCCCAGTTTCTAAACCAGGGATGGGCAAAATACAGTCTGTAAGCCGCGTGCAGCCTGCCAGGCACTTTATCTAGCCTGTGAGTGCCCACTAATTAATTGTATTCCACCCAGCCCTTCTGTTCATGAGGGTGGGAGTAAGGTACCCACATACACACATCCCCACCAACATACCCTATTGTGCCTCACTCCCACCCTCGTGGGCAGAAGGCCTCAGCCCAGGCAGCACACAGCTTCCAGGCGGGACTGCTGCTGTCACTGCTGCAGCTGCTCAGGGACTTGCTCAGGTTCCCTGGTGTCCCACTCGCTCCAGGAACCAGGTAGGGAAGTGGCGGGGATAAGGGCAGGGGCAGGGGGGAGCTGCAGCTGGGCAGGAGTGCAGAGCATAGGGCTGGGGCTAGGGCTGGGGCTGGTGGCAGCATGAAGCCTGCACCCCAGGGGGCAGCAGGAGTGTGAAGCTTAGGTGGGCAGGATGTCTGTGTGAGGGATCATGACAGAGTGTGAGGACCCCCCACACCCTCCCCGCATGGCACATACAGCTCCCATCAGCAGGAGCACCAGCAGATGGTGAGAGCTCGTGCCCTGTGCAAGTGTTCCTGCCCAGTGCAGGTGCTGTCGCCTGGCAGCACACAGCTCCAGCCACTGCTGTACGTGGGGGCGAGGAGCACAGCCTGTTCAGGCTGACTCTATTGTGTGGTACTTTCCGCGCTCACGTGTAGCTCTCACACTTGCGCAGCACGGGAGGGAAGCTCCACGCACTGGAGCCCCTGCCTTCCCCGTCCCCGTCCCCTGCCACATAAGTCCCAGGACTCCACCAAACATGGAGGGGAGCCCTGGCTGCTTCTTCCCCATTGAGTCCTGGGACCTGCATGGCAGGGGGCAGGGAAGGCAGTGGGATCCAGCACGTGGAGCCTCCCTCCCCTGCCACGCGAGTGCCAGGAACTGCATGTGCACACGAGGAGCACTGCAGATTAGAGGTGCCCCATCCAGGCTGCACTCCTCACCCCCACATGTAGCACTGGTTGGAGCCATGTGCCACCGAGTGGTAGCACTTACACTGGGCATGAGTGCCCATCGCCTGCTGGTGCTCCTGGTGCCACTGACAGGGGCTGTGTACGCCCTGGGGCTCCCCACACTCTGCTACAATCCCTCACACCCACACCCTGCCCCCACAATATCCCCACATATGCACCCCCCAGCATACCCTATTGTCCCCACACACACACCCACATCTCACCACACACACGCACATGCTCACAACGACACCCCCCACACACACACACACAATATACAAGACTACGACTTTAGGTTTGAGGCATTATGCAATCATCTCTATATACACTACATAAACACAAATCATGACAAAAATATTTTTTGTAATAAAATATCTTATAGTAGGTATTTGACTTTTAGTGCATGATTTGTGGGGGGGGGTTCTGGTTCCAAGTTGGCAACTCACCCCTCCCAAAAGAAGTATTTCCGGGGACAAGGGAAGGGACTTCTAGTGGCAAATGACAGGGGCTAGGGGTGGGACTTCTGGTCCCAAGATGGTGACCAAGGGGTGGGGCAACTGCCAAGGGGTGGGGCTACCCACGCAGCCCTCCAAAGCTCGCCAAAAGTCATTAAGCGGCCCTTCACCAGAAATTATTGCCCACCCCTGTTCTAATCCCCCTCTCATGGCATGAACTGCCCCAGGGCTTCCTGGCATACCTGTTGTCCCATAAACCTCCAGTGCAGCCGTGATGAGATACTGGCTCCTTCAGGGAATGTTACTGTGACCTGCAGCAAGCAAAGAATTGCAGCAGAGCTTGTTGGGATACTGAATAATTAAGCTTATCATATGGGCCCTGAGAGTTGACGTGTACTTCAAGGCTGACTCAGGTGGGTGGAAAAAGAGGCCTTGCACCTCCAGATCAAAAGGGTCTCTTCCAATTTGAGGAAAGTGAAGTGTCCTGAGCAACTGTAGTTGGGTAAAATTAAGGGGGAAGGGAAATATGCCTTCGTTGTGTCTAGAGGCTGATGGGCAGGTGCTGACCCTGTCCCACTGTTTGCTTCACTCAGCTAACCTGCAGCATCTCCATCTGATCCATCTGACCTACTGGCCAGGTGCGGGACGTGCTTGCAACAGCATGGCTATTTGTACATCTGATTTGGATGAGGCATGGGTACGCGCTGCATGCAGAGCACAGCAATCCTTGCCTCCTGGCTCCACAGCTGATGCCTATCTGGGTTTCTTGCTAAGCCTTTCAGCCCAAGGAGTCACTTTATTCAATCTTTGTTGAATTCTCATCCTGTGTAATCTCTCTGGCACAAAAACTCAAGAACAGGAGCTTTTGGACTGGCAATTATGAAGCCACAACTAAAAGATGAATTAGAGTTAGGGAGACAGAAAGGAAGGAGACCTCACAAAAATTAATTGGGGATTGATTCATTAAGGGGAAGTGAAGGCAATGTTACCATAGGAACCGCATCTTTAAGTGTACATCAGCCAAAAAGGCCATTACATTTTTCGCATGCCAAGTGGCAGCTCCTTTAGAGGATGAAGAGGTGTGTCGCGCTGGGTGTGCTGGCCCTTCCAATGGTGCTGCCCATTAGAGAGAAGGAGATCTATGATGAAAGCAGCATGAGGTCTTTGAGAAACAATGGCTGACTTGCCACTTTATCACAAGAACTATTGACAGAACTACTTCAGGAAAGAGAAATCATCCTTTATAGGAAGCTGCTTGTCCTGTCCATGGAGGACACTGAGCTGGAGTCATCCAAGGAGGACCAACAAGGGACTGTTCTTGATAAGGGAATGCTAGTGCTGGCAAAAGGTGCCAGGGCATGCACCTGCCAGTAAAGGGAAGGCAGGGCCCTACACAAATGAAAATGACTGTTCCTCAGAAAAGGAGAGCAGCCAAAATGAAGCCAACCAGTGAGATAAATGAACGAACACTACAGGGCTAAGTTAATGGTGCAGTCGAAGAGGCATCACTGGAAATCACTGAGCACAGAGCCCTGAGCATGACCTATGGCTCTGAGGGGGGCTTTCAGGATATAGTGGATGCTGCCCACGGGACATCAGTTTGGAGGTGAAGGCAGGCAAAGGGCACCAGCTTGTTTGATCCCTGTGGTGTGAGGCTGTACCTGTGAAACAACAAAGATTCAGTCAACAGAAATAAAAGGCCCAACAAGCACTGGGAAAAATATGTAACTTGGGCAAGGACCAAGCAAGTGGGGATAGAGTAGGGACGTTAAGGTAAAAACAAGCAATACACAAAAGGACAGAAGCAGAGTGCCACATGCAGCACCACACTTGGAGAAGTGATCAAGGAGGTTAGTAGGGTCCGCTCATTCTGCCTAGATGTGTACAAAGGGGAAGGTTATTTTCATGTCAGCTCCGGAGGCTGAAATCTTCTGTCTCTATAGGCCATCACAGTGTAAGCCTTCAGCTATATGTATCAGCCGCAACCCCTAGTACTGAGAGAGGGACACAGGTTCAATCCCCAAAGAAGGGCTCTGCTACACACTCCCATATGGTTTTGTACATCCATGTTTGGAGCATGGCTCTGAATATGGATGAGCAGGGTATGCTTGGGGGTTTCCAGCTGCTGCAGGCTATCGCTGCAGTGCAGACATGCTCTTAGTCTCTCTGTTCCTTGTCTCCTGTCTGTACATCATCCTATTTCACAGGGGGGTCATGAAGAGAAAACCAGTTGAGACTGTGAGATGCTCACATACAAGGCTGTTAGGAAGCCATCAAACTTCCTAAGAGAGAGTACACAAATCTGTAATAACCATTCCAGAATTGAAGTTTCTAATTAATTCCACTCAGAGAACCTTTCTGAGCCCTGAAGCAATGCCAGCTTTTTTTCCTTCAGTAGTTGAAGGTCAGTATGTACAGATTCCTATTTCATAGAACTGTGGACATTCTCACGATCTGTATAAATATCCCGTTTTTCCTGCCCTTGGGGATATGAGTTCTAGAGGCTAATTATCCATTGTATACAAACAGTTTCTGCTACTTTGTGAAAAGTAAATTTGTTTTAGTTAAAATTTGTGGTGCTACCTTGTGTGATTATTCTACCTACAGTCCAGAAGAAAAGTCTGCAGTTTTCCCTAGGAGTTCTGTTTCCCTTTGGGAATCTTAACAAATGAACCCTTGGTATTGCAGCATGTCTTAAAGGACCTGGGGTACCAGGCTCAGTGAGTCCAAAACATTTTTCCTTCAAAGCCAGAGCTTTTAGAGGATCATAAGAGCTCTTAACGGATCCACACAGTAGGCCTGTGCAAGCAGCTAGTATTCACTTTGGATTCGGCTGATTCAGGGGACAGTGATTCGATTCGGTGATTCGAATCACTGTCCCGATTCGATTCAGCCAAATCTGATTCGGAGATTTGGCTGCTGCCAAATCTCTGAATCTGCCAGGGCAGGCCCATCCCCCACCTCTCTCCCAGCCTGGCAATGACTGCCCCAGCTTCCAGCACTTGTTAAAAAAAAAAAGCCCTGACTCAGCAGGCGCTGCCAGGTGGAGGACAATCCCTGCTGCCCCCCACTGCCCCACGCTGCATGGGGAGGCTCTGCACAAGCCCCCTGATGCCCCACCTTGCTCTCCCAGCCCCCACATGGCTGCCCTGCCTGGGCCAGCTCCGGCCCTTTAGGAAAAAAAAATTAAAAAAACCTCAGAGTCACTGTTCCTGCCAGTGGGGGGGGCAATCCCCACTGCCCCCCACTACTCCCTGCCACATGGGGGGGCTCTCCATGAGCCCCACAAGCCCGGGCTTTTCTTGGGTTTTTTTTTCTTAAAGAGGCAGAGCTGGCCCAGGCAGGGCACCCGTGGAGGGGCTGGGAGAGTGGTGGGGGTTGGGGAGCTCATGCAAAGCCCCCCATGCAGCATGGGGCAGTGGGGGGCAGCGGGGATTGCCCCCCCCCACCCAGCAGCACCCAGTGAGGACTGGGGCTTTTTTTTTTTTAAGTACCGGGAGCTGGGGTGAGCAGGGGCAGCCATGGTGGGGCTAGGGGAGTGGGCAGGGGTCAGGGGGGCTGAAGGAGTGGAGGATTGGGGGGCTCGCAGGGGTCCCCCCATGGTCCCCTCCCCCAACCCCCCTCCTCTGCCCCCAGTACTTACCAGCTGGGAGCCAGGGACTGCCTGAATCATCGAAGCTCTCTGAATCTTTTCCAGAGATTCAGAGAGCTTTGAATCGATTCAGACCTTTAAATTGGTCCCCTGATTTGATTCGGATTCAGAGATTCGGCCACTGAATCAGGCCAGATCTCTTCCAAATCGAATTACCACCTGAATCTTCACACAGCCCTAACACACAGCCAACTGTGTAATGCTGCATACAGGAGAATGAGGAATGAGTGAAAGTTTCTTCCTGACCTCAGTAGCCATCAATGCTTGCTGTGTGCCCTGAAGCATGAGAGTGATTTGCTTGCACAGATGCATATGCCAGTGTTTATAAACATCATCCAGTTCAATTCCAGCCACAGAGTCTAATGCAGTGGCCTTCTGTAGCCATGACCTCCACTGTGGGAAGAAATATTTCCAGTCACTGACACTCCCCACTGTCATTCTACTGTGGCCTTTGTAACTGAATCCCTTAATCAGGATCCATCTCGTTCCTTGCTCCTAGTCTTGGCAATAAGTAAATTCCCAAAGTGCTGATTCCCATCAAACAATACCAGGAGTTCAGCAAATCTTTTCCGTCTGAAGGAGACATGGCGGTCAAGAGATATCAGCTGTCTTGGACAGGGGTCCTTATTTATTTCAGGCCTGGAACAATGGGGTTCAATTTGAGGACAGCTGTTAGACACTACCACAAGATAATTAATAACATCAGACATAAGAGGCTGGAAATATGCCAGAAGACTTGATGCAGCAGGTCACTTCCACCTCTCATTACTGTAGGTGTAGAAGAAGATGCTGAATGGGACCCTCACAGACGGGATGACTCATTTGTAGCCATCCAAATCTGCATACACTAGCGGGCCTCTTGAGGCCTTGCTGCACGGTGATTTTGAGGGATATGTCAGAGAGCTCGCAGAATCTGATGAGTGTGGCCTCACTTAGAGCCACTTGGGGTCACTCTGGAGCCACTGATACTGCCTAAAGGCAGGACATGTCATCTTGAACCATGCTGTCTGGTTGCAGAGCTTTCCTGACAGTGTTACAGCTCTCCTCATACCCTCACCTTGTCTTCACAGTCAGTGGCCAAACTCAAAGCTCTTACTTTTATTACTAAGGACTGAGTTAAAGAGCTGTACACATCCTCAATGATCAGGATGGGTTCAGAAGAGGGGCACACTGAGGCACTCTGGGTAAGAATGCAAGGGGGTCGTGGGGAAAGGGGCTCGCTAGTGGGTGTCTACTGCAGACTGCCTCACCAGGGGGATGAGCTGGCCCTGGAGTTTTCAGGTCAGCTCACGGAGGCTGTAAGGACAAGGGATGTGGTGGTCATGGGTAACCTAAACTACCCAGACATCTGCTGGGAAGATCAGTCAGCCAGGTCTGAACTCTCACAGGTGTTTAGCCTGCATACAGGACCTCCACCTAACCCAGGAGGTACATTATCCCACCAGAAGAAATGCCTTGCTGGACTTGGTCCTTGCCACAGGAGATGACCTGATGAGGGATCTGTGGGTGCTCAACTACCTAGGTATTAGTGGCCACTGTCTGCTGGAATTTACTATCCAGCACAGGGACGTGAAACCAAGCAGTAAGGCAAAAGTCCTTGACTTCAAGAGGGCTGACTTCAATGAGCTAAGGAGATCAGTAAGAGAGACACTGGGGACTCAGAGCCTCAGTGAGGTGGGAGTCCAGGATGGGTGGTTGTTCCTTAAGGAGATGATCCTCCGAGCTCAGAGGGAGTCAGTCCCAACACGAACCAAAGGGGGCAAAAGATCTAAAAAGCCCCCTTGGCTCAGTAAAGGCATCCAGGAGAGCCTGAGGGCAAAAAAGGTGGCATACAATCAGTGGAAGCAAGGGGCTATCACCAGGGAGGATTACACCTCCGTTGCTCGTGACTGCAGGGAGGCTGTTAGGAAGGCCAAGGCAGACAGAACTAGGGCTGGCGACCACAGAATTATAGACTCAATGAGTCGGACGGACCTGGACAGATCATCCAGTCCAACCCCCTGCCATGGGCAGGAAGGAGCACTGGGGGTGGGAGGGGTCATAAGACCCCAGCCAGGTGCCTATCCAGTCTCCTCTTGAAGATTTCCAGGGAAGGTGAGAGCACCACCTCTCTGGGAAGCCTATTCCAGGCTCTGGCCACCCTTACACTGAAGTAGTTCTTCCTAATATCTAACCTAAACCTATCCTCCCTCAGCTTGTGGCCATTGTT
>NW_017728998.1:46115791-46124049 GCF_001723915.1 Gavialis gangeticus
AGTCCCTGCTGGTGGCCCCTGATAAGGTTGTAGGCAGCCACAAGATCCCCCCTCAGTCTCCTCTTGCGGAGACTGAAGAGATTCAGGTCCCTCAGCCTCTCCTCATAGGGCTGGCCACAGAGGCCCCAACCATACAAGTGGCCTCATCTGGACCCTCTCCAGGTTCTCCACGTCCTTCTTGAAGTGCGACACCCAGAACTGGACAGAATTAAGGATAACAAAAGTCCTTTTTCAAATACATAGGGAGTAAGAAGAAGGCACCAGGTAACATGGGGCCCCTACAGGATAGGCTTGGCAATCTGTTGATTGCAGCAAAGGAAAAAGCTGACCTCTTCAACGAGTTCTTTGCCTCCATATTTTTGAGCAGGAACCGGGACAGCTCCCCCACTAGGATTACAGACAGGCTCAGGGGACACAACACCATGCCTAGGGTCAGGGATGATCTAGTTAGCGATCTTCTGGAGGGGCTGGACATGTTTAAATCAGCAGGTCCAGATGCTCTTCATCCAAGGGTACTGAGGGAATTGGCAGACGTCATAGCAGGGCCCCTGGCACGGCTCTATGAGCACTCGTGGTGCTCTGGCCAGGTCCCAGAGAACTGGAAAAGAGCCAACGTGGTCCCCATTTACAAGAAGGGGAGAAAGGAGGACCCAGGTAACTATAGGCCAGTTAGTGTCACCTCGGTCCTTGGGAAGACCTTTGAGAAAATTATCAAGGGCACATCTGCAGGGACCCAGCATGGGAGATAATGCTCAGGAGCAACCAACACAGGTTCTTTGCAGGCAGATCCTGCCTGACTAACCTTGTTTCCTTTTACGACCAGGTCACAAACTCCTTGGATGCAGGCGCTGAGGTGGATGTCATTTAACTGAACTTCAAGAAGGCATTTGACACTGTTTCTCACTCCATGCTTATAAAAAAACTAAGCGACTGCGGCATTGATGCTTACACAATCAAATGGGTGGCAAATTGGCTTGATGGTCGCACCCAGAGAGTGGTGGTGGACTGATAGTTTTCGACCTGGAGGAATGCAGGTTGTGGAGTTACCCAGGGCTCGGTCCTCGAGCCTGTGCTATTCAACATCTTTATCAGCAACTTGGAGGTGGGCGTGGAAAGCACGCTGACCAAATTCGCTGATGACACAAAGATGTGGGAAGAAGTGGGCACACTGGAGGGGAGGGACAGAATCCAACTAGTTTTAGACAGGTTACAGAGGTGGTCGGGTGAGAATAGGGAGAAGGAACCTGCAACACACCTATAGGCTGGGGAACACCCTTCTCAACAACACAGTAGCTGAAAGGGATCATGGAGTCATTGTTGACTCCAGCATGGACATGAGCCGCCCATGTGAGGAAGCAGTCAGTAAAGCTAACCGCACCTTGTTGTGCATCTACAGATGCATCACAAGCAGGTCCAGGGAGGTGATCCTTCCCCTGTATGCAGCGTTGGTCAGGCCACAGTGGAGTACTGCATCCAGTTCTGGGCACCGCACTTCAAGAGGGATGTGGCTAGCATTGAGAGGGTCCAGAGGAGGGCCACTCGCATGGTCAGGGGACAGCAGACCAGGCCCTATGAAGATAGACTAAAGGGCCTGAATCTATGCAGCTTCCACAAGAGAAGACAGGGGGGATCGGGTGGTCGTCTATAAACTCAGCAGGGGGGACCAGTGGAAAATAGGTGAAGCTCTGTTCCCCTGGGCACCACCTGGGATAACAAGGAATAACAGCCACAAATTGATTGAGCATAGGTTCAGGCTTGATATCAGGAAGCATTACTTTATGGTTAGGGTTGCCAGGCTCTGGAATAGACTCCCAAGGTAGGTGGTGCTCTCCCCTACCTTGGCGGTCCTCAAGAGGAGGTTGGATAGATATCTGGCTGGGGTATTATGATCCCAGTACTCATTCCTGCCCAGGGCAGGGGGTCGGACTTAATGATATGTTCAGGTCCCTTCTGACCCTAGAAACTATGAATGTATGCTAGATGCTGTACAAGAAACAGAACAGGGCAGCCCCTGCCCTCAAGAGATTGCAGTCTAAGTGGCAAGAAGGGGATCACACTTCTCCTCAGGACCCATCTAAATTAGAGAACTCACGCTCCAGTGCAACCCTCTGATGCAGACACACTGCACAAATGTGAAGCAGGCTTACCAAGTAAACTACCCTAATTAGTTACCTGAGTGCACCTAACTCTAAGGTGGACTAGGGCAGAGGACAACCACTTCTTAATAGGATGGGCAACAGGGGCTAGTGGATGTGACCCCCACCCTGAGCAGAAGGAGAATTGAGCTCCTATATGTACTGTGGGTTCAGAGAGTCCTGGTTCTCTGTACCCACTAGACCAGTGGCTCTTAGCCTTTTTAGGTTCAAGGCTCACCTCACTAGACTCAAGACACCCCTTGGAAAATGCCAGCTTTTAGCTTTCACTAATTTTTTGACTACAGAAAAATAATAAGAGCAATTCTTCTCAGAATATTTTCCTATGTGGATGGATCCCTTTTTGAAATCTATGTGTTTAACTTGAGTGGGTGTTTCCACCCCATAGCACCCTTAAAAGGGTCTCACCACACTCTGATTGAGAATGACTTCACTAAGCAGAACTAGAAGGCCGTATCTGAGGGATAGTAATAAAGGCCAGACAGCACCCCTCCCACACCATCCCTGAGAACCAGATTACAACCAAGCTATGGCTGTGTGTGTGTGTGTGTGTGTGTGAGTGTGAGTGACACTATAATGTGATCGTGATCTCTGATTGCTGGAGAACATTGGGCAAGCTGCTTCGCCTTTCTGGGTCTCTGTTTCTGTCCCCACCCATTGTCTGTCTTATCTATCTAAATTATCAGTCATTCAGCGTGGGACTGAGTCTCATTGTGTATTTACAGCCTGTGGCACATTGGATTCTGAATTTTGGTGGGGCCTGAAGGTTTAATTATCTTTCATGGCCAACTCCCACTGTACTTACTGTCACACTATTTCTGTGACAATTATAGCCATTGCTTACATGGAAAAATAACCTTGGGAAAGCATGAATTGTATATACAACTTTTGGAATGGAGACAAGGAAGAAAGCAGTCTGATTTGAGAGCATCAGAGAGTATGCAGTTCTAAGATATTTTCTCTGCAGTGATACCAGAAATTAATTTGGTCCTTGATATGCTTGGAGCTTGTTCCTCATAAAACTAGGGATTCATACAAACCTTTTCTACCTTTCAAATCTCTAGAGTTTGGACAACACAATGGAGGGTTGAAAACTCAGATAAAAACTCAACCTGGTTTGAGATCACAAAGGGGTGAATTTAGAGGAGAGTACCTGGCTTCCCTGGAGAAATTTAACATCAGAACAGGGTTGCTGGAACCTTGGCTCAGATGTAGGAATCTCTTAGTAAATGTGGCCAAGGTTTCAAATATGAAGCCACAGTGACTTCAAACTGAAACCCTGGTAGAAGTTCTAACCCAGCTCTTGCCTTTTGTTTTTGCACCTCTAAAATAAAGATAAATTGTTTGTGTACAATGTGTGTATGACATAAATTACATAACCGTGGAGATTATTACTTGAGATAAGGTGTGAACATTGGTGATTAAGCAGCAGCCTCTGTGTTAAAAAAAAAAAAGATTTTCTGGGAGGACATTTTCCTTGCAATCTTCTTGACCTAAAAAAGTCCAAAACTGTTGACCTTTGGGGCATGCAGCAAACCTTGCCTTTTTCACTGACATTTGGGAGTTGCTTTCACATGGCCTTCAGTTGGGAGTTAAGGCTGGGGAAAATTCTGGTTTGTATCTCCTTCTGCCTGACTGTAACGAAGCTTGTATCTGGAGGGTCTCCTGTTTCATTTTATTTTTATGAGCTGGCTTGCAAAGAACCAGGGAAAGCCAGAATCTGCACCAAATGTAAACTCTAAAATGCAGCATTTTAGAAGCGATCAAATTAATTACTGTAGTTAGCAAACCACTTCGTGATTTTTCAAGGCAAACGGACCATGTAAATGTCAGTTGTTTCTTACCCACAAGCAAACCACATAGAAAAGGATTTTAGACCAGTTGTTCCATATTTAGTGGCTTATTTTATACCATGCATTTTATACCATGCAGTCTTTGCTTTGTTCTCAAAATAAAAGCAATGGCCTGATCAAAATTTGGAAGACTTATTTACCCCCTTTCCTTTTTGTTTTTAAATCAGAATTAGTTCTGCAAACCAACTTCCTAAAAGCATCTGAATCCAATCAATTTTTCATTTTCTCTCTCCTGTGATTTAAAAACCAAGCTGCAGTTAACTCTATTCTATTGGTAAGAGAGAAATATCTTGGCATGCTAAAACCTTGTGCATTGTATTGGAGTCCAAACTGCAAAATGGAAATGCTGGCAGACAATTAATTTTAGAGCCAGGGATAAACTGAATCTAAATCGGAACTTGATTGACCCAAGAGACTAGGTCTTTTTTCCTTCCAGGCATGGTTTTTGTGTCAGGGTCTTGAAGATAGAAGGAAGGAATTATTTTAGACATGTTGGTGAAGGATCCAGACCTGCTGGATTCCTGAATAATCTGATGCTGATGATCACCCAGCAGCCTAGCACACACTTGTCTAAGGAGCCCAGCCTCTGGTGATGCTTCCAAGTGGGAAAGATGTTCCAGTGATCTGGCAGCAGCTGTTGAACTGAGTTCAATTCCCTGCTCTGCCACAGATTTACTGTGTAACCTTGAGCAAGTCACTTATTGCTCTCCCTTGGTTCCCCATTTGTGTCAGGAGGATGCTAGCACTGCTCAGCCCCACATAAGTGTTTCAGAGTATTAGGCAATAAAGTTATAATAGGCTCAGATGCCATGGCAGTAGGGACTGTACAAGTACCACAGATGCCCAGATACCACCTAGCAAGTGCACTGCTGCACATTAGAGCAGCCAAGGCAACTGACTTTGTCAGCCTGTTTGGGGTTTTCATCTCACCCTCCAAAACAGCCTTCATCTGCCTGGCTGCCCAAACAGGCTAGTTCCTGCTCCTCTGCATGTGTCCAGGATGCTGGAAGACACCTACAGAAGCTTCCAATGAGCTCTTGTCAGCTTACTGACAGTAGCGAATGGCTTTTATTTGTTTCCTTGGCCTCAACAAGGTCACTGTAAATTACAGTTACTGAGCTTTGTTCTGCCAGACTGTCATCAGAAAAGATCATTTGCTTGTTAGCAGCTGCTGCACTCCCTGTAAGCCTTGTCTACACATCCTGCTTCTGAGAAGTCAGGCAGCCTCCATGCCACCAAAAACATGCTGCTCACTAGGGCTGTGCAAAATTTTGGTAGCCAGTTCTATTCAGAGGAAATGTGTTAGCAGGTTTTACATTTTGTATAGATTTGAGAGATTTGACAGCCGAATCTTCAAATCTGAATCAAATCAGAAGACCCATTAAAAGGTCCAAATCGATTCAGAAGCCTCCGAATTGATTCAGAGAGATTTGGAGATTTGGTCATAGATTATACAGGCAGCAGTCCTTGATGATGCTGGATGCAGCTGCCTCCAGCTGGTAAGTCTGTTGTGGTGGACAGAGAGGGGAGGGAAGGGGCAGGTGCGGGGGAGGAAGGAGGCAGATCAATGCTGTTACTAGAGTTGCCTGTCACTTTGGAGTGTTCTCATTTATTAGGGGTACATTTCTGGGGTCTCTGAAATTCTATCAATGTGCTGCTTGTGTTACTATATGGAGCTGTATCTCTCCCTTCTGCAAGTCCTCACCCCCAACGGAGCTATCTTGCAGGATTCAGTTTCAATGGGGCTGGGTTCCTCCAGCCACCAAATCAGTCAAACACATATATGCACATATACATGCAGATTAACAGGACACACCTGAGCCAGGCTGGGTTATTTAGTATTGAGAGGCTAACACCCTCATATGCCTTGAATTCAGTTAATCAGGGAAACAATAAAATGCAGTCAGACACAAGCATGCAAGGTTAACAGCGCATCTGAAGCAGGCTGGACTATTCAGCATTGACAAGCTGACACCCTCATGTGCCTTGTACTCAGTTCATCCCTTATGTCAGCAGAACAATAATAAATGCAGTTAGACCCATGTGCGCCAGCACACGCGTGCGCGCACACACACACACACACACTATCAAGAGTACATCTGAGCAGGCTGAGTCCAATCAGCACTTTCAGCTGATACCCTCATGCGCCTCAAAATTCAGCATGTCTCCAATCTATTGTCACAATGGTCCTAGTAGTAACTCCCTTGATGAGTTTCGGGCATTACAGGGATCTTTGGCTTAGGCAAAAGAAGCATTGCTACAGAGCAAATGGGGAGGTCAAGGGGAAGGAAGAGTAAATGAGGTTCAGAGAGAGAGAGAGTATAGCAACCAGCTTGACCATAAAAGTTATTTATTGCCAGGTATATGAACTTATGATGATGCCAATATTAATAGCCATACAAGAGAGAAAAATAAAATAGTTACAATATTACATAGTTTCAGTTAGGTTTTTGGGGAAATCTAGCTCAACTTTGATTAGAAAAGTCAGGTTTAGAGACTTGTGCCTGGAGTAAGAGAATAAAGGTCAGGTTCCTGGAATCAGAGAGAGAGAGAGAGTTGGGATCTCACCACTCAGCAAAGCTTGAGCCAGTCAGTTGAGGTTCCCAGGTGTTGTTGGAGCTGACAGACAGGCAGAGCCCTCAGCACAATCAGTGAAGAGATTCCAGGCAGAAAAGGAGTGGAACTGGAGCAGCTTTTGGATCCAAGCCCCAGGACAGACATTTGAGCTTGAGTAGGGGCTTTTATAGAAAACTAACAATGACTCAAGGGAGAACACTATGTTTGTTTATGGGTAAACAATGGCTCATATGCTGGATAATAGGAACTAATCACTTCCGGCTATGGGTGGCATTACGCTGAGGGAGCTCACAATACAGACAGGAAGATTCACTGTTTTGGGTACAACTAAAGGAGTCATTACTAAAATTGGTCTGATAAATGCTGAGCTGGGTGCATGTAGATGTGGGTTGATTAGCATTTGGAGCAGGGACCCCCCATCATGCAGTGCTCCCCTGCCTCTCTGGTCCCAGAATTCAGTGCGGTCCTTGTCTTGGAATCTCTGTTCTCCATCCTGGATGCTAATGAAGGTGCTTTCCTGTCCCATTTCCCAGTTAAATGAGTTGTCATCTGGTTCCATCTTGGATGCAAATGAGACCAGGGGAGCTTCACTCTTATCACCCTTGCCTGGAGGACTTTAGATGTGTCTCCCACTACATCTTTATAGTCTGTTGTAAGTCAGTCCTTCCTCTAATCAGTTCTTGTTCAGGCAGAGGTGGAGAGGGTGTGAGTCCTATGTGAGTTAGACAGGCTGTGTACTGTGCCAGGGTTCCCCATGAACACAGAGCTGAGAGGTAACAATGTCCCCACAGCAAAGGAGGGATTGGGGCTGGGGCTGGGGCTGGGACAAGCAGCCCAGCCAGGGCAGGGGGGCATGGGACTCGGGGAGGGGAGCTCCTGCCACTGTGTGCCGCTTCACACTGCCAGTCCAGGAGATGCTCTTCCAGTGGCTCATCCAGCAGCTCTCGCAGCTGGTCTGCAAGGGTATAGGCACGGACATGTGTCTCCGGATCTGCGCGGAGTGGGCTGGGCCAGGTTGCGCTCCAGGAGGCTAGCCCCAGCTGCTCGCCACCGGCCTCAGCAGGGCAGGTGGAGCCAGGGCTGCGCTCCGGGTGGCTAGCCCCAGGCACAGCCAGGAGCATAGCCCTGGCTCCACCCACCCCGAGGAGTGCAGCCCGCCAGTGGGAGCTTGCCACCTTGAGTGCATCCCTGGCTCCACCAGCCCAGCAGAACACAGTGGGGTGCGGGTTATGGGGGGTCTGCACCCACCCTAAAATTCCCCATAGCCCCTGGCACCAGCCCTGCCCCCCCTCAAATCATGCACCCGGGTTCCCTGCCCAGCTGGGGCAGGGAAAAACCATGGCTTGTCCAGGCAACATGGGGAGGTTGGAGTGGCTTCCACTGCTGTGCGCCGCTTGTCTGAGGCATTGCAGCAGGACTGTCCTGCGCCACCACTCCCACCACCCATCTGGAGCACAGCCCCTCCCAGCCCACCCCACACATATCCAGGGGCACATGCCCGCTCCTATGCCTCAGATTGGCAGTGAGGACCACCAGAGGAACCACCAAAACAGCAGCTCCTGGACTGGTGGTGTGCATCAGCGTGCAGTGGCGGGACCCCCTTCGCCAAGTCCTGCGTGCCCCAGCCCCAATCCCTCCCTTGCTGCGAGGGCTTTGATCTGCCCCCTCTACACCC
>NW_017728998.1:46129049-46134938 GCF_001723915.1 Gavialis gangeticus
TTATTTAGTATTGAGAGGCTAACACCCTCATATGCCTTGAATTCAGTTAATCAGGGAAACAATAAAATGCAGTCAGACACAAGCATGCAAGGTTAACAGCGCATCTGAAGCAGGCTGGACTATTCAGCATTGACAAGCTGACACCCTCATGTGCCTTGTACTCAGTTCATCCCTTATGTCAGCAGAACAATAATAAATGCAGTTAGACCCATGTGCGCCAGCACACGCGTGCGCGCACACACACACACACACACTATCAAGAGTACATCTGAGCAGGCTGAGTCCAATCAGCACTTTCAGCTGATACCCTCATGCGCCTCAAAATTCAGCATGTCTCCAATCTATTGTCACAATGGTCCTAGTAGTAACTCCCTTGATGAGTTTCGGGCATTACAGGGATCTTTGGCTTAGGCAAAAGAAGCATTGCTACAGAGCAAATGGGGAGGTCAAGGGGAAGGAAGAGTAAATGAGGTTCAGAGAGAGAGAGAGTATAGCAACCAGCTTGACCATAAAAGTTATTTATTGCCAGGTATATGAACTTATGATGATGCCAATATTAATAGCCATACAAGAGAGAAAAATAAAATAGTTACAATATTACATAGTTTCAGTTAGGTTTTTGGGGAAATCTAGCTCAACTTTGATTAGAAAAGTCAGGTTTAGAGACTTGTGCCTGGAGTAAGAGAATAAAGGTCAGGTTCCTGGAATCAGAGAGAGAGAGAGAGTTGGGATCTCACCACTCAGCAAAGCTTGAGCCAGTCAGTTGAGGTTCCCAGGTGTTGTTGGAGCTGACAGACAGGCAGAGCCCTCAGCACAATCAGTGAAGAGATTCCAGGCAGAAAAGGAGTGGAACTGGAGCAGCTTTTGGATCCAAGCCCCAGGACAGACATTTGAGCTTGAGTAGGGGCTTTTATAGAAAACTAACAATGACTCAAGGGAGAACACTATGTTTGTTTATGGGTAAACAATGGCTCATATGCTGGATAATAGGAACTAATCACTTCCGGCTATGGGTGGCATTACGCTGAGGGAGCTCACAATACAGACAGGAAGATTCACTGTTTTGGGTACAACTAAAGGAGTCATTACTAAAATTGGTCTGATAAATGCTGAGCTGGGTGCATGTAGATGTGGGTTGATTAGCATTTGGAGCAGGGACCCCCCATCATGCAGTGCTCCCCTGCCTCTCTGGTCCCAGAATTCAGTGCGGTCCTTGTCTTGGAATCTCTGTTCTCCATCCTGGATGCTAATGAAGGTGCTTTCCTGTCCCATTTCCCAGTTAAATGAGTTGTCATCTGGTTCCATCTTGGATGCAAATGAGACCAGGGGAGCTTCACTCTTATCACCCTTGCCTGGAGGACTTTAGATGTGTCTCCCACTACATCTTTATAGTCTGTTGTAAGTCAGTCCTTCCTCTAATCAGTTCTTGTTCAGGCAGAGGTGGAGAGGGTGTGAGTCCTATGTGAGTTAGACAGGCTGTGTACTGTGCCAGGGTTCCCCATGAACACAGAGCTGAGAGGTAACAATGTCCCCACAGCAAAGGAGGGATTGGGGCTGGGGCTGGGGCTGGGACAAGCAGCCCAGCCAGGGCAGGGGGGCATGGGACTCGGGGAGGGGAGCTCCTGCCACTGTGTGCCGCTTCACACTGCCAGTCCAGGAGATGCTCTTCCAGTGGCTCATCCAGCAGCTCTCGCAGCTGGTCTGCAAGGGTATAGGCACGGACATGTGTCTCCGGATCTGCGCGGAGTGGGCTGGGCCAGGTTGCGCTCCAGGAGGCTAGCCCCAGCTGCTCGCCACCGGCCTCAGCAGGGCAGGTGGAGCCAGGGCTGCGCTCCGGGTGGCTAGCCCCAGGCACAGCCAGGAGCATAGCCCTGGCTCCACCCACCCCGAGGAGTGCAGCCCGCCAGTGGGAGCTTGCCACCTTGAGTGCATCCCTGGCTCCACCCGCCCAGCAGAACACAGTGGGGTGCGGGTTATGGGGGGTCTGCACCCACCCTAAAATTCCCCATAGCCCCTGGCACCAGCCCTGCCCCCCCTCAAATCATGCACCCGGGTTCCCTGCCCAGCTGGGGCAGGGAAAAACCATGGCTTGTCCAGGCAACATGGGGAGGTTGGAGTGGCTTCCACTGCTGTGCGCCGCTTGTCTGAGGCATTGCAGCAGGACTGTCCTGCGCCACCACTCCCACCACCCATCTGGAGCACAGCCCCTCCCAGCCCACCCCACACATATCCAGGGGCACATGCCCGCTCCTATGCCTCAGATTGGCAGTGAGGACCACCAGAGGAACCACCAAAACAGCAGCTCCTGGACTGGTGGTGTGCATCAGCGTGCAGTGGCGGGACCCCCTTCGCCAAGTCCTGCGTGCCCCAGCCCCAATCCCTCCCTTGCTGCGAGGGCTTTGATCTGCCCCCTCTACACCCCTTCCCTCCCCCCTCCGCCCACCATAACAGACTTACCAGCTGGAGGCAGCTCTGTCCAGTGTCATCGAGGACTGCTGCCTGTATAGTCTATGGCTGAATCTCCAAATCGGTGCCAAATCTCCAATTCCAAATTGGCTGAATCGAATCAGGACAGTGATTCGAATCACCAAATCAAATCACTGTCCCTCCAAATCGGCCAAATTCGAATCCAAAGCAAATATTTGCTGCTTTGCACAGGCCTACTGCTCACTTCTATCCCATAAACTTGAAATGGAGGTAGTCCCTGTGCCACATGGTGGGGTCACAGGCCCTGATACTTCAAAGTCAGTGATCTAGGGGTGGCAGCCCTCAGAATCGTTTTGCTTCCATATTTGGGAGCTATTGCATGGGGTCTTGCTCTAGCTGATAAAGAGCAGTCATGTCTTTCAGAGAGAAAGGGAAAAAGGCAGGGCCTAAGCAGAGCTGCCAAGGCATATGGGCTTAAATTTCATAGGGTTTTCATCATTGCTTCCCTCCTTGTGGGTTTTCAGCTGACATGCTAAGGTTTTATGAAATGCAGAACTGGAATACCAGCCCTGGCCTGGGGAGAAGTGAGGGGGGAGCCACATGGCAGGGATTTGACAGCTGTCATTGCATCTGTGATAGGCATGAATACATGGGATGAGGCAGGGTTAAAGTCAAACAAGGCTCTCCTTACGGGCAACAGGGAGGCAGCAGGGGCACTCAGTACATCCCTCAGTTGCCTGGTATCATAGCTTGTGTGATGGATTGGGCCTACTTCATTCTTCCCTCCTTATTCCTGATCCACACATTGTAACTGGCTGGCCTGGGGATGTGGGGAAACCCTGGAGTATTGGGGTCTTGGAGTTAGTACCTCCTTGAAATGCATGGGGCAGTTATTTTTCTCAAAACAGTTCACTCAAGCTCTCTTCAAACTCAGGCAGATATTGTTGGACTGGGTTACTTAGGGCAATTCAAGCTGTTCTCCTCAGCTGTGAAGGCTAGAAACTTGATTTTTTCATGCAAGTACAAAGGCTGCTTCAGTCCCATAGCTCCAGGGACAGGGTCTCTGCAGAGAATACAAAGCTGGCACCTGAACCCACCTCTCATCAAATCCTTAATCATGTCTAACCACATGTTTTCCCTTGCAGGAAATGGCTACATTGAAGGCAAGGAGCTGGAAAACTTCTTCCAGGAGCTGGAAAGTGCTAGGAAGGGAGCTGGAGTGGTAAGAAGACATTTCTCTGCCTGTGGCTCTTCCTTCTCTTTTTCCACTGTTTCATTCCCTTCTTCCCCTCCTTTCCTTGCCTCCTTGTCAGCTTCCCTCCTGACACAAATGTCCAGCACACCTCACCACTGTACCGTTCCTTCCAAGGGCTGCACTGATGGGGCACCACAAGGAGGACTGCCTCATGTTGGAGGAGCTATTTCCATAGTGCCAGGCATACTCGCAAGGGCATAGGGAGATGGTTCTGATTCAGGTTTTGGCCTCCATTCAAATCCTAGTTCCACGTGGCTTCAAATGTTATGAAAACCCAGTGCGCCTGCTTATCAACACCTCCAAAATGGAGGCCAGAATTGCCACGAAAACTGCTCCTGCCTGGGATTTCGGCACCACTGGAAGGAAATAGAGCAGAAGGCGGCAGCCCTGACTCTCCATATCAGAATGGGGCTAGTGACATCTGTCCTGCCAAAGCACACTTACAGCAGATATTTCCCTTGTCTTGAAATCAGAGTATCCCCCCCCAACACACCCCACAGTTTCTTCTGTAAAAGCTCCAGGCTGTCTGGAGTTGCATTTACTGGCATCTGTTTCTCTGCCTTACCCACTGTCACCAATTCTTATGACTCTATTATAAGTCTTGCTATATTTGATGTTTTACTTAAATCCCTAGCTCTTGGAGGCTAGTGACAAAATGAGATTCTGCTTCATTTATCCTACACCAGGGAGAAAGTTCACGGAGCAGAGGGAAGAGCTCAGAAGGGAGTGTTCTTTCTCTGAGTCTATGCCTACTCTGCTACCCCAGCACAGGGCTTGAGGGCCCTATACTTCAGGGAGCAGTGTGAGTCAATGTACAGGTCACAGCACCTTCTCACGTTCCACAAGCTAGACATCAGCTTTGCCCACAGCTCATCGCACTGCCTGTACAGCTCTCCCATTATTGGGGTGTCATTGGGCTGGAACTGCTGGCACAGACCCTGGCAGTCTGCCACTGGATTCAATAGCTCTCATGGCACATATTGCAGATGGCATCAAGAGCATGAATTATTGAATCACAGGAAACATGATCTGGTCTAGTTCCAAAGAGCCTCAGTGAGTAGGGCCTCACTTTCTCTCCAAGGAAAACAGAATAACCAAGTTCCTGCCTAGAGCAGTGATTCTTAACAGGGTTCTGCAATGCTGGGATGCCATGAGAACCCTTTAAGGGTGCCACAGTGTGCTGCACACTATTAGCAAACACCTACATATGATTCACAAAATAAACCCAGAGATTTCAAATAGGAATCCATAGTGTCAAAAACATTCTGACAAGTTGTAGCCTTTGTTGAGTTCTTTGCCAGAGAAGAATTGCTGTATCATTTTTTCCAGTCAAAAAATAAGTGAAACCTAAGATGTGACAATTTTCTAAGGGGACCTTAAGTCTAAAAAAGCCCTGAATTTTCCCTCATATTTTCAGTGTGTAATTATTGATGCCACAGTAGCCTAAAACAACTAGGCAAAAATGAGAGTGCAAAAATACAGGGTTCATGAAAACTTATGTGTACTATTGAGGGAAGGCCTGGGCTAATATAGTCCAGCTGATAAGACTTGCAAGATGGACAGAGCTTGATGTGGGTGGCATAGGGTAGTGCCATAGGAAAGCAGAGCTAGAAGAGACCTCACAATGTCATTTGGTTCAGTCTCCTGCTCAAGGCAAGATCATCTGTTTAAACCATCCCAGTCTATGCAAACTGAAAATTTCCAGGGATGGAGATCCCACTGCTTCTCTAGGTAGCCGGTTTCAATGCTTGACCACCCTCATAGCCAGAAAGTCTCCAGACTCTCTCTGCTCCTGTTTGGTCACAGTCCACAGGTGATTTTTGGAATGTTTCAGAAAATACGTATTTCTGTATTTGAATTGTTCACAATATTGCTAATTCCAAGCTTTCACGTCTGACCTCAAAATTACAATAACAAATGTGGCCTTTTGAGTCCCTGAGGCTAGAACTTACTTTTTTTTTAATGAAGGCCGAGGTGCTCATCTAATACCTGGCTGAAGAGTGGGGACTTTAAGGAAAGCACATAATACCAGAGTATTAGAGGTGGACGACATAGGCAACCACCCAGCGTGCTACGGTCAGGGGGGCACCAAACACACACATACATGCACAAACACGTCCCCACCCTGCCCCGCCAGTCCAGCTGATCCCTACCCTAGACAGGAAAAGCAGTGTCCAGCCCAGCCCAGCCCTGCCCAGCCCGCATCA
>NW_017728998.1:46139938-46142231 GCF_001723915.1 Gavialis gangeticus
CCCCCCCCCCCCCCCCCGCCAGTCCAGCTGATCCCTACCCTAGACAGGAAAAGCAGTGTCCAGCCCAGCCCAGCCCTGCCCAGCCCGCATCACCTCACTACCTCCAGCTGCTACTCAGGAGGAACCGGGCTGGGCATGTGCAGGTGGGGTGGTGCCTGCTCCAGCCCACCCTCCTTTCTCCCGCACAGCAGCAGCAGTGCCTGCCCACCTGCCTGCCTGGCGCACCATGCCACTCCACCTCTGCTGAACTGAGCCCTTGCCCCTGCCAACCTGCCTCCGTCTGCAGCCATACTGCTGACTGGGTGGGAGTGCAAAATACAAGTTCACTCAGGGCACCTTTTTCCCTCAGGATACCTCTGTGTAACACTGTGAGACTTGTGATCAGTTAAGGTAGTTGGGGACACTGAGTTACTGCTGTAGCCACAAAGGGTAGGCAAAGAAAGCTGTTGGGTAGAGTCCAGTTTCATTCTGCCATCGCTTCTGACATTTTAAAATGTGCTTTGGTTCCATATAAGGAGTGTTGCTGGGACACTTGGATTGTGCCAGTGTCTGTTTTCAGTCTGAACCCTGAGACTGTTGATTCAGGTACAGCTTTGGAGAGACAGTTGCTCTGTAGCCTACTCATTCAGGTACTGACCTAAGATGAGAAAAACTTACCTTCAAGTCTCTTATCTGCCTAAATCAGAGCAGAGATTTACATCCCTACTTATCGTGAGGCAAGCAGGTGCTTCACTATGAGTTTTCTACAGCCTACACTGAGCCTTAACACTAAGTCATTAACTGTAAGAGCTTCTCTCTGCTGTTATCATAAGCAACCAGAGAAAACTGGATCCCCAAAAACTTCACTGGAACTGATAAGATAGTATATTTCTGTAAAATATTTTGTCAGATAGATTCTGACCAGATCCCTCTGGGTTAGAGGGGGCTTCATGTACAGCTGCTTTCTCATCAGTTATCTCAATAGGGGCTCATCTCTCTACCGTAAGGACTCTCACTACTACAAGTAGCTCTGTTGATGCCAGCAGGTCTACTCCAGGTAGAGTAGTAAGTCTTATAGTTAGTAGTAAAGGAATAGAGGCCATTAACACGTCACTTGCAAAGGGATGATAGTGTGATCTAGTGGAAAACACCAGTGAGAACTGGGGTTGTATCCCAGTTCTGCTGCTGGTCTCCTAGGCAGTTCATCTCAGAGCTCTGTGCCTCAGTTTTTCCATCTGTAAAAAAGCTATCATGATACTTTTTTGTAAAGCCCAGATCTGCAGACAAGCAGCACCATCTGACAGCAAAATGTTGGGATTATCACAGTGGTTTGGTCTGCCAAAGGAACAAAATCCCACCTGTGGTCAGATACCTGTTTCTAAGATAGGCCCAATGTTTTGCTGGGATGTTAATCTTCTGGAACTAATTTAGACTAGTCATTCCTTGACACCTTCAGGCCTGCTCTTCCTGTATTAATAAGCAAGAAGGATGCTTTTGTGCTTATGGTACTGGCCTGGTACACAAGATGTCTGTGTTTAATTCCAGCCTCTGGTACAAACTCCTTGCAGAACTTTAAGGAAGTTACCAGATATTAGGCCTGTGCGAAGCAGCTAGTATTCGCTTCAAATTCGGCTGCTTCAGGGGACAGTGATTCGATTCGGTGATTCGAATCACTGTCCCGATTCAATTCAGCCAAATCTGATTCAGAGATTCGATCCTGCCAGGCTAGGCCAGGCCCATCCCCCACCTCTCTCCCAGTCTGGCAACAGCTGCCCCAGCTCCCGGCACTTGTTAAAAAAAAAGCTCCAACTCAGCGGATGCTGCCAGGCAGGGGACAATCCCCGCTGCCCCCGGTTGCCCAATGCTGCATGCAGGGGATCTGCACAAGCCCCCTGATGTCCCCCCTCACTCTCCCAGCCACCCCCACGGCTGCCCGCCTGGGCCAGCTTCAGCCCTTTAAGGAAAAAAAATGATAAAACCCCCGGACTCACTGCTCCTGCTGGCGGGGGGCGATCCCCACTGCCCGCCACTGCCCCCCGCCACATGGGGGGGCTGAGCCCCCAAAGCCTGGGGCTTTTCTTGGGTTTTTTTTCCTTAAAGAGCCAGAGCTGGCCTGGGCAGGGCACCCATGGGGGGGCTCATGCAGAGACCCCGTGCAGCGTGGGGCAGTGGGGGGCAGTGGGGATTGCCCCCACTGCCCGGCAGCACCCTTGTGAGCACTGGGGCTTTTTTTTAAAGTACCAGGAGCTGGGGCAGCCATGGGGGGGGCTGGGGAGCAGGGGTGGGGCGGGGAGAGCAGGGATGTTGGGGGGGC
>NW_017728998.1:46142846-46151713 GCF_001723915.1 Gavialis gangeticus
GGAGCAGGGGTGGGGCGGGGAGAACAGGGATGTTGGGGGGGCTGGCAGGGGTCCCCCCATGGTCCCCTCCCCCGGTCCCCCCTTGCCTGCCCCTAGCACTTACCAGCTGGGATTCAGCTGCAGCTCCCAGCTGCAGCCACCAGGGACTGCCCGAATCATCAAAGCTCTCTGAATCTTTTCTGAAGATTTGGAGAGCTTTGAATCGATTCAGACCTTTAAATTGGTCCCCTGATTTGATTTGGATTCCGCAATTCCGCCACCAAATCAAGCCAAATTTCCTCCAAATCGAATCACCACCCAAAGCTTCCCACAGCCCTACCACATATCTGTATCTCAGTTCTCCATCTTTGTCTAATTTCTTCAGAGCAGGGAATATCTCATACCACATGTGTCCAGCCTCCTGCACAAAGCGGATTGTAGGTGCTTCTGGAGTGATAGTAATTCTATAAACCCAGGTGTTTTTGAGGCCAGCAGTTCTCTTTGCTCTTCTGCTCTGGATGTTAGAGTTAAAGATGCTGCCTTCTGAGTTATGGGGATGCCTTTCTCTGTCATCAATTCATGACTTGAAGCTGAAGCATTAAGCCAAACCCCATGGATAGAGGGAGAATGGGGCACAAAGGGCCTGCTGGAAGTGCAAGAGGATAAACCTCTCTCTTCATTTACAGGGCTCTAAGAATGACAACTTTGGAGAAAAGATGAAGGAGTTCATGCAGAAGTATGACAAAAATGCAGATGGCAAGATTGAAATGGCTGAGGTGAGTTGTGCTATTGCTGTGTGGAGAAACCTCTTTCCTCAACTGCCAGTATAGACACGGGTACAGCCAGGAGGGAAGGTTGGTCCCACTGAGTTGATAGGAGACTAGTCGCTGATTCCATAGGGATCTGGCTTCTGTCCCTAGGCTGAGGTATAGCTTCTACTACCCTCAGATGGGAAGTGTGAATCCTACCATTAGTGTATTACTGCACATTTGCAAAGGAGCCTGAGTGTCTCAGGTGTCCAAATCCCAAGGCATCCTTAGGTGCCTTTAAGAATAGCAGTTATAGAGAGCCAGTTGGTCTCTGTGTTAAACTGGGGTCCGGAAAATGTTGGCAAGTCCCCCTGTGATGAAGATTAGACACCAAGGAAGGGACACACCTTTAAAATGAAAGGAAGGTGTCTGTCCTGCTCCTTCTGCTCCTCGCCCTCTGTGATACATGGACCATTTTCTGCCTTTCCCGTCTGTCTCTGCCTCTCCTATATTCTCTTCCCAGTTTTCCATGTGTGGCTGTGACTGCCCCATTCTTATCCCTTTCCCTACCACTGTGTGCGTCCATGTATTCACTTGTTTGGTTTGCCACTCCCAGCTCAGGGGGCCTTGCCTCCTTGTAGAGCCTAGAAGCTTTGCTGTGTCAGGACCGGTTCAGACCAGTTCTGCCAAGCTGACTCAGGGCAGACAGTCCTCAGTGGCTGTTTTTGGAGCAAAGTGCTACAGACAAGTGAGTCCTTGTCTCTTAGCTGGTGCTAGCACTCGCAGGAGGGGACCAGGAGCATGTCAATCACCTGAATCTCCCACATCCCAAGATGCTCACCCATTGTATGGCTTCCCAGACATTCCAGAGAACTACCGCTGTTCACACCACTGTACACCACATGCAGTCGCTCCTGGGTACAGCTGAGGCACAGATTCAGTTGAAGTCAATTGCATCCATAATTGACGGCTGTAAAACCTCTGGATATCCAACTCGCATCCTTGCAGTTGTGCAGTAAAATCTACCAGGCCAAACTCCTTCCTGCTGCAGCTCTCTTGAAACTGGTGCAGTAACATTAGGGCAAAATTTGGCCCCAGCTGGAAGCAGAGACCTCTGTTGAGATTGTGTCATGACAGAGCTGGTTGTATAGTGAGGATAAACCTAGTTGCTAAAATGGTCCCTTTCAGATGGTTTTCCACGGATAGTGCTAATGAAGTCAAGGAAGCCAGTGTCTCCATTTCCAGCAGGTCCTTTACCAGCTCTCCTGATTTTCCAGCAAGCTTCACTTTATTATTTTCCTAACAAAAAGGGGGCACCTGCTGACCTGTATCAATCTCCTGTCCAGCTGCTTGCCTCTACAGGTCTTTTAAAAAATTGTCTGGCCCGTTGATTAGCGCATTGACACTACCTCAAGAGAAATAACTCAAAAGTTAAGGTGACAGCTATGAAAAGGGCAGAGAAAGGGAGAAAAGATGAGGGGAACTGAACAGATTGGAAAACTAGAGGGACTGGAAAATATTCCAGTTTAGGTGTCAGTTTAGGTGACCTAGTCGAAGTGTCAGTTAGGTGTCAGTTTTATCTCTAATAGTTTTTATATTTTTAATCTTTTCTGAAATAATTCCCCAGATCCTAGCTGCCTTGTATTTTTAAAGTAACATTGTTAAATAGTTTTGGTTTAAATGCAAGTTTTTAAGTGTTTCCAGCCTCAGTATTAATGTTGACATGGGTTTGCTTTCAAGAACATCATAAAATAGGGTTTTTTTCAATAGCCCTTTCCTGTATTCACGACCCAAACCTTATAGTGCTCTGCTTTTTGCCTGACAAGGCAGAAAGTGAAAAGGACTGGAAGCATCTTTGAAATGAATGCCTTTATTTTTCTTATCAAAACTAAAAAAAGCACAACCTGTAAACACATAGCATCAATACTGAAACTTGATTTTCAGCAGTTTTATGGTTTCAGCAGTCTCTGGTCATGTCAGTAACAAATACTTTGATGGCTGTCTTTCCCCACTTCTTGGTTCTCTTTTTGTCAGTCACCAAAAATGACACTGTAAAATAGTCACTTGTACAAAAAAATTAGGTAGAAGAGAGTGTGATGTGTCTCTAGTCATTCCCCTTTTGGTTCTGTGACAGCACTGAATTGTTCATTCTGATTGTAAAAGCTGTTTAGGATTGTTAAAAACCCTGGAGTAACAAGGAAAGAGTTGCATGACTTGGAAGCTCTTTTAGAATGGTGTGGAGGCAGTCTGTCACATTCCAGTTAGTTCCTTTGCAGGTCATCAGTAGGATTAGCACCTAAGACCTTCACACCAAAGCACAGGCATCAACACATAAACTAGCAGAGTAACTGGATTAAGTGGTGGTGAACTGTGCTACAGAAGGATGTGACACTAAATGTTTCATCAGGAACAGGACAAAACTGATAGGGAAATAAATTATGTTTCCAAGATTTCAGGGAGTTATTGCAAAGAACAGAAAGGAAACTTCCTAGGGTTTTTCCATTAACAAAGAAGTATACTTCAATCTGGCTGACTATATCTTGCATATAACAACATAAGTAAAATCCATAAGAGAGAGCACAGTGTGTGTATCTCAGCAACAAACTGTATCAGGGCTGCCTCTAAAAATGGCAGAAGCCTGTGAAAGCAGCATGAAATCTTAATGTGCTCTCATGTAAACCTTCCACAGGGATGAGCTAAAGTGCAGTTGCTGAGCCCTGGCCTCTGCAGGTTGCATGAAATGAATTCTGCTTTTCTCACTAATTCTTTGGCTGTTTCTCCCCAACAGCTTGCTCAGATCCTGCCCACAGAGGAGAACTTCCTGTTGTGTTTCAGACAGCATGTTGGATCCAGTTCTGAATTCATGGAGGTGAATAGAGAGTATATTATTATAGTGCTATTATAGATTCATAGTTTGTAAGGGGCTGGAAGGGACATCACAAGAGCATCAGGTCCAGCCCCCCTGCACTAGGCAAGAAAGACAACTAGGGTCAGGTGACCTCAGTGAGGTGACTGTCCAGTCTCCTCTTGAAGATTTCCAGGGTAGGCACTTGCACCACCTCTGGAGGGAGTTTATTCCGCTCTGGACACTCTAACTGTGAAGAAGTTTTTCCTAATGTTAAGCCTGAAACAGTTCCAGGAGTTTGTGGCCATTACTCCTGGTTATTATTGTTATTGTTATTATTACAGAGCTGGTTTTTGAAGCATTGGGTTAGCTTTTGGTTAGGCCCAGACTCTCAAAAGTAGTTAGCTTAGTTCCTCAAATAGCCTCATTCTCAAATCCCAGGTAACTGGGGCACAGATTAAACATAGATACATCACTAGGAACTATATTGATCACACCTGTATTAATTAGTTTCCCAAACTCCAGACCCAGAATACTATGGGCTGCTTGTAAAAGCTGGGGTAGATTCTTTAGAAAAGGTCTCTTTTTTTAACCTTCCTACTCTGGTATGGATTGGAAACACCCCTGAAGTCCCTCCCTCAGCCACATGTCCCCTGCTGCCACTCACTGGGAGATACTTTCCTCTAAGTGGGGAGGTGGAGTTATGCTGCCACAGTACACTTGGCGAGAGATCACTGTGAATTGCTAGGGCCTTTCAATCTTTTTTAACCTTTTTCAAGAATTAAAAAAGGAAGAAACAATCAGGGAGACAGACCTGGGCTGTGACAAAGTGCTTACTGCCTATTGGCTAGTATGTTTTGTGGGTGCCATTCTGCTGGAGATGCTACCTTTGGACAGGGCATGAAAGTGAGATGTTGAAACTCTGTTGTTAAAAAGAGCCTCTCACTCTTTTCAGAGAATTAGGGGTGTTTTATCATAGTGTCCTGACCAAACTGCAGCTTGACCATTGGATAGGCTGCCTCTGCAAATTCCACTGCCGGCATTTGAATATTCTGTTCTTTATTTGCTGCCCTAAACCATATAGTGTTGCTTTGGGCTATTATGCAGTAGCTGTGTTCTACCCCAGAAGTGGCAGCATATGTGAGAAGGGTGAAATGATCCTTCTGTTCCTTATCTACTTCAGAGGGACCTCTGGGGGCTTAAATATTTAATATTTATAATGCTATCTCATAAACTAGGATAAAAATGCCTCTAAAATTGTAATGCGACTGTGTTACATTATATGGCACCTTTGATGAAAACAGCTCAAAGTTCATCATAAATATTTTAGCTACATGAAGGGCTTCACCAGCTATTGAACTGCAGCCATCTTTGGAGCAAATTACAGCAGCTGTCAAACACTGCACAGCAACACTATGCAATAGTTTACAACAACCATTGGAAAATGAGTACAATGTTCAAATTTGATGCTGTTGAATGAAACTGGAGTCCACCTGTTGCTGATTAATGAGCAAGTGAAGCTACTGTTTAATATAAGTGTATGCCATTAAATATTAAATTCATCCCACTCTAGCAATAGTGAATACAATAATGAGCATGAACTCTTGACATGAAGTTTATCTCTGAGTGCACCTGGCTCTGTTAATCCAATTTCTTTCAAGACAAAAGACAACATTTGCAGTGTCCCCTGAGAGATGTGGCTGCAGGGAGCAAAGAGGAGTTCTGTTAACTGGGCACCTGTGGATGATGGAAATCTATGGTAGGAAGAAGAACAGTAAAGCAGGTGGGTCAGAAGAGGTCGTCCAGTATGTGGAAGACAAGGCAGGGTACTAGTTCAATCAACCATCTCCAGAGGAATAAATAGGAAGATCAGACTTGCTAAATGACATTACATTTGGAGAATGTAAGTGAAAGGAGAATTTGAGTGAAAGGAAAACTATATATGGGCAGCAGATCTATGGAGTTTTCTTCCAGTGGGGACTCTGCTCTCAAGCTAATGGATGTAGTGTAAGAACCAAGATGGAACTTAAACCACAGGGAAAGCACATTTTTACTGTTCTTTCGTTCTACCTTGCCTCCTCTGTTGAGGGTAAACATCCTCACTCACCCCAGGACTTCAGAACAGGCTCATTCATCACTAGGCAAGGCCCTTTTCCAAATCCAAACCACTTGGGTTTCTTCATAGTGTGGGGAAAGTCACTGGTGATACATTTTTGATGTCTCCAAATCAGCTTTTTTACATCTAACATAACACATGGGTTACTAGGACAGACCCTGTTCTCTGGTGTCACAGTAACTGTACTGACTGCCTCTCTCAAGGCCAAGAGAGGGGCTTCCTAGGTAGGAAAACCCCTGCTTGGGTTTAGCACTTGAATGGTTGTACATGAGTATGCATGGGGCTGAAGCCAATGTTGATGGTAAGGAGATGCAGTTCCCATTGAAGTCCAAAGACTCCCTAAAAAGACATCAGGAAGCTCTTAAGTCTTGTGGGGTTTGTCTACATAACATAATCAAAAAAGGACAATGGTCTGCCATGCCTATCAGCTCATCAGGCTGGTATAATTAACACAGGCCTGTTTCAGTAGCCAGTGGCACATAAGGAGGTATGCATTTATCATCATGTCCGGTTGCCTTTGAGTCCATAGCCTGAATAACCAGGTATCCATTTGCAGTTGGGTCAACTGGCACAACTCTGTGGGTTAATTTACCCTGCTGAGAAGGGTAAATTAGCAGGGGCAGAGTGCTTTGTTAATGCAGCTCTATTACATTTAGCACATGACCTATCTCACTCACAGCTAGCTTGGGTAATTAACAGCACTACACTTTGCCATAGTAGACAGGCCCATGGATTCACAGTGGCCAGAAGGGGCCTCTGTGATCATCACATTTGACCTCTTTTGTGGCACAAGCCAGTGAGCCTCCCCCAGTAACTCCTGCACTGAGCCCAACACATCTGTTTGAACTAGGGAAGATCTTCTCTTGGCAGATCCAGTCCTCAGGTAAAGGCTTCAAGTAACAGAGTTAGGGAGGTTGCTCCAACACTGTCCTTATGTAGGGTGGTTGTTTCAACAGTTAAGTCCCATTGTTTTCAAAAGTGTGTATCTTATTTCTATCCTGAATCAATCTAGCTCCAGCCTCCTGCTATTGGAGCTTGTTTATGCCTTTGTCTGCTAAATCAAAGGGTGTCAGCTGCCCACACCTGCTCTTCAGGGAAATTACTCAATCCTGTACTAACGTGTTGTGGTATTCCTATTGCAGGCTTGGCGGAAGTATGACACAGACCGCAGCGGCTACATAGAAGCCAATGAGCTCAAGGTGGGGCACAAGTGAAGAGCGCAAGGACCTGGGAAATAAGGCTTTGAATGGTTATGCTACATCTATGGGCCAGTCTTGCCTGGAGGACCTCACCTTTGCATAGCTCACCCGTGGTCCACTCTGGGTGCATCTACACATGCATTTACTGTGCAGTAACTTACTGTGCAGTAAGCAGTTTTTAGGCCAGCATCTACATGGCAGCCTTTAAAGTGCAGTAATACTGTATGTGGACTGCGTTGGGACTAACTTTAGTCCCAAGTCAGTTCACACACACAGTGTTACTGTGCAGTAACTAACTGGGTGTAAATTTGATACCTGCATCATGATGCATCATTTTGATACCTACCATCATTTGATACCTGCATGATGCAGGTATCAAACTTACACCCAGTCAGCTTAATGCACCGTATTTACTGCACAGTAAGGGCATGCATGTGTAAGTGTGCACCCTTACTGCACAGTAAATTTTGGTTACTGTGCAGTAACCTAAACTACTGTGTAATAAATGTGCATGTGTAGACGTGCCCTCTGTGAAGGGCCACTATTGTCAATACGTATCTGCCATACTTGGTCCATCAGTCTAGAAAGAGTGTTGAGAGCTTGCACTGTCCCTGCCCAGCTCCTCCTTGCTTTTGTGTTCATCATAATGCAGAATGAAAGGTATCTTCTCCCATTGGAGGCAAATGGTAAAACTTCCCCTGACTGTATTAACAGAGGCACAAATGGAAGGAGCAAGATGGGACCTACCTCACATACCCAGTAACACCTGTATCAAGAGCACCTCAGTCAGGGATTGTTGTCTCCTAAGGACCAATGAAAGCTGATCTCATTGCTGTTTGCTCAAACCTGTAATCAAACACTGCTCAGCAGGCAACTGACCTTGGCTTTTCCCTGTTGTGGGGAGGAAGGGGGTGGAGGGGAAGGGGGGTCTTAGGCAGGTTTTGCTCTGCTGTGTGTGACCATCCTTTACCCCCATTATAAGGATAGTTCCTGGCTGCCTATTTATCACTGCTTGTAAAATTCTAGCTGCTGGGATTTAGTCCCTTCTCTGGAACACCCTTCCCTGTAACTCAACGGCCTCTGCTTTTCAGAAAGTGTTATTCTCTTCCTTACAGCCAAATCTTGTAAGGTGCTGAGCAGCTGCCACTTCCCTCAGCATTGAGCTTCCTCTCCCCCTTTGAGGGCTGAGTCTAGGAACACCAGCTGTTCCACTCTGATGGCAGAGGCTCAGTGCATCTTTGCTTATTTGAACAGTATGGTGTGTCCTCTTACTCAGAAAGTTGTTGAGCTGCATCTGGTCTCAAAGAACTTAGCAGGAGTGAGGTAAGATATCCATAATTAAGGCAGTCCTGTACCTTCCTTTAGGGAGTGAGGAGCCTGATCTAGAAATGCTAGCAAGAAATGCTGGGCCTGATCCTCAGGTGGAGGACATCAACCAGGCTCTCCTGAGCTCAGCTGAAGCTCTTTACACCAGCACTGGACCTAGGGATGCTTCTCAGGCCCACATACAAGATTGCAGAGAGCAGGTCATTGCCACTCTGGGAGGAGAGGAGACTGGACTCTTAAAGACATTGCTTTAGGTCAGGGGTTGGGAATTATTTCTGCTGGAGGGATGCTTAATGAGTTTTGGTGAGATGTTGAGGGCCACAAGGGTAGCCCCACCCCTTGACAGGTGCCCCCATCCCCTGGTCACCATCTTGTGTCCAGAAGTCCCACCCCTTAAACCCTGCCCTTTGCCACTGGAAGTCTCTCCCCTTGCCCCAGAAGTACTCCTTTGGGGCAGGGGCAGTTATATATTGTGTGTAGGTATATGTGTGGATGTGAGCTGTGTATGGTGGGGTGTGGGGTACATGTGTGGATGTGGTTGAGTTGTGCGGGTATGTGGGACTTCGATGTGTGGGTGGGTATGTTGTGAGGTGGAGTGTGTGAGGGCATGTGGATGTATGTGTGGAGAGGTGTATGTGTGTGGGGGGGTGGGT
>NW_017728998.1:46151890-46152134 GCF_001723915.1 Gavialis gangeticus
TTGGGTGTGAACATGTGAGGGCTTCTCCCCCCCCACCTGACTTCCCCTCCACCCCCTCCCCACTGCCCATTCTTTGTGATATGGCTGAGCCCAACCCCACCGCAGGCAGGGGGAGGTAGAAGAGGGAATCAGCGCTCCCTGTCTGGCTCCAGCACACTGCAAAGAGCGGGAAAGCAGCTGCTGCCCACAGGCAGCAAGAGAAGCCCCTGCGAGAGGGGAGTGGGGCACAGGGAGCTGAGCCTGG
>NW_017728998.1:46152807-46153641 GCF_001723915.1 Gavialis gangeticus
ACTTCCCTCAGCATTGAGCTTCCTCTCCCCCTTTGAGGGCTGAGTCTAGGAACACCAGCTGTTCCACTCTGATGGCAGAGGCTCAGTGCATCTTTGCTTATTTGAACAGTATGGTGTGTCCTCTTACTCAGAAAGTTGTTGAGCTGCATCTGGTCTCAAAGAACTTAGCAGGAGTGAGGTAAGATATCCATAATTAAGGCAGTCCTGTACCTTCCTTTAGGGAGTGAGGAGCCTGATCTAGAAATGCTAGCAAGAAATGCTGGGCCTGATCCTCAGGTGGAGGACATCAACCAGGCTCTCCTGAGCTCAGCTGAAGCTCTTTACACCAGCACTGGACCTAGGGATGCTTCTCAGGCCCACATACAAGATTGCAGAGAGCAGGTCATTGCCACTCTGGGAGGAGAGGAGACTGGACTCTTAAAGACATTGCTTTAGGTCAGGGGTTGGGAATTATTTCTGCTGGAGGGATGCTTAATGAGTTTTGGTGAGATGTTGAGGGCCACAAGGGTAGCCCCACCCCTTGACAGGTGCCCCCATCCCCTGGTCACCATCTTGTGTCCAGAAGTCCCACCCCTTAAACCCTGCCCTTTGCCACTGGAAGTCTCTCCCCTTGCCCCAGAAGTACTCCTTTGGGGCAGGGGCAGTTATATATTGTGTGTAGGTATATGTGTGGATGTGAGCTGTGTATGGTGGGGTGTGGGGTACATGTGTGGATGTGGTTGAGTTGTGCGGGTATGTGGGACTTCGATGTGTGGGTGGGTATGTTGTGAGGTGGAGTGTGTGAGGGCATGTGGATGTATGTGTGGAGAGGTGTATGTGTGTGGGGGGGTGGGT
>NW_017728998.1:46154390-46155740 GCF_001723915.1 Gavialis gangeticus
GGGCACAGGGAGCTGAGCCTGGCACCACTGGTTCTCTTGGTCTCTGCCTTTCACCTGCCCCATGGGGCTACAATCAAGCCTGTGCTAGCTTCTGCTCCTGCTGCTGCTTCCATCCTATGTGCCTGCCTGCCTGCCTGGGGGGCTGCACCAAGTACACACTGGCTGCTACTGCTGCTCCCACCCCACCTGCCTGTCCTGTGCCTGCCCAACAAGACTTTGTGAGCAGTCAAGCATCTTCATGCCCCACCTCTATCCACAGGCTCAACCACCCAGCCATGTATGAGCAGGACCAAAGGCAGAGCCCACCCCACTCCCCTCAGTGCTGCAGCTTCCCCTCCCTGCCCTTGAGCACTGCAGCAGGGACAGGAAGATGAGTCACTGGAAGCCAGGGGAGTCCAGCAGTTCCCTAGGCAGTGGCAGCAGCAGCCTTGCCAAGAAGATACACCCACTGGCTGGGGCTGGCACCCTCTAGCAGGGGAGCTGCCCTAGGTGGGAGCAGGCAGAACTCAATCCCATGTAGAGCACAGGAGGGGCAGCTGCTGGCAGGGCTGGATACAATTAATTGGTGGGTGCCTGCCTGTGGGCCAGATCCAATCAGTTGGTGGTCCAGATCTGTCCCACGGGCCATATTTTGCCCACCCCTACTTTAGGTGGTAATGCAAAGTGAGAAATGGGTGACCTCCTGGGTGGCTTTCTTACACACAAGAGCTTATTGTGACCTGCATGAACAAACCTAAAGGTAAATTCAACCCTGGTGGAACTGGGTACAGTCCCCTTGTTTGATGGATACCAAAGCTGAATATGGCCCCTAGAGACACAGGGGAGCAGATGCTGCTTTCCTTTAATTATCTGAGGAATGAGTATCCCAAGATAACCTCTCCGTGCCCAATTTTAGTCCTAGAGAAATCCATGCTGAGCATTACAGTGCCATAAGACTGGCACAGCAGTGGGAGTACCGTGATACTAGCTACTGACCCAGTGATATCACTGCCACTTTGCCCTCTGAATATCCCAGCTCTGACATTTCCAGACCAGCTCTTGCACTCTGGCTGCCTCCTTTGGCTGGAAAGACATGGAATGGAATCTCCTTTGGGACCCATCAGTTCCATTCTCTGGTTGGCTATCAGGGTTTACGTGACACTGCCCCTTTGCTTTTAATGGAGGACAATGGGGACACCTTTTCCCTAGAAAGTGCCAGTGAATTTGTAACACTGGGCTTTAAATGTGTTGTCCCTCACAAGGTCCTTTCCTGTTTCAGGGCTTCCTGTCAGACTTGTTAAAGAAAGCAAACAGGCCCTATGATGAGCCAAAGCTGCTGGAGTATACACAGACCATTGTAAGTGAGGGCAT
>NW_017728998.1:46160740-46161211 GCF_001723915.1 Gavialis gangeticus
CTGGAAGTCTCTCCCCTTGCCCCAGAAGTACTCCTTTGGGGCAGGGGCAGTTATATATTGTGTGTAGGTATATGTGTGGATGTGAGCTGTGTATGGTGGGGTGTGGGGTACATGTGTGGATGTGGTTGAGTTGTGCGGGTATGTGGGACTTCGATGTGTGGGTGGGTATGTTGTGAGGTGGAGTGTGTGAGGGCATGTGGATGTATGTGTGGAGAGGTGTATGTGTGTGGGGGGGTGGGTACATGTGTGGATGTTTGAGGGATGTGGGGGTGTGGAGTACATATGTGGTTGTGGGGTGTGTGAGGGTATGGTGGGGTGTATGTGTGGATATGTGTGGGATGTGTAGTTTGGGTGTGTGAGGGGCTGTGGGTGCATGTATGGGGAAGTGTAGGTGTGTATGTGGGATGTGGGTATGGTGAGGGGGTGGCTGTGTGTCGGGGGTGGAGATGGAGTGTGTGAGTATAGTGGGGG
>NW_017728998.1:46161353-46165053 GCF_001723915.1 Gavialis gangeticus
ACCTCTATCCACAGGCTCAACCACCCAGCCATGTATGAGCAGGACCAAAGGCAGAGCCCACCCCACTCCCCTCAGTGCTGCAGCTTCCCCTCCCTGCCCTTGAGCACTGCAGCAGGGACAGGAAGATGAGTCACTGGAAGCCAGGGGAGTCCAGCAGTTCCCTAGGCAGTGGCAGCAGCAGCCTTGCCAAGAAGATACACCCACTGGCTGGGGCTGGCACCCTCTAGCAGGGGAGCTGCCCTAGGTGGGAGCAGGCAGAACTCAATCCCATGTAGAGCACAGGAGGGGCAGCTGCTGGCAGGGCTGGATACAATTAATTGGTGGGTGCCTGCCTGTGGGCCAGATCCAATCAGTTGGTGGTCCAGATCTGTCCCACGGGCCATATTTTGCCCACCCCTACTTTAGGTGGTAATGCAAAGTGAGAAATGGGTGACCTCCTGGGTGGCTTTCTTACACACAAGAGCTTATTGTGACCTGCATGAACAAACCTAAAGGTAAATTCAACCCTGGTGGAACTGGGTACAGTCCCCTTGTTTGATGGATACCAAAGCTGAATATGGCCCCTAGAGACACAGGGGAGCAGATGCTGCTTTCCTTTAATTATCTGAGGAATGAGTATCCCAAGATAACCTCTCCGTGCCCAATTTTAGTCCTAGAGAAATCCATGCTGAGCATTACAGTGCCATAAGACTGGCACAGCAGTGGGAGTACCGTGATACTAGCTACTGACCCAGTGATATCACTGCCACTTTGCCCTCTGAATATCCCAGCTCTGACATTTCCAGACCAGCTCTTGCACTCTGGCTGCCTCCTTTGGCTGGAAAGACATGGAATGGAATCTCCTTTGGGACCCATCAGTTCCATTCTCTGGTTGGCTATCAGGGTTTACGTGACACTGCCCCTTTGCTTTTAATGGAGGACAATGGGGACACCTTTTCCCTAGAAAGTGCCAGTGAATTTGTAACACTGGGCTTTAAATGTGTTGTCCCTCACAAGGTCCTTTCCTGTTTCAGGGCTTCCTGTCAGACTTGTTAAAGAAAGCAAACAGGCCCTATGATGAGCCAAAGCTGCTGGAGTATACACAGACCATTGTAAGTGAGGGCATGGTTTGGAGGGAGGGATAGGCACCCTGCTACTTCCGTCCACTTGGGAATAGGCCCAATCCTGCTCCTTCCACCTCCTGTGGGCACAGCTGCAGCAGAGCTGCAACCATATCAATAGCTGTGGAAAGCAGGAATGTGGCTGCCTGACCCCTGAGCCTGCCTGGACAGTGAAAATCTGAGTGATGCACAGGGGCAGTACAGGAGGAGCCCAGGTCCCCACTCCACTGCTGAACCCATCTGGGATCTTACCCTGACACACCCTGGACCCAGCCAACCTTCCTGCAGGACTGTGAAACAAGCAAGTCCAGTTTTCTGACTGCCAATAGGTACCTAACTTTGCATCAGCTGAGTCCCTTGCTTTGCCAAAGGCCTAGCTACAAGGACTGATTGGGTGGGTGAGGAGATGGTTACTTAACTGGCTGCTGGTTTGTGTCCCAACAGTTGCGGATGTTCGACACAAATGGAGACGGGAAGCTGTGCCTGTCAGAGATGGCCCGGTAAGAGCCCCTTTACATTGTTTTCTCCTCAGGCTTCCTAGTCTTCCCCCAGTAACAACCAACCAAAGTTATGAAATCTCCCAACCCAGCCCACCTCCTACCTGCACAGTTTACTTCCCCATCCAGGGGCAGCCAAGTATCCTCAGAACTTGTTCTATAGGCTGTGCAGGAAGTCTGCCTCAAGAGCATTCCTAGGTGAAGGACATTAAACCCTGTGCTGTTACAACCTGGCTCTTGCTTCTTACAACAGTGCATCTCCATGGGTTTCACTGGCGTTACTTCTGATTTATACCTGCATGAGAACAGAGTCAGTCTCCTTAAGCAATAGACCACATTTCCCATGATAGATCTGCAGATGCAGAGCAGGTTAGAGGCCTGTCTTTACAGAGCTCCCAATAACTCGCCTGATACATGCAGTAAGTCCACACTAGAGCAGATGGGGCTGATCTCTGCTGAGCAGCAAACCTGCAGTACTCTGAGAAAGATACTCTCATGGTCAGTGTTGCACAGAAAAATGAAGTCCCCTGTCTTGAAAAAGTTGGAGATTTCAGAAATTATTCCTGTCTCCAATTGAAGCAAAAAGTTAAGGTCCCAAACTTTGCAAATGAAAAAAATATATAACTTGGTATAACTGAAATGTTCCAGTGATTTTACTCTCCTTAACTTGTCTAAATGATAAGGCATTTTGAACCAGAAAACTGCAATCATTCATGTCCAAAAGCATCAAATTGAGGCATAATGGCAGTTTAAAACCTTTTAAAAAAAAAAACTTGAGTCAAGAAGTTAATCACAAGTGACTTTCTCCTGTCTGCTACAAAGGACCAGCTCTCAGGATCATCATAAATTCTAATTTATTAGGCAGGATGTGAAGTTTCCAATAAAATCATAAATGCAAACTTCGAGTTATGAGGGGTACTGGCCACCTTAACACACACTCACACACACTTACACACACACACAATTGCTGCAATTGGAGTGTAGCACCAATGTTGGTTTATACCTATTTGGGACACTGGTGCTGGAGTCTGCTGTCAATGGTCAGCTTCCTCCAGGGCGAAGTCTTCTCCAGAATGGGTCGCCTGCTTGTCCTTATGTCTCAGTAGGTCGGGTGCTGAACGAAGGGGCACCACTGAGGGTCATGCTTCACTGACTTTTATCCCTTCTGTCTGGCAAACTAGTGTGATCCCCCAGCATCATCTTGGCTGTCCAATCCAGAGGTCGCTGTCCCACATGGGTATTTAGTAGTGCATGACAGCTGTTAGTCACTGGGGGCTTTCCCCTTCCTCCCCCTCCCATGGTGCAGTTTTGGGAGTCCACCCTTGATTTGATTGACTCAATGGCTGTCATTGCAGGTTTCAGGTGGCTTGATAAGCTTAAAATGGCTTGTATGGTACAGTTTTGTAATGGTAAGTTCCTCTGGCTAGGCTACTGTCAATTAGCAGCCAGAGGCTCTTGCTTTGTCATTCAGTTATCTACTGATTCATACATACTTGCATTTACTCAGGGGGACCGGCCTAATTCAGCAATACAATTCCAGTGATTACAGTTCCAATGCATTCTTATAATTTTAGTAATACAAGGTGTGACTTACTCAAAAGAATACATTTGTTAAAAGTTAAAAGGTATAAAACATAAAATACAGAATGCCAGGGTAAAGATGAGACAGATGAAATATAAAAATGCACTGTGAAAAATATATAAAAATGCAATGTGAGGTAGTGAGGGTCAAAAGGCCACTGGGGACAGAGAGTTAGGTTAGATGCAGTCATGTAGACTGATTTAGCATAAACTTTAGACAGATATGGGAAGTTTGCTTTGGGAAATAGGTCTTAATCAAAGGGGGAATGTGCTCACCAGGATATATTTACAGTCATACTTTCAACGCACCTTGGCTTTTCTTGTCTTTTACAGGCTTTGCTTTGAAGTGGATATTTTACTTTTTTTGTTTTCTTTAATGACACTTAGCTCAATTGATATGTAGATGTAGTTTGCAGGTTGCTTCTACAGAAAAACATTTCAGCTTTCTGGCTTGCTCTGAGCCTTGCCACACTCATGCAATGAGTATGCTAGGTCTCTGCCAATACTTAGAAGGAAAAAGAA
>NW_017728998.1:46165221-46173670 GCF_001723915.1 Gavialis gangeticus
GGGGGGGGGGGGGGGGCTGCAGGCAAGAAGGGGTTTCTTGTTACGTTCCTGTACAAAGAATTTTGGCTTTGGTCAGCTGGCCCTCTTTGATGAAAAAAGATGGCCCTGTAGAATTCCCAGCTAGCTCTGCTACTGACTCCCTTTCTCTTGTGAGTCCCTTTTCTCAGCTCCCCTGACTTACACTCTGGCAATCTCTTTTCAGACTTTTGCCTGTGCAAGAAAACTTCCTACTTAAATTTCAGGTAAAAAGAAAAGAGAAACCTTTGTATTTCCTTTTGGTTCTGTTCTCTTCATCCCCCCCCACCCCCGGTGTCCTGACTCACATCTATTTCTCTTGTATTTGTCCAGGGAATGAAGCTGGCTTCTGAGGAGTTCAATGCTATCTTTACCTTTTATGACAAGGTAAAATGCTTGCCAGGAGGGGGAAAAAAGCTTGAGCACAAAGGAATCTCAAACCTCTGAGCTTGGTACAGAAGGAACAACTCCTTTTAGCAAATCAGCTCCCTGGTTCTCCCTAGATTGTCATGAGCAGGCATTCAGGAATCTCTGCCATTTACCATTGTAAATACTAGGACAGACCTTATCACCTACAGTGGGAAGGCTAGATCCTGTGCTGGTATAAACAAGCATAGGCCCACAGAGTTGCAGGGTACTTATGCCACCATAGGTCAGCTGGCGATCTGCCCTAGAGCAACTCTGAACATGGAAGGTGCATAATTATTTGAATATGAACTTGGAGGGAAGCAAACACTGGAATCCAGGGACCTGAACATAGGTGGAAGCAAGGACTTAAGGGCTGAATGGAAGCCTAATACTAAAGGAAGAGTGAACGCCCCTGCTTCCCTGGCCTGCTCCTACTGTTTGCCTGGAGGTTAAGTGGAGGTGACAGTGCTGCCCATACTGAAGAGTGCCTAAAACTCAGTGTATGGGGCTGGATTCTCCTTTCACTACCATTGTGGCACCACTATTTGCAGAGGAGTCACTTCAAGGACATGGCTGGGTCCAAAACCTAATTAAGTTACTGGGAGTTTTTCCAGTGTTTTGGTTTGCTGTGGCTCAGGACCTTACATGTCTGTAACTGGCAACACTATTGATCCAGCAGCTGAAGGAGGAATATCAGTACCAGGGATATCAAACTCATCCAGCCCCATGGGCTGAATTAAGTGTATGGGCCAAATTGGGCTCTCAGACTGGCCACACACACCAGATACGGCAGCACATGCAGCACGTGTCCTGAACTGACCATGCAACATACATGGCCAGTCCAAGATTCACAGGCAGCACTGCAGGCTGGATTGTAGGGCTCCATGGGCCAGATCTTTGACACCCCAGCTCTGTTCTAATGACACATATTTTGAAGTGAAATGCACTCCAGACTATTGTCCCTTGAAGTAAAGACTGGACAGAGAGCTGTTCCCAGGTGCTGGCCATTCTCCTTTATGACTGATACAGGAGAGTGACGTGTCTGACCAGTCATTGAAGGGTGACAGAAGTCATGCCTCTACTAGTGCTATGACGCACCTGGAAGTACCACTCAGAAATACATTCTACCACCCACTCATGCTCCATAATGCCAAACCCAGAAATGAGATGGTGAAGCTGCCCTGAGAGTGACTCCTCCTGTCACTTTTGAGATCTTTGTCACCTTCAGGCTGGCTTCAGTGCCTCATTTCCAGGTTTGACCTGTGGGGAGCAGGAGAGGTTGTGTGGGGAAGTGCTTCCCAACAGTGTTCTCAGAAGGTGTATAGACAAACTCAGTAAGACCAAGATGCCCCAAGGGAGGAGAGGCTGTGTTTGGAGGCACATGATCACAAGCTGCTGGGCTCAGATGTGAGCATTTCTTCATCCGCATGTATGTTCTCCTCTGCTGTTGCTAATAGGATGGGAGTGGCTACATCGATGAGCATGAGTTGGATGCCCTTTTGAAAGACCTGTATGAGAAAAACAAGAAGGTGAGTGATTGAAGGGGAATGGGGCACATGGAGACGCATGTTAGCTTGATCCTGCTGTTCCAGTGTATCTCCCCTTAAGTGCAGAACTGATTCCTGTCATGGCCTCTGTGACTGTTGTCTCTGGTGTATATGAGTGGAGTGTTGTTGCTTCCCCAGGGAACAGCCCATCAGAGGGGGCATGTTTCATGCCCACAGCAAGCATGGGGCAATCCAAATTCCCCACCTCTGTAGTCATGGGGCTAAGTGACTGCACTGGGGGGCTTGGCTCCAAGTTTATTGTGCTGGTGCTATAGCTTGTCCTGTCATCTAGGGCACAGCCCTTCAGGATACTGAAATAGTGGAAATCTGCAGTGCTAGTGCTATGTACTAGGAGTGTTCTCAGCACCTACTCAGATGGGTACGGAGGAGTACCCAGTGCTCAGCAATGTCTGCTCTGAATTAAATGCAGAGGGATGTGGGGTCAGCAGAGGCCCCAGAGTCACAGTTGCTCTCCCCTTTGTGTAACTGTACAGCAGTGCCAGGTATGTCTGAATCAGCATGAGAACACTGCCCTTCACTTCCTTCTGGATCTGGCTGCTTCCCATGTCCCTTTGCTGGCTGGGTCCTTAGTCCCTCCTGTGCAGGGGCTCACCAGAGACCCTTACACTCAGGAAATCTTCTCTTGTTGTTCACCTGCTCCTTTCTTAGATGAAAAACCCAGTCCCTAGCCCTCTCCTGAGACAGTAGGTAGCTGTGGAGTAGTAGCAAGGAATGCTGGGAAGGGAGGCAGCAAAAAGATGACATTTGACCTTTGTATTGCTTTACTTCCCAGCATGCTTTGCTACCATCCCACAGTTCTCATGCTCTGTGGGAGTCCCCTGAACCCTTCTGAGAAGGGCAGCTCACCCCAGGACACTCTGTTACTGAGACCTCATTGAAATTTGGTCTCACGTTTGAGGGCTATTCTGCATCATAGCCCTGTGTTCCTGTCTGCTAGGAAATGAACATCCAGCAACTCACCAACTACAGAAAGAGCATCATGAGCCTCGCTGATGGGGGGAAGCTGTACCGCAAGGAACTGGAAATTGTGCTCTGCAGCGAGCCTCCCATGTAGAGAGGCACCACCCCCCTCTCCTCCAAAATCTCCCCCACCCTGCCACTTCCATGAAGACGGATAAGAGAGAGCAAGCGCAAGTGGATGAGGAGGGAGCAAATGCTGGTGTGCAACTGATGGGCCTCCGACCAACAATCTCCAAACCCCCAAGGCTAGACTTGCTGATCTGCTTGCCACCTGGGTCGCGGAATCTCACTGGCAGTGGGGGCAGGGGCAGCAGTGCATGACCTCATCTACCAGTGGCTCTGATTTAGACTAAGTGTTCAATAGGGTGATAGTCCATTTCTCTTCCTGGGCTCAACCCATTTCTCTCTTTTGTTGATGTAGTTGGTTTCCTGTAAATTCCTGCCTCTGGAGTGAACGGTTTTTCTTTTTTGTTCTTTTTCATTCATTCTTTTCAAGTTCTGTCTTATTATTTACCAAAGAACAGTTTACAAATAAACTTAAGTACTGCTACTGGAACCCACGAGCTGCATTTGGTATCTCATTTCTCCTGGAAGGTGAGGGCCACGTTTGCAAGAACCTAACCCACGAGCTGCATTTGGTATCTCATTTCTCCTGGAAGGTGAAGGCCACGTTTGCAAGAACCTAAGTGCTAGGTTTCTGAAGGAGTTGAGGGATGAAAGTTGGCTGGCTAGATTTACAGTGCTTGTTGGGTGCTGACCACATTTGAAGATCTGTGCAGAAGTGTCACAACAGTAGAAGCCACTGGGTGTTGATTGTAGCAACCATGTGTGTGCACGTCATGGGATTCTTTGCAAACTCTTGAGCTTTTGGTAAAAGAAAGATCAGAAACTGAAGTATTTCAATTCTGAAATACTACCAGGGTGTGTCACAGGAATTGGCCTTCGTGTGCCTCATGTTCTCAGTCTCATATCACGTATAAGCCAGGTTTCCTGGGTCCAACTATGTCCATGTACAAATGACACATTCACACTGGTCTAATAGGACTTTACAGTGGTGTACATAGTACAGAAGCAGACACATGATGTACAGCCCAACTCTTGTGTAGCTCACTTAACTCCAGTGTAGAACTGTGCTAGGAAAAGTGAGAGGTAAAACTACACCATTATAAATTACACTGGTGTAGTTATAAACTGCACCAGGATAGGTGTTAGGGCTGTGTGAAATTTTGCCGCCTGTTTTGTTTCAACACTGTTTTGAGCCATTTCGACCTTGAAACAGCAAAGTCAAAATGGAACAGGCAGGCTCAAAACAGGGTCGAAACAAAACAGAGTAGGTTGAAACGTTTCGAAAAATTTGAAATGTTTTGAGTTTCGACCAGGAAGCTGGGCTTACCTTCAATGGTTTCCCTGCAGGGAAAGAGAAAGTAAAGTAAGGGGAGAGAGGGGGACGAGAGGAGAAGGTTGCGGGGGAAGGAGTGCTCTCATTATTGACATGTGTAGCTGGCCAGTGACTGTCACCCTTCCCTGAGGTCCCTTCCAACCCCTGTGCTCTGGGGGAGGGACAGAAAAACTGCATAAAAGGCAGCATTTTTTTAACTGACCCTGCTTTCTGCTTTGGGGTCACTTACTGAGCTGTCTGTTCTAGCAGCTCACTGTCAGGCCACTATAGCTAGTGATGGCACTGATTTTCTAAAGGATTCCCTGCTTGCTACCCTAGCAAAAGGGATTTCAGAATACCTTTTTCTTGTAGGTGCTTTTATTTTGTTATTATATTCATTGATTTATTCTTTTGGATTTTGTACTTACATTGGATAGGGTTACTAGAGAATTTACTCTATATAGGAATTTACTAAGGCTGTGCCCTAGTAGGAGGGGGCCTCACTGGGGCACACTGCCGTGTTGTGCAGAGGCCCCAGCACCAGGAAGGGCGCGCCTTAACGCACACACAGGGTCACCCACCCACATCATGAGTTTTGCCTGTCAGCAGCTTGAGGTGCAGGGCCCCAGAAGACAGAATCCCCCAGCGAGACGCACACTGCTGGCAGGCTTTGTGGCCTGTCAGGGCCCAGCACCCAGGCCTACATTAGATTTCACCCCCCTGTACCCCAAGGCAGATGCAGTCGCCCAAGCACCCACCCACACCACAAGTTTTTCCTGTCAGCAGCTTGAGGTGCAGGGCCCCCCAAGCTCCTGCACCGATCTTCTTGAAACTTGGCAGGCTTTGTGGCCTCACCAGGGGCTATCACCCCTGCAGTTTTCACCCCCCTGTGGTGTAACACATAGATGAGAGAGGAATTTTGCTTTCATGAATTTGGGGTGCAGTTCCCCCCAAACCCCTGCACCTATCTTCTTGAAACTTAACAGGCTTCATGCCCCCAGCAGAGGCTACCACCCCTGCAAGTTTCACCCAAACCAGAGATAAAGCAACAAAGTTATAGATATTTCATTGATCTCCCATTATAGCCTATGGCTGGATCTCCAAGGCAGCTCTGAATCTTTGGAGCCGCTTCAGCCAGATCGAAGCAGCAGACTGAGCCGGAGCACCAAATTGGATCGCTGACATCTGAAGCAGCTGGATCCGAAGCCGGATCAAATATCTGCCTACTTGCACAGGCCTATAATTTACTATATATATTTGTTTTTATATGTTCATTCTTTGCACCATACCAACTCAATTGAGTTTATATACACACACAGATATATTTCTATTGCATTGATAAATCTCGTTACTGCACCAGACCTGCAGTTTTCAGTTTATATAGGAACGCAAATACATTTATATATTTCTTGAAAAGGAAGACAAGAAACACATCATGAAGCATGGTAGAAAGGCAGGTGGCTACACTGGCCAGCCTTCAGGGAGGGATGGAAGAGGGGGTAGAGGAAGAGCTGTAAGTTCCCCCTGACAAACTGGGATGCAGCCTCTTTCCTCCAGCTAAAAGGGATGAGGCTGCTACAAGCAGCAAGGAGAGGGGAGCAGTGCCACTGCCACTGCCTGTGCCCGAGACTGCATCCTGTCCACACACAGCAGCCATAACCCTCCCCCATCCCCATCATGACAACAACCACAACCAGCAGCACCAGCACAGCTACTCCACCCCTAGGTGCTTTGGAGGATGTTGATGTAGAGGTGGAGGCAAGCGGCTCAGCTGAGTCCGCTCCTCTTCTTGCTGTGCCTCTGCTTGCTGAGGAGGAGGAAAGTGCAGCAGCATCCACAGATGCACTCACACCCCAGAAGCAAGTGGATTGGGATCATTTTGAGCTGGCAGATGATCCCACATACACTATCTGCCTGCACTGCCGAGCCAAAACCAGCCAGGGCAAGGAAACAAAACACATGAGCACCATGGGGATGATGATGCATCTCCGCAGGCACCACCCCCTTGCCCTTGCCCCTCCTCAGCCTGGCACCAGTAGGAGTGAGCCCAAAGGGAAGGTCCCCGCTTGCTCCAAAGCCCCCGTCTCCCCAAAGCACAGGCAGGCCACGCTGAAACAGTGGAGGAAAGGTGGACAGAAAGCAGGGCATGTTCCAAAGGCAAGCGAGATCACCCAGAGCATTGGGGAGATGCTTGCTGTCGATGGCCAGCCCTTCTCCTTTGTTCAGTGGCCAGGGTTCAGGCGGCTCATGGCACTCGCGGTCCCATCATACCAAGTGCCCGCATGCAACACCTTCAGTAGGATGGTGGTGCCATTTCTGTATAAGGCATGCATGAAGTACTTGAGGGAGGAGCTGCACAAGGCAAGTCCACAGGTGGCCTTACACTTCACCTCGGACATCTGGAGCAACTGGAGTGGAGATCATGCCTACCTCTCCCTCACGGGGCACTAATGCGACAAGGAAGGTGGCAGGCTCCGTCCACTGGAGCATCAAGTAGGGCAACATGCTGCAGGATAAACAAAAAGAGCTGAACATCCTGCAGCACAAAATCACGAAGGATTGGAGACTCAGTGGAACTCCACATACCTAATTTTCGAGAGGCTGGTGGAGCAACAGAAGGCCATCCATGAGATGGCCTTGCTCAGGGAGATCAGGATCAGCGACCCCCTGAACAGAGCTGAGTAGGATACCATGTCCCAGATCTTGGTGGTCTTCAAGTCCTTCCTCGAGGCCACCAAAAGCCTCAGTGCTGCTGATGCCCTCCTTAGCCAGGTGATCCCTATAGTGAAGGAACTTCAGAGCCAAATGGAGAGCTTCCAGGGTATCAGTGTTCCTGGCTGGGGCAGGCCACTGTCACCAGACATGCAGGCACTGGTGAAGCAGCTGAAGGAGGGCATCAGGAAACAGCTTGATCCCTTGCAGTCCAGTACAGTCCCTGTGCTGGTCACCACGTATGACTCAAGGGTGAAGGGCACCGTATGTGGCAGCCAAATACTGAATCAGTGGACAGAGTTGCTGGTAAAGAAAGTCAGGGAGGCAGAATGGCGGAGGCAGGGGGACATGGAACAGGGGGATCCACTGTCTCATGCCAGCATGCCATCCATGAGCCAGTCTTGTCCTCCACCACAGGCGCTGCCAATATGGGCTAAGGGCATGGCTTCTATGGTGGGGTCCAGAGGCACCACGCCCCAGCATCAGGCAGGTAGCATTCACGCCTTGAAAGCTACCTAGCCCGGGAATATCTGTCCTGTCCACTGACCAGTGTGCCAAGTGAGAGGGTGTTCAGCTTCACTGGGGATGTAGTGACACCCCACCGCACCTGCTTGGATCCTGCTTTGGTGGAGCAGCTGGTGTTCCTGAAGGTAAACCTCCCACTGCTGGGGTTACCCAAGCTCCAGGTGCAGACAGAGTGAATGCCACCCTCCGCACTCTGTCCCCACCTATTTCCTTTTTCGATTTTCTCTAAAAACTAGGTAATGCCCCGCTCTCAGCTGGAGAGGTCACTAACTGCATCACCAGCCAGCAGGGGAAGAACATGTTGTCTCCTAGCTAAAAGGGGGGCGCACACCCAATGGAAGGGAGGAGCCATTACCAGGGAGGATTATACTGCGGTTGCTCAGGGACGCTCAGGAAGGCCAAGGTGGAGATGGGACTGGGACTAGCTTCCCGGATCAAGAACAACAAGAATTCCTTTTTTAAATACATAGGGGGCAAAAAGAAGGTACCAGGAATTTGTGGGGCCCCTGCAAGACACGCTAGGAAATTTGATCGTCACACCAGATGACAAAGCTAACCTATTTAACAATTTCTTTGCCTCCATTTTCCTGAGCAGGGACCGGGTCACCCCCCAACCAGGATGTCCGTAGGCCCCAAGGTAGGCAAACCCAGACCTAGGGTCAGTCAGGGAACTTCTGAGGGGACTGGATGTATACAAATCAGCTGGTCCGGATGATCTCCACCCCAGGGTGCTGAGGCAATTGGCTGAGGTCATTGTGGGACCCCTGGCACAGCTGTACGAGCACTCATGGTGCTCTGGTGTGGTGCCAGAGGACTGGAAGAGGGGCAATGTGGTTCCCATCTTCAAAAAAGGGAGGAAGGAGGACCCGCGAAACTATAGGCC
>NW_017728998.1:46173680-46174422 GCF_001723915.1 Gavialis gangeticus
CATGATCAGGGGTCAGCAGGGCAGGCCCTATGAGGAAAGGCTAAGGGACCTAAACCTGTTCAGCCTCCACAAGAGAAGGCTGAGGGGGGATCTCTCTATCTGGCCTTTTACAAACTAGTCAAGGGGGACCAACAAGCATTGGGGGAGTCTCTGTTCCTCCGAGTACTCCCAGGAGTGACAAGAAATAATGGCCACAAGCTGGCAAAGGGTAGATTAGGCTAGAAATCAGGAGGCGCTACTTCATGGTCAGGGTGGCTAGGATCTGAAACCAACTTCCAAGAGAAGTAGTGCTGGCTCCTACCCTGGGGGTCTTTAAGAGGAGGCTAGATGAACACCTTGCCAGGGTCATTTGACCCCAGTACTTTTTCCTGCCATGGCAGGGGGTCGGACTTGATGATCTGCTCAGGTCCCTTCCGACCCTCGAAACTATGGAACTATGTCCCTGATGAGCTCATTCCCCTGCCAGGATGAGCTTGGAGGTATGGGATTGGGGAAGAAAGAGGCCCCAGGTCCTGGGCATGACCACTAAAGCTGCACCCTGCCAGGGTAGGGAGGCCTGGTGGGACTGCTGGTAGCACGGCAGTCCCGTAAATGCCAGGACCAACGATCTCCTGGTGAAAGCTCGAGCTAACGCACACATGCACACAGTCCTGGCTGGGGAACGGCCAGACCTGTCACGTCTTTGACAGGCCTGATGCTTGCTGGTTGCAGTTCATTTTTGAGGCTCCTGGTGTGCTCGGCT
>NW_017728998.1:46179422-46179884 GCF_001723915.1 Gavialis gangeticus
GGCGTAGCTACGCAGGATGCCAGCTTTCAGCTTGAAAAACCCTTTGTCAGGCTGAGGAAGCACCTGCAGTTGGTGTGTCTCCTGGTCCTGGATGGAATGAATAGTAAAGAAGCCAGAGGCTGGCCTGGCCCGCAGTGCAGGCAAGAAAGCCAGTCAGTGAAAATGGAAATGGAGATGTCAGGGGCTGAGGCACAGGCTGTGGGGGGAAGGGGGATGTAGCAGCATAGATAAAAGTGCAGAGGTACCTGGGGAGTCAGATGTCTGGCAGGCTGCAGTGTGTCAGAATTCCACTGTCTAATCTATATTGAGTCCATGAGTTTCTGTACCTAGGAGACTGATAAAGTGAAGTTCATAGGCCTGGCTGTGAAAAGTGGTTTGTACTTTGTTCCCTCTCAGGATCAGGCCTGAGAGACTGGAAGCATAGTGTTTTTTCTGGTGAGGACTATGCCTCCACAGGTAGTT
>NW_017728998.1:46184884-46186112 GCF_001723915.1 Gavialis gangeticus
GTGAAGTTCATAGGCCTGGCTGTGAAAAGTGGTTTGTACTTTGTTCCCTCTCAGGATCAGGCCTGAGAGACTGGAAGCATAGTGTTTTTTCTGGTGAGGACTATGCCCCCACAGGTAGTTGGGTATTCTTGTGTTTGATAGATTCTGGTGTGCAGTTTGTGGGGGTACTGGAGATAGTTGGCAGGTTTTGTGTTTTGAACTGTAGGATGTTGGCTTCCATTCTGGTGATGAGGTTAGGTGCTTGTTTGAATGTACAAGCCACTTTTCAGAGCTGGGCCTATGAACTGCACTTCATCAGCCTCCTAGGTAGTAGGTACAGAAACTCATCGACTCAATGTAGATAGTGGAGTTCTGGCACACTGCGACCTGCCAGACATCTGATACCCCAGGCACCTCTGCACTTTTACCTGAGCTGTTATATCCCTCTTTCCTCCCCAGCTCCCCACCCCAGCCTGTCCCTCACCCCCTGATGCCTCCATTTCCATTTTCACTGACTGGTTTTCCTGCCTGCATTGCATGCCAGGCCAGCCTCTGGCTTCTTTACTATTCCTTCCATCCAGGACCAGGAGACACACCAACTGCAGGTACTTCCTCAGCCTGACAAAGGGTTTTTCAACATGAAAGCTTCCTAAGAGATATTCTCTAACTATTCCGGGTTTTTTTCATAGTAAACATACAAACATAAAAACATAGGATAAGCCGTCACACACACCATGAGTAACATATATCCAACACAACATCTTTACTTCTTGCTGTCAATTCCTTTATAACAAGAAAGGCTCTGCCTGTGACAGTTCCATTTGGGTACCTTAGATGCTGCTGGTGCTGCTGGTGCTATTGCTGTTGAACCAGCTACATTATTTTCACCTCCCGTCATTTACAGTGGTGGACTGAACTGAGGCTGTAGGGGAGGAGGAGACCTCACTGGGGCACACTGCTGTGTTGTGTAGACGCCCCAGCACCAGGAAGGGTGCACCTGAACACACACACAGTGTCACCTACCCATGTCACGAGTTTTGCCTGCCTGCAGCCAGAGGTGCAGGGCCCCAGAACCCAGAGTCCCACTGCACCTATCTCGTTGAGACCTGGCAGGCTTTGTGGCTGCAGCAGGGCCTAGCAGCCAGGCCTGCAGTGGTGTCCCCTGCCCCACGACAGACACAGTTGCATAAGCACCCATGTCACGAGTTTTGCTTGTCTGCAGCCAGAGGTGCAGGGCCCCAGAACCCAG
>NW_017728998.1:46186188-46199428 GCF_001723915.1 Gavialis gangeticus
GACAGAGGAGCTTGTTGCTCAGATCAGTGCCGACCCTAAACAAAGAGCGCACGTGGCTTTTATTGAGCTAGCATTTTTTTCAGTTGACGTGTTACATTTTGACTGGTCATTTCAAAACAAAACCTGAGCAACCTATAAGACATGCGTAGTGGGCTATTCTGTACCATGTGGGTGGAAAATTAGAGAATGCAGGGGTGGATACTAAAACAAAGAACAAAGAAACATAGAGAAAAGTATCTATTTTCGCTACAATGCCTGCAGGTTTCATCGGAATCAGGCCATAAATGACAAATTTATAGCCTGTTTCAACCTTCCCCATTATTTCCTATGGGCGAAACGTCAAAATAGGCTTGAAACACAAAAATGTTTTGATGAAACGATACGGAACAGCCGTTTCAACTTGAAACAAATGTTGAAACAAAATGCTGTTCCATCAAACTGTCGAAACGCTGGTAGAAACGGAATCCTTCCATTTTGCGCAGACCTAGTAGGTGTTTGTTCGTAGTAGTCAGGCCAATACCTGATACCTGCCATATAGTAGCAATGTGCTATAATAGTGACTACTGCATGCAGCTACCCTTGGAGAGCTGCTTATCTGTCTATTCCGGAGCCCATTACAACTTACACTGCTGTACAAAATGGAAGTAAATTACAGCAATATAAACATATTTGTGCGTGTGTCTAGGCACTCTGACCTCATTCCCTTGAAAAAATCAGATTTCCAAAAGCTATGAGGTGGCTGCGCATGCAGTGCAGACATATTCAGCAAAGCCCTGGATCATGAATCTCATCACTAGATACTGCTGCTTGATTTAAGGAGCTCCCTGGCCACTAGAGGTTCACCATCTCCCAAATGTCCTTGCCCACAGGCTGGGATCATGGAGCTTCACAGTGGGAAACAAGTCCCAACAAACTTCACAGTGGGAAACAAGTGAATGTGGGTTAGGATGAGGGGGTTGTGGGTCGGGGCAAGCTGATAATTATGCTAATGGCTCTCAGTGTGAAAAAGGTTGAGAATCACTGATCTAATCCAACCCACTGCCAAACTGTCCCATACAAACCATAATCTAAATTCTACATAAGACTACTGTCAACCCTGACCATAGACTACCATCAACCCCACAAGATAGACTTAACACCCGAACCTGCCACAGGAGAAGCAGGGGAATGATGGCAGCCAGTGTCCTGCTTCTATGAAATGTCGTCAATATACACTCAAGAAGTACTAGGTAGAGGGCCACACCATCACCCTCTTCCCCCCATCCCCAAAGAAGGCAAAAACCCCCACACAGTCTGTACCAATCTGACCATGGGGTAAAATTCCTTTCTGACCCCAAGTATGGTGATCAGTCTGAACCTTGCTGGGGAGGCAAGAGGGGTCCTCTAGCCAAGAACCATCATCTTTTCTCCCAGCAGGAGCACTGGCACACACCAGTCAAAGCCCCCAGTCTTGGCTGTAGCCAACATTCAATGCCTCTGGGAAGGCTTAAAAACACCCTGCTGTCACATATAGCATAAAAGGAGGAAGGCAACCATCAAACCCCAGAATTATGGGAAAAACCCATGGTAGAACATACACATAGCTACACCTAGATCATCCCTGACCAGTGGCTCTCCAACCTCTTCTTGAACACCTCCAGTGATGGAGAGTCCACAGCTTCCCTAGGCAGTCTATTCCACTACCTCACTATTCTATCAGTGGAGAAGTTTTGCTAGATATCAGTCTAAACTTGGCTTGCTGCAATTTCAAGCCATTGGTCCACATCCTCTTCTCTGCAGCAAAAGAGAAAATGTGTTCCCTTTTCTTCATGGCAGCCCTTCAGGTATTTGAAGATTGCTACCATGTCCACTCTAAAGCTCCTTTTCTGCAAGCTGAACATGCCTAGCTGCTTCAGCCTCTTCCTGTATGATTTGCTTTCCAAGCAAGCCCTTTATCATCTCTGTTGCCTGACTCTGGACCCTCTCTAACTTCTCCATATGCTTTTTAAAATGTGGAGCCCAGAACTGCAGACCATACTCCAGATGAGGCCTAATGAGTGCCAGACAGAGTGGCACTATCACTGCCTGTGTCATGCACCTAATGATTCCACTGATGCAGCAAAATCTCATTCACCTTTTGGGCAGCTGCATCACACTGCAGACTGGCTGCCTATACACATGCTTATAGGAGGGGTGGAGGGAAGGGGGGGCATTTTCATTAGAGCTGTTTCTAGGCAGCCATTCTAATTAAAGCACCTCACCATCATGTATATTAAGCCTCTGCACACTTAAAAATGGTCACAGGATGCTTTAACTAAACCTCATTGAATGAGGTTTAGTTAAAGCACCCCACAGCCCTTTTAAAATGCATGAGGGCTGAGGCGAGGCTGTAGCATTCTAATTAGAATGTGGAGCAGACTTGATTAATCAAGTCTGATTAATCAAGCAGATTAATCAAGACTGCTCCAATGTGTTCTAATTAAAATGCCAATGAGCATCTGTATAGGCAGCCATTGAGTCTGTGATATTCCAAGACTCCCAAATCCTTTTCCATAGTGCTGCCATCCAGCCAGGTGTCACCCACTTTATATTTATGGTTTTGATTATTCCTCCCTAGGTGCAACACCTTGCATTTGTCCACATTAAAGTTCATCCTGTTAGCTCTAGCCCAGTTTTCCAATCTCATAATCTTTCTGAAATGTGCTTGCATCCTCCAGTGTGTTCACAATCCTTCCCAGTTTCGTGCCATCTGTGAAGTTGCTCAAGAAGTTTTCTATGCCAGCATCCAAATAGTTAATAAACAAGATAAGCAGCACTGGGTCCAGAACCATTAAACTGTTCCTGTAGGAATCCACTCAAAACCTCCTGCCATCCTGACATAGACCCTTTAAATAATTACCCTTTACTTGCAGCTATTGAGCCAGTTATCTATCCACTTTATAGTGGTTTTATTTAGCCCATATTTCTCCAATTTGTTTATGAGAAGGTCATGTAGGATCTTGCCAAAAACCTTGGTGAAGTCCAGATACACTATCTCCACAGCATCCACCCAAGTAGTTACTTTGTCAAAGAAGGAGATCAGGTTTGTTCAAGGTTGAGCAAGAACCGTTATTACCATCTTTAGAGGTAGAAGCTGGAGACCCAATGAAACCTGAAACTCAGAGGGTGAAGCAATTACTGAGGGAAGAGAGAGAGCAGGCATTTGGCACTGTGAAAGGCCAAAAATGCTTGGTCACATCTGGTGTCTTAGTAAACCTCAGTACAACAGCAGGGATGGGAAGCAGTGAGCTCCATATTGCATACAGCCATCACTGGATGGTGGAGATTAAGTTGCTTGAGTAGGCAAACAAGCAACATGTGAACAGTGAGCCAGTGCCCCCCTGGTGGCTGCTGGTGCGTCAAAGTCTCTGGCTAGATAAAGTCATGTTAATAGCTGTGCTTGGAGCTGCTGCCCTGGGCAAAATATTAGGCACCATGGCTTGGAAATTTTAGCTCCTGATGCCATATTTAAATGACCTAATTTTCAGAGCTCCTGATCCTCTGTGACTTCCCTACCTTTGCTGTTGGCAGAGGATGCTTAACACCCCTGGAAAGTGCCCTGGTGTGAATGAGTTGGCCTTAGGGTTGCTCTTGTTCCAGCAATAACTCTAGTCACCACATGTCTGGAGGAGGCGTATAGCACTGGCTATGTCACCAAGAAACTCCCTTGCCTGGGCAGCTGATGAGACAGTTCAAGCACTGTTGGGCTTCAGAGCAAATGCTTCAGGAAAAACCCTGTCCCCTTTTGTCTATAGGGTCAGAACCTCTGACATCTGACCTGTGAGTAATCTACTTTCTGCTGTAGTGTTCACTGGACACAGTGAGGTAGGTAACTCCTCAGCAATACCCCTGCCTTATAAATGAATGGGGCCCAAAAAGGTGACAGAACTTGCTCAGGGTAACAGAGCAGGTCAATGCTAAAGCTAAAAAGAAATATCGGGTCTTCCTGATGCCCCGATATACACAACACAAGTTCCTCCATATCCTGCTGCCTCATAGGTACAGTAGCAAATTTCAGACTTCAGGGCATAAGCTGAACACTCAAGGAGTTCATGAGGGGGACTGTAAAAATGGCTAGAGATGGCAGGGGAACAGGGGACAGGATTTCTTCCTCATCTGGTGACACCTTCGGAACTTATGTATAAGAGAGACCCTGCCAGGCAGCTTGTTTGCCTGGTGGGAGCAAGTCTGTTGGACTCTCCAAGCCTACACGTACACATGCTGCAATGGGAAAGGTTCCATGGGGAGATGTAGCTCTGTACCTGACTGCCAAAGAGTGGCTGGTTCCCAGTGGAGATGAGCTATAGAAGACTGTAAAAACTATGTAGAAAGTGGTAGCAGCATACTTCTGTCTCAAGGGTGCCGACTGTACTAGAGCTGGCTGGGATTTTCCTTCTACATAAAATTGGGCAGTAGAATATGGATCAGAAGCTCCAGAAGATGTCTGCATAGAAATTAGGGGCACAGAACTTCCCAGACCTTAAATGCTGAAGACTCCAAGTGGGAGAGGAACAATGGAAAAAAAACAGGTCATGCCCTGTTCCGTCTCCCTTTCAGCATCCACTCTCTGCCACTGTGTGACACAGAATATTGGACAAGATGGATCTATATAGTCTGGCCCAGCCAATGGTAGTTCTTATGTAAGCGCTAGCTTTATGCCCATATGTAAAAGGCCTCATATCAATACAGGATCTGAGCCAGATCTCACTGGCTTTCAGAGCAGCCTGAATCAGACCCACTGGGTGTGTTTACACCAGCTTCAGGCCACTCTAGGGAGCATGGCAGTGAAGTTCAGTGCAGCCACCACACCTGGAAATGGATGCATTTTTGTTGCCCTACCTTGGCATTTGGCATGCAGCAGTCAGCTCCCTATCCTAGGTGTGTTTACTGGTGCACAGACAATGCTGCCCTTTCTCTCTGTAGTCACACAGGCCCATGAACGCCTGGTGCCTCCCAAAACTGGGGGGACAGCATCAGTAGCATCAGCGGTGGGGTGGCAACTGGCAACCACGCACAGAAGCTGGCAGCAGTGGTGGCCAATCTCAGGGTGGGGCATGTGACCTGCTGCATTCACAGGGTCAAGGAGTCACAAACAATCATAAGCAACCTTACCTCTGTTGCACCACTAAACTATTGAAGTGCTGGAGTTATTAAACCTCAGGGTATTTGATGCTTATCCTTAGCTCCTGGGGAAAATATCAATTTTTATTTTTTTTAAGGAAAATTCCTAATCTACCTGATTGCAGGAAAAATCTTGAACCATACCCACTAAAATTACAAATTTAAAAAAACCTCCATTTCCACATATCTCATCTGACTTCTCATGGATGAATACTGCATTCAGTTCAGGAACAAGGGCAAAATGCCCATTATGCCTAACTCAATCGACCTGTTTGCCTTGCAGGATAGAGGGAAAGAAAGAGTGAAATTATTATTACTAGTTCTATTTTTACGTGTGGGAGGTGCTCACATATGACCCTGATTACAGGAAGACATGGAAGTTTCGTTTCTATATCTTGGCTGAAAAATGTTGCTGCCTCTACCCCCTAAAGCTGTTAATTTCTGTCTCTTGTTGCAATGCATTCATCATTACAACTCTGCTTAACTTTACAAAATGTTTGAGATAAATTTTGTATGAAATATTAATCACCATAGAGACCCAAGATAGAAAAACCTCATTCTAGCCAGTGATTCCATTGTGGTCAGTAACACTATATCATAGAATCATAGAAGTGGGGTCGGAAGGGACCTTGTAGATCTTCAAGTCCGACCCCCTGCCTGGGCAGGAGAAAAAACTGGGCTCAAATGATCCCAGCTAGGTAGGCATCAAGCCTCCTCTTAAAGACCCCCAGGGTAGGAGCCAGCACCACTGCCCTTGTAAGTGTTATGTTTCAGTAAAGGCTACTGCTGTAAGGATTTGCAGGTTAGTGCCATGAGAAGCTGAATAAATACCACATTTTGTTGCATATTTTCTCACTGGTAGTTGGAGAGCACATCTGCCCAATATGGTAAGAGTAAAATCTGCATGTCATCCACAGGGAAAAGAACAATGAGCAGGATCAGCTCCCTTGCTTCTGCTGCTCTGTTACTTATTGCAAGGAAAGATTTATTTCTCCATTTTGCCTTTCAAAAACAAGGTGCATGTCTTATTCTGGGATATGTTGTACGCTAGGAAATATGATAATGTAGCTTCCAAATCATAAGTTTCTACAAGAGAGTGTCTAATAAGGTGATTTTTTTAAACCATAGGGGTAGTGCAGTAATTTACCTAAGGTGGCTCCTCCATCTCTCCAAGTCTTTACGTCCAGGGCAAATATAGTCCTAAAGGATCTATTATAGACCAAACAGAAGTTATGGGCTTGATGCAGTAGTTGCTAGGTGAAGTCCTTTGGTCTGTGTTAAGCAGAAGACAGACTTCACTAATTCTGACTCTCACTGGCTATTGGAGAAACAAACGGAAGTGGATGAATGAAAAAACATAATGGGGTAAATGAATATTTTCCCTCCTAAGGAAGAATGAATACCAGGAGTGGGGGGGAAGAGCTATGCTATATTTCCTAATTTAGATGTTTGACCTGGATCAGGTTTGATTAAAAAAAAAAAGGACCCTGATCACAGAGCAGGAATCAGTGTCAAGTAACTCCAGGAATTTATCTTCCATTTCACTAATGCCACATTCCTTCCCTTCTGAAATGCTGTTGTTTGAGGTTTCCCACAGAGAATAAAATACAATCAAAGCAATGCAGAGAAAATGCTAGGGAAAGTGCTATAATTTCAGGCTAAATTGCATGTAATTCTGCTGACTGCTGTCAGGGATATTGTTTGTGATGGTTCAGAGCTCTCTGTGAAGTACATGGTAGCAGTCAACACGGAGTATTACTAGTCTATAGCCAGAAATGTAACACAACAGATTAGAGTGTCTTTGCATGAAAGGTGGAAACACAAAACAGTCTCTTTATCTTTGAAAAGGAAGGCTGCCCCTTTCAGCACGAAGGGCTAAATTCTGCTCTCACTGACACTGATGTAAGTCTGAAGTAACTTCCTTGAAGTGAATAAGTATTCTGGATTTACTGCACTAACACAGTGCGGCCCATATGTGAATATGGAAGTCCTTACCTATGCTACTAGTTACACCTAAGATGATTAATACTTCAAGAGTATTAACAAAAGAGATTACTTTATTTGTAATATAATGGTAGTAGCACCTGGAGGTTGCAACTAAGATCAGAACTGAGTATGCACCTACACATGGTGGGAGAGAACCTCTGCCCCAAATGCTTATAGACAAGATGGATGAAGGATGGTAGGGAGGATAAAGGTGCTGTGACTTGCCCATGGTTGCACAGTAACTCAGGGCCAATAGCCAGGAATGGAACCTAGGTTTCCAAACTGCCTGGACCAGGGGCACCAGGCCTTGATGTCTTCTTTTAAATGTTGCTCTATCTAGACCAACCCTCACTCAGTAACCCTTTTGCAGCCGCAGGCTGGAATGACCCGACTCAGCTCCAAGGTAACCTGGCAGTAGGACCCAACTCGTGCTACCACTGCTTCCCAAATGTGGCAGGAGTGAAGCTCCCCCTCTCCCAGTGCCACAAAAGCCCTTTTGGTTTGCTGGTTGGGCCACAGGATGGATCTGGCCTCCTGTGGGTTGCCAACCTGCTCCTTTCACTTTCTGAACATGCAACTCTCCTGATTCCCTTTATCCTGGACTGATAAAACTGAGGCAGAGCTGATGCTGCTCAAGAGTCTCTGCTTTGTCATGGACACCTTACTTTTGTTCTTTCTCATTTTTACCAGGCTAAAATAAAGGCTATTCAGAATAAAGTGACATCCATGCCCTTTGCATATCAATTTAGGTCCTCACAAAAGAGTTTATGCTGATATTTGCCATGAAAACTTTTCTCTTATTAGTTTTTCTACCAGCCTTTTTTTTCAAAGCCCAAATCTACCTTGACAACCACCCTTTAAAGCATTAAAGAAATATGTGTAACAGAGCTGTACAGCAAAAAGGTCTTTTATTTCTTCCCCTAATTATAAGTAATGTCTCATTTATTTTTTAGAGAATTTGTCCTTTTTCATCTCAGCAAAGAAATCCGAGTACAGGCCCCAATGCTGGCAGGTTTAATTCTCTCCAGTAGCTGGGTGATGGCTGCTGATGAATATTCTGCTGAATGTAGGAATTCTCTGATGTCAGCCATAAGACAAGTGATTAGAAGTGAGTTTGACAAAGAACATCTGGTGAGTTTCTCTTAATGTCAGGACTTTACCAATCTATGCTGCGACTAATTGGATCATTATAAATGGCAGGAACAAATGCACCAGGGAACCAGGTCAAAATCCCAAACAATAGAGAATGGGGCAAATTCATCTCTGGTGCAACTCATCTGATTTCCATAGAGTTAGCCGAGGTAGATTTCCTTTGCAACAAGTGTCTCTAAAAGATCTGTTGAATGCTAAAATTATTAATGTAGCCAGTCAATTTCTGTTCTTAGCAGGATCATCCACTCATACAGAAAGGAACAGACTGATTAATTACCAGCCTTTGAAACAGAATAGTTTCAAAAATGATTCTCCCAAAAAGATTGCAGCTCCTGAGGCCAGTCACATTCCAGAGCTGAGTCTTTTTTGAGCAGTTTTCAAACGAATCTTCAAAGTTAGATGTTGTTTGATATCCACTGAGATTCTCTACATTCCTGGTTGATTGCAAAGGAGATGACTGTTGTATTGTTTGAAGAAACTGAATGTGTGTATCAGTAGGCAGAGCTAGAAAGAGCTGCTCAATCTGTTTGCTGGTCTTGGTACATTTGTCCTTCAGAGTTTCTGGGCCATTTCCTGAGGAGTATATTGTGCCGAGTTTTAACCCATTGAATACAAGCTCAGATTTCATGGAGAGGTTGCCATATCCAGGAGAAGCCTCCATAGGGAATCTCCAGTGAATACTCGGATCAAGTTTTTGCAGTGCCTCCTGGCTACTGGATGAATGTCTAGGTTGGTGTAACACCACTGGTGGGAGTGTTCTCCACTGAACAGCGTATTAAGGCCACACAAAGGATGGAAAGCAGGAGAAGCAGGGACAGAAGTGAAGAGCTTGTAGGAGACAGGATGAAGAACTCACTCTTGTTATTTCTGGTGTCACAAGTGCCCTTGGGAGGAGTTATCTAATATATAGCTCAGATCTACTGGTCCTGTTTCTCCATAGAACCCATGTGAATTACCTGAATCATTACACAGCTATACTTTAAAAACAAACAAACAAAATACTTGTCACCCACCAATGGGAAAGCAGACTCTCACCATATGACTCCTTCAGCCTGAGCCATGAGCCTCAGCTAGGACTGAGTTCAGTTAAGACTGAAGTGTGATAGTGACTCAGATCCACCGGCTTTATTCTGCCTAGGTGCCAGGTATACTTGAAGAGCTGCAGACAAGCAAACCTTGTCTTTCTGCCCTGGCTCTGGGCTTGGGTATTCACAGAGGGCTTGTCTATGCTGCCTCAGTGGCTGCTCCCAACCTGAGTACATGCTGCCTGAATCTGCTGATGTGCTCCACAGGTGGAAATTTGCCAAAGCAGCTGCTCAGGGCTCATCCTCAGTACCTGTTCTCAGGACCACTGGAAACTAAAGGCTCAGGAATGGGCTGGGCACAAGCCTGAGAATAGCCTCACTGATAAGTGGTGAAGCACATCAGTGTGCTCAGACAGGTGGGGCATGCTTAGCTTTGCAGTCCCTGGGACATGTTCCTGTTGCTATAGGAAAGCCCAAAGGGGCCTCTTCTCAGGCTTTCTGCAGTCAATAGAGATGTGTAGGGAGGCTTGGAGGCACGGCCCATGGGTCAGGAACATAGTCTGTAAGTTCATGACTGCTCTGTAGATTGCCCCCACCAGAGACACTGGGACAAGACCTTCCTGCACATACAGCATACAGTAATGTTGCATCTCTTGCCTGTACCTCCCTGGTATGGGAGTGCTGAGAACTTGGAGCCCTGTATTGTCCAGCAGGTTAGCCAGGTTTGTGGGTGACCCCTGGCATCCAAACCACATAACCCTCTCCAGATGACGGGTGGCTGCTGGTCCAGGGGGCAATTCCAAGCTGTGAACTGCAGCCCTTGAGAGCACCTCTTTGAAGGAGGAAATTTCTCATTAGGCATAGGCTGCAGAACGGGGTGGGCCACCCAGGCCATGGCCTGACCAACTTTTAGCATGTTAATATATATAACCCACAAATGTGCAATTGTCATTCCGGTTAAAACTGTATAGCTATTTCTTTTAACTGCACAGCTAGCTAAATTAACATGCTAAAAGTTGGTCAGGCCATGGCCCAGGTGGTCCACCCCGTTCTGCAGCCTATGTCATTAGGCATCAGAAATGTGCCTCTTGAACCTGAGATTTTAAATGAAAGCATCTGAAGCAGCCCCATCACAACAGGGCAGGGGTGACATGTAGAGGGTGCACAGGGGTGCACGTGCATCCCCTGAGAGCGTCAGTGCACACCCTGCCAGGCCATGCTCTCTGTTTAGCCAGCAGGCAGGGAGGCAGGCCCCCACTGTGAGTGCCGGCCAGGGAGTGGGGCCGCCAACAAAAGCGGCCAGCAGGATCAGCCACCGGGGGACCGCCCCACAGTCGCTGACTGATACTGGGGGGCACGTGCCCCCCCTGACTCAAGAGGCATCAGATACCCATGCCACAGGGTGCTGGTGGGGGCTCTGCCTCCCACTGTTATCCCCAGACAGCAGCTCTCACAGGAACCCAAGTGCTCAGAACAACTGCCACCCTTTTCAGCTGCAGCTGCCTAGCACCACCTCTGCTGACCTCCTGCTGCATGGTATTTCAGGGAAATGCCTGCTCCACAGCCTAATTTCCCTGCTAGAATGAGGCAACCCAAGGGGAGGCTGAATGGGAGTTTGACTAGCTCTGCCTGAACTTTGGGGAGTTCTTAGCAAACGTCCTCCCTGCCTGGGACATGCAGTGTGGAGAAAAGGAGGAGCTATGAACACAAAAGCAGCTCCGGTTTCTAACACCCTGCCCAGGCTAGATCTGCCCCGGGGTTGCTCTAACGTGTACCTGTTGAATATGGTCCCCAAGGGATCACATGCCTACAGGAGGTTAGCTGAAGCATAGCACCCATCATCCACTGCAACAGGGATTGCAAGGCAGGAGACTCAGTGCCATCTGGAGTTTTCAAGCTAAGAATGTTAATTATTGCTCTGTCTCATTCCACCCAGGGCTCGCCCAGCTCCTTATACTCATGCAATAAGCTTCATGGCTTGGCTTGAGCTTGTAAAGAAGTGGTCTTATCTTCATATGCTAAGCCAATGGGCATCAAACTTTTTGGCAGGCAGGCCACAAATTAGCCCTGTGCTCTCCTTGAGTGTCACTATGATCCCCTTCTTCCGCTTTCAGCTTCCTGCCCTGTGCTCACCACCTGATGTGCTGCTCTGCCTGATGCTCCCTGCCCTATCTGCTGCTGTGCTGCCTGTTCCCTCCCTGATTTGCCACGTGCCACATAGAGGCTGCCCATGCTTCTTGTAGCACTCATGCCACAGGTTGCTCACACCTGTCTTAGGCAAAACAATGAGGCTGAGAGGGGGGAAGTGATGTTGTACCCCCACCCTCCTCACCCAATATGGCCAAGGCAGACCTAGGGAGAGGAACTCAGCACACTCTCCCACCTCTGTGTAAGAGGCTGGGCTGACCCCACACAGCCCTTACCTGATTGGTGGGCGGGCTCCACCAATCGAAATGAAGATTTTCCCAGCCCAACTGAGCCAGGCTGAATTAGTAAATCTGCCACATGTCTATAGAAAAAAATAGAGCAATTCTGTGCAATGAACTTAGAAGAACCACAACAGGGCAGAATGTTTATAATGCTGTGGATCCCTATTTGAAATCTCTGGGTTTATTTTATGAATTGTGATTGCGCATCAAAGAGTACTAACATTGCATGGCACTTCATAACATCCTTGAAAGGATCTCAAGGCACTGCAGGGTGGCATGGCACCCTGGTTGAGAATCACAAATTAAGAGTTCTTTACATTGTTGGTTGTGGAGTCTGAGTGCAAACTGTAGCAGGCTCACCTTTCAGAGCATGGGTTGAATCCCAGGCTTGAGATCCCGCTGTTTTGATTGGTGGAGCACATCCACCAATCAGGAAGCAGCAGGGAAATAAAATCATGCCCCTTTCCTGAGGGGAGGGGGAGAAGAGATCGCCTGGATCTGACTGAAGACTGTAAACTGTCAGGTCTGGAAGACTCTATGGGCGGAGCCCTGGAGCGTATAAAAGGAGCTGCATGCCCAGCATGAGGGGCAGATACAGCAAGGGACTCATGAAGGAAGGAGCTGGGGAGCTCTCCTCCAGCAATTGGCCCAGGGCTCCTGAAGCCACCACTGGAGGAGCAGCCTTGGGAGCAGTGTGAGACCGCTCAGGCTATTGATGGTGTACAGGGATGGTACATGGAGACCTGGCCCTGGGAGCAGTGTGAAACCGCTCGGGCCCATCACGGTGCATGGTTCAGTGCATGGAGCCCAGGCTTTGGGAGCTGCAAGGGGCAGCTAGAACCTGCAACCCCGGCAGGGCCAGCGGCCCACACAGTGCATGGGGCAGCGCACGGGGCAAAGACCTTGGGGCTACAGTGAGGCAGCTGCTGAGAGAGCCCTCAGTGCTGAGCCAGGGCATGGGGAAGCGGTAGTGCTGCGGTGCGAGGCCCAGTACCCAGGAGCCAGCAGCGGTGGTGCAGCAGCTGAGAGCGGGGCACAGGGTGGGGAGGAGCCCAGCGGCGCAGGAGAGGCCTAGAGAGGCGCTTCAGCAGAGGAGACCCCATCGAGCTGCACCCTGACCACTGCCACCTGAGGAAGCATGAATCATTGGGCCCTTGGGTCCCACAGGAGAAAGACGTTTGGGGTGGGCAAATCCAGAGAAGGGGCTGGGTGAGCAGCCCTCTGCCTAGTCAAAGCCCTAAGGGGAGGGGCTCCTGGTGCTTCATGGACACCCCCCACAAGAGATCCCATTGGAAGAAGGATTATCTCTTGCCATGGGTCAGGGACTATATTAAGGAATAGATGTTATTAAGATATTTCATGTTTGTACCTTATATTTTGTAATTGAAATGTTGTAGTGTGATGTTGTAAATAGTGTTATTTAGGGTTTGACCTTGGTTATTGGTTAGTGTCCACTAACCAATAGTGTAAATATATGTATATGATATTTAGTTTTATGTTATGTATATT
>NW_017728998.1:46204428-46213759 GCF_001723915.1 Gavialis gangeticus
CTTTGGGCTTGGGCTAACTCTATAGAGGAAAGAGGGATCTGCTTGAAATTCTGGCATCCCTCTCACAGCACCCCTCCTGCCTACCCATCCCATTCAATTGAAAATAGGGAACACCATTGGGTGTACCCAGGTTACAAAAGCATCACAGGCTCCTTACAGCCCTCTGTACCCCTCACAAGCTCTCTGTGTTGCAGGATTTAAAAAAAATGCATGTGATGATACAGCTCAGATTTTTAACTAAGAGGGTGTTTAATCATCAGAACAAATCACTGAGGGCTGGGGTGGATTAGCCATCTCTTGCCATCTTTAGAACTGACTGCGTTTCTAAAAGATCTGCTGTAGCTCAAACAGAAATAATAGATTTGGAGCAGAAATTACAGGGTGAGGTTCCTTGGCCTGTATCAGGAGGACAAGTTATAAACATAATGGTACCTTCTGTCTTTAAAGATCTATGTACAGTTACTCCTCTTGGCTAAGTGGTTAGCCAGTATTCAGGTCTTGTAGGATGCTGCCACTAGTGGAGAGAACTGGAGATGGAGTCAGGTATTGCTTTGTTGCAATCCTGGTTGTTTCCAGAGACTGTACATAGAATCAAGCAGCAGCAGGAAGTGTCACTGCTCATTACTCCTGGCCTCTTTTGTCAGCTAGCATTCTCCCCATAAAGGTCTCTCAGTGTCATGCTACAAGTGCTTCTCTGTCTCCCCTTTGCTTTTTGCTGCTCTCTCTTTGGTGCTCTAGTTCCTGCTCTCTCACCCAGAGCACCACTGACACAAAACCTGGTCTACTTCTCCTCGCAGAGTTCAGTATCTAATCGGCTGCACATATCATTAGGCTTGGCAGAATTTGATTTTTATTGGTAAATGTTGATAAATGTCAATTTCACCTCACACTCACAGACGAACAAAAAATATTTCCATTATTAATAATCAAAATATAAAGAATGAAGAAGAATGAATGAAGGGTAAGAAAAATGATGACTGATGGAGTATGTGACGACAGGGTGAGCAGTCCTACAGAACTGTGCTAACTGTAGTTTGGACTGCAACTCTCACAAACCCCAAGGGACTGGGAACAAAGGAAGGAGAAGTGACAAAGCAGATGAAGAAGCTACAAGTGAGTGTAGCTGGGACTAACAGCAGCTTTGGTGCTCAACTGGAGGTAGACTTACAGTAGTAACATTTGTTATGGTAAGTGGTTAAACTGCACAATCCTGAAAATTTAAATAAAAACTGAAATAAATGCTTAAAAATAAGCATTGATATTATCTGTTGAAATTATTTTAAAAAAACCCAAAAACCTGAATTCTGCCAAGCCTACATATATTTCATGTTGTGGATTAGTGGTATTCAACCTCTGGCCTGTGGTGCCAATGTCATCTAGCCCATGGGTCCTGAGGGATCAGAGGCCAGGGGAGGCCCATCAGGGGCTGAGGAGGTACTGGGACCCTCCCCTTACTCCCTGTACGTGAATGCCCAATGATCTCGGCTACGTGAGTATCTGCAAGGGGGGACTTGCACCTCATATTTTGTAAATAGTTATTTACATATTGTTATCCTTTGATGTGACCGTGGTTATGTCATCTGCCTCAGGTTTACCTGTATTTACGTATTGTTGTTCTTGTCAGAACTTACCTGTTGACACCTGTTATTTATCTGCCTTTGTTGTACTTACCTGTTGCAGAGAGCTGCTTACCTATGTAGGGACCCATGCCCTTTTGAGGTGGTGGCCCCTTGGGCCTTTGATTATTCTAATATTATAAAAGTCTTAAGTCTGTCCATAGCACTTTACTCATGCTCCGATTGGCTGACAAACAAGCAATTAGAGCACAAAAAAGCATTCTGACAGAAAGCAGCCTGCTGCCATGATGGTGGGGACACAGGTGCTAGCCTCGCCCCCCCTCGCGGGAGGGAGTGGGCCCAGGCCAACATTGGGGGGGGGGGAACAGTGGGCCTGGCCCGGCACAGCTGCAGCAGCGGCTGGGTGAGGGAAGAAATGGGCCTCCACCCCCCCTTGGGCGATGGCACACGGTTGAGCCAGCATGAGCTGGTATGTGGAGTCAGATCCAGGCACATGGTGTGAGACTAGCACACAAAAGCCAGATCACACCTGCAGACCAACCCTGTGCTGGATCCAGCTCGTGGATCAGACCCATGCCACTCATCCAGCCCATGGAGCTGAATAGGTTGAGCACCACAGTCCTAAATGGTGACTCCTATTATTACGTCTGCCTTATTCCAAAGAGGACTTCAATTGCTTCTGCCACTTAACCTGAATAAAGAGCAGCTCTTACGCCCTCCAGCTTCAACCAGGTCCTCAAATTCCAGCATAACTATACAGCAAAAGCTGTGTTAACCAGCACTTTATTAGCCAGAAAACTCTATTAACCGGCATCTGAGGGACGTGGCAAAAGCGAAACCAGAAGTACCACTTCTGGGGGACTTCCCATTTCACCACCGCAAGCCAAATTTTTCTTTGCCACTTCTTCGGCCCACAGCCCAGGCCAAGGCAGCCTGCACGGGGCAAAGCAGCCTGCACAGAGGCCCCCTCCCTGTCCCCCAGCACACTGACGCCGGGTGCACATTTGATTAACCGACATATTTGATTAACCGGAATCCCACATTCCCAGGGGATGCCGGATAACAGAGCTTTTACTGTATACGTAACAGGTTTAATTTGATTAGAAAATGTTAAGAGGCATGAAACAATAATGAAGAAGCCATAAGGGAAATGAAGAGTGTCCAAACAAGGGACTAACATAAGAGGGAAGGGGGTGAGGAGGGGAACGCAACTAGGTTACATAACTAACTACACATGCACTTAGCCAATGTCTCTTTAGCTAGCTAAAGTATTATCTCTTAATTTATCACTTCACTTTTCCATTTAGAAATCTTAAGAAATCTCCCTGGAAATAATATATATATATAACAGTTCAGGAGAAACAAAGCTGATTACAGGTATCAGCAGGAATTCACCATTCAGGTCTATCAGAATAACCTACCTGAAGAGAGAAACTAGCCAAGTGAGGCTCCTGCTAATGACACCTGGAAGAGAAGTCTTTTCTTTTCCTAGCTGCTGTGGGGCAAGTGCAAAGGAAATGAGCTTCTCTTCAGAAGATCTGAATTCAGAGGCTGTGACAACATCTCAAAGCTCCTGTTGTGCTAAATTGGGAAAACGGAGCCCTCAGCAGCACCTGGGACTAGTGTTTTGCAGTCTCCATTGTTTGTATATGTGGTGCTGTTCCCTACAAAGTCCTTCCTTGGACTCAGAAATGGCAGACATGAATATACCAGTGTGACTTTACAGCAGAAAAGTGGGTATAGAAGGTACGTCCCCTTGATCACTGCTGAGTGAGAGAGCCTCCGGGACCTGGTTGAAGCCTGCATTCTACAGGTGTGGCAAGCCTTCGGAGGCAGGGCCTCTGGAGTGAATAAAAGGAACTGCGTGTCCAGCACGCGGCAGATGCATCAAGGGACAGAGAAGCTGGCAGGGTTAAGAGCTGCCCAGCGGGTGGAAGCTGTGGCCCAGAAGAGCCCCGGAAGACTCCTTCGGTGGGACCTGGAGGCGGGGGCAACAGAGTGGACGGAAGGGGGAGCGGTAATGTGGGGAGGGTGGGCCCGGGCCCAACACGGGGGGGAGGGGAGCGGGCCTGAGCAGGGGAAAAGCCGGCCCGCCACAGCAGAGGAGTGGGGGGAACAGCAGGCCTGGCCTGACACAGCCACAGCAGCAGCTGGGGGAGGGAAGGAGTGGGCCTCCTCCCCACATCGGGCCCAGGCCCACTCCTCCCCCGCCTCTTCTCTCCCAGGTTGGGCCCAGGCCTGCTCCTCCCTTCCCCCCCAGCCGCTGCAGCAGGGAGGGGAGGAGCGGGCCCAGACCCCAAATAGCAGGAGGGAAGGGGGAGACAGCCCGGGTGGGGGGACCTGGGGCCCTGTCCCCACCTGCTCCCCCCCTCCCCTATCATTCTTGACAGGCACTTGGCTAGTAGAGCATAATGGTATTTGGATGATCTGGATATTGTATATATTTACCAATGCTCTCTTATAAATCTGTAAATAGTGTTACCTGTTTACTAATAAACCTGTAAATAGTTAAGCTGTCCTGGCTTGACTCTATAAGAATAGAGGAGGGCTGACCTGCATAGAGACCCCTCTTGCAGCACCCCTGCCTGGCTGCTTTTCCCCTCCAACTGAAGTGCGGGGAGCACATACTGGGGTGCACCCAGGTTACAAACAAAAAACAAGTGAAAAGTTGGAGCTGGCATTTTCTAAGGGATGCCTTGAGTCTAACAGAGTTGAGAACCACTACTTTAGATGTAGCCCAATAATCAATAAAATACTCTGCTGCTTTGGAAAAGGGGTTTACACTCCCTTGTGGGCAGGGAAAATTGCTCACAGGTAGGGTGTACCCAACAAAAGTATTCCTGAGGACACTGGAAAGTGGTGTATATATACCTAGGAGTCTACTCCATTATTTCATGGAAACCAGGATTGTCCATGAAATCAACTTAATAAAATAAAATAAAATTCTGGCTCCGCAGTGGAGGCTGCCTACTGGCTGCCATGACCCAGCCTCATAGCCTGCCCAGGGGCTGTAAGGCACTGGCTAGTGGAGTGGCGGGAAGAGCAACAGACAAGATGGTGGCCACCCCCTTGTCCCTATTCCCCTCTGCCAGGGCTCACTTACCAGTCAGCACCAACCGGCAGGGCTGCACACACGGCAGCCATCAGACAAGCTGGTAGCCACCCCTTTGTCCCTCTTCCCCCACCTAAGCCTCTTCACCCATCAGCTCTGAGATGTGGGGCCAGTGGAGCACGTTCAGGAAATATCCACAGAATTTGCTCTTTATGCTGCACCCAGCCCACATGGAGGGCTGATGCTGTCAACAGCCCAGGGTTTGGTGGCATATTGTTGCTAATATAAAGACTCAAGATGTGTGGGCCAGGCAGGCTTAGAGGGTTGGTAATGGGAGCTAGTAGAGCCCTACACCTCTGTGTGGCTAACTCTCCAGTTTTGCTTTTCAGGTATTTTTTCTTGCAGTTTCAGCTGCTGAAATTGGGAGATTTGTATTAGACTCTCCATTTTTATTAAAAGATATAAAAGAGAGCAAGTTTCTAGCTCTTGGGATTATGGAGAAAGGTCTGAAAACATGGAGTAAATACACCCAGGCTCAAAAAGTAAAAGGCGAAGGATATAATATTCATTTGAGAGAAATGTCATGATTTTAGACTCATAATACGGCGTGTGTAGATTAAATGGGGGCCCTAAATTGAAGCAGTGGGTTTTAAAAAACACCGCTTCGATTTAGGGCTGATTACAACCCTGCGTCGTGCACATACCACGCTGACTTACCTGCCTCTCCAGCAGGGAGGGGAGGGTGAGCTTCTGGCAGGTAAAGCAGTCCCTGTGCTGCGGGGGGCGAGAGGGGAGAAGGAGGCAGGGGCTGGTTCTTCCCTCTGTGGCAGCTGTGGCTCCCCCCAGCAGCACCCGCCTGCAGGCACCCGGCTTGGGTGGTCCCAGGGGGCACCGCAGCCGTGAAGGGAAGCACCGGGGCTCACACACCTCAGGCAGGCAGGCAGGCTCAGGGGCAGGTGGGGGTCAGGCTCATGGCTTTTCTTGGGCAGAGCTGCTTTCCTGGGTTGCTGCCAGGTTGCCTGCAGGGCTTTCTGCAGAGCTGCATGCAGCCCAGTGCTTTGCTCCACAGCTGTAGGGCAGCAAACTAAACTAAAACTCCTTTAGTTTGCTATGCCCCAAGTCATTTAGTGTGCTTTACACCGTCAAATTTCCTACAGTGGCTGGAATTAATGCGTAATACATCACTGAGGCATGCAAACACCAATACCATTAAAGCGGCGCAAAAGCGTTTAGCCCGCTTTAAAATGTTGTGCACACACGCCTCTTGTTTTGTCTACACGTGACCTGATGACTCATGTTTTTAGAACACTTGGTGTTGGCTGTATCATTGATGCTGGGGTGTAAGATGTGTTGCTACGGTTCCAGAGATGTAACTAGGGGTGCTCAGTTAATCCAACTGTAAATGGTACATTATCATTCTGGGGAGTCAAAGGCAACTAAACATGATGCTGACTACACCACTTCCTTGCCTGTCATTGGCTAAAGAAATGGGTGTGCCACAACCACACAAGCTGGAGGGACTTTTAGGCTTGAATGAACCTTTGACATTTTTGACAGAGCTGATTGGATCTGACATAGGACCCAGAAGGGGCACTAAAATACTACTAGGTGCAGTAGAAGTACCCGAGTAAAGAAAAGATGAGAGAAGATGATCACAACCTGCTGGCCTTACCAGCAATACAGCCCTGGAGTACCCCCACCCCCCATGACATTGTTTTGTTCTTCTCTTGCTGTGCAACAGTTTAGTTTAAAAATGCTCTTTCCAGCTCAGTTTGAGTACAAAGGCAATAAGAGCAGATGGCTTAAAATATCTCCAGGCCTTCCCTTCTTAGCTGAAATGAAACAGAAAAATAGAGCAATCCAGAGCAGGGAAAGGCTGCTTAACTTAGCATTAAAATGCTGTTGCTCACCAAACATAATCAGCTTTTTTCTGTTTTACACACCCTGTTGTCCAGAAATGTAAGTGCTGAAATCCAAATAAGTAAGTATTCAGGAGGATTTCATCCCTCAGTGTTTCCCTGGCACTGCATTCCTTCATGAACGGTTTGATGAATGGTAAAGCAAATTGATCTGGGTCAGCAGTGAGATTTGAGATAATCTGGATTTCTTCATATTTCTCTATTTGTTTATCTGGGTGATAGGAAGCAGTCTCAGCATTGTTTACCTGCCCTTTGTTTACCGCCGTCCCTGCCCCCCATGCTGCACTGTGTACTTACACTCTCCACCCTGGAACCAAACTCCATGGCAGTTTATTATTATTTTAATTGTAAGGGCAAATATAAAAATCACTTCCTGATTATTTTTTTTCCTTCTAGGCTGCCTATCTGTAGTGGTGTTGCACTGTTCCCAGGAGGGATAGCTTAGAATGCAGTAGCCAGGCTCATTCCTGCCCATTCCCTAAAGCAGTGGTTCTCAACCTTTTTCAGACTCAAAGCATCCCTCATTGGACACAGTGGAGAGACCCCTCCGTAGCTTTTATGAACAGAGTGGCACCCAGCTTCAAAAATGAATTTATATATTACGGTGCTTACCTCCTTGCAGGGAGGGCAGGCAGTGGGGCAGGGGATTGCTGAGGCAGAGACAAGCCCCAGCACCCTGGTGGAGAAGCACTGCTCTAAAGCAACTCTGGAAAAAAGGGGTTGCAAAGCTGAGAGCTTCTGTATAGAATAGGTCCAATCTGGGATCTGATGCTATTTGAATTTCTCAAGAGATCATTACCAACATCTCTGAGAGAAGGCCAGGACACTTATTGGCTCCATTTCACAGCTGCTTTTAGCTAGTGCAGAGAAAAAATATGCTCCCTAGTTCTCCTGGAGGCATGCATAATATACCTATTATAGCTCCCATGAGGCCCAGGGCAATAGCATCAAACAAGTGGAATAAGGTTGTTTTTTTTAACTGCAAGAGGCTCCTGCTCTATGTCGGTACAGGGTGGGAGAAGTTCTTCAAGTGAGGTTGCCAGCCCCACCCAGACCAGTACTGATTTCCTCAGTGGTCTACCAAGAACCTTGGCTTTCTCCTCAAAATCCATGTATTTGCACAAAACCCACATGCACTGGATTTCACCAGACACCTGACTTGCCGGGCAAACCACAGTTGTGTTGCTGTCACTTGCACAGCAATGCAGGGGAGCTCCCAACCTCTCTGTGTCATATAGGTGTGACTTGTCTTCTGTCTTCCTAGAGCCCTCAGAGTGTGTTGCCCCATGTCCTGCTGGTGCTGCTCTTTGTGCATGTCCTCTGGGCACTTAGGCCTGTTAAGGCATGGTGGGATAGTCACACAGATTTTCTCAGAACACACAAATAAACACAGGTAGGGCAGTGGTGAAGCTGCACAGTCATGGGTGAGGCACAGCTGGGAGGTAGAACTGCTGCTGAGTACCTCATGGACTGTGGTAACCAGGCCCAATAGCATGTCACAAACTTGTGGGCAGAGACTAGAAGTAAGTAAAAGCCTATCTCTTGCTGATACACCAACCCAGCCTCCTATAAGCCTCACTACTCTCTACTTCAAGGTCACAACTACCACAGGACAGCGCCCTGACATGATGAAATCACAGCTGCATCCTCTAGAGCAGTGGTGCTCAACCTTTTGGATCTATAGGCCAAAGGAGTTGCTCAGGGCTGATCTGTGGACTGGATGGGCCCTACACGGCCTTGGTTGGCCCTTGAATGCCTGGATCAGGCCTCACACTGGCCCTGTTTGCTGAGATCAGGCCCTGTGCCTCTTTGTGCACCCGATCTAGCATGCAGGGCCATGCTGTCCAGCCTACCAGGCCCTTAATGGGCTGAAAAATTTGGCAGCAGGGGAACAGTAGCTACTTCCCCACTGCCAAATTTTCAAACCCATGAGGAGCTCTATGGGCCAGATAGCACTGTTCTGAGGGCTGGATCTGTTTTGCAAGCTGGGAGTTGAGCACCCCTGCTCTCAAGTAGCCAGGACACACTCCTACCCCCAAAACAAGCTACAGCTAAGGAGGGGAAAGTGTCCTGAGGTCTGGTTAAAACACACAAACACACACATATCTGTTACAAAATAGTGCACATGGTGTAACCAGATCCCTTGTAGGGCTGTATTGTAGGACAGCTAAGTTCTAGGTGCCCATTTTCCACTGGAATGTGGCATTATGGGTGTGGGGTATCTCACAAAAGGGGGTGGTGTGAATCTTCCAGCATGCACTTTTGTTTGGTCATGTCTCACTCAATATCCCAGCTAAGTGAGGCAGGATCAAAGTGGTTGTCTCTCACCATCTCATAGTTGCTTCCTTTATGACCTGCTGAGAATTTGGGTAGAGAATTACAAAGTAGAGGGGATGGATGTATTTTCACACTTACACTTATGGAGGTAGCCTTAGTTTCATAGTAGCTAGGGTCAGGAGGGACCTGAATAGATCATCTGACCCCCTGCCACAGGCAGGAATGAATACTGGGTTCACAAGACCCCAGACAGGTGATTGTCCAACCTCCTCTTGAATTTGCCTAAGGTAGGGGCGAGGACCACTTCCCTGGGAAGTTGGTTCCAGATTTTGGCCACCCTAACTGTAAAATATTACCTTCTGATCTCTAACCTAAACCTATTCTCCATCAGCTTATTACCATTGTTCCTTGTCACCCCAGGTGGTGCTGGGGAGACAAGGGCTCTACCTATTTGCTGTTGATCTCCCCTGATGAGTTTGTAGGCAGCCACCAGGTCCCCCCTCAGC
>NW_017728998.1:46218759-46219018 GCF_001723915.1 Gavialis gangeticus
ATTCCTTCTCCCAAGGTGCAGCACCCTGCATTTGTCTACATTGAACCCCATCCTGTTCTCATCTGCCCACTTTTGTAGTCTGTCTACATCTATTTGCAGCCTCCCTCTCCCTTCAAGTGTGTCCACCCCGCCCCACATCTTAGCGTCATCAGCAAACTTGGACAGTGTGCTTTCCACCCCCTCATTCAAGTCGCTGATGAAGATGTTAAACAGTGGGGGCCCGAGGACCGAGCCCTGGTGTACCCCACTGCTCACATCT
>NW_017728998.1:46219132-46229467 GCF_001723915.1 Gavialis gangeticus
TGCCACAGTTGCTTAATTTATTGATGAGGATGGGGTGAGAGACAGTGTCAAAGGCCTTCTTAAAGTCTAGAAAGACTACGTCCACAGCGACACCATCATCCAAGGATTTAGTTACTTGGTCATAAAAGGCAATCAGGTTGGTCAGGCAGCATCTGCCTTTGATGAACCCATGCTGATTGCCCCTGAGCATGATCTCCCCTGCAGGCCCCCCACAGATGTGCTCCTTGATGATTCTCTCCAAGATCTTCCCAAGCACGGAGGTGAGACTTACAGGCCTATAGTTACTTGGGCCCTCCTTCCTCCCTTTCTTGAAAATTGGGACCACAATAGCCAGTTTCCAATCCCCCAACACCTGGCCAGATGAACACGAATACTCATACAGCAGGGCCAAGGGCTCCACGATGACCCCTGCCTTGCTGATTTCAAAACAAGTTTGGGGTGTTTGTGAATGGACTGTTTCTACAGAATGTGTGGTTTTGATCCCCTCTCCCATGCATTCTGGTTGCTGTGGCAGAAACAAAGGTAGAACTGCAGCACCACCTCATGGCTCAATAGAATAAAACATGAGAACCTAGCAAGACTGCAGTGTCCTTGCTCCTAAACTTCTGGGCTGGCTCAGCTATCATCATAATAGTTAACATGAAGTATTTTCACTTGTGCTGCATCTTGGATGTGAAGGCCTCAGAGTGCTGTACAAAAGTGAGTAAGATCATTCTTATTCTACAAACGGAGAGTGTCTACACATGATACTACGCCCTTATAGTAGTGTGCTACAGCAGTGTAGCGTCTGTGAGGAAAACCTGTGCCACCAAAGCTACATCCCTGTACTAATGTGCTATCTCCCATTATAGCGCATCACTATGGTGATGTGCCTAAAAATAACTGTGCATGGCATAGTACAGGTTGTTACTGCACCATCTTAATACTTCCAAAAAGAAGTACTAAATAACAGCACAGTAACAATGGCGCCATAGCAGCACGTATAGATGCGCCCATGGGGAAGTGGAATCAGATGGAGATAACCAGTGATTTGTTGCATGTCACCCAATACAGGTGTGTCTACACTGCAATCACTACAGCGATTTGAGTGCAGCTCATGTAGACATACCCTACTTACCTGTCTTGGGTACTACTAGTGTGACCCTTCTTATATTATCTAGTCATGCATCCAGATAGCACAGGGCTCAGTACAAGATGCAAAACCTGCATGAGAAGCTCAGTGAATGCTAGGCTAGTTAGCCCATGATGAGCTCCTGGCTACTGATTACACTGTTCCTAATCCCCAAGCCAGCTGGTTTAGATAGAGCTCAGGTGTGTTGAGGTATGCAGCAATTGTAGAGCAAACACACTTGCAGTTGGTTGTAGAACCTAGGAACTCTGAGACTGTTACTGGCTGCATGAAACTCACTCTGTCTGGAAGACAGAGCTGTCATAAGGGATCTCTGTGCCAAAAACAATTTGCCCATTGTCCCCACCAAAAGCCAGATTGTGCCAGTAAGATGCAGACATGCCTTAAGGGTGTTGGGAGATGCCCTGCTTCACAGGACCTATGAGTGCATTATACATGTCTCCAGCATGTTTTTGGCACATGCTGTAAACTTCCAGTGCCACCACCCTTTAACAGGATGTAGTACAGGGGACAGGAGGTGTAAAACCCCTCTCCCACCATATCCTGTACAGAGCAGCTTGCAGACTTTGGGGTGCTAGCAGTGACTATTCCCTATAAATAGGAGAAACCAAGGTCTGCAGCAGGGAAAGGTGTAGGAAAGCTTCTTCTTATGAAGAGATGTGAATGATCAGAAGGATCAGAAGATAAGTCAAGGCTTGGGAAACTCTCCCTGAAGAAGGGGCTGTGAAAGAAAGTAGAAGCTGAGGACTGATGAACCACAACTGAACAGAGGGGGGTAAAGGGACAAGGGACATGCTCACATAACAGGAGGGGGGACAGTTTCACAATGCACTGAAGTAAACAAATATTGCCTAGACAGCTTCTCAGTAAGCCCCAAAATAGGCGAGTGTGGGCAATGAGAAGCTCCTTGGATGCTTTGCAAAGCTTGCTGGTGTTATGAGAAGCTCTTTCCTTGTGGGCTACTCAATTCTGACCTTTGCTTTTCAGTCCATGGAGAGTTCTTAAACTGGAAACAAGTGAACTATCTTGCCACGGGGATTAGTGTTGGGACCAGTGCTGTTTAATATATTCATAAATAATCTAGAATATATTCATAAATAATCTGGGGTAAGTAATGGGGTGGCCAAATTCACCGATGACACAAAATTATTCAAAGTGGTACAGACCAAGGCAGACTGTGAGAAGCTACAAAAGGATCTGGCATAACTTGAGCAAATGGGCAACTAAACATCAGGTGCAATTCAATGTAGGTAAATGTAAAGTGATGCACCTGGGCAGAAGTAACCCAAATTATACCTACACTATGATGGGCTCTACATTAGCTATTATGACATGGGAAAGAGATCTGGGAGTCATTGTGGACAGTTAATTAAAAACGTTAGCTCAGTGTTCAGCAGCCACCAAAATGTGAACAAAGTGTTAGGGACTATTAAGAAGGGAATTGTAAACAAAACGTATCATTATACCCATTTATAAATCCATGGTGCATCCACACCTTAAATATTGTACCCACTTCTGGTCCCCACACCTCAAAAAGGATATAGAAGAACCAGAGAAGATCCAGAGAAGGACAACAAGGATGATTAGTGGTATGGAGGAGCTTCCATATGAGGAGAGACTAAAGAGGCTAGGTCAGGAGTGGGCAAAATATGGCCACAGACTTGGATCCAGTCCACCAACTAATTGGATCTAGTCTGCGAGGCAGCATCCACCAACTGTATCTGGCCCACAGCTGCTCCTGCACCTCTCTGCATGGGGTCAACCCTACCTACTTCTGCCTGGGGCAGCCTGTGCCACACTCCTGCCTGCGCCTGTTGATGACCCTGACCCTGGCCAGTGCACAAAGCATCCCAGAGAGGCTACTCCTGGTATGGCTGTACCTGTCTGGGTGCTGCTTGGCTCTCCCTGGCTCCAGCAGCTTCTCCTCCTCCTGCCTCTGCTGCACCACTCTGGGTAGCAGGTAGTGGAAGGAGGTGCCAGGCACCATATGCCCAGCCAGGCAAGGGGAGAAGCTGCAGCTGGGCAACTCCAGCCCTAGCGCACAGAACTCTAGCTCCAGTTCCTGACAACCTTGCACCTACTCTGCCCACCCACTGTCTGACCCAATAAATGGTAATTCTTATGTTCTTAAGATGACCAGCCGATGCCAATTCTGAGGTGGTTTCTGAACTTGGCTGAGAAACTACAGCTGTCTGTCCTGTGATAGGATCAGCAGATCCCAAACACACTACTTGCATTAAGTTCCCAGCTGAGCTCACTGAGAGATCAGCTCAAGAAAGCTTACAAGCTCTTACTATTGTGGCCTGTATGCTGGCTGCTGACAGGGGTGTAGGGTTCTATTTCCCATTACCAACCCTCTAAGTCTGCCAGACCCACACATCTTGAGTCTTTTTAAATTAGCAACCACCTTACCACCAAACTGGACTGCAGTGACAGCACCGGCTCTCTGCATCTCTCTGGGTATACATACATCACTTCCTCATGTCCCCAGAAGTACTTGCTATTGGACACATCTTACCCACCTGATTCTGCTCTGCACACATCAGACATGGAAAGAAACTGGTGAGGCCTCCCTGGGGGCATCACCTGCCATTGATGTTAAGTGCACCAGAAGTAGAGATCACAAGAAGGCTGGCAGAAGCACCTCTGAAATGGCTTTACCATCTCCCTTCTGTACTTGGTATGTGCAGAGAGGATGGGCAGAGTATGATGAAGGACAGCACTCCCTGGGAGTACTAGGGAAGCAGTATAGGCACACCCTCAGCCACAGAGCATCAGTAGAGCAGACTTAGCTCCAAGGGCAAAGACAAGAGGAAGAGCTGAGTGTGAAGGGAATATAAATATTAGTCCATCCACAAACTAATCTTCAGTCCTGACCAAGGTCCCCACCCCAAGCTGCTGTGCAGATCTCATGCACTGTCAAGCCAGCTGGGTCCAACGAGTGTCCAGGCACTCAGGCACACTCACAAGCCGTGGATGCTTTGTCTGGTGTTCCTCCTAGGGTGTACAGTGCTGGGGTCCATCTGTCCTTGGATCCTAAACCAGGGTTGGACCTCCAAAGCTACCCTTGTTGTTCCAGCACAGCATCCCCAGAGCTCCACTCTGCTGTGCAGTCTTTTTTTGCTCAGCAATTTGGGGGCTCTGTGATAGTTACTATAAGTGAAGTGATCTGTCAAGGTTACTCAACAAATCTGTTGCAGAGCCAGGAATAGAACCCAGGTCTCTCCTTGGACCTGGTCCAGTCCTCTACCTAAAGAATACCAGCTTCACATCTCATTTTAATACACAGTAAAACACATTAGTGGAAGAGATTACATGACACAATTGCCTGAGAGCAGCGGACCTGAACTCAGTGACCTGGAGGCCTCTTTTGGCCCTGAGTTCATAGACACACATTCTTTACTAATAGGCAGCACAAGAGAAAGACAGGGCTTGGCAAACCCACAAACCCTTGAACACAAATCTCTTCTCCCCATCCTCACCACCTCTGGGGCTCCTTGTGTTGTTGGTCAGTGTCCATGGAGGAAGGTAGAGTCTCTCTTAGTCCTACCTGCTCTTCTCCAGTAGCCGGGGAGGGGAGGGGTGGAAATGACTCCCCTCCTGTAGTCAGGTATCCAGGTTGTAGCCATATTGATCTAGAGGCAAAAGAAATCAGAACTCATGGTAGAGATGATATCTTTTATCAGACCAACTAGATTTTTGCAAAAAAATGTCTTTAATTGCAAGCTTTCGGGCACAAGATCTTTTCTCCTATGCTTGAAGAAGGGTGCTTGTGCCCAGAAGCTTGCAATTAAGGGCATTTTTTTGCAAAAATCTAGTTGGTCTAATAAAAGATATCACCTCTACCACAAATTCTGATTCCTCTTCCCCAGTGCAGAGAGCACTCATCTCTTTTAAAAGCACTCTGTGGCTCCTTACTTTGCTTCTCATGCCCTGGTCATCACATGCAAACCCCTCCCCCACCTTATTCCAGAGCAGGTGGTAAAGCAGATAAGAGTCATTAATAAGTCAATAGGCCTTGGCAGCAGCCTGGATGACTTTTCCTCTCTGTAAGGCAAAAATTCTTGTGGGCAATATCTTTTATTGGACCAATTGTATGGTTGGTCTAGATGAAGGCAAGCTTTTGGCCATCACAGACTCCTTCCTAAGAGAAGCAGACACCACTGAGCTAAACTGCTCTGCGTGTTCTCCAGAAAGGGAAAACACCCTCCCCACCCTCCCACCTTCTTGGAGCTTGCTGTTTGTTGCAGCTCAGATACACATCTCCCAGATGAAACTGGCTTTCAGCAAAGGATCCAAAGGCTTTCTAAATCTTCCCATCATGGTGAACTACAAAAAAACCCCAGTCCCACCAGCTTGTGGTTATGTAAGTGGCTCTTATACCTGCAAAGACTTCCATGATTGTCTTGGGAATCCTTGCGAGAGCCAAAGTTGCTCAGATCCAAAGCTACATCATGTGTCCCTAAAAGCCTGGAGAATCAAAACCAATGCACTCTGTGGGGTGTGGGCTGCTGCTTGCCTGGGAGGCTGCAGTGAGTGGTCTGCAGCTCATACCAGACCTTTATTTTCAACTAAGTGTGATTATAAGGAAGCAGGGAGGTCTCTGAGACACGTTCTAGGTTCACTGTCATCCCCCAAACTGTTTGGGGACCAGCAGACAGGACAAGCGCTAGGGGGAGGGCGTGGAGCACAGCCTTGGCGCATTGTGCCTGGCTGATGTCCCACCCGAGGCCCATGGCACAGGAGCCAGAGGGAGGGCAACACTGCTCCTGGGGCACCGATCTGCAGGTGACAAGCACCTGGCACACCCACAGGGCTGAAGGAGCAGGGGTAGTTCTGGGAGCCGCTCACTCTGACAAAACTGGCCTGGATCTGGCCAGTGCTCATTTGTGGCTGCAGGCAAATGAAGGGCAAAGACTGAGCAGGGCACAGGAGTGGGATGGAGGGAACATCCAGGCAGGCCTGAGTGAAGGCAGGGGAGGAAGCCAGGTGGTGTCGGGGAGCAGCGCCTGGCTAAGGCGCTTTGTGCCCGGCCTTGATGTGATTGCGCTGCCGTGACACTCATCCGCTTAGCGGCCTCGCGCGGGAGTATTCATTAGCTAATGGCCGTCCCTGCTGCGCGTTTACGGAGAATTACGGTAGGGTCCCTCCCGTCCGTCGGGATCCGCGGGCGCCGGCTGTAGCTGCAACGCGGCCTCCCGCAGCCAGGGGCGCTGGAGCAAGCGCCACGGGACGAGGGGCGCTCGTCTTACGGTGCCGCCCGAGGTCTCCTCGTCCGTGCAAGCGGCGGCCAGGGAAGTGCGTGCTGCAGCTCCGCGTGCGCCTGTGTGTCCCAGCTCCGCGCACCATGGCCCTGCTGCAACCCTCCCGGCTCCTGGGCGCCGCGACATCGCGCCGCGCCTGCCTCGCCCCCACTGCCGCCAGAGCCAGGTGGGTCCCGCGGCCGGGGGAGCGGGGGGCGCGGGCCCGACCTGGGGCTGCCTCGTGCGGGGGGTACTTGGGAGGGCAGAGTCCGTCCCGCTGAGGAAGCTTGTCCCTCCGCGGCGCCCGTAGTGGCGCGGGTGGTGAGGTAGGGGCACTGCCCGGGTCGCGGGGGGGCCCCGGATTGGTTGGACGGGGGGCGCGTCCGATTGTTCCGATTGGCTCCTGGGTCTGAGGGGCGCGCGTGCCCTTGACCGCCCGGCTTAGAGGGTGGCGGAAACGCCCACGTGCGCCCCAAAGCACAGCTCTTCCCGGGCCGGGGCTGCCTGGGGGAGGATCCTGCGCAGGGAGCAGCGGCCCGCGCGTGGCCCTTCCCTCCCCTGGGCCACTGCGTGCACACGGGGTCCGGGCTGCTCCCCGCCCCCGTGTCTGACTCGGGCCCGACTGCTTTGGGCTCTGGTCCGGGCAGGCAGGTGGAGCTAGGCCTGGGCTGCCGGGTGTGGCCAAGGGTGCTAGGGTCGGGTACTGCTCATCTGGGGATTTCCTGTAGCCAAAAAGAGTAGAAGCTTGGAGCTGGCTTTGCCCAAGGGCAGGAGCAGGCAGTTATTTCAGGTGGAGGGCTGCTTACTGAGTTTTGGCAAGCCATCGAGGGCTGCATGACAGGGAGCCGGGGGCAGATAAATATTAATTTTCTACACTTTTAGGGGTCCCGTGGGTTAGATAGAATGGCTGGGCGAGCTGCATCCACCCTGCCAGCTGCATTTTGCCCACCCCTGCCCAAGGGCATCTGGAGCCTGAGCATTAAGAGCATGAGGGTTTCTGAGACAGGAGGGAGGTTTATACTGAGCTCTGCTCCTGAACCCTGGGTTAGGTGCTGCTGCTGGTCCTGGGAGCAGCGTTTCTCTCCCAACTGTCTGCATGAGCCAAGTAGCATTTAAAAGACTATGACCTGTGAGTGTCCGGCATCCTTTCTGACCCCTGCATTTATTAGTGACCTGACGGTGATGGCTGATTGTTCCTGAGCAGCTCTCCAGACCACTCGCTGTCTTGCCCGCAGTGTGGGTGATGTCAAGCAGAGATTCGTAACCTCCTTTTTCTGCCAGGCCTGGGCTCTCAAATGACAGTTGGCTGTGAGCAGGGGAAATAGCAGTTCCCAAATTGTGCAAGGTGGGGAGGGTTCACCACAAAGGCCTTGGTAGGCCTGACCTTCAGAATAACCCTAGTTGAAGACACCCAGTCTATTGATTACACCTTGTCATGTAACTGGACTTTAACTAGCTGTTAAAATACCCCAGGGGGTGGGTAAGGTTGGAGCTCTGGTTGATTGGGGGTGAGGAGGAAGTGCTCCAGATCAGTGCTTGAAAGGCCTGTAGTAGCAGTGGGCACAGGCCAGTTAGCAGCAGCATTGTGCTCCAGTGATCATTTTGGGGATGTGGAGTTCATCACAGCTGATTGGCATGGATGCTGCAGCAGGCTGACCTTTGTTTCTTTCCCCACCAGCCCTCCAAAGTACTGAATAGTTTCTGGGGTTCATACTGACAGGGTTTGTGAAACTCTATGCTTTTTAGCTGTTTGTGACACTAGATATAGCCAGGAATCATGTGATTCTCTTGGGGAGGCAGGTGGCCCATTAAAAGAAGCTTCAGTGGTTGTCAAGATTTTTAATTGCCAGGAGAACTTAGCTTCTGAGCCCAAGCTGTACTGGAGTACCAGAGGTAGTTTTGGCTTGGAAAATTCACATGAAAGAAACTAGTGTTTGACGAGAGTGTCATCTTTTGACTTCTGGTGATTGCTAGTTAGCTTTCATCTTAGTGGATCCCAAAGCACTACTGTAACCACAAGCATATACTATTACTGATGTGCAGCCAGAGCTCAGAGGAGGCTGGGGTGATGTTTGGTTCAAAGCGTTTAATTTGAGACAGATGTCATCTTAATTTTAATTAGGTGGGATAGAGTGCCTAGGTCACATGTTAAGAAGTGAAGCAAGTGCACACCCAGGCAGGAACATGCTTGTGTCTCAGGCCTTGACTTCCATTTTGGGTCATCTGTTCAAATAGTCTCTGTACATGGGGTTTGTACATGTGTGGCTGTTCATATTTGTGTAGGCAAATGCTCATGTGGTGCACTGAAACCAGTAATGAAAGTTACACCCTTCACTCATGCTTTGTTTCCTAGGGGAAGGCTGAAAGTAAATGTTCTTCCTGAGAGAGGCAAAGTCTAAACTCCTGCAAGCCGAGTGGGAAGAATCCCCCCCCCCTTTTTTTTTTCCTCTGGCTGAATCATGTCCCTCCCCTGCCAAATGCAGTGCACCAGGAACAAGGGAAAAGAGTTTCTTCAGACTTCACCCCAAACCATTTGGCTGTGAACATGAAACTCATCAGCCCTAAATCTAACCTTCAGGTGGCTGTGTTAAGCCAATGTAAGCAGGAGCTTGGAACAAAAGTACTTAATGCTGAGGTGTGCTGCAGCTTAACTTCATGTTGATCCCCCATATGCTTAACTGCTTGAGGAGCACCCTTCAGCTTGTCAACCTGCTTAAGTATTTGCAGGATTGGGACTTTTAAGCCGCTTATAGCACTTAATTTTAAGTGAAAAGCATTGTAGAAAGAATCTCAAAAGTAATTGCAAGCATCTGGAGCTCTATCTAGCTAACAAAAAAGAAGGCTCATGGGTGACCTTGTGCATCACAGGGAACACCATCCTATATAGCTCAATCTTTGACTTCTGGTTATAGTTAAAAGGCAAAATGGAAATGTACCTCAATGTGCAGGTACATCAATTCCTTCTTACCTTGTACCAGTTATTTGCCTCTGAAGGTATCCAAGGTAATGTTCTCTTTTTGTTTAAATTGGCTGTTGCAGACTCTGGCTTCTGGTTAAACACCTGTCCAGGTGATGCTCAAGAAGGCTGAATATGCATATTGCATGATTAACTCTGTCTCTTCCTGAAGCTGATCCTGTACTTTAAAATATTCACTGCCTCCCCAGTCCTCAAATCCAGAGCAGAATTTTTCAGTTTGTCAAGTCTTGCATCCTCAATGACCTCCTTTCATAATGCTCTTGCCTGTAGTAAGTAAAGATGCTCTTTATTTGGGGGTCACTTTTGACACTACTGCAATTCAAATAATGGCCTAGACTAGTTTAAGAGGACCCAACTGCAGTTGGGGCCCCACTTTGATGGTCTCATTGTCCAGCCATACTGGAGAACACAGTAAGTCACCTCTTGGACGTATGGGTGACAAGGCCAATAACATGGTGGTTTTCAACCAAAGTTACATGAACCCTTTCCAAAGATACTGTGACATGAGTGTCTTCATGGTCAAGCTGAACTGCCTCATGGACAGCAGCTGTGGCTGGGCCATATTCTTTGCTGATCTGACTCCACATGCTCCTCCTGAAAACCTATGCCAGATGGGGGGATTGCCTTACAGCCCTCTGTTTCCGTGAGGACTGCGGAAGGACTGTGGCAAGAGCATACGCTCCAGACATAGCCCTTTGCACTGCCAATTATTAACCAGCCATATCAGCAGCATGGAGAGCAGCGTCCAGCAGGTAAGTTTGTGGGAGGTGCAGATCAAGGACCCCCACAGTGAGGGAGGGAGTAGGGCTGGGGCAGGGTGGGGTGGAGCCACAGATGACTTGTGAGGGAATTTTGGGGTGCTAAAGCCCATCCTATAGTCCCCCTCTCCCAGCGTTGCTGCTGCCCACCCCAAGCACAACCCTGGCCCAGCCCTCACCAAAAAGAGGCTAGCGCAGCCTCTGGCCCTGAGCCCACAGTGGGCAGCC
>NW_017728998.1:46229551-46239049 GCF_001723915.1 Gavialis gangeticus
TGCCCCAGCCCCACTCCCTCCTTCACTATGGGTGCCTCAGTGTACCCCCACCAGTGCCCCTCCCCCCAGACTTACCAGCCACACGCTGGTCTCCAAGCTGCTTGGCTGCATTCCTAGCCGTGTGCATGGCTACACTGACCAAAAAAAAGCCAATTGCCAATAATGTCAATTTTGCTTTTATCGGTGCTGATCTAATATGGACTGATATATCAGTGGACCTCTACAGAGAACCCTAGTATGGGCAAGAGCATGGGGTAGGACCCTGGCTGAGAAGCACTGAAGTAAGTAGAGGCATCACAACAGTGGTTCTCAACCAGGAGTCCTGCCAAGTTCAGAGAGGTTGTAGAGGGTGCTCTGCTTCTTCTTTCCCCCTCTTCCTCCCTTCCCCTCCTTTTCTACCCTTTGGCTTACTAATTTCCAGCTGTTTACTTTTTTACAGGCAGCCTCTTTTCTACCTTGGAAAACTACTACAGTAGAGTTTCCCTTACTTACCTTTGGCTTTTTTCCCCCCTGCCTTCCCTTCCTCTTTGTTTTCCTAATTTCCACCTATTTATGTTCTTATTGACATCCTGTCACACTCTTAACTTCTTTCAATCCTTGAAGTCTCAGAACAGCAGAGACTCCCTATGCCTGAAGAAGGATGATTGCGCCCAAAAGCTTGCAAAGAACTTTTTCCAGACTACTCAGCTGGTCTAATGAGAGATATCACATCTACCCAAAGAACATTGAGAACCACTGCAGTAATAGATCTTTGCTGCCCTTTACACCTGGCTGCCCATACTGTAACTTGTCTGTCACAGCATTATAAAACTTAAATGCTTAACTGCAGAGCACTGATTAGTCACTGTATGTGCTTTATAGGGCACTTGCCCCCGCCTCCTTTTTTGAGTCCAGGCCTCTTTCCCAGGATATCAGTTTATGTATGGCCAAGAAAGCTGTCTTATCTAGGTGAGGTAGTTTTCCTAGCCCAAAGAACTTATCTGCTTTGGTAAAGCTTGGTGTAAACTGACTTAGGCTTTGCTGAAACTTCTCTTAATTAGTCTGCAAGGTGCCTTTCTGTCCTGCCTTCTGCCTGACTTATCAGTGTTTGACAACCCTTTGTTCTTTTACTTTAACAAGGAGAACAGTATCACTTTGCTTTTCTCTTTTCAGCTCTAAGGTGCGCAGGAGATGAGCATTGCATGGCGGAAAATTTTCTTAGCCCTTACCTTCAAAATCCTGCTACTCCCCAGATCCCACATGGGGGTAAATGTACACATTCATGTTAAGGCACAATCGTGTACTGTCAGAATATCCATATGCTATGTAAGACTGCTGTCCTTTGTCTTGGAGCTATATTTAGTACTCCCATTGTTCATGATGAGGACTCTCATTAAAGATCTAGCTGCTCATCAAATCAAAGGGACAGATTAAAAGCTCCAGGTCTTCTCTTATGCCACCTACTGGAGAAACTGAGTCCAAACAGAAAATAATGAGGCTTCTTATAGTCTGACTTGTTGCATCCTTGACATTAATTAGGAGGACCTCTCGCTCCTTGGAGTGACAGTGCTGCAGACGGGACAAGAGCAGGTGGCTAGAAAGGATGGCCCTGGAGGTGCCTCTGCCTCTTGACTTCCCGTTGAAACACATCTGACCTCCTTACTGGAGTATAGCGAGCAGGAGCAGACCACCCACCTCAAATCCAAACTCCCTGGTAGACAGGGATTGTGTCAGCAAGCTGACTTGCTCTCCATGGCCACATGCAGATTGGTCAAGTATCTACCAGTGATGCATCAACAAAGACTGAAGGCCAGTGTAACACATCTGGAAGCAAGTGCTTTAAAAAACTGTTTCCTGCGGTGAAACACGGACCTCAAAGTGACTCTGTGCTGTGAAATGCAGATCTTTCACAGCACACTGACCTGAAAGTGACTTTGGGCTTTGTTTGATTACCCTGAGCTGAAGACTTTTCCTAGTTCCATGGCCTCTACTTATGAAGAGGGTTTGAATTCTAGCTTCAAAAGCTTGTGTCAGAGCAGCAGATTTTAAACAAACAAAACTCCAAGAGAAATTATAGTATTTGGGGTTGCGAACTCTCTGGTATGCTGGGAGGTGAGGAGGCTTGCCTGGTGTGTGTGGGGTGGGGGGAAGCCTGGGAGCTGCCAAGGTACAGTTGTTGTCAGAATTTGGGACCTTGTGTACTAGGTATCTTGTGCATCGAAATAGGGATGGTCCTTGTGCTAAGGAGCTTGCAGCCTAAGACTACTGTGATTAAAGATGAATTTAGCACAACATAAAGCTGTAACTGTTCTCTAAGGGTCTCACTGCTGCTGTAGCAGCCAGAGTTCCCACCAACTCCAGCAGCGTTTTTAGTGTTTGACATGCATGAAAATCAGCCTTCTGTAGCTTTCTAGAGAGAAGCTAGAATGCTTTCCACTGCATTGAGCTGGTGCTGTTTGCTTGTTAATTGGTGGAGTCTAAATGTGGGTCCAGGAGACTAGTGAGCTGAGTATCTAATGGAGCATAAATTGTTTAATATGGTTCTTCCCGTTAACGGTGCTCTTACCTCTTTTGGTCCCTATAAACCACTTTAAGGGGGGGGAAGGATATGCACCTTGGTGGACAGAAATACAGCTGCTTGGCTTTTAATGTCAGACTGAAGTTGTCAAACTTTGAGATGCCTAGCTTATGCAACAATCCTGCACTTGTTTATTAGCTCTGTAATGATAAATTGATATGGGGTAGGTCCATGTTCATACCAACTCTTTTTCAGGTACAGTTGAGAGCCTGGCTCTGTCCCAAACGGCTTAGAGCTGATATACTGGAATTTATGCTAGTTTTGGATGGACCAAGGATCAATATGCTGTGCCTTGAGATACTGGATCAGTTTGCATTTAAAACTAACATCATCAACACCAGCAGTTGTAGGCTGGGATGTTCAGTGGCTCAAGTCACTGAATTTCAGACTGCCTTAGAAAATTCCATCCGACTTACACCATGCTCTAATCTTCTACAACAGAGCCAGGAGAGGGATTGCATGGGCAGTGGGAGACCTCCCAATTATTTGAAACTGGCAAAACTGAGAAACAAGCACTGTTCCTGAACTATACCTTCCTGGGAGGGAAATTACAGTTTTTGTCTACAAAAAAAAATGTTTTGGCCTGGGATCTTGCGGCTCCTGTTGTAGGTGAGCCAATAAGCCAGGCTGTAACAAACAGCCTTTTAATAGATGTGAATAAAGAGCTCCGTTCATAATTAGGCTTCCTTTTGGTCTTCATTGCAGCTCCTGGTGGTCTCATGTAGAGATGGGACCCCCTGATCCTATTCTGGGGGTGACAGAAGCTTTCAAGCGTGACACCAACGCTAAGAAGATGAACCTGGGTGTTGGAGCCTACCGGGATGATAACGGGAAGCCCTACGTCTTGAACTGCATCCGCAAAGTAAGCCTGCTGCTGAGCAGGGATACCTTTTGGGTGCAGAGACTAAAATACATGCATATGTGGTAGCTGGGGGCAGTCTGGGAAATTATGCTGAGTCTCCCTTACTGGCTTCTCTCTAATCCAGTGTGAAGTGCAGAGGGATTATGGTGAAGGTGGGATTATTTACCTGGAGCCTTACAGCTCTGTACTTCTATTACTTGCTAAAATCAGTCTCTGATTAGCCAGCTGCCTGTATCAGGCCACTCTGCCTGTTTTTCCAGCTCTACAGCGACTCTTCTTTTATACTCAAGTCTTTCGCAGCAGTTTTTGGTTTTCAGGGCACATTCAACAAAACAGTTCTTTTGTGTGTCCTGGGCTTCAGCTCTGGAGGCTCTTTCTTTTTAACCCCTTGCTTCTAGGTCCTGCAGCAGGGTCCTAGTGCTCTCCAGCTGTGTGGTCAGCTTTTTCTTGGAGAGTCACTTCCCAGCTAGGTCTGAACCAGCTAGGCCCTAGCTCTTAACAGTGGCCTGCCCCTTTATGTGACCTTTTTAAGAGAGGACAGCTTTCTCTAGGCATTTAGGCCATGGCAAATGCTATTCCTGTGTTCTGGGACTAAGGATATATTTATCCTCCCAAATACTCTGATAACTATTAATAGGCTGTGGACTGTGGACATGTTGCCAGTATTTCTTGGCTGGCTGAAGTAGGCAGGGTGAATGTATAGAGAGGAATGTGTGTCCAGCAGCCACTGGTCCTGCTACCACAGTCTGAGCTGAGTTGCATGAGTAGTTTAGATTTTCTCACCTACAGCCTTGTCTCCTAAGGAATCCTTCTCTGGTCTGCACCAGTTTTGATGGCAGTTGGCAGCTCAGTGTAGATAAGGCCATGGCAGTTTAAGCCAATTTTATCACTAGTTAACTTAGTTAAAATTTTGGAGATCTAAATGACTTGGTTTCGTAGTTGGTAGGGTCGGAAAGCAACTGAGCAGATCAAGTCCAACCCCCTGCCTTGGCAGGAAAGAGTACTGGGGTCAAACGACCCCGGCCAGGTGTTTATCCAGCCTCCTCTTAAAGACCCCCAGGGTAGGAGTCAGCACCACTTCTCTTGGAAGTTGGTTCCAGATCCTAGCCACCCTGACAGTGAAGTAGCACCTCCTGATGTCTAGTCTGAATCTACCCTCTGCCAGCTTGTGACCGTTATTTCTAGTCACTCCTGGTAGTACTCGGGAGGTGGGGTGCAGGGACAGAGACTCCCCCAATGCCTGCTGGTCTCCCCTGACTAGTTTGTAGGTGGCCACAAGATCCCCCCTCAGCCTTCTCTTGTGGAGGCTGAACAGGTTCAGGTCCCATAGCCTCTCCTCGTAGGGTCTGCCCTGCTGCCTCCTGATCATGCGGGTGGCCCTCCTCTGGACCCTCTCCATGCTGTCCACATCCCTCCTGAAGTGTGGCACCCAGAACTGGATGCAGTACTCCAACTGCGGCCTGACCAGAGCCGCAAACCTGACTTACAGGAGGGCCTCTTTTGTACTATAGCTCCAGCCATTTTCTAGAATGATGCAACTAGTCTTGTAATTTTTCTAGCATAGTATAGGCTTATATCTGAGCTGGCATGATAGGCTTATTACTACAGTACTGAGGGGCATGGGCCAGATTTGCACATACAGAAACTTTGCTCTTTTGTAAATGAGTTGTTCTCCCTTTCTGCAGAATGGTTCGGTTGCAGCTAGCAGAAGGAACAGGTAGCTGCTTGTGGGCACTTGCAGCTAGTAGGCATTGAGCACGTTGCTTCTTGTATCTGGCTCATAGCATTCGCTAGGTCGCTAGTTGCTCCACTGAAGCAATGCTAGAGTTAGAGGCTCAATGCTGTGCATCAGGCTAGTTGTAAACTTTGCCCTTACTCCAGGAGAAAGCTGTCAACAGAAACATTTATTGGTGTTTTTGGCTTTGACTTTGGATGGAGCCCTAACCTCTGAGGGATACTTCCTGTTTAACTGAGTTATCATACCATCTCAGTGAGTGGAAAGCAAAGGAAACTTTCTTTTCTTTCACCTGACCCCAGCTTTTGGAAGTGCCTATGGGTCCTGTACAATAGTGACATTTGAAGATGTGTTCCTCTCCGTAGGCAGAGGCCCAGATCGCTGCTAAGAAGATGGACAAAGAATACTTGCCGATTGCAGGGTTGGCAGAGTTCAATAAGGCATCAGCAGAGCTGGCACTGGGTGAAACCAGTGAAGTTATCCAGAATGGCCGGGTAAGGAGCTACATGGAAAATGTTAGAGCAGCCCCCATTGTACGATTGTTCATTCTAATATGTTGTACCTGTCATTGTGGTGCTTGTTGGTAAACAATTCTATATTCACATGACAGATGCATTTCCCTTTTAAACAGCAAAGGGAATTACCTCTGTGGGATCTCATCAGTAGGTCTCAAAGGAGTTTAATATAGTCCTTCCCCATCTTCAGAGGAAGGAACAAAGGCATAGTGAAATGAAAGTGACTCATGCACAAGCCAGTGGCAAAGTGGGGAGGAGCTTCCTGGCTTATCAAGTCCTGCTCTGGTTAGCAGTGGCTGAGTTCTGGTCCCTGTGGTGGCAGTGGTTGAGCTCTCCTGCAGTATCCAGCATCACAAAGAGCTATTGTTCCATTGTCTGGGCTGGATTTTGAAGTCAGCAGTTCTGGCTTCCCAGGCTGTTAGAATACAGTATTTGGTCAACATGATCATATGTTCTTGTATAGCTAATTCTCTTTATCCTAAAGCTGTATTGGAAGTGAGAATTTAAAATGGACAAAAACAGGAGTTGGCAATCTGTAGTCCTCAGGCCAGCCTCTGGATCCAGCCTGCAGCAGCTAAGGTGATTGGTCTGTGGTGTGGGCCGCTGAGGGGGCACTGACAAGTTCCTTCTGTCTGTTCTGTGCTGTTTGCCTTGGTGTATTCTTGTGCTGTGCTCTACCTCTCATGCAGAGCCTCTACTGACAACCCAGTCCTGGGCACTCTTGACCCTCACTGTTGAATTTGCACCTTGGCATGGCTGCTGGCCATGGGAATCTAAGTGGAAACTGGTGAGGGGCACAGGAGTGGCGGGGCAACAGCAGGCCATTAGCCTACAGCAGTAGTCACTTCATGGGCTCTGGCCTATCATTCATAAAGATTGCCAACCACTGACTAAAAGATCTGTGGTCTCAACTAAATGTGCTTTGTGCACTAACTAGTATTTTGTCTTGCATAGGTAGCAATGAGCAGGTTTTCTCCGATTTAAAAAAAAACAAAAAAAAACACAAAACAAAAACAATTCCTAAATTCTTTGATTTTTAAAAAACAAACAAACCCAAATCTGCATTTTTCCACGATAAAAAGAAATGCATCTGTATATCGGTATTAGTTGAACACAGCGTTTTATTAATATATTTACAATGTTAAAGCAGTTTGGAAGCTTATCAGCGCCTAAATCATTATACTAAAATAAATTTTAAGTACCTATATATTTTTGCATTTGATTTTCTGATTTTTTTTTATAAGGGAAAATCAGAGTTCTCCCTGCCCCCTTCAGTCACCAGGACATGGATCCAGCTGTAGCTGTCCCCTGCACTGCTTTGTGACACTGAGCAGCCCTGATATGCCATTGCTCTGCCCCTGCCATTGCCCTCCACTCCCCATCCACAGTCTTCCCTCCCACCCCACTTCCCCCAGCCATGCTGGTGCCCCTCTCTCCTGACCTACAGCCCCCTATCCCCACCAATACCCCTCACTCCTGACCTGCAGCCCTTAGCCCCGCTAGTGCCTCTCATTCATGACCCACACTATCTTCCCCCGCAACCCTCCAACCTTGCTTGTGCCCCTCACTGCCAACCTATAACCCCTATACCTTCCAGCCCTGCTGGTGCCCCTCACTACCAACTCAGAGCCTCCTGGGGCCCCCAGCTACCCCCGCATGGTCTCACAGAATGGTGCTATTCAGGGACCTTCAGCATGAGGTGTATGCAGTGCACCTCATGCAGAAGCACAGGCAGCGGCTGGGGCACCACATGCTGCCGTGTGCCACAGGCAATAGGAGAATGGTGAGGGGGGCTCCAGATGGTCTCCATCCTATCAGGACCACAGCATGGTGGCTGCAGTGGTTCTGGTGCATGGAGGCAGCAGTGGAGCAAGTCTGGCACTGGTGTGGGCTGGAGGAAGGAGGGGATGCCTGTGGCACCCCCTGCTCCAGGCTGGGGCCCCTGTGTTCCTCCAAGCTGGGGCTCCTGTGCTGTACTAGGAGGCCTGACCATGGCCCCCTGGGCAGGGTCTCCCCACCACCCTCTCTGCTGCTGAAAGCACAGGCAGCAGCCCTGGGCACTGCTGGCCCAGCCACACAGCTTCCTGCTAACCCTGAAGGATACCCATACCCCCTTCCCCTGCTGGAGGGGCAGGCACGGCACCTCTGGGAGGGTCCTGCTGCCAACAGCACAGTGCTGGGCTTGCCAGTAGCACCAAGTGCTGCCTTGGAACCCCCTGACTTGCCACAGCCCTGGCGCCTAGACACCTTCCCCCAGCACCACCAGGCACTTGCCTTTCCTCAAGCCCTCTACTGAGGTGCTCCTCTCCTCAGGCCCCTGGACAGTCCCTAAGCCCTGACCTTCCTGCCCTCCTCCCCCACCCCAGACTTTCTGTATCTAGCTCCCAGGGCTGCTCCAACCACACTGCTTGGCTGTATGCCAGCCACGTGTGCATGCATATGCATACACATGGCACCTTCTGCTTCCAGTTGCTCTCCCCCAACCCCAAACAGCTCCTTGCAGGTTGGAAGGCTGCCAGCCTGCAAGGGAGAACCTGTAGCTTCCCATGCTGTTCTCCTTTGAAGGGGAAAATCTACATTTTTCCATTGGAATTGGAACACCTGGATTCCTAGTGATGAGTTAACACATGAACTGGATACTTCTCTGCTCTTTGCCCAGGAAGCACTTAAGATGTCAGTATCTGTTCAACCTGGTTGATGCCATGTGTGGTAGGTCAGTGTCTTACATGTTTGTACCTTTCTTTCTTTGCAGTATGTCACTGTGCAGAGTATTTCTGGGACTGGGTCTCTGAGAATTGGAGCCAATTTCCTGGTAAGTCCCTAGGAGGTGATGAGAGGAGACATATTGGGTTGCAGCACGTTTAGGGCCCTGGGACCCTGAATCTCCCACTTCAACACATTTTCTTTCTCTGCCATAGCAACGATTCTTCAAGTCTAGCCATGATGTGTACCTGCCCAAACCGTCCTGGGGAAACCACACCCCCATTTTCAGAGATGCAGGCTTGCAGCTGCAGGCCTATCGCTACTATGATCCCAAGACCTGCGGCTTTGACTTCTCTGGAGCCTTGGATGACATTTCTGTGAGTTGGATTTGGAATCAGGGTGGTGAACAAAGGTAGCATCTAGGGGTGCACGAACAGAGATCTTGGGGGCCAATACTGATCCAATATCCAGTACAGCTGCCATCAGCTGGTAAGTCTGTTGTGGTGCTGGGAGGGGAGAGGGAAGGGTCATGGGGGAAGATCAATGCCCTCTGTGGTGAGGAAAGGGGCAGGTGCTGCCCAGCTGGGGTGGGGGGAGGACAGGCGTGGGGGGAGAGCGGCTCCTGCCTCTGCTTACATTGTGAGAGGGTGGGGGGAAGGGGTACATGCCCCCAGATCTGCATGGCATGGGACAGACTGCAGCTGCAAGGTGGAGCCAGCGCTGTGCAGGGCTCTTCACCGGAGGCTGGGCTCAGAGTGGGCTCCAGCAACGCTAGGAGGAGGCTGCAGCCACCCCAAGTTTCGCCACAGACCCACACTGCCACCCGGCACAGCCACAGCTTTTTCTGGTGCTTGGGTGGAAGCGGGGTGTTGAGCAGCGGCTGCGCCAGGCAACAGCAAGGGACTGGGAGCAGAGGTGCGGCGAAATTTTGGGTGACTGCAGCCTCCTCCCAGCACCACTGGAACCCAGTCCAAGCCCAGCCTCCGGTGAGAATAGCTGTACAGGCTGGTTCCACCCTGCAGCTGCAGCCTGCCCCATGCTATGCAGATCTGGGGGCGCACTCCCCTGACCCACCCCCGCTGCCCTCCTGTGGTGCAAGCAGCAGCGAGAGCTGACCCCTCCCCCC
>NW_017728998.1:46239547-46241203 GCF_001723915.1 Gavialis gangeticus
CCTGCCCTTGCCCCGCCCCTGCTCACCACAGTGGACATTGATCTGCCCCCCCCATGCCCCTTCCCTTCCCCCTCCCCTTCTGACTTAGCAGCTGGAGGCAGCTCTCCGTACCGCGTGCTCTGCTGCATTGCAGCTGCATGCAGCATGGGCCCTTATCGGCCAAATTATTGGCCCCATCGGGCTAATATCTGATCTATAGATACAAATGCTACTAGAGGTGCATCTATGGGTTCTTGAGCATCCTTGTATAACCTTTAGGCTGAGCCTGACTCGAACCTCTTTCCCCCTATAACTGGAATGTGGGAGTTCTCAGAACTTTGGTTTGAGACTTGCAAGACTCTTCACACTCCTGAGGGCAAACTTCCTTGCTGCTGCCTTGGTCAGCTCCTCCTTTCTGGCATTACTTTGTCTTCTAAATCACTGCTTACCCTAGGGCCTCTCACTTGTCTTGTACAGCAGCCTGTATCTGCTACTGAAGAAGGAAAAGGTAGCTTTTACAGCTCTCTTACATTACTCTCTAACATCTTCCTTAGAAAATTCCTGAGAAGAGCATCATCCTCTTTCATGCCTGTGCTCACAACCCCACGGGTGTGGACCCAAGACCAGAGCAATGGAAAGAGCTGGCCTCTGTGGTAAAGGTGAGCTGAGTTAGAGTTGATTCATGTGTCAATGTCTGTATTGGTGTTACTCTTCATAGAATCGTAGAAAATTAGGGTTGGAAGGGACCTCAAGAGGTCATCTAGTCCAACCCCCTGCTCAAAGCAGGACCATCCCCAACAAGATCATTCCAGCCAGGGCTTTGTTGAGCCAGGCCTTGAAATCCTCCAAGGATGGAGATTCTACCACCTCTCTAGGTAACCCATTCCAGTGCTTCACCACCCTCCTGAGTGAGAGAGTTCTTCCAAATGTCTGACCTAAACCTTCCTTGCTGCAACTTGAGACTGTTGCTCCTTGTTCTGTCATCTATCATCACTGCTGAAATGGGGGTTCAGTTGTGAGAAGGAACCTGGGTGAATTGCTAAACCTCTGCTTTCACTTGCAGAAAAGGAATCTCTTTGTGTTCTTCGACATGGCATACCAGGGCTTCGCCAGTGGGGACATCAACAGGGATGCCTGGGCTGTGCGTCACTTCATTGAGCAAGGCATTAACATTGTGCTGTCCCAGTCCTATGCCAAGAACATGGGCCTATATGGTAAGCAAGGAGAGTTGGCTTGCAGGATCCATGATGCTCTCTGAGAACTTTCATTTCCAGGGTGCTGATGGGAAAAGCCATTTATGCTGTAGTGATCAAATGTCATTGCTTTTTTTCAATACCACCCTAGAGGCATCCCTCATCCCTGCTGGTCTTTGTCTTCACTCAGCCTCTAGGAGGAGACATGAAAGTGCATGCTGCTGTAGCTGTGAACAAATGGATGGTCTCTATTCCTGAGCATGCTTTGCTCCCTGAATGAGGTCTATGCTGTCGTGGGGCAGGTCTAATCAAAACACAGCAAACCTGTAACATGCAGCAGCTGTTGTGGTAGAACAGGGGTGGGCAAAATATGGCCTGCAGGCCCCCTAAAAAATTTAGAAAATATGTATCTGAGGGCAGGAGAGGACCCCGGGCAGGAAAGGAGCCTGAGGAAAAGCAGACCCTCCTCTGCCCCATGGTCAGC
>NW_017728998.1:46246203-46246825 GCF_001723915.1 Gavialis gangeticus
AAAATATGTATCTGAGGGCAGGAGAGGACCCCGGGCAGGAAAGGAGCCTGAGGAAAAGCAGACCCTCCTCTGCCCCATGGTCAGCGCTCCCTGCTGCAGCTGCTCACAGCCCACGCGGGGCTGTCCTGAGCAGGGACAGGCAGCCCCGTGCGGGCTGCGAGCAGCTGCAGCGTGGGGCACCAGCCACAGGGCAGGGGAGGGGCCTCTTCTCCCGTGCCCAGCACCAGCTCGTAACCCACCCCAGCAGCCAGCCTGGGCCCCGCGCCAGCTCCAGGCTCACCCGTTGGGGCTATGCATGGCAGCAGCAGCTGCAGCCCCCCCCTTGTCACTTGTCACTTGCCCCGCAGCCAGCCTGGGCCCTGTGCTGGCTCTGGGCTTGCCCGCTGAGGCTGCTTCTGCCACAGAGCAGCCTCAGCGGGCAAGCCCAGAGTCAGCACAGGGCCCAGGCTGGCTGCGGGGCCGGAGCACCAGCTCTTTCCCTGCTGGGGAGCAGGGGGTCGGGGCTGCATGCTGCCCCCCGCTTGTACTGTGGGCTGAGGGGGCACTGGGAGTGAGCAGGTGCACAGGGCCCACACTGGTGTCCCAGGGCCAGCACCAGCGGGGCCCAGAGCAGGGCAGCAGG
>NW_017728998.1:46247105-46256466 GCF_001723915.1 Gavialis gangeticus
CCAAGATGGTGACCAGGGGGTGGGGCACCTGTCAAGGGGTGGGGCTACCCATGCAGCCCTCGACAGCTTGCCAAAACTGGGTAAGTGGCCCTCCACCTGAAATAATTGCCTGGCCTATAGTAGAAGGATATGATCTGACCTCTCCTGGCCTGGCCTGTGTTCTAGGGGAACGTGTGGGTGCTTTCACCGTCATCTGCAGTGATGCAGAGGAAGCCAAAAGGGTGGAGTCCCAGCTGAAGATCCTGATCCGTCCCATGTACTCGAACCCACCCATCAATGGAGCCCGGATTGCCTCCACCATCCTAAACAGCCCTGACCTGCGAAAGGAATGGTAAAACAAGTCTCCTCCACCAGACACCAGCTTCTTCCTTATCTGCTCATGGTGGGAAAGAGGCTGAGTAGAAACAATGCAGGCCAAAGTATTAAATAAATCAGGACATGGGAATGTCCCCATCGCAGGGAGGGAACACAGCAGAATAAAACTGCACTGGAGGGTCCTCTGGCCCATGGCCTATCCTTCAACTGCCTCCCTCAAAAAAGGGGATGCTTCAAGAGGCTTCGTCTTGGGAGAGGAGCTCCTAAGCAGGGCCCATTGGTCCCACTGAGCCAGCTTGGTGACTTGGCTCCAAGAGAGATGCTTCTCTGTTTCGTTTGGGCTGGCTGCCACTTTTGGGAGCCCCCAGCTCAAATGCACCGTTAACCAGGCTTCCTTGCTTGGATTTTCTGTCTTATGGGGCCATGGAGCCCTGGCAAGAAGCTGCAAAGTGAATGAATCTATTTATCTGCAAGCATCTGGCTGCTGTGGGTGCACTTCTAGAGCTTCCCTATTTAAATGTAGTTTATCTTGCACCTTCCTTTGGCTACTTTGTTTTATTGTTTGTCCCTCAAGGGAAGTGTATGAAATAGTAGCTTATTCAGAATTTCATGGTACTTGCACACCTGCACCTGTGGCATCATCCTGGTAGAAATTCAGGCTGGTATGTGCTGTTCTCTTCCACTTTTAAGAAACCATGAACTAGCTGTGATGGTGACTTGGGTCTCTTCAAGAGTGAAAGCTGTTGTTTGTCCCTACAGCTTTGGGCAACCAAGGGTCTGACTGTGTCATGGCCTTCCCTTCTCCCTACCCAAGTACATCTCAGCTGGGGAAGTGGGAGCATGCATCTGAACTTTCACCTGCCCCAAGAAAGACCAAGGGTGATAGCCCTCCCACCCTCACTCCTGTTTTCTGATCTCACTCCATCCCCCTTTCCCAGCCCTTGTGATAGTTTGGTAGAATTCAGGGTCCCTGTAGGCAGTCAACTTTGCAGAACAAAGGGAAAGTTTTGTGCTGGTGGTTGATGCTGTGCTACCCTCTCTCCTTCTGGCAGGCACATATCTAGCCTGATGTTTGTGTGCCTGAAATACATGTATATAGACCCTAAGCCCCAGCAGATGAGGCTTGGATGGATTGCTTCTGTGTATTAAGTGTCAGCTAGTTATTTTGCCAGGTTTTTTTTATTTCTGTCCCTTATTCCTAGTTACATCTATTGAACCAAACTTTATCATGGACCGTGTCAGAAACTTAGGCTCCTTTGCGACAACTCTGTTTTTTTGTGTGATACGTTGTCCCAACCCTCTGCTTTGAGAGATCCTGGGAAATTGTGGGTCTCAGCTTGGTCCCCACTGAGCAGGAGTCTGTCACAGAACTTTTTAGGGTGGTGGTTCTCAACCTTAGGCTGGAAAAATAATAGAACAGTTTGCCTGTAGCAGAGATCTTGGGAAGACTGCAGCAGGTCAGAATGTTTTCCCATTTGAAGGGATTCCTACATGAAATCTCTGGGTTTATCTTGTGAATCATGTGTACATGTTTGCATACCTAACAGTGCTGCTATGGAGCAGAATGCTGGCTGAGAGTTGCTGTTCTCTGGGCTAGTAAAAAGCAGTTGTCTTCCATTATCAAGGAAGAAAAGCAGATTGTAGCCAGCACTGACTCAACTAAGACCTTCAGTTTTGTTCTGCCTCTTTCACTTTGGTGATCTCTTGCCCTTTGCACAGTGAAAGAGGTATATGGCCAGGTTAAAGTAGCAGTGCACTCCAGGCAGACAAAGCTGCCTCCTGACTGGATGTGCAGTGAGGAGAGGGAAGCCTTGGAGGCATTAGGATGCTGCTTTTGCCCTGTCGTATTCTGCGTCCTTTGTTCATACATGTGCTGTCCCTGCAGGCTGGGAGAGGTGAAGGGGATGGCTGACCGGATCATTGGCATGCGCACCCAGCTGGTGTCCAACCTCAAGAAAGAGGGCTCCTCCTCCAACTGGCAGCACATCACTGACCAGATTGGCATGTTCTGCTTCACAGGGCTGAAACCGGAGCAGGTTAGTGCAGTTCCTGTCTAATCGGGATGAATTTACCCTTAACTGAGGGAGGGTGGATAAGGGAAACGGCTGGAAGGAGGCAAATGTCTGTTGTAGTTGGCATCAGGCTGGGCTCATGGCCCGCATGCTAGTGGAGGAGGGGATGACAAGTGCTTGTGTCCTTAGGGAAGCTGAGGAAATGGTGGTGGCAGAGAACTGAGGAAAATGTTTTTGCCCTGGTTGTGGGTGGTGAGGAAATAGCCTACTTTTCTAACCTACTTGGCAGCTCAGTTAATGCTCGAGCAATTTAACATCTCTAAAATTCTGTGCAGTTGCTTCATCTTCAGTGATTTGATTTTTAGCAAGTTTGGTCCTTCCAGGTTTGAACAACAAAAATTTTATATTGAGTCTGCTCCTCTTAACAAGGAACTTGCTAGTTATTCTCATGTCTTTTTTTTCCCCCCCCTTCTTTTTCTCCCCACCCACCCAATCAGTATTCTTAACCTTTTGGTTTTTGATTGCTTCTGTGACACGAGCATTCCTGCCCCCTTTCCCTCTCCCCACATTGCTTAAGCAAAGAATCCAAAGAAATATAATCATAAAGCGCAATGATCAGTAATACTCCTCTCTTAATGGATGGTGTTAAAGTTCAGCTAGAGCAGGAGTGGGCAATTTTTTTCTCTGGAGGACCTCTCTCAACAAGTTTTGGTGAGCTGTCAAGAGCCACATAAGCAGGATGTGCTCTGGTCTGAGTCTCTAGGGGTTACACTTGCATTTTAGGCAAACCGGATGGGACTGGAGCCCCATCCTGCCAGGTTGGCCCTGAATGTAAACTTGTATGTATTGCTTGTGTTTCAGGTGGAGCGACTGACTAAGGAGTTCTCTATCTACATGACTAAAGACGGCCGCATCTCCGTAGCGGGGGTCACATCAGGCAATGTGGGTTACCTGGCTCATGCTATCTACCAAGTCACCAAGTAAATGCAGCAGAGCAGCTGGCCTTCCCCTTGGCAGTCCCTGGCCTCTGATTCCAGAGGATAGAGAAAGTGAAGGGCATTTAGGGGGGCAAGCAGATGGCTTTCAACCACAGCACTTAACTCAGTCATTGAATGTATCTTGTAGGCAAGGCAGTGGCTAGAGGCTTTGACACATGTAACCAAAGCCACTTGCATGCCTCAGGCTGGCTTCCTCTCTTCCCTTCAAAAGCATCCTATCATGAATTGCCTCCTGACCCTACATGGAAGTTTTTCAGACTTGAAGTGAGCATCTTGGCAGGATTTCTTCAAACATTTACATCACTAGTGTTTGAGTAGCACAAGCACTGAGTGCTCTCTCCCTTACCTGAGAATGTTTCTTGAAACAGTTACTCACTTAAAACAAGCTAGAGCAGAAGTCAGGCCCCTTCCTTTTCAACTCTGCTCTTTGTGCTGACACAAGTCCATACAGTTGTAGTTTTCTGGGTTTTATTCTGATCAGCTCCTCAGGACATCCTGGTGTCTAAATCTGATGGTACCACTTCTCCATTCCTGTTTGCTTCATTGCTGCCCCTCCTACCACTTTCCTCAAATGTCCCTGAAATTGAGGTTCTGCTCTGAAAAGGGCTGGTCACTAGGGAAATCTCTGTTGGCATCTTTGATCAATGAATGTAGAACCTTCATGATCTCTCTCTCTCTCTCTCTCTCTCTCTCTCTCTCCCCCCTGCCCCACACACAGTCGCTCAAATTTAAAGCCAGACTTACTTGTTTAATCCTGAGCACATGACAACTAATACTGTTGAACTCTGTCTTCCCAGTGTTTATCTGAAGCTGAGTGTTAATGGTTGAGCCCCTCTCCTTTCTTTGTCAAGATACTGTAACTTGAAGATCCGTTTTCAGTGAAACATTACAGTATGTGCAATTCTTTATAATTGAGTTCTGGTTCTATCATCCCTCATTATACAGGTAAAGACAGCAGTGTCAGCTGTGTGTCCAGCCATCCCAGAGACTGTTTTGATCTTGTGACTGCCTGTGCCTGTGGATTTGAGCCACAGCTGCCTGTCTAAAATTCCCACCCACTAAACAAGTAACTGGACCCATTTAAAAGGAGAGAGCTTTAAGGCCCAGCAGTTCCTTATGACTGGGAAATGTTTCCGTTGAGGGGGAGCAGGGGCAGGATGGAGATCTTCACTGCAGAAGGCAAAGTGATAAGCATGTGCCTGCTGCTGCTGCTGCCTCCTCTTCATGAGTATTCTCTTCTCCTCCCCTCAAGTCAAAGGGACTCTTGCTGCCACCCTTTTCCTTTTTTTGCCTCTTGCACAGCAGTTTAATCACAGGCAGTTTTGGATTCTGTAATTCCTGTTGCTAGCAAGCTTCCCTGAAGATCTACTAGCCTGTCTGCCCTCAACTGCCACCTTGATCTGGAGAAAAGCAGTAACTGCTCATGAGGTAAAGACTAATTTCCTGTTTCTCAGGTTAGGAGAAATTGATTGCACTTTAATTGCACACTTCATGCACATGGCATGGCCTTTTCCTTCTGCCCTGGAACTCCTGAAGCTGCCCACCCAAAGCCCCTGATTGTGCAATAATAGGTGTTGGTGCTAGTCTGTCGTGGTTGGGGATGACTTTTTTTGTGCTGTGGTTTGAAGCTTCTGTCTCCTTCAGACTCTGACCTTTGCCCATTATGGAGAGCCCTCTGCCATTGTGTAATTGTTTAGGCCTTTATGCAGCCTGTCCTCTGTTACAATAAATCTAGAAATGGAGCACATCTGTGTGTCTTCAGCGTCTGTTGCCTTTGCTGAACCCACCTTAATTCTCAAAAAGCCACAAACAACTTGTGCTGCTCTTGGGGAAGGGATTAGCTAAAATCAAACACTGAATGCTACAACTTCCTTTAGGACTCTAGCTTTTCTAGGAGATGGAGTGGGGAAAGCTGGAATATTTGAGGCAAAAATACCTGCCTGCTCTTAGCATTAGAGGTACTAGTTTCTCTTTGACTAGTGCCTACTGGGATCTGACTCTTCCAGGGTGCTGAATATCTACATCTCCTGTTGACTTCAGCTAGAATTGGGACTGCTTACTACTCCAGAAAAACTCAGCCTGAGGTCACTTGAGGGACAAAAGAGTATTCAAAATCTGCAGCTGGTTTTGAAAAAGTTGACTCTCTTATTTCAGCATCTAGTGAGCAGGAGGACTACTTTTGGAGTTGAGGTGGGGGAGTTGCCTACTAGGCACTTATATGGTGGAATGTTGCTACAGCAGAAACATTTGCCTAGACAACAACTTGGGTAGATGACAAGGGAGAAGGGGTCAGGATTGGGGGCCTATGCCCATTTATTTTGTATAGGAAATATTCCTGTTCAGCACAAGGGCAAACAATGCTGCCATTACACCATTGTGGAGTTATGCTGGAGTGATCAAGCATGCTACATCTGTGTAAGAGAAAGCCTTACCTTCCTGTCCTACCTGTGCATCTATACTGTGCATCTCTGCACTCAAATCCTAACTGGGTTTGGTGACCATTCAGTTTGTATAAGGATGCACCACCCTTCAAACCCACTAAGGTACAAGAATAATATACTGGAGACTTTTTTAGGTCCCTACAACTGTACCCTGTCTGCAGAAGTCACAATGCTTCAAGCTGCACTGAGCTGCTTTTGGGGACAGCAGACTAAAAAAGCTAACAAATAAAGGAGAGGTATTAGCATTACCGTCTGCGGTTGATAGTAGTAAGCAGGGGGTGCCCTTCTTTATCCAAATTGCTGTTGCAGCAAATCTTAAACAATCCCTTGTCCTGGTTGGCTCTGTGAGCAGTGAGTTACCTCCACCTGTATCTGGAGCGGGGTGACACATAGGGGGTGCATGTGCACCCCCTGAGCGTGGCGGTGCACCCCCTACAAAAAGGTGCTGCCGACAGCGTCGGTGGCACCTGCAGGTGGTCACTGCTTGCCACCCCCACCCCCTGGCGCAGACACCACTGGTGGATCCTTGCTGGCCACTGCTGACACAGCCAGCAGCATCTGCGGGTGGTCGCTGACTCCTGGCTGGCGTTCGTCCCCTGGTTGGTGCTCACGGGCCACCCCCCCAGGTCCGCCGTTGCCTCTGATGGCTCCAGTGGCATCTGCGGGAGCTCCTACTTAACACTGCCATGCTCCTGCCACCACCATGCCCCTGCCTGCTGCCGGGGGCACAATCATTCATGTTCTGGAGCCTGGTCAGAAGGTCACAACAGGGTCCTATTTTTAGTGAAAATTGCTGTATCAAACCCAGAGACATAAACAACGGCTGCAGTCATGGATCCTCCTGTAGCCAAAATTTTCCATTCTCTAGAATTCAGCCTTGCTGCCTGCTGAGAGAACCTCCTAGTGGCCCACTCTGCACTGCTCCCATGGAGTTGCACAGTAGACCTGTGCAAAGCTTTGGTCCTTGATTCGATTCAGCCTGATTTGGTGGCCAAATTTCCAAATCCGAATAGAATCAGAGGACCCTTTAACCTCTCTGAATCAAATCAGAACCCTCTGAATTGATTTGGAGATCTGGACATAGGCACAACTTTAAATGTTTTTTCTACATGCCTCTAGGTAGCAGGCAGCTCGTCAACACTGCGATGGTGGAACGCATGTAGTGTCCCACAAGCGCGGGGGGACACCCCCAGTGCACTTGGCAGCAGACCCGGAAATGCTTCTGGTCCACTCCCAGGTCGGCTGGAGAGTGCCAAATCGAATCGGGGACAATGATCCAAAACAACGAATTGAATCACTGTCCCTGATTTGGGCTGAATCTGCGTTGAATAGGGCCTGCTTGGCACACCCCTATTGCACAGCCCTGCTTCAGCCAAGTCCTGGAGGTGATAAGCCAGACAAAAAATGCCATTGAAGTAGCTCAGGTAAAGCTGGCTGTCTTTTTTGGCAAGCTGACCAAAAAAAAAAAAAAAACTCCTATGAAAATACTGAAACTTGTAACTAGTAGAAGGAGTGTTGTAGTTGTGATGGTCCAGGAAATATACAAGAGGCAAGGATATCTTTAATTCTGTTTAACTGCATGGTAGGGGTAGGCTTAGACAAGCTTTAGAACACAGTGCACTTTTTCTGCTTCCTGTGAAATCTGGCAGCTTGGCATTTTTTTAAAAAAGAACATCTGTACCAGGGTGAGGGGGGCCCATTAGACCACCACTGTGCCTGCACCTTGATCCAGCTGCAGTAACAGCCAGGGTCTTGGGGCTCCCCCTCCTCCATTTCCTGGCTTCTGCTGCCTAATCCAGGGGGGTGGGACAGCTTGACACAACCTGGTATGGGCTGGGCTGTAGTACGTGGTGAACTAGTAGCCTAGAGGGACCATGGTGCTTCAGGGGAGCCCAGGAGCTGCAGGTGAGACAAGGTGTTGCACCCCATGGGGGCAGTGGGTGGAGTGCCTGTTCCTGCATGGGATGCAATGAGGGAGGAGGAGAGCACTGACCTGCATGTGTATGCTGTGCAGCCCGGGGGCCTGTGGTTCATGGGACGTGCAGTCCCTGGCCACTTGGAAGTGGATCAGCCCTGTTCTATACAAGTACAGAAACTTTAGGCAAGTGTGATATGGAAACTGTTCCACATCTTTTCAGACCAGCTGTGACAAACTCAGTGGAGGGAGTCTCAGATTTCTACCTGCCCACCATAGACCAGAGTGTAGCCAGTTGGGGGCAAGTATGGACTTTCTAGTGTTTCTGCAGTACTAGACACTGCTCTAGACCACAAAGCCACAGTAGTGCTAATAACAAACCCCAGAATAGCTCCTGGGCTAGATGTGTTGAGGGCGGTTTCCATTCTCTGTTTATTGCATTAGAAATTCCATCTCTGCTGGTTTAGTTAAATGTACTGATTTCAAAGATGACCATAACAGCCCTGCAGTTCAGCTGTACCAGCTGTCAGGCAGGGTTGCAGGTAAGGTGGGGCATGAGGGCACTACCTTCCCCATGTTTACTCAGATTTCTTTGTTTTTGTCCCTATAGGAAAAAGATAGGTTCCAGGTCTTTCTTTCCCATGTCCTTATTCTGAATTTCTTCAGGTGGATGGTTGTTAATGCCAAAAATAATTATCACCTTTCCAGTACTTAGCAGGGGCCTGGAAAGAGGGATGTGCTATTGACTGTGTTTTGACAGTGAAGTGTGTTGTGATTGTGTTACCTTGCTGCTGTAATACAAGATGTGTAGCACCAGTAACAGGTGGTTGTCAGAAAGGGTTTTCTGTAGGGAGAGATGCAGGGTACAAGCTAGGCACATGGAGATAAAGGGCTCTGTGGTGGAATATGTGACGGGAGCCTGCCTATCTGTTTGGAGGGAAAATAAAGAGAATGAAGCAGAGAGAAAAGAGTTCCTTTCAAACCAAAAAAAAGAGGAAGTGCTTTGTGGAGCCCATGAGCAAACAAGGCTGGGCTGATTAGGACTGGAATGCTAGAGCACAGAAGAAGTCTTAAAGGGACTGTTGAGGGACTTTGATGCTACTGCAGAATCTAAGGAGAGGCTGAGATTGACTGGTAACACAGGCATAAGGGCTGCCTCACTCAGATTGGAGCATAAAGACCTGCTTCTACATCACTTGACTTTTTCTTTCACACCAGTGAATCCCCTTTGCACTGGGGTTCATTTAAACTGCTTTTGTTTGGGGTGGAATTCAGGGGTGTAAAAGAAGCTGCCCCAGTGTTTTGCTAAAAAATATTTGTCCCTGAAAAAACCCCAGAGAGAGCTGGAGGCACTGCCAGCTACATTCTAGCTTAATGTCCCCTAAGAGGAGAGAAATGTGTCCTGACCCTAGCAGGCTGGTAGACAGTGGTACATAGCTACTGGGCTTGGTAGAGGGGCTCAAAATTTCCCCTCAATCTTTCCCCCTGTTTCTAGAGCTCTCCTATTGAGCCAGGCCCAAAGTAAGGCTCTGCCCTGCCATGCTGGGTCCTACCTGCTGGGGCCTCAAGGGAGGGCAGGGAGGCTGAGCCCACAGCAGGCAGCCCACCCTTGCCCCATGCACATATCTGGAGGATGCATGCCCCCCCGGCCTCTCTTGAGAGTGTACACAGCAGCGAGGA
>NW_017728998.1:46256577-46261308 GCF_001723915.1 Gavialis gangeticus
CCCCCCCCCCCCCCCCCCCAACCTGCTGGATGAGCCATCCACAGCTCCATCCTGCTCCTTGCCAGGGCCCTGTGGCTGCACATTACAACACCAGGCCCCAAGCCCAAGGCACCACCCAGCCAGGCAGCAGCCCCAGCCCTGCTCAACTCCCTCCCTATGGGGACCTCATTCCCTGCTCCCCACCCCCACCAGACTTATCTGCAGGAGCTGCTTTCCAGGGTGGCTGGTGGCCACGTGCATGTACATGGCACCTCCTGCCTGACTGCCCTCCTCCTGCTCCCCCCAGCCCCTTTTAGGCTGGAATTGTGCCAGCCTGCAGAGGGTTCTTTGCTAAAGTGCGAAATCCGTGTGTTTCTCCGTTAAAATGAAAAATCCTCATTTTTTCTCAGGTAAAGAAGAAAATTCACTTTTTTTTTTTCTCCATTTTCCATGGGAAGTGGAAAAGTGGGATCCCAAGAGTTGAGAGCTGAAGTGTGAAAGATTTTTTTTATAAGTTTAGTAATTGGCAGGCATTGTCAACATATGATTGGCTGATAATGTGGCAGTGAGTTGCCATGCACCATTGTTACCAAAGTACACCAGAGAGACGTGGATATGGGTCTGGGTGTGAGCACAAGTGTGGTATTGGTTGCATGTCTGGGTTTGTGTGCTTGTGCCTCTGTGCCCGTGTGTCTACCTGCCTGCCTGGGAAAAATGTGTCCTGTTGCATGTATGGTGACTCTCATGGGAGTGGTGAGAACACTTCAGGGCCTTTGGATTTCTGGATCTCCGTGGCAAGGGAGCGACAAGCAAAGTCTCCCAATAACCAAAGACATCAGTTTTCCCCTTCACCATAGCCAGTTGGATTGTTTCATTAGTGGCTTCAGACCGTGATGTAAAGTGTCACCCCGTGTTGTCCTAGTTCCGTATGATATTGCTTCCATATTCCCTATTTTTCTTATTTGTAATTATTGTTGTCCTTGTTCCATTTATTCCTTGTCATTGCTGCTGTTCTACTGTGACTGTTTTACTGAGGTCCCTCCCGACCCAATTTTTTTATGATTCAATACACTGACTGAACCAAGCCATACACCGGTTTTAACTTGACTAACCAATAATCTATTTTCCCCCACCACTTTTCAAGCACCCTGATTTAATATAATTAACACTTTAATCAGGGGTTTCTTATGGCACCCAGACTACCCAGGACATGGTTTGTCCAGTAAAACAGCAAGAGGCTTCAGCAAATCACTGCATAATGGGTAGCCCTCACAGATAACCAAGTACAAGGGCAGGTGGGCTAGGGTGTTGCCAAGATGCTGTGCCTGCTTAGGAGAATGGGGAAGCCCAAGTCAAATCCCCCCTTTCCCTCCTGGAAAAAAAAGCACTGATGAGGACAATGTCATATAGGGGCACAGGAGGGAGGTTTAGGTGCTGAGTTCCTGGAAGTTTCCAATCTGGATTTCTAGTCATACCCAACTTGTTCTTCTCCCTCCTCTCATAGAGCTCAGATCAAAATAATGTTTTGGGCCGGTTCATAATCTGTCTTTAGCCTCTACAGCTCCAGCAAGATCTCTGCATTCAGGGTCTGGGCTGCAGATGGACAATTCCATCTTACCAGCTGGTGCTGTTCAACAAGAGTAAAGAAACTGTTCTTTATTGACTTTCCTACAAAGGGGCCAGGGGCTTCCTGTAGCTGAGAGCCCAGGGAGAAGCAGTTCCTGTAGAGACTGTGGAATTCTTAAAACCAAAGTGAAGGCCTCCAGGACATAAAAAGGTGCTTTCTGCCCAGAGCTGGCAGGGAACTATTGGAGTGGCCCCTAGCACAGTTTCTTCAGGTGAACTCTTTCAAGAAACATGGAAGGTGCTAGCAAGACCTGTCTCTTAACCTGGGCACCATTTGGCACAGCATTAGTCAGTGCCACAGGGATGTATTTTGTAGCTGTGTTGCAAAACTCTAGAACTCTTGGTCCAGACGCAATACCTTTTATTAGACCAACTAAGAAATTGCAAAAAAGTTACCTTTTTCTGCAAGCTTTTGTGAACTGCTGTCAGCCTGGAGGTGAGACACCTGGGAAAGATGAGACAGGCTTTTGTTACGCTGTGTTCTGCCAGGGAACCTGCTGAGCCCAGCCCAGTTCACATCATGCTACTGCACCCGTGCCCTGTTGCAGCCTCCCATTGGAGGCTTGCAGGAGGCCAAGGGAGAATTCTCTGAGCCCTGGGCTGGCATGAAGCAGCTCCTGGTGGCCCCATTGCAAAGTGCCCCTGACAGGGCCTAGTGCTGGAGTCCTGCAGGGGAGAGACTGGGAGGAGGCAGGGCAGGAGTGGGTCACTGGAGTGGCCCATGCAGCACAGCAGAGCTGTGGCAAGGGCTTGGGGTCTACACCATGATACCAGAGTGGGTGCTGAATGAAGTGCTGGCCTGGCTGCAGCTCTGCCTAGGCCTGGAGGACTCTGCCTGCCCCAAGCATGTTGCTGTGAGTACAGACTGAAATGTGATCTCCCTGCCCCAAGGAGCCAGTGCTTCAAGCCACATGTGAACCCAGGGCTGTGACATCAGCTCCCAGCAGGATGCAGAGGGTTAGTGGAAGGTAATGAAGAGGGCAGGGCTCTGTGAAATCCCCAGTGCTTTGGTGGTGAGGTCCCCTTCCTCTCAAGAGGGTGTTGTGCTTGTCCCCCAAACTGGTGACCCTGGGAGAAAATGGAAAACTTCACAGCTAACTGTGTCTCGAGGCAACCAATACCGTGTGTGTGATCCTGCCAGAGCCTGGTTTGAGGGGACAACAGAGGAATCCTACTCTGCTGCTCCACCTCTTCAGCTGGCTGAAATTGGACATGCCAGACACCCAGATGCTCTGGAATCAGGGCAGCCTCACAGTCGAAGTCGCTGATGAAGATGTTGAACAGAGCAGGCCTGAGGACCGAGCCCTCGGGGACCCCACTGTCCACATCCCTCCAGGTCGAATAAGACCCGTCCACCACCACTCTCTGGGTGCAGCCCTCCAGCCAGTTAGTGACCCATTTGACTGTGTAGGTGTCGACACCACAGTCCCCTAGTTTTTTAATGAGAACGGGGTGAGAGACAGTGTTGAAGGCCTTCCTAAAGTCCAGAAAGACTACATCCAGTGCTACACTTCTGTCTAATGATTTTGTGACCTGGTCATAGAAGGGCACCAGGTTGGTCTGACAGGACCTGCCTCTAATGAACCCATGTTGGTTGCCCCTAAGCATAATTTCCCTTGCCGACCCCTCGCAGACATGCGCCAGGATAGTTCTCTCAAAAAAACTTACCCAGGATCAAGGTAAGACTGACTGGCCTATAGTTTCCTGGGTCTTCCTTCCTCCCTTTTTTTCATGATACTTTGGAGGTAAGGGCAGGAGCTACGGGAATGGTTAGAGTCTCCTGATCCTGGGGCATGATGTAAAACTACACCCTACTGGGGTTGGGTAGTGTGGTGGGGCTGCTTGTGGCAGGGCAGCTTCCAGGAAATGCCACACCTGGGGCCTCTCTAGTGAAGGTGAGTATGGGGTACCAGAAGCCTCAGCCCCTGCTGCCTTGCCCCCATGGAGGGGAAAGGCTAGGGGAGCGCATACCAAAGGACAAAGCAAGGTCCCAGACTCGCTATGAGTTCTGAGGCCAGGTGAGGGGGCCAGAGATGGCACCCAACTCATAGTGAGATCTGAGGTTGATCTTAGGGAGCTGGGAGTGAGGCTCCAGGAGGGTGGGGCCCTGAGCCTGTGGGGAGGCAGGCAAGAAACTTGTAGGATACTTAACACTTCTAACCAGTGGGCAAGTCAGAAAAACGTAATAACCCAAATCTACAGTGACTTGATGTGACTTCTGTTTCCTTTATCAGGAACTTCAGGCTGCTTTTCTTGTCTCCAGCAGGGATACCTACAGGCATTGGTTAAACTGTGCCAGTACACTTATATTTGAAGTGATGACCTGCCAGAACCACTGCTTTGTCACTTGAAAGCAATTAGATTATGGATTCCTTGCATCCCACAGGCAAGAAATTCAGCTGGTACTCTTTTGGTTTGATTACGGGTGATCTATAGACACCTCGTATACATAAAAAGTTTCAGTGATCCACTTTGTTCTAATATATTCTGTCACACAATTAGCAAAATATAAAAGCTTCTGTATTTTCCCCTTGACTAATAGGCATGAGACAGACCTACTGACAAGTTGTTTCTTGTAAGTGGCACTGATTGCTCTGATTGCATCTTAACAGGAAACCAGCTAAATTGCTTATCATCCTCTTAAATTAGAAGATGCTTCCTTTATCTCTCAGTAGAAATACCCAGACCTACTGCTTTATTGTTTATTGCTTTTAACCTTTTTAAGTAATGAAATCTTCAGAGCCAACAAACTTCACATAAAAAAAGGAACAGATGTTTTGGATTTACCTCTTTAATACCATGAGAAGGTCTGTTTCTTACATCTTAAGCAATATGATCAATCTTCATTCATTTTTCCTTGGATGTACATTTTGGCCCTCCTTATAACTGAAACATGGCCATTAAGAATCATCACTTCAGTTTTGCAGTGAGAACACTGAATGGTGCTTGGGCAAAATCTCTTGGCAAGTGAGATGATGTTCTTCGGGTAAATGTAGTATCTTTTATTAGATCAACTAAATAGGTAGACAAATTGTTATTTGCCAGCTGTCAGGTAAAAACACTCGCTTCTTCAGGCAGAGGTGTTTGTACCCTCTGCCTGAAGAAGGGTGTTTTATACCCGAAAGC
>NW_017728998.1:46266308-46278000 GCF_001723915.1 Gavialis gangeticus
AAGGGAGGGGCCATCACCAGGGAGGATTATACTGCGGTTGCTCGGGGATGCAGGGGTGCAGTCAGGAAGGCCAAGACGGAGATGGAACTGGGGCTAGCTTCCCAGATCAAGGACAACAAGAAGTCCTTTTTTAAATACATAGGGGGTAAAAAGAAGGTACCGGGTAATGTGGGGCCTCTGCAAGACACGCTAGGAAATCTGGTTGTCCCACCAGACTGCAAAGCGAACCTAGTTAACAATTTCTTTGCCTCCATTTTTCTGAGTAGGGACTGGGTCATCCCCCACACTGGGACCCTGTAGGCCCCGTGGGAGGCACACCCAGGCCTAGGGTCAGTGAGGATCTAGTCAGGGAACTTCTGGAGGGATAGGACATATTTAAATCAGCTGGTCCAGATGATCTTCACCCCAGAGTACTGAGGGAATTAGCAGAGGTCATTGTGGGACCCCTGGCATGGCTTTACAAATACTCAAGGTGCTCTGGTGATGTGCCGGAGGACTGGAAAAGGGCCAATGTGGTTCCCATTTTCAAAAAAGGGAAGAAGGGGGACTCAGGAAACTATAGGCCCATTAGTTGTACCTTGGTCCTGGGGAAGCTTTTTGAGAGAATTATCACAGTGCATGTCCACGAGGGGCCAGCGGGGGAACTTATGCTTAGGGGCAACCAACACGGGTTCAGTAGAGGCAGGTCCTGTCAGACCAACCTGGTGGCCTTCTACTACCAGGTCACCAAATCCTTAGATGCAGGGGTAGCAGTGGGGACGTAGTCCTTCTGGACTTTCGGAAGGCCTTTGACACTGTCTCTCACCCCATTTTCATTAAAAAACTAGGAGACTGTGGTGTCGATGCCTACACAGTCAAATGGGTCACTAACTGGCTGGAGGGCCACACCCAGAGAGTGGTGGTGGATGGGTCTTATTTGACCTGGAGGGATGTGGGCAGTGGGGTCCCCCAGGGCTCGGTCCTCGGGCCGCACTGTTGTCCGGCACCTGGCCAGAGCACCATGAGTGCTCATAAAGCCGTGCCAGGGGCCCCATGATAACTCCTGCCAATTCCCTCAACACCCTGGGGTGGAGAGCATCTGGACCTGCTGATTTGAACACGTCCAGCCCCTCCAGAAGTTCTCTAACCCGGTCGTCCCTGACCCTAGACTTGACAGAGTTTCTCTTGAGTCTGTCCTGAATCTCAGTAGGGGAGTCCCGGTCCCTGCACAAGAAAATAGAGGCAAAGAAATTGTTAAAGAGGTCTGCTTTCTCCTCTGGTGTGACCACCAGATTGCCAAGAATATCCTGCAGGGGCCCCACATTACCCGGGGCCTTCTTCATGTTCCCTATGTATTTAAAAAAAGGTCTTTTTGTTATCCTTGATGCAACCCTAGTTCCATATCTGCCTTAGCTTTCCTAACAGCCCCCCTACAGACCTGAGCTATCCTCTTTGGTGATAGCCCCTCCCTTCCACTGGGTGTACACCTCCTTTTTGGCAATCAGGCATTCACGAATGCCCTTGGTGAGCCAGGGGGTCTTTTGGGCACTCTTGCCCCCTTTGCTTCTTGTTGGGATTGTCACCCCTTGGGCTCTGAGTATCGTCTCCTTAAGGAACGACCACTCTTGGGCACCCAGTTCCCCTACTCTCCAAGACCCTAGTGCCTCCTCCACTAATCACCTCAGCTAATTGAAGTTGGCCCCTTTAAAGTCTAAGGCTACTGCCTTGCTGCAGGCCCTTGACACTCTGTGCTGGATGGTGAATTTCAGCAAGTGATGATCGCTATTGTCCAGGTGGTCGAGGACCTGGAGTCCCCTCACCAGGTCATGACCTGTGGCCAGGACCAGGTCCAGCAGGGCATTCCCCCTAGTAGGACTGTGCACCTCTTGGGTTAAGTGGAGGTCCTGTATCTCAGCCAGGAACCTCCATGAGCAGGCAGACCTGGCTGACTACTCCTCCCAGCAGAGGTTCGGGTAATTTAGATCACCCATGACAACTATATCCCTTGCCTTAAGTGCCTCCATATGCTGACCCAAGAATTCGCGGTCCAGCTTTTCACCTTGGTTGGGTGGTCTGTAGTAGACCCCCACTGTTAAGTCCCTTTCCCACGACCCCCCTGTATCCTGACCCAGAGCACTTCAGCCTGTCCGTCCTCTGACCCCATCCTGCTGGTTGAGGATGTGTATTGCTCTTTGATGTAGAGTGCCACACCCCCACCTTTCCTTCCTGTTCTATCCTGCCTGTATAGCCTATAGCCTTTAATGTTGATCGCCCAGTCGTGGGATGAATCCCACCAGGTTTGTGTGAGCCCTACTATGTCCAGGGATGTGCGTAGGGAGGGAGCTGCCTCCCGCCCCACGGACGAGCCACTCGCAGCTCCATCCCACACCCTGCCCTGCCGCAGCTGAACAGCGCCTGCCCCAGCCCCATTCCCTTCCTCACCCTGGGGGTCTCGATCTGCGCCCCCCCCATGCCCCTTCCCCCACACCAGACTTACCAGCCAGATACTGGTCTCCAAGCGGCCAGGATGTGCTCCTGGCCCCGTGCATGGTGCAGCTGTGCACATTCATGGGGCATTTATCTGCTACATTATTGGCCACATCAGGCAAAAAAAACCCCAAACATTTCCAATACATTCAATTTTCCCTATATCGGTGCCGATCCAATATGGGACCGATGTATCGGTGCACCTGTACTAGGAACTTCAGGGGAAGCCACCATTGCAATGTTTGTGAAATCCAGTTCCTGCTATTTACAAGGGCACGTTTCAGGGATGGGCTCTTAGAGATACATGGAGAGAAAATATCACAGCCACTCCTGGAACACAGGCAAAACTATACAGAGGGTTTGTAGCCATGGCTGAATGAACTTGCAGGGTCAGGACTCCAGTAAAACAGGCTGAGAGATGGATGAAAACCAACAGGATGCCTGGAGAATAAGATGACAAAGGCCACTGAAACTGAACAGCCCAGGGCCTGGTTTTCTAGGATTCTGCTTGTATTGTTCAGATCAGTATGATGCAAATGTAGAACAGCATCAGCTGGGTGCAGTGCAATGTTACAGTCACAGTTTGTGCTAGTATAGAAAGGAATCTGGCCCAGGGATGACAGAGCACCAAGGAGTAGCACCAAGGCATGAGAGCTGCTAAACACTTGAATTTGGTATTGAAACGGATGTGAAATACAGACACTCAGGGCTCTATTTGCCAAACCCCAAAGGTCACTGTATGGAAGCCAAGGGAAGCACAATTAAAATTGGTACATTTGCAGAACCCAGCTTTTGGTTTAGAAAAATATTTCCCCTCCATTATCCTGCATTTGGGCTCAAGCCAGGTTTCCTACCTGCTCCCCACCTCCTCTGCCAAACTTCATTCACTGCCTGATCTGAACATGTGATGTTTCCAATGAGTCGCTTGGCTCCAAATACCAGCAGAATTCTGAAAAGAGGGATACAGGTGGGGAGGGGCATCATCACATATACCACAATGCATAGGTTTTTTCCAGGTACCATGAATGAGGGGCTTTACTGACATGCTGGGGGCCTCGGGATGGATTATCCAGTTTAACATGGAAGCCAAAACACAAAGAAGCTGGAACCAACTCAAAACAATCTTCAGGGCTGGGAAACAAGAGCTTCCTGACAATGAGCAGCTAACAGAGCACAACTGTCTGCAGGACAAAGGGTGCCTTGATTGGTGGAGCATCAAGACCAGTAAAAAGGAGAAGCTCGCTAAGGAACAAAGAGTTTGGAAGGGATCAGGCGAAGTCTATTGAGCCCTGAAGTCAACGGACTCCTTCAGCGCTGCCTGACTAGCCATGGTGCTGCCACTCCCGGGCAATTTAAGCTTTGGCTGGATCCGCCCCTGGTCTCCCGTGTCTCCCATCCGCAGGATCACACACCACAGAAAAGCAGGGCTGGAAGCGACCTCGCAAGGCCTAGCCCAGGCCCTGCTCACGGCAGGTGCATCCTTAACTAAACCAGCCGCCCCTGCCCAGCCTGCTCTCGAGCGTGTCGCAGGGCGGGGCTGTGGGACGCGGAGCAGGTGCAGGCGGCGCGGCGAGACCTCTGGAGCCCACCGCTGCCCCCCCGCGCGGGCGGGACTACGCTCCCCAGCCTGCAGCGCGCGGGGCCGGTCCGCCGGGACCACGTGAGGCTCCAGCGGCTGCTGAAAGAGCCGGCGCCGGCGCGGGAGGTAGGAGGCTGTTGTGGGGATTTGGCCCCGGCTTCGCCCTGACCATCGGCGGAGCCCTGCAGCCCCGGGGTATCAGGGGCACTGGTCCCAGAGGTGCTGCAGTCAATGCTCGCCCTGCTCTCCCCGGGCCGCAGGGTCCCAGCTCCGCGGGGCGCGCGCGGCTGGCGAAGGGGCAGGGCCGCTGGCAGGGGGTGTCCCGGGCAGCAGCAGGCCTGCCTGGGCGGGGGTGAAGGGCCTTGCGCTCCCCCTCGGCCGGGCTGTGTCCTCTCGCCCAGCTCAGCCCAGCGAGGGCCCCGGGGCGGAGTCCTGGGCTAAGGGCAGGCCCGTGACGGCGGCTGCTCTCGGGGATCCTTTGCTGAGGCGAGGCCCACGGTGCCTCTGGCCTGGCTCCCAGCCTGAGGAGTGGTTCTACCCTTCTTTGGACCAGGACCCATTTGTAAACATCAATGACCAGTCCTGACCTAGTGGCCCTCACTCCTTTAAAGGAGAATCCATTTCTGAAGTCTGTTGATAACCCTTTCATACATTCTTGCAACCCACCTTTGGGTCACACCCCACAGGTTGAGAAGTGCTAAGAGACCAATGCAGCGTGCCTCAGAGAGAGGGCTGAGCCCATCTAGTGCACCAGGCAGGCTAAGCCATGTTCTGTTTAAGGATTTCCCAGGCTTCAGGGCTCTTGTGCCCTATTTCTGCTACATGTATCAGGGTGATCTTTTAAGTTTTCCTCAGAGGCATTGGGTGTTGGTGGCAGCCAAGCCTGGGGTCTTGTGCCAGCGCTCCTGCGGGGACCAAACCTGGAAGTTCCTGGCTACAGGGGCTTGTCCTTCTGCTTAGGGTCTGACCAATTGCCAGATTTGGAGTCAGGAAAGAATTCTACCCTATGGTCGGATTGGTACAGACCATGGGGGCTTTTGCCTTCCTGTCATGAGGGTTATGGCCCAGCATACTCAGCATCTCTTGAGCATTTATTGATGACATTTCATAGAAGTAGGATGTTGGCTGCCACAGTTCTGCTTTACTTGTGGCAGGTTAGGGGGTTAGGTCTATGTCATATCAGGGTTGATGGTTGTCTGATGTAGAGTTTAGATTATGGTTTGTACGGGATGGTTTGGATAGGGATGATCCTACTTCACGCAGGGGGCTGGACTAGATGACCTCTGTAGGTCCCTTCCAGCCCAAATTCTATAGGATGCTGTGAGTTTAGACTGCACCAGATGCTGTACTTTGAGGGTTTATATCACACACAACTAGTGTGGTTGAGATGGAGAACATGTTCCCTTACCATCATGATCCTCCCATCTGTTAGCATGGCCTCTATAGTGCTCAGAGTTCAGGTGTCCACCCAGGGCTTTTATACAGTTTAGCTTACCTGAGCATTCCTGTCTGTAACCAATCACCTGGCTCAGACATGATGTCTCCTCTGAAGAATTGGGAGCCATTAGCAGGGTGAGTGGAGACACACTTCCAGCCTGTTTATTTGATGACTGTGCTCTATTTTCTTTAATCCTGTGTTGTAATGCTGATGGTGTACAGTTAAATTCTCTTACTGGGTTGCACTTGGAGTTGGGCCCTGGATTTAGGCCTGTTAATGCTTTGGGTTGAGTTGATGATGCACAATAGAGTAAACCTCAATCTACTCCCTCATTTCTTTGTTTTCCCTTTTCCAGATCAGAATTAAAACAAGCTTAATTAGATGTGTGCACCATAGAGCTGTCTCTGGCACCACTTGGTGTCATTACTGCCTTGAGGTGGAAGGAGTAGAGTATCAATGATGTCTTACCTTAGAACAGTGGTTTTCAACCTTTTTTCATTTGTGGACCCCTAAAAACTTTTCAGCGGAGGGGCAGACCCCTTTGGAAATTTCAAATGGAGTTGTGGACCCTAGTGAATTGTAAGTGTGGGTATTCACATACTTTTGATTGATCATGATAATCGTTTGCAGATCTCTTGGATGTAGTCTGCAGACTCCCGGGGTCTGAGGACCACAGGTTGAAAGCCACTGCCTTAGAGAATTAACCTAGGAGTTGTGCATAGCAAGACAGATGAGGACATCAACCTGAAGTTCCTTGTGAAGCTCTACCTCTTCCTGTAATGAGGAAACACAGTCTAGCTTTATAATTTGGGGAACCTGTCCACACTGTGAGTGTATGAGGTGTTTCTGAATAGCTGTCTAAATATCTGGATGTTAACCTTTAGGATTAAAAATTGTGTGTGAGAGTTTGGATTTATGCCTTTTTGCTTAGCAATTATTTTTCCCTCTTTTTAACCTTCGGGAATTCCCTTCTTTCACATTTTTTTGGAAATCACTTGGGAAGACCCACAGCACTGGAATGTATACGTGTGCTAGTCTGTGAGTCAGGGGTTGAGAAGTTAATTTTCTCACAGAGATATCTTTCCTCTCAGCTGCTTGTCAAGAATTTGATTTAAAGATATTAACAAAATCCACAAAGACTCATACAGCTCCCACACCACTACTTCTCATTTTTTTAAATCAAGTTTTGCTTTCATGATGCTTTCAGTGGAAGAGTGTCTGAGAAAAACAGGAAAGAGAAGGCCTGTCTTTTAAGGGTAGAGGACCAAGGAAATCTTCTCACCTCCTCTGTTTTCTCTTTCTTTTTTGGGTGTCCCTTTTAAGCATTGATTATAGTTCATAGTAGCCTCTGGCAATGGTTCCCAACAGGGGTGTGGCTTTGAATGTCTCCTGTGGAGGAAGATCAGGAAACACCTGTGGCTGAGGAGCTGTGGGATTGGACCAGGAAGGGCTGTGGTAAGTGTGAACTCCAGCCACAGCCTTTTGCACTGCCTGGCTGGAAGGATCAGCCTGGGCTGTGGAGCTGGCACTTACACTGTCCAACTGGGGAAGCTGGGTGTGGTGACACCTGGGGCAGGCAAGACCATCCTCCCCCCACCAAAAAAAAACCCTCCTTACCACAGGGGTCAGAGGAGTTTTTCCCAGAGCACAGAACTCCTTAGTTACCCTGCACCTGCCCGCTTTAGGTTTATCAGAATATCCTAATACTGGCAGGAGCATGCTGCAGCACCATAGTTGAGAAGCATGAAGATGAGCAGAGGCAGCACAACAGTGGTTCTCAACCAGGGTGCAACCAGACTCAAAGAATTCATGGAGGGTGCCCTGACTCTAGAAAGGCTGAAAACACCTGGTTTGTTGGATAGTTTTATTAGATGTGTATCTGAGCCACAGAAGTCAGGACTTTTTATAAAACCTGGCTGATTTTTAGTGTTGGAGAAGAGAGTCACTTGTTATAAGCTCCAACTATTTGAAGAGGCCTATGTGTTATTTTTATAGCAGTTCTTTAAATTATGGTCTTTCATGCTTGTTCTTATCCCAGAGGTGTTTTGGTCAGGTTTTCTGAGATAGGTATGGGAATCTGTTGTTTGTTTCACCAGATAAGAAGTGTCCCCTCTGGTCTGACTGGTCATTCCAACTTCAAGTTTTTCCCTGAACTTTGCCCCACAGGAGCAGGCGAACTCTTGCAGCAGTTGCAGAAATTTGGGCTGGAAATAAGGAAGCTGATTTCGAAATGCAGTCTTGTTTGTGTCAGCATCAGGTCTGTGATAAGGCACCAACTGCAAAGCCTTGGAGACTGAAACTGTTAATCCACAAAATAATTGCAGTGCAAGCTGTCTCCTGTGTTCATGGTGCCTCAGCACTGACTGACAGTCTTCTCCCTCTGTCAGTTCAATCTACTAGGACAACTCTTGTGGCTTGCACAACATGGACTTCTGGGACCTGAGCTGAGACCCACTAGACTTGTCTCACATAAGCCAGTTATAGCAGTGCTGGGTTTCTTGGCTCAGGCAGCAGAAGCTCCTACTTTAAGATCCAGTGGTCCCAGGTTTGTTCCCTGCTGCTGACTGCCCACCCATGGGTGTAGTGCAGAAGTTGCCAACCACCCGGCTGTGAAGGGTTGGCTGCCGGGTTGTGGCATCAGCTTTAGGCGGCAACAGCTCTGCCTTCATCTCAGCTCCCCAGGTCCGTGCTGCCGCCAGCTGCATCCCCCCGCCTGGCCCAGCCCAGCCCTGCGGCCCCTCACTACTGCTGGTTCATGGTATAAAAAAGGTTGGGAATCACTGGTGTAGTGTTCCATTTTAGTGAAGGGTGTAGTTGCGTAGAGGCTGATGGAGTACTAGGGCAGTCTGGGTCTTGGGGCCAGCTCTGCCTGGCATGACTTCCATATGCACTAGGTAGTGATGCTCTCCCCTTTGTCCTCTTCTAGGTGCAGTGAAGTGGTCTGTGCCTGGTGCCCCCTAGATGGTGCCGATAACAGGAGAATGAACCTGACTGCCTTGTAACGCCTGAGATGCTGGACCCTGATTGGAGTCAGCAGTGTGGAGTGGTGCTTGTTCTGACTGCAGGCTTGGCACAGTGCTGAAGAGACACAGAAGGGTGTTAGTGCTGTGCTGGTTGGCCACTGCACAGCAAGGGAAATGGCTCAGTACAATGTGGGGATCAACAGCGAGTTCAGAGATTGGGAGTGGAGTGCAGATGCTGGGGAGCGGGCAAGGCTGCTGCAGAGCCCCAGTGTGGAGACTGTGCCCAAAAGCAGTGAGGGGCAGGAACATGGCACAGGGGCCACCTCTACCCTGGGAGCCATCTTCATTGTGGTGAACGCTGCTCTGGGGGCCGGGTTGCTCAACTTTCCTGCGGCCTTCAGCACAGCAGGCGGAGTGGCAGCAGGGATCACGCTGCAGATGGTGAGAGGAGCTGCATGGGGGCATATGGGCACCTCTACAATAAAGAGACTGGATCATGTGGGAGACACGTTAGAATATGGTCTTTCTTACCAGCCCTGGGCCCTGTCATGGTGCCTCAGCCTGGGAGGGATGGGTGACAGGGGCTCTGGTATCTAGCACTCTGACTGTTCCTGTCTTCCCCCAGTGCATGCTGGTTTTCATCATTGGAGGCCTGGTCATCCTGGCCTACTGCTCACAGGCCAGCAATGAGCGGACATACCAGGAGGTGGTGTGGGCTGTGTGTGGCAAGGTCACTGGTGTGCTCTGTGAGGTTGCCATTGCTGTCTATACCTTTGGCACCTGCATTGCCTTCCTTATCATCATCGGGGACCAGCAGGACAAGAGTAAGTGCCTGGGGCTTGCTGTGCCTGTCTCTGGGAATGGGGTCCTTGTGAGTGAGAATGAGAGGGCTTGTATCCCCTCATAGTAGCTGGGCCCTGCTGTCCCTGAGGACTGGGCTCAGGAGATGTCTCAGCATTGGTCTGTGTCTCCACTTGCCTGAGGGTGCACAGAATTGATTTTTGTGGCCCATCTCAACCACCATGAAAGCTCACAGTAGATGAATCAGTGATGGGCCCCAGGAGTTTACATTTCCTGTCCAAGCTGCTTTTCTTCCACCAAGCCCAGCCTGGACTGAGATCTCCTTTCCCTGCCCTCTAGACACAAAGAAGATGGTCCACACAACTTGGCATTGTGCTTAGCTGTTCCCTGACTGCTTGATTCTGTCCTTGTCTCCTCACCTAGTCGTTGCTGCATTGGTGACGGATCCAGAGGGGGCAGACAGTAGCCACTGGTACACAGATCGCAAGTTCACCATCAGCATCACTGCCTTCCTGCTGATTCTGCCCCTCTCCATCCCAAAGGAGATTGGCTTCCAGAAATATGCCAGGTGGGTGGGGAGAGCTAGACTAGGATTGATGTATGAGAGGACGCAAAGGGAATAAGAACCAGGTGTGTCAGACTTGGAGCCTGTGACCAGCATGTCCAGCAGTGCTCTCAGAGGAAGTGATCTAATGAGTAGGGCACTGACTTGGAACTGGGGAGAGCAGGGTTCTGTTCCCAGCCTTGATAGTAACTTATGTGACCTTGGGCTGATCCCTTCTCCTCTGCCTTACTTTCCTCACTTGTAAAATGGGGACATTAAAGTGCTTTGAGATCCTTAGATGAAAAGTACTGAATAACTTCTTTTTCTGGAGCAGTATTCCTCCAGATGTTCCTCTGTCCAGCTTACAGATTGAGGGCTGTAGCTTTCAAGTGCCTTGTGATATTTCTGGAGATGAAGACAGTCCAATAGGAAAAAGGACAAGGAGGAATCCTAAAACATTAGTAATCTCTTAGTCCTGTCACTGTCTAAAGAGTTGATGAAAGGAGTATTGATATATACTGGTGAGCTAACTGCCTCTCTGTCAGAACAGGGCTAGACACTAGAGATACTCCAGCTAGGAGAAGTGGTCTGCCTAGACACACTGCCACCAGTGCAGCTGGACTGGTGGTCATTGTCATTGGAGACTTAAAGTGATAACGGCCATAGTGAGAAAATTAGATGGATCATTGTGTGGTATTGGAACTGTAGTAATTTCCTTCAGGTCCTAGAGAGAGTCATGGGGATGTACTAGGGAAAGGGAGAAGCTATTGGTCAATGTCCTTCTTCAGGCTCAGGGGATCTGGGCGGGTTCTGAGGAGATGAGGGGGCAGTCCTGTGATGTATTGTCTGTCTTGCAGCTCCCTCAGTGTGATTGGGACCTGGTATGTCACAGCTGTTGTCATCTTCAAATACATCTGGCCGGACAAGGAGATCAAGCCAGGGCAGATCCCCACAAGGTATGCAAGAGTGGGCTAATGCAGGCTCCTTTGGTAACTGGAGACGCCCATGATTCAGAATGGGGTCATGTTGATTCACATGTTCAGTTTGGGAGGTGAAGGGCTGGATGTCTCCCTAGATCTCACCCAGAGCAGCTGGCTGTGGTTAGCAGTGAAGTAGTCTGCTCTGCAGCTTATTTAACTGTCATAGGTTAGCTCCACAATTCTTTTCTGTTGAGTTCATGGGTCTCCAAGAGCTGATTGCTAGGACTGCCTGCAGACTTTGACAAATAGTGGTGCTTGGGCTTTGGTCATTTCTAAAGGGTTTGCCTTCTGACCGTAAAGGACAGAACCATTTTTATTAGTGTGTCAATTTATTGTTTGACTAAAGCTTCTTTGCTTTAATCTCTCTTAGAGAAAATAAAACAGCTATTTGTGTATACATATGAATTTGAACTACCTGAAAGGTGTCTCTGCTCAGGCATGGACAGGGAAACATGAAAGGGAATAGTAAGAAACTGGAGAGAACTTTATTAATTTGTTTTCGATCTCCCAATATGTCTTTGCCTGGGAGATTGTAGGGCAGGGACTGTCCTTGTTTTTGCTTCACAGAAATGCTGGTCCAGTCTACCGCCCCAAGTGCTGTACCTAGCTCACTCCTGTTAAAGTTGCTGGCTTGATTGTATTTTCCTCCTTCAAAGCTACTAGACAGTATTCCAACTGAAGATTAATTCTTATGTAATAAAGGGCATGGTCTGTCTGTCTGTCCATAATGCTCTTGGAGCACTCTGGTTAGTGAAACAACCAGTCAGAGTGCGGAGTGCTGCTGTGATGGTGGGGACAGAGCTGGGGTGTGAGGCCAACAGCGCTGGCCTCGCCCCCACTCCCACCCCTTCCGGCTCCATCCCCACCATCATGGCAGTACTCTGCTGCCTCCAAGGAGCAGGACTGGGGGGCAAGGCCAGC
>NW_017728998.1:46278035-46278657 GCF_001723915.1 Gavialis gangeticus
TGGGGGGCAAGGCCAGCAGCGGTGGAGGCTGCGATCACGTAGGGTGCTGGCAGAGGGGGACGAAGGGGATGGCAGGGCAAGCTTTCCCCCCTGCTCCTGGGAGGTGGTGGGGGTGCAGGGTGGTGAGTGACAGTGCTCATCTTCCCCCCACCCCTTTCCCCCCAATCATTCTTGACAGGCAGTTTTCCAGTACTTCATAAATGGGGGGAAATGAGTCCTTGAACATTGCATGCCTGCCCTAGCTCCAACATTTCTCAAAACGAGGATAATCAGAATAAGATGTTGGTTTTCTTTTTAAAATCCCATAGTTTGTGAATCTTCAAGGCTAGTAAGATCTGTAGTGCCACATGTGGAAGCTGATGTTCCTTATTGTTTAAAAAGAGACTTAATGGTGGGGGTCTACTACAGACCACCCAACAAAGGGGAGGAACTAGACCAGGAATTCTTAAGTCAGCTCACGGAGGTAGTTAGGTCAAAGGCCGTGGTTATCATGGGTGACCTGAATATTCCAGACATCTGGGAAGAGCAGTCAACCAGGTCTGACCACTCACATAGGTTCCTAGCCAAAATGCAGGACCTCCATCTAACCCAGGAGGTGCACAGCCCCACCAGGGGAGACGCC
>NW_017728998.1:46283657-46283909 GCF_001723915.1 Gavialis gangeticus
GGACTTCAATGAGGTAAGGAGAATAGTCAGGGAGGCACTGAGGTCCCAGAGGGGAGGGGAGTCAGGTGTCCAAGAAGAGTAGTCGTTCCTTAAGGAGACAATCCTCCAAGCCCAAAGGGAGGTAATGCCAGCACGGATCAAAGGGGGCAGGAGAGCGCAAAAGCCCCCATGACTCACCAAAAGCACCCGAGCATGTGTCCTAGCTAAAAGGGATGGTCAGGAAGGCCAAGGCGGAGATGGAACTGGGACTAG
>NW_017728998.1:46283920-46284540 GCF_001723915.1 Gavialis gangeticus
TTTCCTGGGTCCTCCTTCCTCCCTTTTTTGAAAATAAGAACCACATTGGCCCTTTTCCAGTCCTTTGGCACATCACCAGAGCACCATGCGTGTTTGTAAAGCTGTGCCAGGGGTCCCGCAATGACCTCCGCTAATACCCTCAGCACTCTGGGGTGGAGATCCTCAGGACCAGCTGATTTAAATACATCCAGTCCCTCCGGAAGATCCTCACTGACCCTTGGCCTAGGTGCACCTCCCCTGGGGCCTGATGGAGTCCCAGTGGGGGGGCTGATCCAGTCCCTGCTCAGGAAAATGGAGGCAAAAAAATTGTTAAATAAGTTAGCCTTGTCGTCTGGTGTGACAACCAGATTTCCTAGCGTGTCTTGCAGAGGCCCCACATTACCTGGTACCTTCTTTTTGCCCCATATGTATTTTAAAAAGGGCTTCTTGTTGTCCTTGATCTGGGTAGCTAGTCCCAGTTCCATCTCCGCCTTGGCCTTCCTGACTGCCCTCTGCATCCCCGAGCGACCGAGGTATAGTCCTCCCTGTCGATGGCCCCTTCCTTCCATTGGGTGTATGCCTCCATTTTAGCTAGGAGACGTTCCCATTTGCTGTTGGTGAGCCGTGGGAGCTTTTGCGCC
>NW_017728998.1:46289540-46293958 GCF_001723915.1 Gavialis gangeticus
GTGTATGCCTCCCTTTTAGCTATGAGACATTCTGGGATGCTTTTGGTGAGCCATGGCGGCTTTTGCGCCCTCCTTCTCCCTTTGATCCATGTTGGGATTACCTCCCTTTGGGCTTGGAGGATCGTCTCCTTAAGGAACGACCACTCTTCTTGGACATCTGACCCCCCTCCCCTCTGGGACCTCAGTGCCTCCCTGACTATTCTGCTTACCTCATTGAAGTCCACCCTCCTGAAGTCCAGGTCTGCTGCCTTGCTGCAGGCCTTTGCCACCTTGCGCTGGATGGTGAATTCCAGCAGGCGATGATCGCTGTCGCCCAGGTGGTCGAGCACCCGCAGGCCCCTCACCAGGTCATTGCCCGTGGCCAGCACCAGATCCAACAAGGCTTCTCCCCTGGTGGGGCTGTGCACCTCCTGGGTTAGATGGAGGTCCTGCATTTTGGCTAGGAACCTACGTGAGTGGTCAGACCTGGCTGACTGCTCTTCCCAGCAGATGTCTGGAAAGTTCAGATCACCCATGATAACCACGGCCTTTGACCTGACTACCTCTGTGAGCTGACTTCAGAATTCCTGGTCTAGCTTTTCCCCTTGGTTGGGTGGTCTGTAGTAGACCCCCACCGTTAAGTCTCTTTCCCTGCGACTGCCTTGTATTCTAACCCAGAGCACTTCTGTGTGCCCCTTCTCTGACCTTGTGCTACTTGATGAGGATGTGTATTCCTCCTTGACATAGAGCGCCACACCCTCGCCTTTCCTCCCTGTCCTATCCCTCATGTACAGCCTATAGCCCTTGATATTCACCGCCCAGTCGTGTGTTGGGTCCCACCACATTTCTTTGAGCCCCACTATGTCTGGGTTGGTGTCAGCTAGCAGGAGGGTAAGTTCCTCCTTCTTGTTCCCCATACTACGTACGTTTGTGTAGAGGCATTTGAGGCCTCCTGAAGATGTGTGCGCTGGCTTCCTAATCTCAGTACTGCCCTGGCCCCTGTTGCTTACCTGGGTATTTGTTCTGCTTGTCGTTGGTCTAGGCTGGGCTGTTCTTGTGGGTGCCGCTTGGTTTAGTGGTTCAAGGCTTCCTCCACCCTCATCTTCCCCTTCCCGCAACGAGCCTAGTTTAAAGCCCACCAGCCGAAATCAGCCAACCTAGAAGAGAACACATGCTTATCTTTGGGGGAAAGGTGAAGCCCATCCCACCCGAGTATGTCTCTTGTCCTGATGTGCAGGTCATTGTCTATGAAGCCAAAGCTGCTAGTTGGTCTCTCTGATGCAGGTCTCGTGTTGTCTTCCATGTCTGCTCACTGGTAGGACCAAAGAGAATACCACCTCTGCCCCTATCTCCCTCAGCACACCCCCCAGAGCACGGTAGTCCATCATCAGGTGATCAGGGCTTCTCCTGGCCGCATCATTAGTACCCACATGGATTAGGACCATGGGGTAGTAATCGGTGGACTGGATCATGGCCTGGATCATCTCCGTCACATCCTGAATCTTTGCTCCAGGTAGGCAGTAGACCTTGTGTGTTGAGGGGTCCTGGCGACAGATGGGACCCTCCATACCTCTTAGGATGGAGTCGCCTATGATGATCACTCGACGTTTCCTCCTCCGGGTGTGCTTAGCTCCTTCGGCCTGTTCGGAGTGCGGAGTTGCCTCCTCTTCGGAGGTTTCCTCCTCTCTTTCCTTCTCCTGCAGTGCCGCCAGGGCCTCGTACCTGTTCTCCAGCCAGACTGGAGGAACTGGTACTGCTTTGCTGCGAGCAGCCCTGGTTCTGGATGTGACTGTCTGCCACTCTGCAGTGGAGGGCACCACCCTGGGTGCTTCTTCCTTGGATGCATGGCTCTGCAGGGAAAGGAAATAACCGTCAATTTCATCCTCCGCCTCCCTGATTCCCCTCAGCCTGCTAACCTCCTCCTGGAAGTCCCTCACCTGCGCCTCCAGGGCCCTAATGCAGGTGCCTGCAGGACAGGTGTGGGGGTCCTCAATCCCTTCCCCCCTTTGAGAGTCCTGTAAGTGGACAAAATGACTCTTTCATAGCTACAGAGTTTAGATATTAATAATACAAGGAAAGAATGGAAGTGTAATTTAACTAAAAATGCTTCTGCCTTACCAGAGAAGAATACTGCTATTAGTCTTTGGTGGTTAAATTTCTCTGTATGCTGAGTGGTGAGGAGAGGTTGAGAGATCTGGATCTCTTCAGCCTGTACAAAAGATGGCTGAGGGGTGACCTTGTAGCCACCTATAAATTTATCAGGGGAGGACAGCAGGGAATTGGGGATGCTCTGTTTACCAGAGTTCCCCAGGGAGTAACTAGGAATAATGGGTGCAAACTAGTGGAGAGTAGATTTAGGTTAGACATTAGGAAGAAATGTTTTACAATAAGGGTGACGAGAGTCTGGAATGGGCTTCCAGGAGAGGTGGTACTCTCACCTAACTTGAAGGTCTTCAAGAGGAGGCTTGACAGTCACTTGGCTGGGGTTGTCTAACCTCGGTCCTCTTTCCTGCCAGGGACGGGGTCGGACATGATGCTCCATTGGGTCCCTTCCGACTCTATAATCTATGAATCCGTGTAGTTTGAGATGTCCATGGGACAGAGCTTGCTCTCTGATGAGCCACTAGATGGCAACCTTCCCCTTGAATCAAGTCTTGGCATGGTGTGTGTTTTTCCCATCTTGGCAATAAGACAGTACTAAAATTATGCTCACTTGTAACCATTTGAAAGCTTTTCTGTTTCTTGAAGCATTCAGGGTTTCAGTCCTGATGTCTCTGCTAGTTCCAATGTGGGTTGATTAAATTGTCAGTCTCATCCTTTAAGTCAAAGGTAGCCAACCGATGGCATGCATGCCCCAAGTGGTACAGGCAGCCTTTGCATGGCATGCAGCAGACAGGGGACTGGACAGGCAGCATAGTGGCAGATAGGACAGAAAGCAGAGCAGCAGATTGAAGGAGAGCAGGGCAGCATTTGGTGGGGGTGGCTAGAGTGTGGTGTGCCTATCAAAAAGGTTGGCCCCTCTACTTTAAGTATTCCCTTTAGGCATATGCCAAAAAATGGGGGTTCTGTATCCTATGATTTAGATATATCATCCGTTCTGATTTTTTTCTTGAAAGCACACTTCAAGAGACATGGTTACTGTTTTCTAGATTTTTTTTTTTTCAGGCAAGCAGTGTGGGGTTAAAAGGGGAAAGCACAGGCTGAGATTTTAAACAGTGACTGACAGGCTTTTAAAACCAGTATTTTGGAGGGAAGGGTATTTACCTTTTACAGAGACCAGATTTTTGGTGAATGGATGTTGCCCACTTCCTTAGACTCCAGCCCCTTCAAAGTGTTTTGAGTTGGGCATCCAGAAATGATTGGGTGAAATACTGGCTACTGTGTGCATGCAGAACTACAGTACAGAGCACCACCCCTTTCCCCCCCAGTGCCCTCTATAACATGAGCTGCTGGGGTCTATTGCTTAAATTTAGTCTCAATGCAAGCAATTACTTGAGTGAACTGTTTCTTCTCCACAGCCCTTCCACCTGGATGGCTGTGTTCAACGCCCTGCCCACCATCTGCTTTGGATTCCAGGTAAAGCTGCTCCCAGAAAAGCCAGACAGAGAGGATGTGTTAGGACCAGGAAATGACAATCCAGTTTGGCTTCTTTTTGGGATTGTTTCAGCTTGCCCCATACTGCAGCTTGGTCTGGCTGTAGCACTGGGCTGGAGCATGGTATGGAATAAAGACCAGAAAAGAAGGACACAAGGGAAACCAACGGGATTCTCAAAATGGTAGAAGCTAGAGGTGGGACTGGCTTATTGTGCTCCAGAGGGTCCCTTCTTGAAAGCAGTGCTGGGTTGTTTCTTAGGAGACATTATCAAGCCTTGTGTTCAGCCCAGGTCTAATTGTCCCAAGTAATTTAACTTCTGCTACTTCCCTTTTAAGATGTTGGCCTGGAAGTTCAGCCAACAGCTTCCCTCTAGTTCAATTTTAGTTGCTCCGAACTATACCCACTGCAACAGGATTTTCAGACTTATCTGCTGCACCTTCTAGATGAATAATTCTTATCCAGCTGAAGGAAGAAGTCTCCCAGCTGAGCCTCCTGCTTATTGAATGGTGCCCTGGCACAGACTCCTTGGGGCTCCTGGAATCATCTGGCTGAGCAATGGCAGCTGAGGAAGGTCAGCTTCACCATTGTATCAGTTTTTTGCAACAGTGCCTCATGCCCATCAGGGCCAGCACAAGGCCTGGTTTTGTGCAGGGTGGTGCCTGGGAATAAATTTTAGGCTTAGCTTGAGGAGCATGTGGGACGTGGACTCCTCCTGTCTTTGTCCACAAATAAAACCAGGTGGCTTTTTAACTGTTACTCCCTGCTACCGTTTTTTCCCCCAATAATGGATGGGGTGTGGAAGGGCTGCTTGCTCCCTTGAGTCTTTTTTTTTTTTTTTTTTTTT
>NW_017728998.1:46298958-46311110 GCF_001723915.1 Gavialis gangeticus
CCCCTTGGGTTTTTTTTTTTTTTTTTTTTTTTCTCCGCACCCCTTCCCCTAAGTCTCTGTACATGAGTCCTGGCAGAGCACAGAGAGCTTGTGCCAGTAGCCCCATGCATTCTGTCTCCTCTCTCTTTCTCTCTGCCAGTGCCATGTGAGCAGCGTGCCTGTCTTCAACAGCATGAAGCAGCCTGAGGTGAAGACCTGGGGGGCTGTGGTGACGGCAGCCATGGTTATTGCTCTCTTTGTCTACACAGGGACAGGTAGGAGCAATGGCCTCCCATTCTGCATGGTCCCACCACACCCAGCCGTGGCTCCTGCAGCATGTTCTAGTAGACTGGCTGGAGGAGCTTAAGTTGCCCTTCAGCCTGTGGGTCCCTATAGGAGAGATCTGGGGGCCAGTGTGTCTGTAAGATGCCTCATGGCCAATTCCTGAAAGGCTGGCCCCCTGGGGAGCTGCAGGTTCTGCACAGTCAGCCTTCCTACCCCAGTCTCTGTCCCCCTAGCATACCTGCAGTTTAGGCCCCAAGGGTGAACACAGCCACCTGCTTATAGATTCATAGATGTTAGGATCGGAAGGGACCTCAGTAGGTCATCAAGTCCACCCCCCTGCCCTGGGCAGGAAAGAGCGCTGGGGTCAGATGACCCCAGCTAGGTGCTTGTCTGGTCTCCTCTTGAAGATCCCCAGGGTAGGGGAGAGCACCACCTCCCTTGGAAGCCCATTCCAGATTATGGTAACCATTACAATGAAGAAGTTCTTTTTAATGTCCAACCTAAATCTGCTGTCCGTCAATTTGTGGCCATTGTTCCTAGTTACTCCAGGGGGTGCTCTAGTAGATAGAGCATCTCCTATTCCCTGCTGCCCTCCTCTGAATTCATAGGTAGCCACAAGATCACCTCTCAGCCTTCTCTTGCGAAGGTTGAAGAGATCTAGGTCCCTCAGTCTCTCCTTGTCGGGCCTTGTCTGCAGGCCCCTAACCATACGAGCGCCCTCCTCTGAACCCTCTCAAGATTCGCCGCATCCCTCTTGAAGTGCGGTGCCCAAAACTGGATCCAGTACTCCAACTGTGGCCTGACCAGTGCTGCATACAGGGGAGGCATCACCTCCCTGGACCTGTTTATCATGCATCTGCTAATGAATGATAAAGTGCGTTAGCCTTATTGATCACTTTGTCCCACACTGATGACCCATGTTCATCTTGGACCCAAATAAAGACTTTTTGTTGTCCTTAATTTTTGTCACCAGCCTAAATTCTAATCCTGCTTTGGCCTTCCTAACTGATTCCCTGCAAGTACAAACCAGGGAGGTATACTCCTTGGTAGCTGTCCCCTGTTTCCACAGCCCTTAGGCTTTCCTAGACTGCCCTGTTCAGCTAAGAGGGTTTCTTGGCCCCTTTGCCCCCTTTTATGCACAATGGGATTGTCTCCTTCTGCACCTGTAGGATTGCCCCCTTGAAGAATGGCCACCCTTCCTGGACCCTCATTCACCAATGCTCTTGAGCCTTAACTCCTAACTAACTAATTTCCTGAGCCCACTGAAGTTAGCCTTTCTGAAGTCTAGCACTTCAGCCCTGCTGGTTAGTTTACCCTCCCTTTGCTGGATAGTGAATTCAATCAACTGATGGTCTATATCCCCTTAGTCCTTCCCATAGTCCCCATGTGCTGCTGAGATCCTTGCCCTGCTCACGATTCTCCACCAGGTGTCTGTGGCTTCCTGACCTTTGGAACAACTGTGGACCAAGACATTCTCCTCACCTACCCCTCCAACGACATCCCAGTTGCCATTGCTCGTGCATTCATCATCCTGTGTGTTCTGACGTCCTACCCCATCCTGCACTTCTGTGGCAGGTGAGTGGAGTGGGAGGCAGTTTGTGGATTGTGCCCTCTGGCTGGTAAACAGAAATAGCTCTTCCCCAGACTGATTGGCATGGAGCAAGCAGTGCTCCAGCTGCTCGGGAGACCATGCCTGCTAACTAAGCAGAACTGAGGGAACTGGGAATTGATGCCCAAAGTCTGAATTCACAGAGGAAGTCCCTTGCTACTCCTGTATCTCTGCTTCCCATACAGGGCTGTGATAGAGGGTCTCTGGCTACGCTACAAGGGGGAAACAGTGGAGGAAGATGTAGTGCTTGAGAGGCGCCGGCGTGTGTTCCAGACAGTCAGTTGGTTTCTCCTGACTCTTCTCCTGGCCTTGTTCATCCCCGACATTGGCAAGGTCATCTCTGTCATTGGGGGCCTGGCCGCCTGCTTCATATTTGTCTTCCCAGGTACAGCCCCATGTGCTTGAGTTATGCTGCAAACAGTCAAAAGTCACCCAGCACATTGATCAATGCAAATTTGTTACAGTGCACATGGAAGTCAGAGGCTTATGCTCCAGGAATCAATTCTCCAAAATGTTTGTTCCCACCAGAATGGGGGTGACCCAGATATAGCCCATAGAGCTGTCACCTAGCCTATGGGACTCCCCATGGGTCCAGAAACTTGATGGTGGGGGAGCAGTGGCAGCATGAATTAATGCTACCATTGCCTGTCCTGCCACCGAATTTCCAGACTTGTGGGGAGCCAGATAGACCAGATGATGCAGCTGAGCATGCTGGATTGTACTTGCAAGGCTAGATGAGTTGGACACCACTGCACTAGAAGATAATGGCATTTGCCTTTTATCCTGTCTACATGGGTGTCAAAGCTCTGTGGAAAAGATCATGGACCGGCAGGATATTAAAGCAATCCCAAAAGCCAATAGTGATGATCCTGAGCAACAGTTAAAAACAGTCTCCTCTCAGGGGGAGGATGGGCCATTCAGGACTGAATTCTCCACAGAGGAAACCTAAGGTCATGCTCAGGCTTTCCCTGGCAGGACCCCAAGTCATTAAATGTAGCATCAAGGCAAGGGTTGGCCCCAATGCCCAGTGAAGTCAGCCAAATGGCTGTCAAAGCAACGCAGAATTGGTGATCGTGGTGGAGTTTCATGTGGGATCTAAATGGAATGGAAAGTGAGTTTTCCAGCCAAGCTGCTCTGAGTGGTGAGGCAGGAGAAGGACCTGAGCACACCTCCAAGCTGGGTCTCACTCACACACACTGCTGGAAGGGATGGAACACTTCCCTGGACTCCTGAGTGCCTTTAGATAAGGGAATGCAATGCTGTGTATTGGGGCAGCTGGGGTGGCCTGATTGAGTTGATCAGTTCCCCTGTCTGGCAGCAGAATGCACCTGTAGGTTCAGGTTATGCCTCTGGATTCTCTTGGTAGGCCACCCAGGGCTGGGAGCATGGCAGCGTCAGTGTTCTGGGAATGGAGAGTTGGAGTTCTCCATTCCCCTTATCCAGTTAACCAACATCACTGGCAGCCTGGCTCGAGAGCTATTTACCCTTTTCCCACACTGGGAAAATGAAGGTGTTTGGTGGGCAGCTCATTACCTTCTAACTCACTAGAAAAGGTCAAGGGCAAAAATAGAGGTATTTGTTTCTCCAGTAGCTCGTAGTGCACATGACCCCTCTTCCTCTGGGTGTGGTTGTTTTAACCTTTGTTCTCAGGTCTTTTAACTGGAGATGAGTGATTTACCTTGCTGCTCATTATTTGCCCCCCTCTTCCCACTAGGACTATGCTTGATTCAAGCCAAACTTTCTGAAATCCAGGAAAGCAGATCAACCAGGTAACATGAACTGATCTTGTGCTTCCTCCCCCTCCCTCCCCTGTCTCTTCCCAAGATGATTCAGGCCTTGTTCCCATTTGTAGGGAGCTGCTGGCATTGGGTTGAAATGGGATTCCCTCTCTAAGATTTCACATAAACCTGTGTTCTGTATCCACAGCTGGTGGGCACTGGTCAGCTATGGGGTGTTCATGGTCACCCTTGGAGCCTTCATCTTTGGACAGACCACTGCCAATGCCATCTTTGTGGATATGATGGCCTGACTCCTTTCCACTTGCTGGTTGATGCTGTCACCTTTGGGAGGAAAGGGAGTAGCTTTTTCTTTGAGCCAAAATGGAAAGGAAAAAACTGATTCAACTTCTGTTGTTTCCAAAATACTAGTATAAGTGGATCTTCTTCCTCTTCAGCTGGGATATCATTAGACTGTTTTACTGGGGACTCCCTACAGTGTTCATGTTTCATTGTCTAATGTACCAAGTCAGACTTATTCTTTAGCTGCTATCATCATGGTGAAGACCTTGTATGTTTGCCAAGATTCACTATAAGTAGAGCTCAGACACTGTTGTGGTAGTGCACACCATCATGATGACATCATGACAGAAGGTTTTGAGAAGAACATGCCTGTTTTAGGCAGGAGACCATGTTACTTCATACAGAGCATCTTTGGCTGAAGAGACCAGATTCCTCCCATAGCTTTAAAGGAGCTTAACCGCCCTGTTCTGATGGCAAAATTCCTAGGGAAATGATGTAAAGGGAACTATACCCATGTTTTAACATTATACATAGATCACTTTCAGGTTTTTAGCTTTGTGTAAGAGAACCCCAGTACATTTTCTGTAGGAAATATATTTGTACTGGTGACCAAATACAGATGAGTGATCTTTCTCACAGCTGTGCAGAAAAGGAATGATCCACATCTGCCTCATGAGAGCTGTGCTGTGGTGAAAAGTCTCAAAAGACTGGGGAACAGGTCTATCAGGTGAGCTGGCAAAAAGGAATGCTCTTTAATCCAGCTCAGGGCAATCACATTAAATAGGGAACTCTGCTAATCTGCTTTCTCTATGGCTTGACTAGTCTATCCAGCTATCCATCTGGGAAAGCATTCTGTCATATCCATTTCTCTTCAGTGCTTGTTTTTCAACCTGGCTTTCTCATCTGTTGTTTTCCAGTCCAGTTTCTAGTGCACATGGGGAAATGACTTCTACACTTGCTTCTCATTGGTTTACATTTTTTTTTTTATTTGAAGGTGCTACTGGGATTGGCTGCTTTTGTCCTAAGCATGAGTTTGCTTCATTAGCATTGTGTGGAAGCAAGGCCAGGGAAGACGCAAAACAAGCCTGTGCTGACAGGCCCTGGAGTAGCAACAAAGCAGTGTAATGTTTACAAAATAGATGCTGGCCTCTTCTTCCAGTGTGGGGCTTGATCACTCTTAAGTTCAGGTGCCGTGACTCCATGTCTGTCGATTCTGGTTAAGTGCTTTTTGGAGACTTCCATGTCAAATCTGTTCTTCCAGTATGGATGTTAGTCAGCTAGGGCTGGGTGAGAGGGCTGAATTTTAGGTTTAAAAGAACACTTTTCAGATAAATAATAGCTTAATGATCTACATCTCGGGACTTTTTAAACATGTAACATTACAGTTTTACTCATGGCTGTTTATACTAATCACTGTATTTCTCTCAGCCTGGACAAGTCTGTTTCACTACAGTTTTGAGGCAGTTTTTACTCTGAGCCCTTTGTGGGTGAGCAGTTTTCTGGGGCACAAAGCTATCCTCCTTGGGATCTATAAACTTCTCAGACTTTTCTGTCTTTTTTTCTTTTTTTTCAAAAGTAAACTCTGGGGTTTTGTTTAGTATAAAACCTAAAGGGGTCAAGGGAATTTTAGGGTATGTTTTAGTGTCGCCGAACTCTTAAAGGGACCTGTATGTTTCTCTGGATGTTTGTTCCTTCTCAAGAGCACCAAACTACTCTGACACAGACTTGCAGTGTTGCAACATGGTGTGTGCAGCCTGTGCATTGTAACAGTCTGTTAATCATGTGTTTCTGTTCTCTGAATGGAGAGGGGAAGTGGGAAGGAGGGGCTTTCCAGTGGAAATATTTGATTTTTATTTTATTTTTTTGTATAAAAGTTGCTCTTTACAAATGTTCTTTCTGATATTGCTCCCCTGTATGTCATACCCCCAGGCTGCCCATACTATCATCCTATGGGCTGTAACACCTAATGATGTATATTTCCTGTGGCTTACCATTTAGCAGGGCCACAGCCTGATTTTTCATCTTCCTGCATTTGCTTTGTGGAAAAGATTTTTGTTTAGGTTTTTGAAAGCACATGTTGATTCCTAGACTCAAGAACTTAGCTCAAAAAGTCCCAACGCAGTTTCAGCCTAGTTCTGCTGGACACATTAAAGCCACCACAGTTGGCACCAGGGTGTTGGGGTTTGGTAGAAAGGTAGAGATTAAACATTTACTGGAAACCGGGCTGCCTGTCCAGGAGAAGAGGTCTTCTAAGCTGAGATGTGAGGCACATGGGGAGTGATGTGAGGAAGCTTGTACAGTCACACCCTGTGCTCTCTCTGCCATGTGACATGCTAAATGGAGCCCATTAGTTTCCAGAGCCTTGTCAGTCTAGGACTTTCCAGGCACACTGCTGTCAAGAGAGGCTCAACACCCACCTGTGCTGATTCCAATAGTCATCCAGTATTGGGTATATGTTTGTCCCCTGGGGTACTAGCAGGAGATTTTGGGATACTTTCCATTCCTGTCCTTTAACATTAGTGGGAGATTTTGGGAGACTTTCCATTCTGGGACCCTTTAACATTTGTTAGTTGAGGCATGAGAAGCCAGAAACTTGGACAGATGCTCATAGCATTCTGCAGTGAGATGCCAACAATGTTGATAGATGGATGGATAGGCTCCAAAGCTGCTACTGCCAATATCCCTGCCTCTGTATTGCAGTGCAGCTGTTCTCACTGGCAAACATCCTATAACTGCTAGTCTGTCTTGGGGAGAGAGGTGACCTGAGCCCAGACCTGACCTCCAAGGATTTCTTGGATTTCAAGTCTGGTTTTGCCACTTGCTGCTTAACCTTACGCAAGTGGCTTTTATTGGGGATCAATGCACAGCTACCATTGAAGCTTTTGGGGGATTCCAGGTGCCTTGGAAGATCTCTGCCTTGGTTTTCCTAACTAAAATGAGAATCATGTTCCTGTAGAAACAAAGCAGTGAAGGATTTAGTTTTAAAGGGGGAGTGATGCACCCCCACTTTGTGTCTAATCCCAGTTTCAGAAGCAGCCTCCTGTCAGGATAGGGAACAGGTGCTTTTCTGTGATGTGGTGTCTTTGACCTCCCAAACCAGGAGCTGTAACACAAGCTCTCCCTCCCCTTTGCCATCAGACTCTGTTCTCTTTTCTTCTATTGCTTGGAACTAAATATTTGCTCATTTGAGTACAGAAGGGGAGGTTATCAGTATCCCAACCTTTCTCAAGATCGCACCTCTCTTGTGAGGGCTGCAGAAGGTATAAACACTGGTAACTGCAGCCTGTACGTAAATCACATTTTCTGTTCCTGTTCTGGAGAACAGAGATGAAGGGAGCCCATGTGTGTTTGGCAGGTTTGATTGTTTCAAACACTGTTCCTCTGACACGGCTGCGATCCACAGCCTAGTTCCCTTCCTAGCACATCTTTCTTTGGCACTCATCACTGTGGGGTTTGTCTGGCTCATGCTTTCCTCCCCTCTCTGTCCTGATATGTACACCCTGAATTAGCTATAACCTGGGGAGAAAGCAGATTCTTCTACTCCTATCATGCACCCACCTAAAGATGACTTGAGTCACAGAGCTGGGCACCTTCTAAGAATGCTAGGGGCTGATGTTCAGCAGGGATGAGCACACCATACCCTAACCAGTCCCAGTTGGCGTTGAGGGCTTCCTAGTATTTCTGAGAAGCAGGCTTAAAAGGCTTTTGCTGCCCACTGCCTGATACCCCCTTCCCCAACAAAGGAAAGTATGGGGTGGTTTCTCTCTCCAGTGCACACGCCTCTGACTGACAAACCAGGTGCTTCTTTGGCTGGTGCACTAAAGCAGAGTCTTGTCCTTGGAGACAGGCTGACCACAGACTCTGATCCCCACAGGGGATTGACCAGCTTTATTCCATAGGGCTGGAGCATGAGCAGTGTGCTATCAGGAGGTCCTGTTGCTGCACTAACAAATATGGCAACTGACTGAGCCACGGCATTGGTAATCTTTCTCTCTCTGTACGAGGGATGGGTTTGGGAATATTTATAGTTGTCTCTCCTGCTGCCTCCCCTCTGGGGCTTGTAATGTGGAAGCAGAACTGGGGATTCCAGCTGACACCAAAAGGGCAGGAGCATAAGCCAGGCCTGGCTGCAGGGAGGGGCACCCAGATTTGGCCTGATCAAAGGCCACTTTGGCAGCTGCTCCATAGGCTGTAACCAACTCCTATGGGATGGCAATGCTGCCCTCTCCATTGAACCAGCCACACCATCTGCAGCTCCATGTCACCAGGATGCTGAGAGCAGTGTGGACTATGCTGTCCTTTCAGGCTGTACATCCAAAGTGAAGAGGAGCAACTTCCAGGCCCTACTTTGCTGCAGGTTGGTGATCCCCATCCCCACCTTAAAAGGTGCTGTCCTATGTTACGAGGAGCCTGCTGTTGCAGGGCAAGGATACAACAAACAGTAGCTCTTTTTTATGCCTTATGGTTCTTGTGATTTTTCTTTTTTTTTAATAACCTTTCATGTATTTTCTATGCAGGATCTGGAAAGCATTTAATAAAAGCTGCCATTGCATTGCTACCCTGGGCTGAGTTGTGGCTGCTTTGACATGGTCTGGGAGCACAGAAGTGTCTGATAGGCAACTGGCCTGTGCCATGGACCACATGGAGTGTTCCCTGGGGCAGGCTATGAGGTCACATATTTGAACTGTAGCTTGGCCAGGCTCAGTATTAACTGCTCTGTGCTCTGGCGTGGTGAGCTTGGTGCCTGTGGTGGGTTCAGAAGCAGTAGCCTCTGATCTTCCTCTTCTTCCCTCAGGGCCTTTCTCTCATGCCTAGGCTCAATTTAATTTAATGTTTTCCTCCCTTGCCTGCCCCCCCTCTTCGACAGCTGTTATCTCCCCTGTCATATTCTCTAAAACCCCCTCACCCCAGTTGTTCTCAGCAGCAGTTCAGAGCCAGTGTGCTGTTAGTTGTAGGACTCACAGCAGACCTCAAGCTGTCCTCCTCATGATTCAGCAACGGGAATCCTAGTGCAAATCTACATGGCTTGTGTTCCTGAGAAATTTAAGGGCCTTTGAGCATTTTCCCCACTTCCTTAGCCTCCTGCCACTGCATTCCCCTCATACTGTGGCAGCCCCAGCTTGGCTGAAAGCAAGTTCTGCGATTCACTCTAAACTGCTACTTTCCCTTTCTGCATGTGGGCTGGGCCTGAGGCTTTGTGAAGTGCATCAGTGTCCCCCAGGGAAAGCAGCACAATAGCATTGGTCTGATCTGCTTTAACTGTGCTAGGGATGTTCACAGGAGCTAGGTGGGAGGGGAGGGGGGAAATTGGGGATTTGATTCCAAAGGCATGAATGGGGTGCACAGTGAGCGCACAGATAGTCTTAGCCTTCCCTCAAACCACTTGCCTGTCTTGGAGACCTGGGGCTCAGAGCTAGAGGCCCCTCCTGGTAATTTACCCTTCAACACACCCTTAAACAAGGAAGTCAGAGACTGCATTGAACAGGGCCAAAACTTTGGAGTGAAATCAGTCCCAAAGGAGCACCTATCTTCACTAATGCCTCCAGCCGTTGGAGTTAAAGTGCACCAACCAGAATAGCTGTTTACTTTGAACATAAAGTACAAACCACAGAAGGCTGTCAGCCAGCTTACCTGTGTGTAATTGCCTCATGCAACATGCCAACAAAAGGAAAGAGCAGTGACAGCCCGATGCGTAGCCTCTGGTGCTTTAGTGTTGAGGCATTCTCCAAGAAGCTCCCTAGTCTTCACAACCAGTGAAATCAAGGACACCGTATGTCCTGGTGTGAAGGGTACTCTCCTTGTTAGGGGTCCCTGTGGCTGTTGTAGAGACCTTCTACTCTCATTAAGAAAACATCACCCAACATCAATAAGCAGGAGCCACGGCTATCTCGTGCTCAAGCTGAGAAATCAGAGCAGTTTGGGGAAAGGAGGGAAGGTAATGGACACTGCTGGAAATTCTCAGTGCCTCCATTCCTTTTCACAAATGCAGAATTCTCAGTTTGTCCAGCCAACTGCTGCTTTCTCCTTTGGGGTCTCTGGTCATAGGGAACCCCTCGCTTACCTTTGGGCTTTGTTCCATAGCCAATATAAGGCTATTTTCCCTGCCATCCCATCTAAATGCACCTTTACCTCCATTACTTCCGGTTAATAATGGCTCTCTGCAGTTAATACACAAGTATCTACATGCCAATAGTACTTTAAAGGTATTAATATGTGAGGCCTCACAGCTGAAGCTGCTGGGAAATGTTTTCACCGAACAGAACCTTTTGAAATCTCATGAGTTTGAAGAACTGATGAAACCCGACCTGGATTCCTGCAGGTCTGCCCCCAGGTCAGGCACAATGAAAGCTGCAGGATGGGCTTGGTAAGTGTGCCTCATTGCTGGGGCTACTCAATGGGCCTTCTCAGTGAAATCCTGGGATGACAAGAGTCTTCCCACTGCTGAAATAGTGATACTAACAATGTCAAATTCATCAAGCACCTGCAGGGTCCAGTTTGCAGGACAGTTTTGAAAATATTCATGTAGAAATTGAGTTTAAAGAAAAAGCCTTCTGGTGACCTGGAACTCCTACTTTCAGCCAGTTCTGCTCATTTTCCCTTATGCAAAGGAGAAGCATTATAGTGTCTGTTATATAGATGGGGATGTGGAGACATAAATACTAGGGCTATGAAATTTTGGCAGCTGCTTCGTTTCGGAGGTGTTTCAGCCCATTTTGGCACCGGAAACACCAAATCTGAAATGAAACGGAACAAAACCATCTGAAATGTTTTGGACATTTTGGAGTGTTTCAGAGGGGAAGGGACTGCTCTAATATTTACATCTGTAGCTGGTCAGTGTTTGTGATCTGTCCCTGAGGTCTCTTCCAATCCCAGTGCTCTGGGGAGGGACAGAAAAACAGCATATAAGGTTCTGTGTGAAGCCTTACTCTGCCTTTTGTGAGCTGTCTGTCTGGAAACAACAGTGTGTGAAAGGTACTGGCTGGCTGTAGTGACTGGCTTCCTAGTCAGTCTCTTGCTAGATTCTCTTTTTGGAAAGGATTGGATACACCTTTCCAATATATTACAGATAGAAGATATAGTAAGCAGAGAGAAGAAGATATAGTAAATATATAGAATATATAGTAAACAGATAGAAGATATATTGCACAGAGAAGATCTATTACACACACACATTAAACACAAGATATATTACACACACACACACATTTTGCAGCACAGCAAACATTATGAAGTGTGCTGGAAAGGCAGGGGCCAGGTCTTCTGGCAGGGGAGTGAGAAGAGCTAAAGGAGGTAGGGGGAGAGCTGCTTCCTTTAGGAATGACCACCCTTCCTGGGCTCCCATCTCACCAATACTCCTATCCTGCAGTGCATCATTGACTAGACCCCTAAGCACATTGAAATTAGCCTTCCTAAAGTTGAGCACTTCCACCCTATGAGTTGTCTTACCCACTCTATGCCATATGGTGAATTCAGTTGATTGGTGGTCACTGTCCCCAAAGTGACCACAAATCTGTAGCTCCCCTACCAGGTCATCCCCCATAGCCAACGCTGAGTCCAGTAAGGGACAAAATCATCAGCAAAGATAACTGCACTTTATCATGCATCAGCAGATGCATGACAAATAGAACCAAGGAGGTGATACTTCCCCTCTATGCGGCATTGGTCAGAGCACAGTTGGAGTACTGCGTCCAGTTTTGGGCGCCGTACTTTAAGAAGGATGTGGATAGCCTTGAGAGGGTCCAAAGGAAGGCCACTCATACAGTTAAGGGTTTACAGGACAAGCCCTATGAGGAGAGACTGAGGGACGTGGACCTCTTCAGCTTCCACAGGAGAAGGCTGAGAGGTGATCTTGTGGCTGCCTACAAATTCATTAGGGGGGCACAGCAAGGGATCGGAGATGCTCCGTTCACCAGGGCACCTCTTGTGGTAACAAGGAACAATGGTCACAAACTGTTAGAGAGTAGATTTAGGCTAGACAGCAGGAGAAACTTCTTCACGGTGAGGGTGGCCAAAATTTGGAATGGTCTTCCCAAGGAGGGAAGACTTCTTTAAGGGAAAGCTGGATAGGCAGCTGGGTGGGGTCACTGACCCCAGCACTCTTTCCTGCCCAGGCAGGGGGTCGGACTCGATGATCTGTTGAGGCCCCTTCTGACCCTAACACCTACGAATCTATAAATTGATGTGTCGGGGGTGAAGGATGGGCTGGGGGGGGGGGGGGAAGGGAGATGGAGCAGGTAAAAGGGGAGAGGGACCTGGGGGGC
>NW_017728998.1:46311462-46322371 GCF_001723915.1 Gavialis gangeticus
GGGGGGGGGGAGGAAGGGAGATGTAGCAGGTAAAAGTGGAGAGGTACCTGGGGAGTCAGAAGTCAGACAGGTTATAATGGGTCATCAATCCAATGTCTATACTGAATCCATGAGTTTTTGTATCCAGCAGGCTTCTGAAATGAAGTTCATAGGCTTGGTCTGTAGATTGTAATTGTAGATTCACAAAAAAACCATCATGCCCTGAGATGCGGGGATGTTGCTGGCCAGAAAGAACAGACTGGAGGAAAAGGAGGAGGCAGAAGCAAAGCCAAAGGCTGGAATAGCCTTGGAGACAATGCTTCTGGAATTAAATTACAGCTGGGTCTTGGCTACAGAGTTTAGCTCTAAAGTCAAATGCTATGTATGGGAAGGGTTTGGTGCCAGTGGTGAGGGTTGGGTCTCTCTCAGTATTATACTCTTCACTCTGTTGCATTTCAGAGGGTAAATAATACAGAGCTGGTGGGAGAAAATAATCAGCTACAATGTACCCAGTTGGATCTCTGCTATGGGTACTGGCAATGTGCAACATGATTTCTCATTGCAGCCTTGTCTGCACTTGGATTTTTGCCACTGGTAGAGCTGAACTACTGCAAGTCCATCGTGTGTATTACTCATGCTAGTCCAGTATGATTTGTACTTGCTAAGATGGTGTGTAATGCCTCTGCTAGAAGTTTGCAGGTCCACTGTGGACAGGACCTTAAAGAAGATGGAAACACCCACCTACCTCCTCTGTTTTGCCTTTACCTTCCCCTTCACCTGTTCAGCTACTGGACCATGGGTGAAAGTACTGTAGTTGTCACAAGCTCATTGCCTTGTCTGCAATTGTTTCTGATCATACATATAAACAAGTCCTTCCCCTGGCAATCCTGGCACAAGGCTGGATGGCTGTTCTGTGCTACTTTTATTAGGATGACCTTTTGCTCTTTGGGACTGACAGAGGGTCTCTGCCTCTCCCTCAGCTGTTTGGCTGTGAGCCATCAGGCACTGGCCCCTTGTAGCTGGGTAGAGTTCCCATACTTCCTGATCACCCTGTTTTTTTTGCCTTGCAAGAGATTGCATCAGAAAAAGCCAATTGGCCAAGACTTATGTCCTTCACCGGTGATCAGATACCACCAACATATATTTACCCACTCCCACCTGGACTAACAGAGCTGTATTGTATCCTCAGAGAGAGGTTTTCCAAGGGTAGAGAACACAGCTTCAACAGAACGGCTTTTTACCAGTAAGGGGGGCAGTAATCAGTAACTTTAAAGCCCCTCCTGATAAGTCTCTGTTTGTTCTTCTCTGTCTTTGTTTTCACTATCAGGTCAGAATCTAGCCATTTGCCTTGCATTCCCCAGCTTGCCTGGGGAAAACTTTCCAAAGGTTAAGCAGCTTGAGGATGTCAGAATTCTGCCTGTGATGTCACCCAGCAGGAAGCCCCGCCCCCTCCCCTAGGAAACAAAGGAGCGCCTTCAGTCCTTGGTTTTGGCTTCCCTGAGAATATGAATGGTTGCACGTTGGACCAGGCTGCTTCTTCAGGAAGATGGCACACTCGTGCAGCTAGCACTGACTAAGGCAGGATTTGCAAGTACCCTCCCTTTCAACACAGCCCATCCCCAGTTCCATTAAGATTGAATCATCTTCAAATTTCATGTGACTATTGGTAGATTATGGGTGCATCTACACAAGACCCTTCCTGTGGAATTGATCAATTAGCTCCACAATAATTTGTCGCCTGTCTACACAAGCAGTGCTGTTAGGCCAGAGTAAACTAATTAACTCCATTATAGGAAAGTACTGCCTGAACAAGTACTATTCTACAGTGGAGTTATTTACTCCACCACAACATGTATAATCAACAACCAGAGCTGGCTGGGGCACAAGGGTGCTACAGTGCAGGGCTGTCTGCTGTCTAGCCCTACACTGTAGCACCCTCATATCCCAGCCAGGCCCTTCGCAGCACACTGAGCCGAGCAAGATCAGCCCTGGGCTGACAAGCTGACCCCCAGGGCCCCCTGCAAACTGGGACTGCACTGCCCCAGCTCAATGTGCTGGGTCCTGGGCACACACATAAATGCTGTACCTGGGGGCAATAAACTCTGGTATGAACTGTGCCAGAGTTTATTGTGTTGCGTTAATATTCCCATGCAGACATGCCCTGTTTGTATTAAAGCATCTTCTGAGCCACATCCTACTCTGCAGGGAACTACTTCCTCTCTGACAGTCATGAGCAGATGGCTTCAGAAACAAGGCGTCTCAAGCTATCTGCTGATGGGAATGTAATCAGTTATGCCACACTATGGCATCCATCTTGCTGCACAAAGGCAGGGACTGTGTGTAGCTGATTGTTTTCCTAGGGGCTTTTCTTCTGTGAAGGAAACGAAGGTGTCCAATCCTTAAAAGTGCCATATAAATGCCTCTCCCAGAGAAGTCACTCAGGCCTTGTCTACATTCGGAAGAATGCTCATTGCTGACAATGGACACCTATACACATGCATCGAGGCTGTTCCGAGAAGCAGACTCGATCAATGGAGTTTGCTGGAGTGTGGTAATTACTGCACTCCAGCAGACTCTAGCGTCATATGCATCAGCATCCCTGCGATGAAAAATGATGACGGGGGCACTTTAACTAAAGCTCATTCAATGAACTACTGCTATTTTTTAGCATGGGGACACTGATGCACGTGATGCTCCAGGAGTGTTAATTAGAGTGGATCTCAGAGCCGCTTTAATTAAAGCACCACTCCCTTGCCTCCCAGAGCATGTGTATAAATGCCCAATGGGTATCAACAAAGGGGGGCTTTCCTGTTGTTGACAAGGCTATTTCTTCAGGAGGCGTCACATGATGGAGCCCCAAAGTCAGCATTCAGAGTGGCAGTGAGGTTCAGAGTCTTTGCAAAGTGCATGTAGGAGCAGCTTGCTTGGACTAAGCCTTTAGATCTTATCTATATAGGGGATTGCACTATTATCATTATGTCAGTTCAGTTAAACCATTACACCTGTGTAAATTCCCATTTGGACATTTTTATTCCAGAATAAGAATGACTTTTTCCACTTCCGAAACAATGTAACATAAGCCAGAAGACTCACACTTTCTCTAATATGACAGTCCACATGGGGGATTATGCTGGTACCCCTAGATTGGTCTAACTGCACTGGTATAAGCATACTTGGATGTAAAGAAGCATTACAAGTTTTGGGTATGGGCAAGCTAACAAATTACAGCAAATTAATGTGGGGTAGGGACTAATGACATGTCAGCTGCCCCATGGTATCTGTTCATGTGCCCTCTCTTAACCCATGATAAATTGAACCTAAACCACAAGTTTAAGCCTCAGCGAAACAGGGTAAGCTGCCCTTGTGAGCTTTTGCTTACCATGGGATAACAGTAGGCACACAAAAATACAGCAAGTCCCCATCTCCTGCTTAACTCTCAGTGTTTTGTTCATTTGTCCATAGCCTTAACTGGGAAGGAAACATAGCTGCTGGTAGGTGCCGTGCACAGAACCAACTTCAACAAAGCAAATAAGCTGCCTTATACCCAAGCCCTTAATTCTTTCTGAAGACCTTCTCCCAGGGCCCCTACACACCCATTTCTGTCTCTCAGTTTCTGCATCTCAAGGCAGCCATTGTCTGTGTGTGTGTAGAGCTGAGCACCCTGGAGATGCTTAAAAAACAACCAAGTTAGAAGCATCTGAAAATGGGGCCTGGGCATTTCAGAACCTTCACTGCAAGGGTAGGTCAGGGTGAATTTCCTCCAAAACAAACCTCACATGCAGCCTTTGGGGCTGGAAATGATCCACAGGTTCCATTATCTCAGCCTGCTGGGAAACAAAGGATTCCAGGGTTATTTTTACCTCAAAAGCAAACAGAGGGTGAGTGCAATAATGGTGGCTGGACACCCATGAACACCACTTCAGCAGGAGCTAGCAAGCACAGCAGTGCTTCACCATGAAGTTCTGCTACAGCCTGGCAGCAATATGTTACCTCTGCCTGGGTCTCTGCTCAGGACACTATGCTCCAGACCTCATCACCTCTTTGCCAGGGCTCTCTGAGATGCCAAGCTTCCAGCAGTGGTCAGGCTACCTTGAAGCAGGGCCAGGTCACTACTTCCATTATTGGTAAGAACCAAGAGAAATGGGGGTGGAAATTAACAGTGGTGTCTCAGTTACATTTTCTTAGCTTTTGAATTGCTTTCTGCCTATTCTGCATAAGCCAAGCCAATAGAACCAGCTTGATACCAGTATCATGGGCTTTGCCCTGATTCAGCTAAGGGTATTTTTGTGGGTTAACACCATCACTGCTAAGGCACTGAAACTTCTGGATACAAACTGGGCCCAGGCTGGGTCCAAGCAGCCTGGTCATATAGGTTAAAATGCTGGCCGTGTTAGTACCACAGCTGTGGAAGACTGGTGGTTCCAAGGAAGACTGCTAGCATGTATGTGGCAAAAAGCCATTGGGAAAGTCAATGCATGTAAACTGAGCCACTGGGTAGGAAGTGAATTTAATCAGATCATTCAAAATTCTTTTATTTGTGGTGATGTTGGGGGGAGGGCTAGACCCTAATATCTGACTACTGAATGTTGTAAGGAAAGGAAGCCTTTGTAAAAGATGCTGTAGGTATGATATATGTGAAGGCTGTCATCTTGGCATTGTTCCCACGAACTGAGCCAGGGATCTCCAAAGGAAAAGCATGACTTATACCAGCTCATGCTAAAGAGCACCTTAAGTTGGGACTGTAACTGATTTGCATCCTCTGTGTGTTGGCAAAATGATGGCCATAACATGTGTTCATCAGTGGGTTACCACAGTTCACAACAGATACCCCAACACCTCCCAGGCATTTTCCAGCAAGGCCAGAAAGGACCAAGCCTGACATTTGTGATATTCATAATATATCTAACTGCCTTTTGTAGCAGTAAGGATGAGGGGTGCTCTTCCTGTGATGACTTCTGAGAAGCAGACTTTCTAAAATTATTTCTCCCACCACACCCCTGAGCACCCTGGAGATTTCTCTGCACTTAGAATTGTAGGGCTGGGATGGATATCAAGGGTCATCTAGTGCAACCCCCTGCATACATGCAGGATCTGCTGTTCTTAAAACAGTCCAGGCAGATGCCTTACATGGTTAACTGTGGGCTACTATTCCTTCTGTCATAAATGATACAGAGGTGGCCATTAAGGTCTTGTCCACACTACAGTGATAGACACTGACAAGGGGAAGAAGACAGGTTGTGTGTTGTGGGAACCCATGTCTGCTCCACCTTAGGCAGTGTCTCGTGGGTAGTCTGAGGAGCTGTGTGGGGGATCCTACAGAACATATATACCCTGTCTGGAACAAATCTGAGCATAGCAGTACTCCATAGCTGTCCTGTTGTGGGTTGGTTTTACCAGGGTTGATGGGACCAAATGGTGGTACAACTGTGCTAAGAAACCCATGGTGCCATACCACCGCAGGGGCTGATCTCCATTGCAGTGATGTCAATGGGAGTCCTTCCATTGACTTCAGTGGAAGCCAGCCCAGTGATATAAGGTATCCTCAGGTGTTGGCTTGGAAACAGAGAGCAAGATTCTCCATGCCACTTTAGTGCAGGGTGTGTGTGGAGGGGGTGTCACCATTTCTCTTCCCAAAGAGCAAGTCAGATACTTGCACTGCAACTTGAGGGCTTATCTCCCATTAGTAGCCCAAGCAACTGCTTTGCCAGAAGTGTAACCAAGCAGAAAATCACTTGGGGCAGCAGCAAGGCCTGGGGGAGTGGTGATTTCTAGATGCCAGTGCCAGTAGTGTGCCCAGACAGCAGTGGTGGCAGCTATTTATGTGCCCCCTCCCCTCCTGATTGGCATCTGTGGCTGCTGTCTCCCTTGTCCCACTTTAGTTATGTTACTGCATTCTCTGTAGGGTCACGAGGAACTCACCAAGGGCTGGAGTAGTCACAGGGCTCTCCTCCATGCTTCCCCCACAGGTTCGTGGAGTCTCAGGGCAACCCAGCTACTGATCCAGTAGTTGTGTGGCTGAATGGGGGACCTGGCTGCAGTTCCATGGAAGGACTTCTGGCTGAGAATGGCCCCCTTCATGTGAGTACAGAAACACTGCATGATACAGTGGTACCTTTTTGTTGTCTCCATTAAACAGATGGGGAAACTGAGACACAGAGCAGGAAATGTAACTTCCCCAATACCACAGAGCAAGTCAGCAGCAGAGTCTAGAATGAATGCTGAGTTTCCTAGCTCCCAGCCATACGCTGTATCCACAGCATGTTGCTTCTGTGATATTACTCTCCTGAGTGCTCAGACACCTGCCCCTCTGTCCAGCCATCTTCACAGTTCCCCTCGGGCTTTAGCCCTTCATCCCCTGCTTCTTACTTAGTGTGAGTCTGCATCAAACGCAGCAGTTCCTAAAGGAGAAGTCACAGCCCTAAAGGTGTTACAGCAGTTAAAAGTAGGACTATGAGTCCCACAAAACCCTGGTGCCTCCAGGACTTCATGTCTATAGTTAACGGGTCAGGGACTTACCACACCTCAGCTACTTTGTGATAACTGTCTTTGGGCCCTTACTTTGTGGGTAGTAAAAGCTAAATAAGGGCAGCTTGGCTCTGTTTTATTCAGTGGCCAGATGTTGAAGTTAAAGTCTCACTGTGGGGTAGAAGTAGGTACGTGGCAAGTACCACTGAGAAGCTGAGATGCAGTAAGTCCCTGCCCCACGTTAACTGTGGGCACATGAACTGCTCTTTGGGATTTCCTGATGTTATCCATCTGGAAGTGAGACTGCAACCTGGGAATGTTTAGCAAATGGCTAGTGCTTATTCTGCTGCTTGAAGCCTATAGGGCACAGCTGGTGTCACTGGGGGAGGATGGGATGCAGTTGTTTCTTTACTAGCCAATGAGGGGTGAGTTAGAACATGCCCCATAGCAAGTAAATCCATGCTAGGTATGGATACCGTGGGGATGGACACTGTATTTGCTGCTTAGGTTGTGGAATCTCTATCTTTGGAGGTTTTTAAGACCCAGCTAGACAGCATTAGCTGGGATAATCTAGTTGGGGATGGTCCTACTTTGAGCAGGGGGTTGGACTAGATGACCTCCTGAGGTTCCTTCCAACCCTAATTTTCTATGATTCTATGCTGGTTGAGGTTAACATAAGGGTTCCTGGGTCCTAGTCCTGATCTGGACCATTTGACTGTGAGTGTATGTGTGTATGTATATCTTTGGGATTAGCTGAAATATGGGAGGCCAACCTGCGGCACAGGTGCCACGTGTGGAATGGGCAGCCTCTGTGTAGCACACAGTAGATTGGGGAGGGGAGAGGCACCACAGTGACAGAAGGCAGAAAAAAACTCAGCAAATTGGTCAGGGAGCACAGGGATGGAAGCAGAAAGCAGAGCAGAAGATCAAGCAGGGGAAGAGGATTGGAGTGACACTTAGGGAGGTTAATTTGTGGCAGAGCTGCTAGAAAGGTTGCCCCCCTTGCCCCCAAGCAAAAAAAAATGTAAACAGTCTGATAGGATGGGATGGTAGTAGAAGCAATTTTGACAAGGTTTTGCTGTAGGGGAGTTCACAACATTGAGTCCCAGTTGAGCACTAACAAAGCACTGAAGGGAGGAAGCTCACAGCATTGTAGTCCAAGCCAAGACACTTCAGGGAGGAATGTAAACCAGGCAGCTATGGTGAGGCAACAGCTGCCTGCAAATGTGTCTGAACCCTACACTAAGAGCTGCAGTGACACAGGTGAAGCCATGAATCTTGCCTGTAACACAGTAACCCTCTCTGCTTGCCCCTCCTACACAGCTGAATGATGATGGCATGCCCTACCTGAACCCCTACAGCTGGAATAAAGTTGCCAACATGCTATACCTGGAGTCCCCAGCTGGGGTCGGCTATTCCTACTCTGACTTTACTCAGAGCTCGATCAGTGATAACCAGGTGAGTGATGGCATCTATGAGAATGAGTAAGCCTGAATTTCCCTGGGGATGAAAGAGTGAAGAAGTTGCTTGGAGGTTAGTGACACTGACTCACCAAATGCCCTACCCAAGGATGACCTGTGACTAGCTGCAGTTTGTTCTTTGCCAAGATTTTATCCCAGAAAGAGGTTCCTAGGCACAAAGATAATCGTCACCAGGATGCCTGCCTGAAATCGGGGAGAGAGAAGCCCTGAACTCCCTCAGTTCCTCAGTGGGTGCTCCCTTGGAAGCCATTTAAATGCTAATGCAGCTAACCTTGAGGGGCTGATCCTGTTGTTGGTAACATCTAGGGTGGGTGTGGGATGCCTTGATCATGATAATGTGCTATTTTGCTGAGCCCACCTGGTAACATGATGAATCAGGGGAGGCAGAGGGAGGAGATATCTTGCCCTCAATATTTCATATGGGGCATGAAGTTAAGTCACTATTGATCCAGGCCCATTGCTCTGGGAGAGAATTTCTCCTTGACAAGTCACTGCAGGATCAATTACTACTGTCCTGAGGTGCTAGGGCTGAACTCTCTATCAGGGGAATCCTGTTCTAGTATTGGAAGCAGGAGCCAAGCTCAGGCAATGCAAATTCCTTGGCCTGCAACTGTTGTTAATCCCTATGGATGTCATGATTTCCTCCTCCAGGTGGCTGAAGATAACTACCAGGCCCTTCAGAGCTTCTTTGCCAAATTCCCTGCCTTCAGCAATAATGATTTCTATGTTTTTGGGGAGAGCTACGGTGGCATCTATGTCCCCACTCTCAGTGCAAAGATTGTGAAGGGATCTGCCAATTTCAACTTTAAGGTAAGTGGACTAGAAGCAGAGCAGCAGTATTAGAGGATCAGATTGCTGAGCCAAAGAATGGGGTGGGAATTGTGCCTGCGCTGGGAAAGCTTCCACTCTACCCGAGGTTTTACTAAAATTGAGTGCACTGTAATAGCTACTATTTTGGTATCCTGCTTCCTGATACATGGGATCAAACCACATATTCATTCAATTGGGTATCTTACCTCTGAGAGCTGCTAATTAACAAAGCTCTAAAATCTAGTCCTGCTTCCTTTTGGGTCAATGGAAACATTGCATTGTCCTTAATAGAACAAGCTGTAGTCCTTCAAACTATAGTGTCAAAAACCATCTGTCTCATAGGCTGGAGCAAGTGCACAAGATGTTTTTGAGAGCCAGGGGCATCTTCAGATTCTGTAGAATTTAAGCTTTCATTTAAAATAAATGCAGGTTTCAGGCATGAATGTTTACCAGGGTCAACTCCCAAATACAATGTCCCCTCCTCTGGTTAGTTCCTGAGCTGCCTTCTCCTTCTTGGGACTGACGCTGTCCTCCAATTCCAGGGCTTTGGAGTTGGGAATGGAATGACCAGCTATTACCTCAACGAGGTAACTCTGATGGAATTTGCTTACTACCATGGAGTCTTTGGAGATGAGTGAGTATTGAGAACATGGGAGCTACTCCCATAGCACCACAACCCCTTCTCCACTAGTGCCCCTGTTCTGATACCACTGTCCAGCCAGCACTCCCAGAGCCTTTTTCTTGTCAGATGTTTTCCCTTCTCCTCTGCTGTGGCTAGTGCCTGTATACCTAGCCTTAAATCTAAGCACCATCCCCTATCTGCTTGACCATAACAAAACACTCCTACACTGTCATCTACATCTGCTATGGGAGACTGGGGGTAGACTATTTTGCACGGTGGTGTTCCATAACGTTGCAGCCTGCAGTATCCTATGAGCAATAGTATGTCATCAACAAGAGGCAGAGCAGCAGATGTATTTCCTCGTGCCCATGTGCCATGGTTGCTCTGTGACTCAGGAAGCTGAAAGTAATGTATTCACCCATCCAGGATATCCTGGGCATGGGTGTAACTCTGTTTCTTGGAATCTGAGTTCATAATTAAAATTCTCCCTTTGACACATCTTGCTAGCGGTGGTTTTGGGGAGTGCCAATCTGAGTACACCTAGTTTCTGACAAGCTCAGAACCTGCAGTAGCTATCTGGATCCCTTACTGACTCCAGAGCCTTGGATCAAAGTCCACAGAGAGACCAAGTATGACTTTGCTTGTTGAAAGCCTAACCTAAACTAAAGTAAAAGTTTGTCTGCATAGACAAGGAACCCAGACCCCTCAGATCCTGATACCCCTGAGCTTTGGGAAGTTCAGCACTTGTATCTGGGCTTCATGGCTTGGGCCCATTGCTAACAATAGTCTACCAGGTTACCAAAACAAGGAATTTTTAAACTTTATTCTCTTTGGCCAGTGATGCCAGCCTGCTCAGCTTTTCTTCCTCATTTACCTCATGCACCCTGAAAATGGGACAGGGGTTCACTAAACTTCAGGGGAGCTATTTATTGAAATATAGTGAAAACACAGGTATCCTTATTAGGTATGGTGAAACCTTTCATCTTAGGACACTTGTACACATCAGGGTTTAGTTCTCCCTAAACTGAAATGGTGCATTTTTAATTGGTAGGTTTTTAATTGTGATTAAAAACCTACCTTTTCAATTTAAGGACTTCCAGAGCGGGCAGGCTCTGCTGAAGGGGGGAAGAAAAAAAAAAAGAGCGAGGGGGCCAATACTTTTCCAGAGCCTGCCTGCCTGTCCTGCAGCCAGGGAGTGAGCTGCTGGCAGGCCATGAGCTGTGTGAGTGCCTAGGGCTTCCCTCCATGGCAGCAGTGCACCCTGGGCAGCACCTGCCCACTGGCACCAGGCCCAGGCAGTCCCAGGAGGCACTGCCACTGCAGAGGAAAGCACCAGTCCCACCCCGCACAGCTCAGGGGCTGCGCAACTGAGTGGCAGCTCATGCAGGTAGGTTGGTGAGAAAAAAAAAAGTAAGGGGCCTGATGTTTTTTTTTTTTTTCCCCCCTCCCACGGTCAGGGAGTGAGCTGCCGGCAGATCATGCCGGCCCTGAGCTGTGGGGGACCCCAATGCTTCCCTCTGTGGTGGTGGTGCCCCCTGGGACCACCCAGTCG
>NW_017728998.1:46327371-46342209 GCF_001723915.1 Gavialis gangeticus
CCCCGCACAGCTCAGGGGCTGCGCAACTGAGTGGCAGCTCATGCAGGTAGGTTGGTGAGAAAAAAAAAAGTAAGGGGCCTGATGTTTTTTTTTTTTTTCCCCCCTCCCACGGTCAGGGAGGGAGCTGCCGGCAGATCATGCCGGCCCTGAGCTGTGGGGGACCCCAATGCTTCCCTCTGTGGTGGTGGTGCCCCCTGGGACCACCCAGTCGGGGTGCCAGCAGGTGGGTGTTGCCTGGGGTGTGCTGCTGCTGTGGTGGGATTTACCAGGGTCCCCTGCAGCCCAGGGGCTGCACGACCCACCAGCAGCTTGCTCGCTCCCCGGCCATGGGAGATACAAGCAGGCTCTGTGAGAAAAAAAATCAGACTCCTCACCACTTTTTTTTTTTTTTTCCTTAGTGGAGCCTGCCTGTGTGAGCTGCCACTAGATTGCACAGCCCCTGAGTTGTGGGGGTCTTGGTGCTTCCTTCCACAGCAGTGGCGCCGCCTAGGTGGGATGCTAACTGCACTGGTGCAGCCCCAGTTCACAGGCAGCACCTGCCGGATCCAATGGTACACAGGGTGCTGGAAGCCTGGGCATGCTTGGGGAAGCTCGGGCTTGGCAGGCTTCTGGTGCCCCATGCACTGCCCTACCGCCTTCCCGCTGCCTGGCTGCCCTGTGAAGGCAGCAGGAGGGCAGTTGGATGTGCTGGCAGCCAAAGAAGGTGTCAAGGACAGTGCGTGGACCACTGCAAGTCCACCAATCCCAAACTTCCCTGAGCATGCCCAGGCTTCCAGCACCCTGTGCACTGTCCCCACCACCTACAGCTGTAATTTGATACACAGCAAACAAATTAAATCAAAATATGCTGCCAAAGGTGTACACTGTTATGGAATTTAATCATCATATGCCACAAAACATATACACTGTTATGCAAGTAAATTGTTAAAAAGGGCAATTAAACCACTAAAAGGGGCAATTTGCTCACATGCACCATGGTCCTTCATCACGTGTACAGGCTAGGGATAGAAATTACACATAAGTGATCAGAAACATGTTCAAATCTATAACACAACAGAAGCTCAGTGCACACAAACTGCTTTCAAAATGAAACTGATTTAAGATAAACCTGGATAGATGTAGTATCAGATTTAACTGATTTAGGTTAAATCAGTTCTATTGAAGTTCTGTCCCAGATCCCCTCCAGATTCAAGTTAACTCTCAGTGTTCCAGCCTCCCAGGATGCTTTGTACCCCCCTTACAACCTGCCCTTGCAAGGTGGGTGAGCTAGCCTTGGTCCCAAGTTGTCTGCTTCAGCCAGGTAGGGAGGTGTGCTCTAGCACCCCCCAGCTTCTGGTCTGGGCCACTGCAGGAATGTGGCTGCATTTCTGTAATCAAAAGTGAATGTCTGTTCACTTGTTTATCAGGTCAATCTATGCAGCTTAAACTAACTTGCAAAGATTGAATCAATTCAGCCTCAGGCTTTTTGACAGTCTCTACTTAGCCACAAAGACTAGCTTCCAGGCCTAAGTTCTCAGTAGCCCTTTAAGGTGTTCAGTAAAGGGTTTTTTCCCCATACCATGTTGAGACGGGTGAATCACATTTCTGGCCCAGGTCTCAGGAGCTGGACATAGCCTCTGTAAGTGGCAGGATGTGACCATTCCTATGTCTGGGAAAGTTCAATTTCTGAGCTGGATTCAGAACTACCAGATTTAGGAATATTCACTCTGAAAGGATTGGTCTGGCCCTCCACAAAGACAGGTTTGGAGCTGAGGTTTGCTCTTTTAATGATAAATGAGTAGATCCGTGGTTTTGATTCAGGTCCATCATGAGCTGTAAGATTCCTCCCCTGTGCAACATGGGGTTCTTTTTTTGTGCTTTCTGCCCTACAGGCTATGGGCCTTACTGAATAAGAACTGCTGCTACCAAGGAACCTGCAACTACATCAACAACACCAATAGCAACTGCATCACTGCGGTGGGTTGGCTCCTTTTCCTTGGTTTTGATTCCTCTTGAAGGAGCAGCTTTTCAAACCTCACTCTTCCAGGAAAGGGGAGAATAAGGGCCCCATCACCACTGATGGTGCATCATGTTTTCTGTACCTGTTCAAAACCACATCAGTTTATCTGGGTTTTAAAATGCTTCATTGGATACAGTGTGGATCCAGCTTAATTGAATGGCAAATAGAAAACTGTATCACAGCCTGAATGGCTCTGACCTTTGGGTTCACACTGAGTTAGCTTTCTAAACTAGTTCAACAAGTATGGTGCTAAGCTAAGTCCCGACTTTAAGAAGATGAATGTTGACATGGTCACTGCACACATCCCCCACTACTCCCAATACATCTCCCTTCAGGGGCTCCTCAATCATCTTCTCTAGCTTTATCCAGGCTTCCCTATCTCCTTCCATTCTTGCAGCCAGCCCCTACCATCAGCATTTGCCACCTGCTTTGACTCCTCCATATAGCTAAATCTAACCTTTCATGTTGCATCCCCCTCCAGATACTACCAGCATATGAAAGACTGTATGGTATTGGCTTGAACATGTACAACTTCTATGCCCCATGCTGGGGTGGTGCGAACTACCAGGAACGCTATGAGGCTGACCTGTCCAACCTCTTTCACCAATACCAGTTTAATGTGCCAGTGCCGGTAAGTAGCTGGGCTGTGAAGGGTGACCTGTGGTAGCTCTGCTTGCAGCAGCAGATAGGGGAACTCTGAGTGACTGATTGGCTTCTCGTGTATTTCTAGCATAGAGAAGCCAAGTCCAAATTCTGGTGGACACACCAGCACCCACAAAAGATACTGTCATAGTGAGCACTGCCCTTGGCATCTCCAGTCTCAGTACTGAATTGGTCATAGAGACTGCCTTCCCTTCCCATAACTAAAAGGCACCCTCCTTATAGTGTAGTCCAAAATCTCTCGTGTTACTGCTCAAGACAGAAGAAACCTGTACAATAAGGTTATATACAGTGTTGGTTATGTCAGCTAGTAAGAGAGCCAGTAAGAAAAACAGGGTTGGTCTATGCCCATCAGCCTCAAACTCCCTTGACAAGCACATCTTGTTTTCTCTCTACTGCTAAGAACACATGGGGGAGATAACATAGCTACTCTCTGGCTGATCTGAGGGTACAGACTTGAGTTTCCAGGGGTGTTCCCAGCCCCAGATACCAGGGCTTCAACAGTAATTTTTTTTAAAGTAGAAAAAGCTGGGCCTGCTTTCTCAGGAGGAGATGATGCTGATTTATGGGAAACCAGCCTGCAAAGCTGTAGAAGTCCCACAGGGCTTTTCCCTTGGGAACTTGTTCTGTTGGCAGTGGGAAAAGAATACAGCAGAGCAGGAATACACAAAATGGGGGATAAGACACAGAGGGGTTCACCTGAAGGAAGTTCTTCACAAAATGGGTCACATGGGTGAGATAATTGTTCTGGGAGAGGGAGCAGGAGGAGGTAAAAGGCAAGAAGCAGGGAGTAAACTATGAGAGGGTCACCTGAGTGATGACCACACTGCCAGGATTGGGTCTGGGAAGATCTGCCACAGAGGCAGACTCTCCAAAGCAGAGTCTTGCTTACCCAAAGCTCTGTATTTGCATTCCCAGAAAGTTGGCTCTATCCCTGGAGTCCCTAGATGCATCAACGCCACCGCTATGTACATCTGGCTGAACCGTGATGATGTCAGACAAGCCCTCCACATCCCGAGCTCCCTGACCAACTGGGAGCTTTGCAGGTGAGCCTTTCATTTTGCTAGGCTGCTGTTCTTAGGTCTTTTATTGGTGATATGAGCCTGTGTTAGCACATACATGAATGCAGTGAGTGTTAACTGCTACAGAGTGGCATGGAGCAGGAGGGCAATATAGCTCCTTTGGGACACAGCAGGTATGTGCACTGGTGATCTTGGTGGCAACTATTGTTTCCGTGCCATGGATACTTGATAGAGTAAAACTGTGCTTGCTTTGTCTTCTTGGAAGGAAAGAGAGACCCCTGGAAGCATTTTCCATGGGGTAGGTATCTTATTAAAGGCTCTCCAGAAAAAGTGCAGCTCCCCATGCTTGGCCACCCAGGATGTCACTGCTCCTCACATTTTCTTTCCCTACCCTGACATCTTTTGAATAACCTGATGTTTAAATTTTATTTTAATGTTAGTATTTTTAAATCTATTGCATAGTCAGTGCTGCTTGAGAGAAATAAAAGCTAGTGGACCAGCCTGTTCATACAAGGCTGGCTCCAAAACCTCTGGCTGCAAGGGGGTCCTAGTCACAGAGGGTTTCTACCTGCAAAACAAGGGGTGTTTTCTGCACGTGCATTTGTGATGCCTGGTATAGCATGGCACCTGCTGCTTGTTCACCCACAGCTCAGTGTAGGTCATAATTCTAGCCTCCAAGAGATCTAACTGCCTACACAGGTCTTTACACTACATTAGAGGAATATCTAAGAGCCTGCACTTCCAACATTAATGGTTTCATCTTCACTACACTCCTTTGAAGTAGGAGAACATTTCTGTTATTTTTCTGTTCCATTTTAGAGATGGAGAAACTGAGGCGAACAAATGGAGTGATTTTCCAAAGATCACACAGGGCACACATCTTTCTCATTCTTCATTTCCCCCTCCCCTCACCCCCTGCTTTCTGCCTCAGATCTATCAGGGGAAAATGTGGGTTCACAGCAGCATTTATGAACAGCATGGGTGACTGGTGCCCCCTTAGTCAGGGGGGGCACATCCCCCCCCCGAGACCAGTCAGCAACCGGGGGGAAGATCCCCCACGGCAAATCCTGCCAGGGGGGAGGAGGGTCCCCTGTGGCCAATCACTGCAGCTGAACACTGGCTACTTCTGGAAGTGGCTGTGGACACTTCTGAGAGCGCCACGGTGCTCCACTCTCTGGCTGGTGCTTGCAGGGGGGGCATCGGTGCTCCCACCTGCCCCCCCTGCCCATTGCCTAAGCAGCGAGTGGCAGTCAGAGGGTGCACCAGTGCTGCCAGGGGGTGCACATGCACCCCTGTGCACCCCCTACACATTGCCACTGGTTAACAGGAAATCTCTACCGTTTCCCTCATTGTGTTTGCCAACTCATGCACTAGTTCCAGACAGACTGTCTTTTATTATCCAAGGTCCCCTCAGTATGGAGCTAAATCTCCTCCAGCTGTGGGAGGGCACAGCAGTCTGGGGAAGGAATGGCCACTCTTCAGTCTTAAAGGATGTGGCCCTAAATGAACAGCTTTGTAGGGTGTCCCTGATCCACTGCTTTCACTTCTATGATCAGCAGTTTGTACAACCTGACAACTGTTCCTAGAAGGCGAGAGTTAAAGGGGCCTGTGGACCAGTAAAACAGTAAAATAATCAGATTTCTCACCATTTTCCATTTATTTCTAGATATTTTCTTAGCTAGGGTCATGCAAGTAGACTGGTCCTTTTTCACATAAGGGCTCTTGGTGCTATAGCCCAGTCTCTGCTGTGTTTGGGTTGCTGTGGGAGGGAAGTTCTTAGTCAAAAAGATCTGGTTTTATTTTAAGTGAGAGAAGTTCTTCTGGGCAAGTGAGGGTGTTTATAGCAAACCCCAACTAACTGAACAATGTGCTACTACTCTGCTTTTTTGGTGCCTCAAAACCTGTGCAGAATCTGGCCCTCTGTGCCAGGCACTGTCTACTACAGCTACGTATGCCCTGCTCCATGAACAACGCATGCCCCCAGCAGCTGGCAGGGCATGGCAGTGGCAGGAGCGCAGCAGTGGTAGCGGGAGCTCGGTGCCAGTGGGGCCAGCGGGGACCGCGGACCGTCCACAGATGCCGCCAGTGGTGTCAACAGTGGGGCGGCAAGCAGTAACCACCCGCAGGCACCGCCAGCAGTGCTAGTGCTGCCTTTTTGTAAGGCGTGCACCACCACGCTTAGGGGTTGCATGTGTACCTGCACTGTCCCCCTGCCCCTGCTCTCCCTGTAGCATCTAAATGGTGCTCTCCATCCCTGGGCCATGGTTATATGAGGTATCTGAGTGCCTCTCTGAAAGTTCATGTGTAACTGTTTGATTTTTACAACCTAGAACAGTGTTTCTCAACCTTGTTAGACTCAAGGCACCCCTTGGAACATGTCAGCTCTTAGCTTAGACTCATTTCTTGACTATGGAAAAATAATGGAGCAATTAGTTTTTTTGCAAAGAACTCTGAAAGATCACAGCAGATCACAGTGGTTTTGACACATGGATTCCTATTTGAAATCTCTGTTTTTTTCTTGTGAATTATGTGGAGGTGCTTGCACACCTAACAGTGCTAATATTGAACAGTAGCCTGCATATGTAGGCCCTGAAAGGATCTCCTGTTACCCAAGGTGTCACAGAACTCTGGTTGAGAATCACTGGCCTAGAGGAACTGCTACTTACTGCACATATTCATCTCTCCCTGTAGTTCACAAGTGAGAACTCACTACAAGAGGATTTATATGGACATGGCCCCCTTCTACCAGACCCTGCTGAAGCATGATCTGCGAGCACTGGTTTACAATGGAGATGTTGACATGCTCTGCAACTTCCTAGGCAGCGAGAAGTTTGTGGAGTCTCTAAACAAGCCAGTGAGCAGCTAGGGTGGTGTTTTGGTTTGATCTAAGGGAACACATCTTGTGGAGAAAAGGCCACAGAAAAGTCTAGCAACACTGGGCTTGCAGCACAAGGAACAGGCAAGAGTCAGTCTGATGGACATAGGGGACCGGGTCTGTGGCTGCAGAAGACTTGGCATGTTTGTGGGTGGTGGATGAATGTTGGCTTAGGGAGCTCCTCCTATCTGCAAATGGGTGTAAATGATGTTGCTGGTGTATGAATGGCAGTCACAACAGAAGCAGCGAGTGGTGCAGTGGGGAGGATCCTCAAACTGCCCTACACCTAGACAGAGGGGGCTGGCTGAGGCTTCCCTCTAAGTCCTGAGCCCCTGCACAAGGACCCCAAGTGACAAGGGAGTATTTGAGGCTCTTCCACCCTAACAGAAGATCAGTCACAACAGAACCTCTTCCCAGAGCTGAAAGAATGGTACCAGAGACCTCTGAAATGCAAGGGCCCAAGGGGAAGGACAGTGACCAGCTGCAAAGGGTATCCATTTTCTGAGGGATGTTGGCGGTCTTCCCCTCTCCCCAAGAACTCTGAATGGACTTGTAAGGCTTCCTGCAACTGATGTTTCACCTCATACTTAATGGGGGGGGGACATGGATTAGATTTGTGCCCTTCTCTGCTTGCCTATAAATTGAAAAATAAATGTGTTTGGAGAGGAAAAGAAGGACCACAAGGAATAGAGAAATAGTGGCTTGGTCAATTTCCTATTTTCTCCCAACCCATCCCATCCCATCCCCTCTTTGATCTTGCAGATGCTGAAATCTTACCAGCCCTGGTACTATAACAATCAGATAGCTGGGTTCTTCAAGGAGTACGAGAAGATCACATTCCTCACTGTAAAGGTCAGTGCCTTTTCCTTGCTATTGTGCTGGCTCTAACAAGCTGCCTTCCAATGGAAGTCCTATGTGGTAGGCATCAACATTAAGTATATTGCCAATACTTCAGAAATTCACCTGCAAGGCTAAAAGAAAAAAGGCCAGATCTACTTTTGCTCACACCAGTGGAAATATGGAGGTATTTGGGCTCCACCCTTGTACAACTGACAGGATATGTAGGCCCTGTACCTGGAAGTACAACCTGCTGCTATCACATAGTATTGTAGGATGTACCTGTCAGCCACTGAGTAAGCCTGTGTGCTATCTTGAAATAGACTGATGTAGCAATATCAAGGGCTGATTCCTGGTGGTGGTGTTTGAATGTAAACTAAGCATGACACAATTTGCCTGCTTCTGCCTTGGGCCTGTTGTGCTACATATTTTACATATTTTAGTAAAAGGCTGGGAAATCTAGTCTGTGCTAGCCTTTCCTCTACCTCTCTGCTTACAGCAGTGTTGCAGCATGAAAGATGAGCTGGGTGTGGGCTGCCTGGATAGGCCTCTGCCTTGTTTCCTGGTTTCATTTTGTTTTTAAAATCAAAGCTCCAAGTTATGCTTTAAGTACCATATTTTATTGCATGCAATGTATCCTGAATATAATTGGCATCTTGTTTTTGAAAGGCAGAAGGAAGAAAAACATTTGTTCCAGAGTTATGGCTGCACAGAGCAGGGACAGAGTCTAATCTTCAAATGACTCACTCTCCCTTCCCTGCTTCACTAAGCTGAAATAGCAGGAGAAAGACTAGAAACAACGAGCAGACAGCAAAATTGCTCTAGGGTAGAATGTTAAAGAGGCGAGGCAACCCTTAACACCTCTGCAGTGAAGAACAATGAGCCATTAAGTCAACTGACTTCCTCAGCTGCCTGAATAGTAATATAACAGCTGCTTCCCAGTTTAATACACAAACACCCTCATTTGGGGGTGGGGCTGATTTTGGGGGAAAAGGTATGTAAGAATCCTCAGATCATGATGACCCAGGTATAACTGGTGCAGAGCCAGAAGCCAGAGGTTGCAGTGAGCCTGGAACAATAGCCCTGAGGTGGCAACTGCCCCATTTGTTTCACCGGCTAGTAATTAGGATGCTGGACACTGATGGTGAACGTTTAATCAGAGAAAGAAAGGCTCACACTATGTAGCTGTACTTCAGCCATTCCCGAAGATAGGTGGATATGCACAAGATTAGCCAGGAATGTGGATGACACCCAGAAAATATATCTAGATCTTTCACAACATATGGCAGTTGTGTGTACAGGGGAGGAATGACTGTTTCCACATTCTTAATAGGGAGGGGACTCCCCATTCAGAAGTTTGAGGAACTCTGCTCTATGGAAGTGTAGTTATTCACATGTAATGTAATTATGTGTAGCAACCTGTAAGGCCCCAGTGCATTAGGGGATGGACAACACATTTAATTAAAAGAAATCAGTGTGACAAGGCAGCCATGATTTCAACTCCCACCTCTAACTGACTTGTTTTAATCTGAGCCTGTTTAGTGGGTGATAATGGCAGCAAGAAGCCCAATGGAGGTTGCTGGCAGCTTTCCAACTGAAGGATGAGCCAGTCATCGTGCTATGTCACCTATTCATATCTGAATCTTCAACATCAGTGGTGCTCATCCTCTTGGCCCTGTGGGCAGATGAGTGGCACAGTGCAGGTCCACAGGCCAGAGACTGGCCCCACATGTCTGGATCGGGCCATGTGTGGCTTTGGCTGCCCCTGGCTTGGGCCCCGTGCTGCCCGTTTGATGGCATCGGGCCCCATGGCCTTACACTGCCCTCACCTGGCCCCACATGCGGTGATCATGCCCTGTACTGTCCTGCATGACCAATCTAGCATGCAAGGACACAGCCCACAGGGGTCCTTGTTGAACCATGGGGCGGCTGCAGGTAGAACGAGACAGCACTGGGGGCTGGATCTGGCTCATGGGTGTGGGCTAAACACCCCTGTTCTAGATTTATTGCTAAATCATCCAGTTACTGTATGGGAATTTCCCTGGGTACTGCTTCACAGATATCAGTTTCTCCCCCGAAATAGACTCAAAAGAGACTCTCATTGCATCTCAGTCAGTGTCAGATTAAAATCAATCCAGATGAAGAAATCAGCAGAGAAAAATGCACAGAAAAAGTGAGGGCATGAGAATCACCTAGATACTCAAAGACTGGGAACAAAGTAAGTTTGGGGTTAACTTATTTGGGATCTGTGTTTGAGAGACCCGATGATGGAGCCTCATTTGCTGAAAAAACTCAATCTCTTGGCATTTTCTGAAGGTATCTCCATAGATCAAGGGCTCTGCCAGGAAGCTTTTACTATATCGTACACAGGGAAGAACAGCAGATATTTACACCTACTTGGCTAGGCAGATTTTTAAAAACTACCCAAAGCAGTAGAGGTGGATTAAAACAATATACAAGGCTACTAATGCTCACAAGGACTGGAGCAGTGTAATCAGCTCCACAGTCATAGAACATTTCTGTTGGAATGAGAAGTATTCCTGCCCTTCAGGGATGGTATTAAATAGAAGCAGTTTCTTGAAGTGTTTTTTGAAAACCCACCTCCTTTCTACAATCCAACAGTGTTTACTGTTGTCTCTCTAATGTGCAGGGTGCAGGTCACATGGTCCCCCAGTACAAGCCAGGTCAGGCTCTGAAGATGTTCCAGTGCTTCCTCTCCAACACCACTTATGTATAAATAGCATCCCTACTCCAGTCTTGTCCATTAGTAAGTACACACTCTTGGATAAGCTGTGGGACTGAGCGGTGTCTGGAAACCCAGCTTGGCTCTTTCATTTACCAGTGAGGAGTGTCAGAGCTGCTTTGGATTCTTCTCTTCAATGATTCTGTATAACACTCAAATCATTTAAGCTATGTATACGTATGTATGAATAAACGTATTCACTGAACAAATCCTTGTGTTGCTTATCCCCAGGCTCTGAGGAAGGAGGCATCCCCTTATTTACTGAATATGCAGTAGGGAAGAAGCCTATTATTTCTGTTTGGAGACATCACTCCTTAATTAGGTACCAGTTAGTGGAGTTAGTTAGCAATAAACTTGTGTCTGACTGAATCAGTAAGGTTGGAGTGTTGTAGCTGTGATGGTCCAGGAAATGTACAAGAGACAAGGGTGTTTTTGGTGATCTCTTTTATTGGACCAGCTATATGGAAGCTTATCAAACATCTCTCCCAGGTATACAGTTAGTCCAATAGAAGAGATTAAAAAAAAAAACCTTTCCTTTGAATCAGTAAGCCAAATTTTTCAGAAGTTCTGTGCCACTGGCTAGAGTGTCAAAGAAGATTTGAAGGCAAAGTGGATTCTCCAAGCTCACTGGTTGCCCCCAAGTGTTCCAAACAAATATTGCAAGTGTGGCTGCAGCCAAGGGACACTAGGCAAGAAGCCTACTTAGCAGGTAAAGCAAGGAATAGAGGTGAGGTGTGGATCTCTGAGCAAGACTGGTTTGGGAAATGAGGAATCCAGTGAAACAACTGCATCTACTTGGTTTCAAACAGTACCTTTGAAAGAGCAGTAGGCAACATTTTTCCAATAGTGGGTCAGAATACCCAGCTCAGGTCCAAGGCAGCTGCACACTAAGACCCAGTAGCCACTGCTGCTGCTTTCCCTGCTGTTTGGCCCTGGTGCATCACAAGTGAAGCTTCCAGCAGCCCAACTACTCTGCCACAGTGCAGGTAAAACCCTGTGGGCCATAGGTTGCCAACTCCTGATTTTGATTATTATACTAAAGGCAGAAGAAGCTTTATTTGATGCTCAAGTATTCTCCAACTGATCTTAAGACAACCAGGTTGTTCCTTCTGTTTCTTAGGAAAGCTTTGCAAATCAAGCAGTGCAAAATGGAGCATCAGTTATGTGAGGAGATTTATATTATCGGACTAGATTGGCACCCTCCACTTCCAAGTCAACCAACTCTCCATAGGGTGACCATCACTTCAAAAGGGGATGGTGGGAAACATGCCTACCTTCCTCCTTCCCCTGCTAGCACAACTAGACCAGAGCCAAGTGGAGGGGGGGGGTGGATGTAGGCTGCCTGCTGAGGGCTCGAGGCTCCCCGCCTTGCTACCCTTCCCTCAGGAGCCCCACACTGGCCACGTGCCTCCTGCCTGCCCGGCAGCAGCAGGGGGCATAACTCCATGCTGCTGCTGCCACCCCCACTGCTGCTGGGCAGGCAGGGGGCACATCCCCATGACTAGCGCAGCATACCTGGGGGCAGGGCATCAGGTTGGGCAACCCCAAGCCCACAGTGGGCAGCCTGCATCCACAAGTCTGGGGGGTATGTGCCCCCCTCCATGTCTTTCAGCTCAACAATTTCATGTAGCAATTAAAAATGTAAAAGCCAATAGGAAATTCCCCCTTTGCCATCCTCAAATAGCTCTTATAGATTCATAGACATTAGGGCTGGAAGGCACCTTGAAGAACATGAAGTCCAGCACCCTGCCCCAGGAGCAGGAAGAATCAAAGGATCCAAGCATGATAAGCATCCAAACATTTCTTGAATGAGTCCCGAGTAGGTGCCTGCACCACTTCTGGAGGGAGTCTATTTCAGACCTTGGGGGCTCCGACAGTAAAGAAGTTTTTCCTTATGTCCAGCTGAAAATGGTCATGGAGGAGTTTATGACCATTGGTCCTTGCTATCCCTTGGGGTGCTCTGGTGAATAGACGTTCCCCCAGATCCTGATGCACACCCCTTATGTACTTATAGGCAGCCACAAGATCACCCCTGAGTCTGCGCTTTTCTAGGCTGAAGGGTCCCATGGCGCTCAGCCTCTCATCATAAGGCCTATTCTCTTGCCCTCTGATCATGTGCATGGCTCTCCTCTGGACTCTCTCAAGCTTCTTGGCATCCTTCTTGAATGGTGCAGCCTAGAATTGGATGCAGTACTCCAGCTGCAGCCTCGTCAAGGCCAAGTACAGAGGGAGGATGACATCCTGAGATTTACTTGAGAAGCATCTATTGATGCAAGCCAGAGTTGTATTTGCTTTACCAGCTGCGACATCACATTGGTGCCTCATGTTTATCCTGTGGTCAATCATGACCCCCAAGTCTCTTTCAGCTGTGGTGCTATCAAGCGTAGCACTGCCGAGCCTATAAGCGTGCTGCGGGTTTTCTTTTCACACCCTGAGGTGAAGTACCTTGCATTTTTTGGTATTGAACATCCTCAGGTTTATATCCGCCCACTTACTAAGCTTATCCAAGTCAGCTTGGATCACTAGCCTATCCTCAGGTGTGGACGCTATGCCCCAAAGTTTAGTGTCATCGGCAAACTTGGCCAGTGCGCTTCTGACACCAATGTCCACAACGTTGATAACGATGTTAGAGAACCGGTCCAAGGACAGAGCCTTGGGGGACACCACTGGTCATGGAGCGCCATAATGATTCACTGCCATCAACTACTACTTTCTGGTCCCAGCCATCGGACTGTGGTGTAGCTGAGGCTGCAGTTGTCTGCTTTTTCTATGAGATCGTGGGACACCAGATCAAAGGCTTTTTTAAAGTCCAGATATATGACATCAACCTCTTCTCCTTTGTCCAGGTGATACGTCACTTGGTCATAGAAAGAGATGAGATTGGTCAGGCAAGACCTACCCACAACAAACCCATGCTGGTTGTCCCTCAGGCTGTTGCCATCAGCCATCTTATCAAGAAGGGTCTCTTGTTAAACCTTAGATGTTTGAACAACTTTCTCTATAACATGAGCAGTATGGAGCAAGGAAATCATAAAGGAACATTTCCTCCCAACACAGTAATGTTTGTCAAGGTGTCACTGTACCACCTGCTTTACTTGTCTAACTCCCTCATTGAATTTAATAGTACTGTCACACTCAAGGCCCACATCAGAGTCCTGATTCATGCTGCCACGCTCCTACGTGTCCCTATGCTATTTTGTTACAGGGCTGATTCCAAATACCTACTGCATTTGGATTGAGACGCTTACCTTTTGTCCTCCAGGCATTTAAAAATGTAAAGAAAAGGAAGCTGCATCAAAAGCCACAGAATTCCAGAGAAGCAGGGCTGGAAGGGAGCTCCAGAGGTCGCCTAGTCCAACCTCCTGCCTGAGGCAGGATCATCTCTATCCTGTTAAGGGGGCCGAGTTAGGTTTACACCACCTGCTTTGTTGGGTGCAGGATATCTTAAGTGCCCTGTTGCTTTTCAGGTGTACTTTCTGAATGGCATTTTCCAGCCCAAAGCAACGGGTAGGATGCCTGGTTCTCTCAGCTCCACACCTGGTAGATCTGACACCGATTCCTGGGTAGACCTGTTGCCTTTCAGAAACCGGCTGATGAACGGGGCTGGCCATAATCCTGAGTCATTTGGTTCAAGCCCCTGCCCGAACCAGGCCCGCGCTAGTCGCTTTGCTCATGTCCAGGGGCGGAACAGAGAGCAAGGCAGCAGCACACGGAGGGCCTGGGCTGGCGACCTGGGGCCGCCCTGCTGCCACGTGGGAGGTCGCGGGTCAGCTCCGACCCTCCGCCCTCGAGGGCTAGCAGCGCAGCCCGCACACTGCCAGGCGAGCCGAGGTCACGTGACGGAGGGGGGGGGAAGACTATACCACTGCACACAAGGGGTGTGGGGAGACACGCATGCACCATGTCACTGTGAGACCTCTGAGTGGAACTAATGGGGCAGTGAGAGGACGATGGACTTTACCACTGCACAACGCGGGAGGGCAGACTGTACCACTGGGCAGCAGGGAGGGGTCTGAGTGGAGCGGGAGGCAGCGCTGCACCTGGCGGGGGACAGGGAGCTGGCAACCCCTTCCAGCCCCAGCTGTCGCCCCCGCCCAGCTCAGCCGCGCTCCGCGATCATTGGCCGATGCTGCGCACTCAGCTTCCTACTCCGCCGGCCAATGATACTCGTTTACGCAGGCGCTAGGGGTTAAAGGCCTTCCTTGCTGAGAGATGTTTCGTGATTGGCTAGAGGGACGGAAGGCGTGGTCAACCTTCCCAGCCAATCGGAGCCCGCTGCTTACTCCGGGGTGAGGAGGGGGAGGAAATGTGTGTCGGACTCCCCCCCCCCACCTTAAGCAGCGCCCTTCTCTGATTGGACGGGTTCCGGGCGCGAGGGCGCCAGCCCTGCGCGGCGATTGGGTGGGCTCGGCGTACACATGCGGAGGGGCCCCGCCCGCTGCGTGCCGCGAGGGGACGGGGGAGGGGAAAGGCCGCGACGTGAGCGCGCGACCCCGCCGCCATTTTGTATTGAGCCAGTGGAGGCGAGCGGCGGACACAGGCAGCGCGAGAGGCTGAGTAGAGCCCGCTTCAGCCCCGGCCGCACCCGCCCCCGCGCCTCAGGTGAGCGGCCGGGCCGCGGAGGCAGGAGCCGCGGGGCAGTACAGGCCGGGGGCTGCAGGCCTAGTGCGGTAGCACCCCGGCCAGGCGGGAGCCGGGCGCG
>NW_017728998.1:46342279-46345554 GCF_001723915.1 Gavialis gangeticus
CGGGCCGAGCGCGTCCCGCGGAGGGAGCGCGGCACCGGGGCCGGCGCGGAGCTCCCCGCAGGGGCAGCCTCAGGTGCAGGCCCCGAGGCCCAGCAGTTTCCGGGGTCAGCAGCGTGCGAGACTGCGCAGGCCGGTTCCCTCGTTGCTGCCTGGGCGGGCTCTGGCGGGGGGGAGTGGGCCCAGGGCCGTCCCGCCGCCTGCAGGCGCCAGGGAGAGTCCCGGAGCGGCTCGGGCTCGTCTCCCCCGTTGTCCTGCCGCGCGCGCGCGGCCTGCATGGGGGCTGGGGTCCCGAGAGTGCCAAGCGGTTTAAATCCGGGCCCCGATGAGTGACCCCTGGCGGAGAGCCTTGAGGCAGTGCGACGTGTGGCCGCTTCTCCATGGATCCACTCGTGGCATACTTTGCCGGACTGGTGCTAGTTGGCCACTTGGTTCAAAGGGTTTTCTGCTTGTCTTTTCTTGTTTAAAAAAAAAAAATTAACCCGAAAAGCAGTTTTGAGTATGGGTTTTCTGTACATTTTTCGTACATGCATCATATTTTCTTGAAGTGAGCTTTAGCCTGACGGAGCATGGAGGGGGAAGGGTTCAGTATACAAAACAGCAGGTCACTGGGGGAAAAAATAGATTGAGCAAAACTTGCTCTAAGTAGTCAAACAAATCTAGTTCATTCTTAATTGACACTTGAACCCTCGGCATTTCATTTTCCTTTTTCCTCTTTAAGCCTTTTCCCGAAAACTAAACTTTTGCAGATCACAAGTAACTTTTCCCTTTTAAAAGATCTTAGCATTCTGGGCATATTAACTTTGTGACTCCTATGCAAGCGAATTGTGGGCCGTTACATGGTAACTTATAGCCCAGAGTTTAGAAGACAGGGTTGAAGCCATAGCTCAGCCTGTTGAAAAAACAAGTGAATACCTAAACAGTGGAATATGTTATTAATGGAGACTAATCTGAGGATGTGGCCCTAGTTGTTCAGAAAACCAGGAATGGCAGCAGCATGCAGCTGGACTTCTAAATTTGTCACCCAGTTGAAAATGTGGAAAGAAGTTGCGTGATGCCAAGACTTGCTTATTTCAGAACTTCGTAGGATCTTCTTAAATGTAGTTCTCTTTTATGTGGGTATTTATAATTCCAGGTTTTTATTTCTCTAGGCCTTGACATTCAACAGGGACTATTAACCAACAGCTTGTCTAAGGTTTGGTTGCGTTAATAACTAGAGTAGGAATGAGCAGATCTTAAACTTATTTAACAGGTACAAAAGCTGATGCTGTGTGACATAAAACATGCACTTTAAAATTTAGAAGTGTCAAGTTTTGTCTCTAGACACTATCTAGTCTGAGCTCTGCTCTTAAGGACTATGGTAGGAAGCATAACAATGCAACAACAGCTGTCAGTATCTTTTGCTTCCTGTTTCCAAGGTAACTACAGTATCTTGGATTGATGAAACTTCAAGCAAAATTAGCCCAGATGAAGTAATTAGTTTGTGAACAGGAAGTCAACTTCGTTACATAGAAATATGCTTTTCATCCTCCCTCTTCGACATTTATTGGGTGCTGTCCTCAACTTCTGTGTGCATATACTTCCACTACTGACCCCCTTTCACTGCCAGAGTACTTGTTTTGATCTCACTGTATTTTTCTTGGGAGGGAGACTTGCTTCATTCTTTCAGAGAGTAATTGATTTAAAATTTCTCATCTGAGAATAAAATGCTAACATGGCTATTCTTATGTTTCAGGCATATGAATAGGTAGTGTTAAATAAAGCGGAGTAAGATTACCTTGCTGCTGTTGAGGGGAAAAATGTAGTAAAACCTTGTGATGTATTGACTAGTTACCAGTAAACCCATAATGCAGGGAAAACCAGAATGGAGAAATGTAGTTTTACCTCAGTGCTCAGGTTTGTTTCTATATGCAGTTAACATTGAAGGATATATTGTTGTTATGAAGGTTTTCCTTTAAGCCATGTTGTAACATTTATTGCCAACACTTGGAAAAAACACTAGAGCTAAAAAATCAGAAGTTCTCTTTCCTGGCCTCTTAAAGATGGGTTTATGATTCACTTACTGACTACAGTAATCAGAAGAAACTTTTTAAAACTGTTTTGTTTGACTGAAATGAAAACAGGTAGTGGATTTATCCTGGAATTCTTTATTATGTGTCACATTTTCAAAAACTTGAAACTACCAAAAACTTGCTATGCCATGATGTATTCCAAGAAAAGCAGCTAGAGAATGAGGCTGACTAGCTGTGATTGACTTCCAACAAAAAATGCAAGGTGGCTGTGTTTAGTGAGAGCTTGTGGCTGACATGTAACCCCCCACCCCGCACTTACATGTTGACTGCTGAAACTGTACTTGTTAAATAGCTTATATGAAGGGAGGGGAGAACTGAACAGATTTTTAGCACTCATTTTACGTGAGTGCTTTCATGCACGTTGAGTTAGCTCAGTTGTTTATCTGTATGGTTGTGATGCAAAATAAATCTGTCATTCTAGAAAATCCAGATAATTTGGTTCCAGTTAACTGAGATTGTTGTGACTTACTAGCCTGCAAACAGTGTTTGGTTTATATCCAAGATGCCAGTAAAATTAATCGATAACTTAGGCCAACTGATGAGAGTTCAGCTATGCAGCTTTGTTTACCCATAAATTTTAAAAGCTATAATAGTTCTACAGTGTAACTTTCATGCAGGTATGTGTCAGAGCTTTGTTTAAAGTATTCTAATGTGAATGTTAGCTAAAATGTATGAAGTAGTCTCCTACACATGAAAGGAAGTCAGGTTTCACCAGGAACAAGGTAGCAATTGCACTCCTCCATAGGTCTTAAGCAGTAGCTTTCCACAGATATATAAAATTGTATTATCTGAGAGTCTTGCTATTTTGAGCTATCATAAGGTGCTGCCATGCTCCAGATGGAGACATGTCATCAAATCTCTGCAGCTTTTGAAAATGATTGTCTGTCATGTAGAAATTCTTAACCTACAATAGTTCAACTCTAAATAGAGTCATTTGAAGCTTTATATTACTATGTTCTAGTACTTTGTCTCTTTGTAGTCTAAAACAGTGGTTCTCAGCCTTTTTCATTTTGGGACCCACTTGCCCAGATGGATGGCTTGTCCTAACCCACACCCCCCTGGCCCTGCTGGTGCCCTTTGCTCCCTATCCACAGTCCTTCCCTACCCCACCCCCCATGGCTGCCAGAAGGGGCCTTTGTCTTGCTTGGGCTGGAGTGCAAGCAGCAAGTGCTGGCCCCTGTGTGTATGGGCAGGCCCCCGTGCTGC
>NW_017728998.1:46350554-46350852 GCF_001723915.1 Gavialis gangeticus
GTAGTCTGTCTAAATCTAATTGCAACCTCTCTCTCCCTTTGAGCATTCCTACCTCTCCCCACCCCCCATGGCTGCCAGAAGGGGCCTTTGTCTTGCTTGGGCTGGAGTGCAAGCAGCAAGTGCTGGCCCCTGTGTGTATGGGCAGGCCCCCGTGCTGCTTACCAGGCATGCAGCTCCCTGCTATGAAGAATTGTCCCTGCCTCCTTCCCCTGCTGAAGGGCCAGGTGCCACTTTCTCACCACTCCCCCTGCTGCGTCTGGCCACTGTCCCCAGTGTATGCACACACATCACCCCTCCC
>NW_017728998.1:46350870-46352095 GCF_001723915.1 Gavialis gangeticus
CGGCCCTTGCCCCCGGGTATTCCCACACATCCCCCCCCCCCCCCCCCCCCAACCACACACACATGCCCCCACACCTCACTCCCACACACTTCTGCAGGTTTTTTTGGGGGGCTTCCTCATGATCCATCAGTTGAGAAATGCAGGTCGTGAATACTTAAACTTCACCTCACAGTTGGCAGCAGTAACATGCTGAACTGCACAAGGCATTTATGGGTGTATACTGTTTACAGCTGAAGCATTTCAATACCAAGTACTGAGTTATCTTTGTGCAATGAATTATTTATTATCCTTAACACTGGTATTTTTGTTTCTTACCTAGAACTTTATTCTTGTAGTAGCAAATTGCCTGTCAAGAATGATAGGGGAGGTGGGGTGGGGATGAAGCCCTATGTCTAGCCCTGCTCCACCCCCACTCCCCCAGCTGCTCTGCTGGCTGGCCCAGCTCCACACCCTCAGGCAGGTCAGTAGTAGGGGAAGCCTTGCTGCTTGGTCAGCTGGGGCATGTTCTCCGCAGCCTTCCCTGGCAACTTGGGCACGTGCAGTCAATTGCTGCCCATCTTCGTGCAGTTGCCTGAAAGTGTTGTGGACAGACACACAGACAGACGAAGCCTTTTATTATATTAGAATTGGTAGTCCACCAGAATTCTATTGTAAAGAAGAAGTGTCATTAAACTCTGACTGAAACTTCTCTTTTCCTGTAGGAGAACCTCAGATAAACTTATTTCTTTAGAAAGCATAACTATCATGCAAGAGTGCAAACTAAATTGAGTATTTTGTAGATTAAAACTTTATCTTGTAATAGGTGAAAGTAAAGGGCAGATTCTGATGCAGTGAGAGATCTCTAGGCATTTCAGGAATTGTAATTTAAGTAGTTATAAGCAAGGATTTTTCTTTTTTGGAAGTATTGTGAGAGGGTACGAGTTGCAAAACTTGAGACTTCTGAAAGAAATGATGGCAATCTATTAAAAATCAAAGGAAATGATGTTTCTTGCAGAAATTCTGGACAGTCTGTTTTTAAACTTAATTACACATGAATAAAAATGCTCCTAACTGGTTAAAGTCTTTAGACAATGGCAGACAAGGGGTTCTTTGGGTAAATGTGATAGCTTTTATTAGACCAGCTAAATAGTTGGAAAAATTATTGTTTGCAAGCTTTTTGGGAGCAAACACCTTTCTAGAAGTCCAATCTTTATAGCAGGCTGTTAAACTCTGAGTGTTTTAGCAA
>NW_017728998.1:46357095-46366132 GCF_001723915.1 Gavialis gangeticus
TTAATTATTGTAATTCCTTGGTCCTAAAGCTTCCAGCAGAGCCTCTCTATTGCCTGCAGCTTTTGCAGAACGTAGTGGTGTATTTGCTCACGGGTTTCAGTAACTGTGATCACATTACACCCACCCTGCATTCTTTACATTGGCTGTCTATAATCCGGCAGATTGATTTTTTTACTCTTGATGCTGTAGTACCATGGGTATATTGCGTGATTCCATTAGAGAAGTAATGTTTGGAAACTGGAATCTTCAGCTAGCTTCCAGTGGGCCACTGCTTCAGATTCTTACATGAACGGTGACAGTTGGGTCCTTCATTAACCTTCTGTTGATTCAACTTTCCTTTCTGTAGGATAGGCCCACATGTCAAATGTAATAGTAGTGTTGAGCATGGCTTGCCTTGTTCAAATTTGCAACTGAAGCGTAGTTTTAAAGATCCCCTTAAGGCCTTCCCCCTCCCAACACTTCTAAAGTATGAAAGCAGACAGTTTTGAGCCTGCCGTGAGCCTTTGCTGGGAAGGGCAGTATATAAATTACGTAAACTAGTGAGGAAATTCTTTCGTGTAAATATACAGATCACCTGCCAGCCTAATATAGAAGAAGCTGTTCTCTTATCTGTTGATAGCATATCCTGTATTTAATTTGATTTAATTAAATTTAGTGGTGCAGATAAATGCTTCTACATGCCCCTAAACATTTTAAAGATGAGCTGCCCCTACTGTAATAATACACACCCTGTGCCTGCCTTCTCCGTGGAAATATGTCCTAACATGTACTACTCATTTGGCTGTTATTTTTCTTGCTGCTTTCTGGCAGTATGCTTTAGTCTATTTAAAGATAGAAGGCTATTGCGCCCCTGGCAGGTTGTTGGTGACCCCTGTGCTTGTGCACTTCAGACCCAAGTGTATTTTCAATTCAGTGAATCTTAAGAGCCAGAATGGAGCTGACTGATTACAACAGCTTCTCAATAAAGCTTTCATTTTTCTATGGGACTAGTTTCTCAAGGTGTTTAGATATGCAGTTTTTATTCTGGGATGTGGTCTTACTGCATTGGCAGTCCCATACCTGACAAACTAGATGTCAGTAGTTAGGCTTTGTGTTGTCATTGAAATTTGAAGTTGGCAAGCTGTACTGTTCAGAATAGAGGGCTTACAGTAAAAATTTAAGATTTGTTTACTATGGTTCTTCTTTTGTTTATAGCTGCTTGCTGTAGTTGGGGAGTTGCACTGTATTTGGACATAAAGTCTGAAGCAGGACAGAATGCTGAAAAAATGGGTCAGAGAGCAAATTGTCCCAAAAATTTTATTTGAGGCTTTTAGTGTCCCTGATTCTTGTTCTTAATAGTATTTAACTTGGTATTTCATTCTGTTTGTAGCACTAGTGAGAGATTTGTTGTATAAAGTACCTGCATTGTCCCTTTTGTATGTTCAGGTTAAGTGTGTTGTTAATTCTTCAAATATTGCTGAATAAACATGGTTGGATTGGTGGAAATTTCTCATTTGGAAAAAGACTTCTGTGACAGTTACTTTTTTACTGATGCACCCTAACAGACTATATTAAAAATGACCTATGTTGTAGATTCTCTGTAATGTACATACAGTTGATATAAATATCAAGAGAATATAGAAATTCTTGTTACCAGTTACTTAGTCTGTTAAATGGAATGTAACATAGTCATTTCTTTCTCTGAAACCAAAATGGCTAATTTGCCTTCTTTTTGGTAGTACTGTACTCAGTCATAACACCAAACTTCCACTGCTGTAGGAAGTGTTGTCCCCCTTCCCTCCCATACTGTTTTTAACAGAAAAGGAAGACTTTTACAAAGCTTAAAAGTTCTGGTACCAAGATGAGATAGTATAATGGCAGATTCTTATGTTTTTTAGAAACCCCCATGAATGATGCTTGAAAAATAGCTAAAATCTAATCTAATCCAATGTTGTATTGTTTTCCAGGTGCCATGTTTCAGAACAGAGTAGAACTACTGGGAAAGAAGAGCTGAAGAAACAAAAAGGACCAGAATATAAGATAATTGGGGAAAAAAATTAACCTGTCTCTGAGGTGACTAAAGGGGAATAATGGTGATTTTGCGCCGGGCTCGGCCGCCTGCTTCCGCCCCAACCAGCAATGAATCTTGACTCGCTTTCGCTGGCCTTGTCTCAAATCAGCTACCTGGTGGACAATTTAACCAAGAAAAACTACAGAGCCAGCCAGCAGGAAATACAACATGTAAGTAAATGTATTAGAAGAATGCTGTGGAGGAAACTTTGGAATGGAAGGATGGCATCCATCCCTTCGTTTGAATTGTGTTACAGAATATTTCTTTGTATATTGCTATACCACACTTTCCACTTCCATTTTCCAAGATCCAGAAGTGCATCTCTAACTCTATTGGAAATGAGATTCTTTGGAACTGTTTCATCAGCAGGTTGAGTACCTGAATGCTAAACCATTCTTCTTGTCTGAGCTGACACTGTTAACTTTTTTTAGGTGCATATTTAGTCCAGTTGCTTCAGTTGCTTTTAATCTGTTATGCAGATTTAGCCTGAATTCCTGTCTTTGCACGTGTGTAACACTGACTGAGAAAAGAATCAAGGAAATTGCTTTGTAAATCCAGTGTCAAAATATTTGTTGCACTGAAGTCTTGTGTATATAAAATACATGTTTTTTATATTCACCCAGAAGGTTACTTTCTGGTTCTGAGCTTTGCGGGTAGAGGTGTCCATATCATGTTATCGGTCCGTGTCATATTGGCACCGATAAAAGGAAAATTGACACTATCAGCATCTGGTCTTTTTTGGCTGATGTGGCTGATAATGTCACTAATAAATGGCACATGCATGCACAGCTGCAGTGCAGTACGTAGGTGCCCAGGAGTGCTGTGCATGGAGAGTGGTATCTGGCTGGTAAGTCTGTTGGAGGGGGAGTGAGGGGGAAGGAAAGGGGCATGGAGGGAGGCAGACTGAGGCTCACATGGTGAGGGAATGGCGCTGGGGCAGGCACTGCCCAGCTGGGGCAGGGTGCGGGATGGAGCCATGGTTCATCTGGGATATGGTGGGGCCAGGAGTGGGGCTGGGGTCTTCCCATTTCAGGGGGTAGGGAAGGGGGCTGGGCCAAGCTATGCTTGGGGCAGGCAGCGGCAACGCTGGGAGGGGGGCTACGGTGAATTTTGAGGTGGCTGCAGCCCATACCATAGCTGCCCCGCCGCACTGCTGCCGCCCACCCCAAGCACAGCCTCCTGCCAGGAAGAGCCTGGCATTGCCCCTGGCCTTAGCCCGCAGCGACAGCTTGCCCTCACCATGCACACAGATCGGGGGGCACCCCCCCCAAGGGCTCCCCCAGGGTGCATGCAGTAGCGGGAGCCACCCCCAGGCCCTGTTCCACAACCCGCCCTGGCTAAGCAGTGCCTCCCCCAGCCCCATTCCCTCACTTACTGTGGGGGCTCCATCTGCCCCCATACCCCTTTCCTTCTCCCAAACAGACCTGCCAGCTGGATGCTGCTCTCCGTGTTGCCAGGCTGCTGCATGTCAGCCAATACCGATCCAATTGCCAATATGGCTCATTAAAAATTTGCCAGCGGAATCAACCCCAGGTATCTTACCAGTGCTCCCCTAGTTGCAGGCCAGGCAGGGTAACATACTTTTTTTTTTAATTGCAATTGCACTAGAGATATGGGCTTTTCAGAAAGCTTTCCAGTGCCCTAAACATGGGGAGCTGGAGGAAAAGAAGTTCTTCCTTATGTCCATCCTGAATCAGTCGCTGTGGATTTGGTGACCATTCGATCTTGTCATTCCTTGGGGTGCTCTGGTTCCCCCAAATCCTGATGAGCACCCCTGATAAACTTATAGGTGGCCACCAGATCACCCCTGAGCCTGCGCTTTTCTAGGCTGAAAGTCCCATGGCGCTCTCATCATAAGGTCTGTTTTCCTGACCTCTGATCATACGTGCGGCTCTTCTCTGCACTCTCTCAAGCTTCTCCACATCCTTTTTGAATTGTGGAGCCCAAAACTGGATGCAGTACTCCAGCTGCGGCCTCACCAAGGCCGAGTACGGTGGGAGAAAGACGTCCTGGGATTTGCTTGAGAAGCATGTATGGATGCAAGCCAGCATTTTGCTCGCTTTACTAGCTGCAGCATCACACTGAAGGCTTTTGTTCATCTTGTGGTCAATCATGACCCCCAACTCCTTTTCGTCTGTAGTGCTAACCAGTGTAGCAAAAGGTTTGGAATACACTGCCACCAGAGGCGGTTCAAGCACCCACTTTGAATGCCTTCAGGACACATTTGGATGCTTTATCTTGCTGGGATCCGATGATCCCTGCTGACTTCTTGCCCATGGGGCAGGGGGCTGGACTTGATGATCCTCCGGGGTCCCTTCCAGCCGAAACGTCTATGACATCTATGAAATAGGTGTGATCTGACTTGGCATGTTTATTTGACTTATATTTAGTAACAAAACTAAGAAAGTACCCCCACGTTAATTTTGTATCCCAATAGCCACAGGTATTTGAACTGAAATATTTGATTAGGAAAAAAAATTAAATACAGCACACTTAATGGGGTTGAAATATTATATTCAAACAAATTCAAAGGTTTATGTGGAAATAAATTATTTTTATTGGAATACTTGTAAAAATACACAATGGCACGTACTTCCCTTGCATTGTTTGAATTAAAAAAAAACAACCCATGGCACTGAAAACTGCTGTCACACTAATTTTAGCACACTCAAAGAACTGTGCATGATATGTCACTCATCTGCTTAAACAGAGTTTAACTCTCTTCCACTGAGGTCGTTGCTGTACCTCCTGTTTCATGGTCATTATCTGTAGAATCACGTGCACTTCTTACTAGTTCCATTTTGGAGTCAGATCAATGTCAGACTGAGGCAAATCTGATTCAGAACTACTTGAACCACATTCTCTTTCACTAAAGGATGGTTTTACTGATTAGTCTGTGGGCAAGGGCAACTATCACACTGCATCTTCTTCACTAATTGTGCTTCTGACTGATTCGCCAGAAGCAAGAGATTTTGAGAAATAGAAACAAGCTTAGTGGTGTGTTCATTTGTTAGTCTGTTTCTCTTTTTCGTCTTGTTTGAGCTGAAAGCCTTCCAGTTCCATTCACAAGAAGCTACTGTTGGAGTGCTTAGGATCCTTAGAGCAATCTTGGACAACAGTTGGGTGTTACAGTATCCTTTCCACCATGTGAGAGGAGACATATTTGCTGCCTACCAAATAATGTCTTTGCTCCAAAGTTTTTCTTTTGCGCAGTACTCAGCAATGTCTGTCATCACAGCTATGTCATTGAGGTTGGGGACATTCTTGGCTACTTTCATAATTGTATCAAAAGCAGTAGGTGATTCATCTTCTGATTAAAATGTTGTCCTCTGTGTTGAGGATCCAGAAGGTTTGTTGCCAGATGAAGTGGATGAGAGCAAAACTCAGATCTTAGTAAACATTTGTTGAAGGCAAAAGCTCACTTAGATCTTTCAATCAGTTGTCTGAACATCTCTGGAATATTTGAAAGGCTTGGTGCATCTCCTTCAAGTTTCTTGATAGTCACGGAAACTGGTAGTAGCAAATTGTAACTCCTTGAACTCATACTCAGAATAGTTCATGGCCGAGAATCTGCTTCCGAATGTTCACGAGAATAATCTGGGATACTGTCATCTATTGAAGCACACTGCAAACAGCTCTTTGTGCGCAGCAACCTGTGTAAACACTTTGTAGCTGAGCCCCATCTAGTTTCTCATGGCAATAAAAGTGCACTTTCCTTCCCCTGCTTCTCTTTCTGTAATTTCTTCAAAGTCTGATTAGTAACATGATGATTGTTGAATACCTTCAGAGTTACTTTGCAGCTTGCCAATATTGTGTTCATTGTATTCACACTTACTATGTCCTTTGCCAGAAGATTAAATCCATGAGCAAGACAGCCAGATACTATTAATTGAGGATACTTTGCCTTTCATATTTGCCATGCAGCTTTCATGATGCTCGCATTATCAGTTACAAGGGCTCAACCCTGGAGGGACCTGCACTTTCAATCTCTTCACTTAGTAATTTGGGCTATGTATTCACCTGGTATGAGGAGAAGATTTGATAGCTTTCAGAAATATTGGTTCAGGTGTTGCTAACCTATAATGTTCAATAAAGGATTTCGTTGTATATCAGTCCATCCATATGATGTCGGAGTCAATGATTCTGTTTGACCAATCCTTTGAATAACCATTGTTTGAACTCTGTCATACCCTGAGAGAATGTGACAAGTGATAACTTTGACGGTAACTTGTATGATGAGTGAATTAGTTTTTAATGTTCCTTCCAGTATTGATTTTTTTCAGTTATGGAAAGAGGTGTACCACTTGCAAATATAGCTGAAGCTAATGTCTCCTCTGCTTTTCTTGATTTTTTTTTTTTTTTCTTTTTCTTTTGATATTGTCCACAAAGCTTAATTAAAAAGCTTGAGTGTCTTGAACAGCTACTCATTGTGGATCGCATATCTGGTGACAGTGATCTTGAAAATGAGGATCCTGCTGCTTCTTCCCCCAGACCTGGAAGCTCAACATTTTCATTTTTCCATTTTTTGCAAATCTGCTATTTCACTTGAGCTACCATGTTTCTGCAACAAAAGGGGGAAAATATTTTTAGTTTAGCCTCTTCTAGTCTGGCTTCATCCATCATCAGGAGAAGTGGCAGGAAGCTTGCTTCCCCACCTCCCTGCCAATAAGAACACTCTGCTGCTCTGCTGCCCTGGGACTGCAGAGCCAAAAGAAAGTATAATTTGGCCTCTGCCATTGGCCAGATGTCTAAGCTCGCTCTGCTGGGTTGAAGTAGTTAACTATTTATCTATTATATAATTTTTTGTAAAAATATTGTTAAACCTAAGTCACTGTGGGTGCTTAGTACAAGCAGAAAAAGCAGGATACAAACATCTTAAATAGTACAGAGTTGCATTAGCAAATTTAAAATTATTATATTTTAAAGCAATATAGATGCTAGTCTGTATTGTGTGTTGTTTAACATTCATTTGTTTACTTGCATAGGATTCCTAAAGTAGACTTTTTTTCTCCAATGATTGTTGTTTCACCACTTTGTATTAACTTTCTGTATATGGCTTGTACTCTTTCAGGACAATTTCTACATGTTAAGTGTTTATTCATTCTTGTTGCATTGTTAGCATACTCCTGCCTGCAATATTTACATCTACCAACTTTCTTCCTTCCTTCAGTGGCTTGAACTTCACTACAATGATGCCACACACTAGTTCTGTTTTGTTTTTTTTTTATTAGTCATTATGGTGACTACTTCAAACCAAAAACACTAAAAAAACTAACAGATCTTATGCAAACACATCCAGCTTCCCCAACTCAAGCAAATAAATGTGATGCTGCTCTCTCTTATTGGTTTGAATAGCCTTGAAACTGACTTCAGATTGCCATTTCTAATATTCCCTGTCCCCATCCCCCCATTTTCTTATTTTGAGTGTCCAAGTTATCTGTACTTTGATCAGGATCTTCATCAAGAGTGACTAAACAAGGGATTTAGTGAACCTATTTAAAATGCCATTATAAATGGAAAATATTTTTCCTATAGTAATTGTAATAGATAGGTGCAAATTTCCAGATAAAGTTTTTATCTTGATGTCTTATTAAGCCATGAATTTCTCAGTTGCTGGATTTCTTTAAGCTTGGGGAACCCCATATCTTACTGTGCTACTCCTTACATGACTGCTTTTTCTTTTCTTCCCTTCCCAACAGATATGACTTAGTTTTATTGTTACAGTGTTAAGTTTTGACAATGAGTTGTTTTTGTTTGCTTACAAATCTGTCATGAGGGACTTGTCCTTTACATAACTGTTTTTTCCCTTTTTGTATGTGTTCTGGTATGCTCAAAACGAGAACAGATTATTCCAGGGTTTTACTGAAAGCCTCAAGACTTCATAGTTCGTAGGGTCGGACGGGACCAGAGCAGATCATCAAGTCCAACCCCCTGCCATGGCAGGAAAGAGTACTGGGGTCAAACAATGTGTTAATGCATGGTGAACCATCCTACAGCGATTCTTTAGAGTATTGAATTCCTCCCTCTTATTTCTCTACAATATCAATATCCAGTTTAGGATTTTTTGGACTAGATTTTTATTCCTGTATGGTATTTATGTTCTAGTAAATTGGCCTATATAACTTTACATGTATAATTGTTCAGTACAGTTTCTCTTTGCATACTGTTAGGAGAGACTGCATCTCTATGGCTAAGCAACTTGCCATATACTTGCAGTATATAATGCACATGGCATTGCCTTATCTATTCTTACCTAGCTATCTCTTTTAGCTGCATCCAGATGTGTAGCAGGTACAGTACTTGAAAAGCAGACATGCAGTTGTTTTGTCTTGTATCCAGGATTGGTTACCAAAAGGGTTCTTTAACATTCTGATTAAAACCTGCTTTAAACCTTCTGTTTTTTAAATCATGTAAGGACAACACGTGAACACTAAAATGAGTCAGCTTTCATGAGCATTATTTTTGCAGTTCTTAAGTAGTTATGATTAGTCTTTCAGATTTTGAGTTTTAACACACCCTTACGCTATCAATTGATAACAGGTAAAATTTAATTTTCAAAGCAAAATCTTGAACTTGTTGAGACAGCCTCTTAAGTTTCTGTATCTGGAAACTGAAATTTAGAGCAAGGGATCTCTTTGGGGTTTGTAAATAGGTTTTGTGACCGTCCAGTGCTTCCTATCTAGATGAGGAGAGATTTTAATATGAGAAAGTAAGACCCTCTTATCTAAAGAAATAAAGCTGCCACACATTTAGAAAAGCAAAAATTTTTACCTGGCATGATCTTGTTTGGAGCTGCCATCATAAGACGCATTGGGAAATACTATCATGTCTGAAACGGACATAAGCCATCTTCAAGTAAAGTCCAAATACAATGGTACCTTTTGAAAAAAATATTGTTAGCCATGTTGTAAGTCTAAATACATTACTTAGCATGTGTTTGATATTTTGTGAAGTGTGGTTTTATTTGTGTGTGTGTGTGGGGGCTGG
>NW_017728998.1:46366240-46369498 GCF_001723915.1 Gavialis gangeticus
GGGGGGGGGGGGGTTAGTGCCATCACTACCAAATCTACATTCTGTTAGTTACCCTTGCCATACTTTGCATCAGTTATCCTTCTGTCTCATTTTGCTAACTTCTGCACGCTACAAAATGAGCATTTGTTTTAATATTACGAAAAACACTGAACTTGTTGCATGCCTCTCAAGGACATGTAGCTGAAATAGCAGTCTCCTAGAGTGTGCCTGCTGTGTAAAATTACTGGATTTGACCAAAAAATGACTACAGAATAAATCTGTATTCCACAATTTTCTACAAATTTTGCTTAACTTGCTGTGCTTTAAACAATGTCCTTTCCTGGAAAGCTGTCACTTCTATTTTATAGAGCTCCTTAGCTATATCTTTAATACTAAACTGTTTGCATGAAACACTACACAACCCCTTCTCTAACTTATAGCTCAATAGGGAGTAGTGAATTTGCTGTCAGAAAGCAGGTATATCTTGGGACAGTGGGTTCTTACAAGTTTACTTTTTATAATGAAGTGGAAATGTTTTTCTGTAGCTGGAATTATTGAACCAAACTTCCAGTTAGCATTCTCCACTTTCTAAGAAGACTTTAAGTGAATATACTTCGTTATTTGAAGGTAGTAGAATGCACTTCAGTTTTAATTCTTGCCATATGCCATGCCACAAAAATAACTAAGTAAGTTATTTCTTGTACCCAACTTGCTCCTGTTTGGAAGTAAAACCATTTAAACAAGGGAACATCCTAGTTTTCATGCGACATTGCCTCATGGTTGCTAATTACTAGTATAATTGTATTATTGCATTGACTTGAATATGAACTGTTACTCTCTGGTAGTTCATAGCTACCCTTAGGAACTCAGTTGAAGATGATAAATTTGTATGGTTAATTGAAGACTGGGTTGATCTATACTATTTCATAGACATTAGGGGCTGGAAGGGACTTTGCAAGATTGAGTCCAGCCCCCCTGCCATAGGGAGAAAGTCTGCTGAGGTCCAATGATCTCAGTAAGATAAGCATCCATTTCTGTGCATCAGATTTCTGACAAGAGTTGCAGTGTCTGAATATCAGTATTTAACTTGAGTTTTCCAAAATGGACCCTGAAAGCTTTTCAGTCACCTTTTACTTTCAGTACAGTTGAAGTTTTTGGCATGATGCAGGTCTGTGGATTGTTCCTTATCACTTTGTAAGGAATGATGCAACTGGGAGGCCATAATTTGTGGTTCACTCCTTCTGAATTGGATGGCGTATCACGAGCATGTACACTCCAACTTGACAAGAATACTGAGCTGTCCCCAGGTGCACTCATTTCTTTCCGCTGGGGTTGCAAAACTTAGCAGCTATTGGAGAAAACGGAGGGTGGGGAGGACAAAGAGCCAGTTTAAAAGTAGGAAGGATGGAGATGAAAACCAGTGAAAAAGATCAAACTGAAGAGAATGTAGTGTGAAGTAGTGCTGCTCTGCAGGATTGCAAAAGCAAAACATACCTGAAAAAGAAATGAATGGGAACCGACAAATGGTAGGGGAAGTAAGTAAAATACTGAGAAGTCAAGTCACAACATGGACCTGGCTACAGGTATTACGTGCAACTTGTTTCATAGCTGTTCATAAAACATTGCTAATGGACCTGGGTGAAACTGCTGCTGATTAGATAAGTGACTAAGGTAATAGAATTGGGTGACCTCTGTTTAAAAATAATTCATAGCGGTAGGAAGTAATTGAGCAAAAAGCCACGCGGTAGTCTTACAATGGCAGAGGCTGAAAGTGAGCTAGTCAGCACCCAAGAGTTTATCAGTACTTAAGACCAATGGTGGGAAGCCCAAGTCTTCCTATCTGGGCATCTGCTGCTAACTGTTTGATGAAAGAAGTGCTGATGTGTTTATCTGGTCACCATCTTCATAAGCAATTTTACTTCTACATTGTGGTCACCCGATAGGGATTGTAATATGTCAGAGGAAAAAGAATCCTGATAAAGAGACATCAGCCCCAAATATCTCGCATAGAATTTTGTGGATATGAAGACATTAACTTGAAGTTCCCTGTAGTTGGAAGGGAAACTATTATGTAGGGGTTTCCTGTGACAGTGAGGCACTAGTGATTATAGATTGGAGCAGGGTTTCTGGTTCCATGCGATGACTGTAGATGGATAATAATGATTAGGGACCCACCTAAATTCCAATTTTATGGAAATGGCAAAATCTGGGGTTGCCCACAAAATCCACACAAAGGGGGAGAAAAAGTTAACCCTTCCCCTTGTGGGCAGGGGTTACAGCCCACCTAGAAGGAAAAGGTGTCCAGTAACCCCTCAGACTACCCCCCGCCCCCAGCCACTCCAGCAGTGAGCGCTGAGGGGCAGGGCTCGAGGGAGGGTAGCCAGCAGTCAATGGTGGCTGTCCTCCACCCTCTATGCTAGTCAGCTCTGAGGGGCACAGCTGCTGTGAAAATGGCTTGGCAACAGCTAGATGAATATTCTCAACCATTTTAGCCTCAAGGCAGCCCTCCATACATTTTTTGAATTTAGATTCTAACAAAGTGATTCTCAAGTTGGATGCTGCTCAATAGAAAAGCTAGGGAGGGCTGCCTTGAGGCTAAAAAGGTTGAGAACTGCTGATCTATCTAATATGTTTTTGAGCTAAAACACTGTGATTGCACCCCAAAAGTAGAATGTGCATATGCAGCTATCTGGGATTTTGAGGCATCTAGAGTTCCATATAGTGAAGCTCCTAATTCAGGGATTAGCAATAACATTTACTACTTTTTCTGAGACTTTGATGTAAAGACCATAGCAGAAATGGATAAGTAATAGGGCTGGAAGTGAGGAGAATGAGGCAGTTGCTGTCTGCCAGCCCAAGTGTGCTGCTAACATGGCACGTATAGGTTGGTGCCCTTGAGGGAGAATCATTACCAAGAAGTGTACTGGCACAGCATGAATATTCCCATGTTGTGCTCTTGTACTGTGTGAAAGGCGCATAAGAAATGGGATGGTGCAAGTCTGTTGTGCTGTGGGGCTTCTAGTTTGTGTTAGACTCCACATCATCTGATAAACAGCCCTCAGGCACGGCTCCTTCCTGTAGATGAGTTGAATTTGTATTTTGTGTGTTGCACCTCCTTGAAGTGTAGCTCAATTTTGCCCTTTGGCTTTAGTTACTGTTCTCCTATAACTTGTAAAAGTGTTGCAGTTTGGAAAGAAATGGAGTGCTACAGAAGAGGTAAGTTGTAGAGTAAATATACGAGTTTTATGAAACGTGTGCTTAAGGATAGGAACTTGCAAG
>NW_017728998.1:46374498-46382502 GCF_001723915.1 Gavialis gangeticus
AGCCAATTTAGGAAGAAATTATTTTTTTGTGGGAGTAGCTAATAAATAAAGGTACTCCCTTGAAATCATACTGCAAAGTTTCACAGCTGGTGAGAAGAAGCACATAAGAGTGTCTGTTATTGTTTAAGCAGTTCATCTAAATTGGTTTATCAGGTAGGTTTTAGTGTTTTGGGTTTTTTTATTACCAATAAAATTGCTTACACAGTGTAGCAGGTTAGTGGCTTGTGAATAACTAAGTGCAGTATGATTTCAAGGGAGTACCTTTATTTATTAGCTACTCCCACAAAAAAATAATTTCTTCCTAAATTGGCTTGATTTAATCTTAACCTGGGCAGAAGCACAAGCAAAAATAATACCTGGGAGCTGGGAGATGTTAAATGAAAGCAAACACCACATCTTATATTGTCTTTCCATTTGCAAATATGGTTAACTCCTTACTTTGCAAGATTAGTTATTAGTCTAGAGTCCTCAGTTCCTCCTGTCTTTCTGCCTAGCATTTGTATTATGCGAACTAATAAAAAATGACTACAGCATCCAAACTACCTATCCAGGATCAGTGTCCATGACAACTCTTTTTAAAATTGCTGGATGTCTTGTCTTCGGTTTTCAGATTGTGAATCGACACGGTCCCGAGGCAGACAGGCATTTACTTCGCTGTCTATTCTCACATGTGGATTTCAGTGGCGATGGTAAAAGCAGTGGTAAAGATTTCCATCAGGTAAATGTTGCATTTGGATAATTGCTCGCTACACTCTTGATAGGCTTATGGCAGAGCTGCAGTATTTGAGCTCAAAGGCAGGATAAATATAAGCCTTTCAGCAAATTTGTTGAAAACCTCGATGTGTAGCTTTTCAATTGTATCCTTTTAGCTCGGGGGTTTTCAACCTTTTAAGAACTGTGTCCCTTCTGGTGGCAGTGGCTGGATGCGGCGGTGGGGGGAGCTTGCATGAGGTGGCAGTGACTGCATGAGGGCTCTGCCCCGCCTCGTCCTTCCCCTGTGTCTGGCCAGCCAGGCAGCACCTGTGCGGCCTGCAGAGGGACGCTGCTGCCTTTGCACCCTGACCCTAATCCTGGGAGGTGGCAGTGGCATGGGATGGAAAATGACAGCTCTCCATCCCTGTTTGCCCCTCCATGCGTACCCCCTAGGACTGTTCCAAGTACCCCAAGTACAGGTTGACAACTCCTGTTTTAGTTGATTCCGTAGTGGTAAGAAAAACTGAGAGCTGCTCTCTGGCTTTGAAATAACCATACTTCAGAAAACACATGCTATTAATCTGTGTATCTTTTTCTACCCTATGCATTAATTTACTCCAAACCTTTCATGTTCTGTTGAAGCGGTAACAAGCCCCTAGTCTGTTTCCAGACTACTTGAGCTTCTGGGGCATACTTGTTACTGGGTTTTCCCTCACTATTGTCCCTAAACTTTCTGGGGAATCCTTGTTTAACTTGGCATACATAGCTTCTGTTTATTTGTGATTACGGTAACTATAGCAATATCTGCAAGTGCTTGAGGCAAGTCCAGTGAAGTACCAAACTTGGTGCTTCCAGTTTACCTTGCCAAATGACTTATGAGAAGCTAAGAAAAGCAAATTCTAATGATATGAAAGTACTTGGATTTTGCCACACAAAAATCATATCTGAAAGCAAAATACTAAATTCAGGTTCCACAAGGACACTAAAATATGTGACTGGGATTTTGTTACTGTACGGAGAGAGAAGTAGACAAGTAATAACTCTGATTAAAGATTGTATGTCAAAGTAGTAGCTGTTTTTAAAGTTGTTTTACTATTTCAGACTCAGTTTCTGATCCAAGAGTGTGCATCCCTGATTACAAAGCCAAACTTTATCTCGACGCTGTCCTACGCCATTGACAATCCATTGCACTATCAAAAGGTTTGTATACCTTTTTGAAAAGGGCACTGTCGCATGAATAAAATACCAGATTGGTTTCTTAACTGAACTGTATGTTTGCAGAGTTATGCTGAAAGAATTATTTTAATTGGAATGCGCCAGTTTTTAGAGTGTTAGCACACCATTAAACTAAATATCTAGCACAAGAAATAGTTGTAAGGATTTTTGCTGGGAGTGGAAGCAGGAATTCGCCTCTAGGAAAACTGGCTATTTGTACCTTTTAGGAGTTGCCTATTAGTAGTCTTTCGTGAACTGGGTAAAGCTGTTCCTTGTGTTGGAGTGCTGACAATAGGTTCCAAGTTCATGCTGAGCTAGAGTGATGCTAATGCGCTCTTCCTGTGAAACCCCCACTGGACTCGTTTTCTGGTTTTTAACTATTCCTTGTATTTTATTTTCTGGAATTTATTAGCATCAGTGCAAATTTGTCTTAAAACAGGTTTAGAAGGTTTAATCTATTACGTTAGGCCAGGGATGTCAATATATGGCCTGTGGGCTGGACCCAGCCATTGGAGGTAGGTCTTTTTGCCCATGGGGCTTTTCCACTGCCAGAGCTCCTGAATTTCTGTGTCTCTGGAACCCAGGGATATAATACATCTCACTCTCCCTCCCTTCCCACTGCCAGAATCAGAGGTTTTTAGTCACCTCTGGGGACTAAATTCCATGGCAGAGAAAGGTGGAAGGGACAGGGGGAGAAAGTAGCAGTGGTGGCACTAATTCCTTGAGCTCTGGAGGCATGTTGTAACAGTGTTAAAGTTGTCTCCGTTTACTAAAGACTTTATAAAACCAGAAGTTGTGTCTAAACTAGCTAATAATATTCCCTTATTTATGTGCTGAAATCAGATGCTGCTGCTTTCTCATTTGGAAGATCAAAGTTTTGGCTGTCCGCTAGGCTATCACTTTGTCATATTCCAGCTATACTCTGATAGTGTCTAGACCAGTGGCTTTCAACCTTTTTGGACTTGAGGCACTGCTTCTTAACTTTTGTGTATTATAGGTATTGCTCAATTAACTGGCTAATTGTGCAGTTACCTGGAGACCAGCTACACATGCAAGGTAGCTATTGCATGATAAAAAGCTCCAACCAGCTATAAAGTTAGACCTCAAAAATTTGTACAAACTCTTATAGCTGATTGCTATCAACCTTTAATTTTCTGACAGGGCTCTTGGCCACAGGGTCACACCTTATGCAGCATGAAACCTCTGAGCCCTAGAATTGTCTGCTGTGATCCCCAAGGCTTGTGGGGTAGGGGGGTAAAACCCCAGTTCGCACAGGGCTCTTGGTCCTGGCTGCACATGGCCTCCCTGCAGCTGGAACCCCCTCAGCAAAGGGGGCTCCCAGCCATGGGAGCCTGCTTCTTGCTGGTGTAGGGGTGCATAGGATAAGACTGTCTCTGCACCGACCGGCAATATGGCACAATTGGATATATCGTGTGACTCCACAATTGCACCTCTTGCCATGCACATGTAGCATGGCAGGAGGCATGATTGTGTGGATCATGCATTGGATCCAATTGCACCCTTATCTGTACGTGTAGAGGGGGCCTTAATGGCATCAATTTCAAAAAACAAATTTATATATTACAAGGACATGCACAGGGGCTGAGCATTGGGGGCATGGGGGATTGTTCAAGAAGGGACAAGTCTGAGCTTATCTGCTTATTTCTTTACACCTTGTTTATCTCCTCACACCTCATCACCCTTCAAAGGATCTGGCAGCACCCCAGGGTTCCCCAGCACCCTGGTTGAGAATCACTGGTCTAAACTATTCTGCAATGATTTTGTGTCTTGATTCAAATTAGATTTATCTATTGGTTTGGCTATACTCTAGTGATTTTTTTTTTTTTTTGTTTTTTTGTTTTTTTGTTTTTTGAATAGTTACAAGACTTCAAACGAGCTGCTTTTCTCATAATAATCAAAACTGAAGTAAACTTAGGCTGTTGGTACTACTATATTTTCTCAGAGTAGCTCTGGAGATATTTTTTGGTTTACATTTTAAACACAGTAGAGTCTTTTGTGAGCTAACCTGTAGGACATAGTTCCCTCTCTTAGTACTTTATTCCTTCAGATAAAACTTGAGCTGCATGACATATGAAGTGGATGCTCTGTATATGCTGTTCTTATTCAATTAACTCTTTTTTGCAGAGTCTAAAGCCTTCACCCCATCTATTTGCCCAACTGAGTAAAGTTATCAAATTAAGTAAAGTTCAAGAGGTAAGTAAGCTTTTGTTTCCCAGACTATTTGTGAAGTACTTATACAATGCACACCTGACTGAAATTGAATGCAGGATGAACTCCTACATTGTTTTTTGTTTTTCCTATTCACAGGTGATTTTTGGTCTTGCTTTACTGAACTCTTTCAGCTCAGATCTCAGAGGTTTTGGTAAGTGAAGAGTTCATAAAATACTGCAGTTACATGCAGACCCCAAACTTTGAAGAACTGGTCAGTTAAATACATGGAGGTCTGGATTACCTGAAGTTGCTACTGCAGTTGCAATCAGTGGAACCTCTTCAGCTGGAATTTCTTCTTATTCCCCCAAAAAGTCCTCTGTCCCTGATCCTCCCACATGCTCATTTTAAAGCAAGTAACTGTAAACAAGGCATCTTTTATGAACTCAAACTTCAGTTTCCTTGATTATTATTTATTAGAAACTATGCCTGTTAAAGTCCTACTGCAAAATTCATTTAAATCCATTTATTTACTGTGTGGGGCTGTGAGGGATGGGTTACAAAGGGTTCTAATGTTAGACAACTGTTAAAATTCTGTGGATAGTACCCCAAGTAACAAGTGATTGGTTAAGAACCAAACTAAATCTTAGTACTAATTTTTAATGGTCATGTCCAAGTTATAATACAACCTCTCTCCCTTTTTGTTAAAGCGGCTCAGTTTATCAAACAGAAACTTCCAGATCTTCTGCGCTCTTACATTGACGCAGACGTCAGTGGAAATCAAGAAGGTGGCTTCCAAGATATTGCAATAGAAGTCCTGCACCTTCTCCTCTCCCATCTCCTTTTTGGGCAGAAGGGAGCCTTTGGGGTTGGACAGGAACAGATTGACGCTTTCCTTAAAACATTACGTAGAGGTAAGTAAAATGTCATTCAGGCAGCCTGTAAAAAGGTTGACATCCATGTAAGCTGTCAAGATATGCTGCTAGTTCAAGTCATCTCAGTGGTAGCACTGAGTCTGCAAAATAGGATTCTAGGTCAAACCAATTTTTTTAGACCTAAATCAAATGTTCAAGTATTTTTTGTCTTGGCTCACAGCCATAGTAATGCAAAATAGTTGATGACCTAAGAATTCTAACAGCACTACCACCACCACCACCACTCTGGAGATTCCTTTTAAGAAAGAGCTATTCATTATGGATAGCCAGACATGCTTTTAAATCTGTAGGTGGCAACAAAAGTTTCATAGTTAGTTAGTAGGTAGTAGTTAGTTAGTTAACTTACTGCATATTTTCCAGTATTGGTAGTCTTGCACAGATCCACAGTAATTGCTTTTTCCTTAGAGCTGGGAATTTTTCACAGACCTATGGGTAAATTGAAACCAAGTAGGTGATGTGCTGTATTGTAAATATCAGTCTTAATAAAGGCTTAGGGAGGCCCCTTTCAGTTCTGTTTTACTGTTTTGCAGTGCTGAGAAATGCATGTTAAACTAATTCAGGGGAACTTTTACAAGCACGTCTAGCATCCTTGCTGAGTATGAGGCTGCTTTTTCATTGACATTGTGGCGGAGGTTACCTCTCTATGTGAAGCTGTCAGTTGAAATCACGGAATATGAACTGATGTTATTTTGAGTTTCCATAGAACCAGGCTTGTGGTAAACATTCTTAATAAGAAGTTTCTGCACTTTTAAGTTGACTTGTCTGATCTCTTTCACCCCTCACGCCTCCTTAGTTCTAAAAAGAACTAAGGAAATGGTATAGAACCTTTAAATGTTGGAGGCTTCAAGTAAGAGAGAAAGTCAGGGGGAGGGGGGAACCCAGTTCATGCCCTGTTTACTCTGTTTCAGCGTCCATTATCTGCCACTGCGTGGACAAGATTGCACTATGGTCTGACCCAGTAAATGGCAATTCTTATAAAGGCCCTAGAGATGCATATCTATGTATTGGAGATGGGCAGAGGGGTCCGCTGCATCTGTTTGCCATTGGTGATAGACTTTGAAATACAAATGACCCTAACTTGAACATAACATGCTTGTAAATAACAATTTTTTACTTCAAGTATTCTTATAGAATGTCTTGAGCATTGTAATGCATTTCTATATGTGGTCTTTCTCTCATTTTTAGATTTTCCCCAAGAGCGCTGTCCTGTGGTGCTTGCACCACTTCTATACCCTGAAAAACGGGACATTCTAATGGACAGGATCCTGCCTGATTCTGGAGGGATAGCCAAAACCATGATGGAGAGCTCTTTGGCAGACTTTATGCAAGAAGTAGGCTATGGCTTTTGTACAAGGTTTGTAAAGACTCTGTCACTACAGACATGCACAGAATTAAGCATGGCTGGGAGCCATTTCATCTATTCCTTGACAAACTTAGATTCCTAAGTACACTGGAGCTTTATCACCAGTAGTAATGTGAGATCTCTTGATCCTCTTCTTGGTTTGTATTCTAGTATGTTACTTTCTAGCATTGCTGTTTGTTAGAAAATTGAATGAATTTCCTTCTGTTGAAAGTGAGAAAACATGCCAACAAGAGGGGTACCCATATCCTTTAGTTTACCATAAAAATCTCACCATACCATACATAGTTCCTTTGAATAGAAAATAGCTAGAATACATGTAAAAAATATTTCATTCTAGTTCCTTAAGAGAATTCTGTTTTTATGACAGATTTCTGGCAGCTTTCTCTAGAGAACACCAATTTAGGGAAGGGCAGGTGAGGATTGGTCTTGGGTTCTTGAATGCCAAGTAGGAAAACCTTTTTCTGTAGCACTGTGAATGGTATACTTAAGGGGTAGATTGTTAAAGTAATTTGTAGAATGCAGTCGTACAACCAGTGCACTGACAGTAGAACTTAGGCTTTGTAGTGCTAGGTTTACTGTGAGTAAGGATCCATTTTAACATATGCCTGTAACTTCAAGTCACCTATTACCATATTTACCAAATACAAGATGATCCCCTTCCCCCAAAATTAAATGGAAGATTTAATAAATGTATTATAGTTTTCCACATAGAAAATCTAATTATTGGAGGATCATCTTAAATTTGTCCTCCCTTGCTACTGCAGTCAGTAGGGGGGAGAAGTGGTGAGGGGGGCAATGAAGGGGCAAGCAGTGGGATGGTAGAGGGCAGGCGGTTTGCCTCCTGCCATCCATTTTCCCCCCCCCAACTTACCCCTTCTTGTGCCTGCTCCCTGCAGCTTCAGGCCCCTGCTTGCCCATCTGCAGCTTTGGGTCCCTTCTGTCCCTTAATTTTGCTCCAGCGTCCGCATGCTTCCTCCCTGCTGCAGCCTGTGGGCATGGAGCATGGCTCTAGCATAGCTGCATAGCTGAGGCATGGAGCTGACAGTGGTGTTGAGAGGCCAGGGTGGAGCACATGCTCCAGGTAGAAGCAAGAATGAGGCCTGCTGGTGCAGGGCAAAGGAATGGAGGATTGTGGCTGGGGTAGGGAGGCAGGGAGAAGCATCACGAGGGGGAGATGGGGCAGCAGGGGCTTGAGGCTGTGGGGGAGGATTGGTGGAGGGTGCAGAAGTGGTGAGGGGGGAGAAGGCAGCTGAGGCACTGAAGCTGGAGCAGCTACCTTCCCCTTTCTGCCTCTTACTTTATTTGTAAGACAAGGGGCTTTTTTCCCATACATGTTAAATGAGAGGTGGGGGGGGACATTATCTGTTAACTGAGTAAATACAGTAACATGCATGCATCATCCTTATGGCATGTTTGGGTTTTGTATTTCTCTTATGCTCCCTATAGATCTTAATCTAAGTTGTTAAAATTGCAGCTCTGTTCATTTGCCTGTTGGATTCTAGGGATTTTGATGAACCCCACAGTAACATTTCAGGTATCTATTGGCGGTGTGTGAAATGGGCCATATATGATTTGGATTTGGATTCTGCCTGAATTGGGGACAGTGATTCAATTTGTTGATTCAGATCA
>NW_017728998.1:46382714-46383241 GCF_001723915.1 Gavialis gangeticus
AAGTGGACCGTAAGTACTTCCAGGTCTGCTGTGGGGCCACTTCGCAGAGCTGGGAGAGTGTGGTTGGCTGTGGGGGGACCCTGGGTGTCCCCCAAAACCCAGGAGGCACCAGTTGTTGAGCCGGGAGGGCGCAGGGGGGTGGCCCTGGGTGCTCCCCGTTGGACTGGAAGTGCTTCTGGCCCACTTCTGGGTCTACTGTCAAGCATGCTGGGGAGCCCCCACACTCCTGTGGGACGCTCTCTGTGCCAGCATCGCAGCATTCACAAGCAGCCTGGTATCTTGAGGTATGTAGAAAAAACATTTAAAGCTGTGTCTATGTCCAAATCTCTCCAAATTGATTTAGAGGGTTTGGATTTGGAAGGTTCCAATTTGATTCAGAGATTTGATCCCAATTCACCCACCAAATTGGGCTGAATCTCTACTGAATCGAATTGGGGACCGACGTTTTACACAGCCCTAATAGCTATATGGACTTTCTACAAGGGTAATACAAAGGACATTGAAACTCTGTCTATATAATCAGGCTT
>NW_017728998.1:46388241-46393602 GCF_001723915.1 Gavialis gangeticus
TCCAATTTGATTCAGAGATTTGATCCCAATTCACCCACCAAATTGGGCTGAATCTCTACTGAATCGAATTGGGGACCGACGTTTTACACAGCCCTAATAGCTATATGGACTTTCTACAAGGGTAATACAAAGGACATTGAAACTCTGTCTATATAATCAGGCTTGTAAGTTACTAAAGTAGTACAAATAACCAGTTGGAGTGTTCACCAAGAAAGTGAAAGAGGCAACTAAGATTGTATTCAGATATTCTTTTTGGATCATGTTTGGGTATACAATATAATAAATCGTGTCTTTCTCCTGCATACTTCTGCAATGTATATGTAAATCAGCATCAGATCTTGTAACTGTAGTAATCAAGGATGGAAGATGGTATCAGTCTTTCATGTTAATTGGACAGAAGGTAGTGTTTCATACTGACAAAATCAGAGATGCATAACAAGTTTTCATAAGCAGTGGGGTTACTTCATGAGGTATGGTAACTTATGGGATGCATCTCTGATTTAGTTAGTCATAAGGTGCAAATCTACCCTGCCTTCCATCAGTACTGCTGTCAGCCTTGTAAGAGCACATGCATAACTTCTGATTGCCACTACCAGTGATGTGCACACATGCTCATTTTAAAGACACACTTGAATCAGGCTCATGACAAATAAAATGTGTGATTAAGTGTTAAATCTTATAAGAAGCCAAGACAATAGAAGTTGTTCTACAGTTCAAAATGTTAGCACTCTAGTGAAAAATCTTTTCTTTTGAAGTGTTCGGAACTATAGATCATATCCCTAAGTACAGTACTCAAAAGCAATATTACTTTTGATTTGGTGTGAGCTATAAAATACACCTTACCACTTACGCTATTTAGTTTTGTATTTCAGTTACTAAAAATGAATTTAGAAAAAAAACAACCCAAAGCTATTAAGAGGACAGTTAGAGCATATGTTAAAGTTGCTTTTTTACTTATACTAATAATTCTCTCTCTTAGACCCCTGCCAGACATAGAGGTTTTGAAGGCATGATGGCATCTGATCCACAGTCCTCACAGTCTAACTTCCTGCCATGCCACATGTATATAGCAGAAGTTGTGATTTTTGGGATCAGACATTAGATGCCATTACACCTTATTGCTGGTGCAGGGGGAGCCTGGGATCATAATTCTGAGCTCCCCCTGCACAACCAAGTAGCAAGCCCCTTCAAGTGACAGAGCTCCCAGCCTTGGGGTCTTATGGCACACCCCCGTGGCTGGGAGCCTGGATGAGTTAATGGGCTCCCAGGTGTGGGAGCACATGGTACATCCTGGACGGCTTGTAGCCCCTTCAGCTGATGGGGTGCCCCTGTGCCTGGGATCGCAATAGCTGTGGGCTCCCAGCCAGGGGGTGCACTTGGCCATATATTCAGTTTAATGGTGTGATAAGAACCAACCACAAGGCTTTTGTGTGCTTTTTGTGGAGTAACATAGTGTTTCATTCCTTGGTTTATGATGCCATTAACTCTTTTAAGCTGTGGCCAGGTTCCAACTTAAGATGTGATTAAGTGGTTAATTACATCTTGAAGTGTTACATGGCAGGGACTTTAGTTCGTAACTTTATGCTGGTCTAATTAAGAACTTAAGAAATCTTAACTTTACATTGACGACAAACTTTGCAGGGCAGGAAACTTTTTTTAAGCTTTGAGAAACAACTTAATTTGCTTTCTTAACTCTGCCTGTAGTGCTAGCTTTTCTGGCATGAGGCATTTTAAAAGTTAACTGACAGAGCCTGGAATATCAATTGATGAGTGTCATTATAGGTGACGTTGGCCTAAAGAAAGAAAATACTGGCATATAGGGTGCCCTTGCACTGTTTTCCATAGAGCTTATAATCTTGGGTAGGAATTAACTGCAACCTTTGGGAGAAGATCCAGTGAAAGACATCACAAAAATCTTGTGCATTATACAGTCTCTGGACCATCACAGCTACAATCTCTTACTCTACTACTACTTCTGAGTTGAGTGCAGTTTTGTATTCCTGTACTGTGCACAATACTGGTTTTCAAACAGTTGGTTTTTTTCGTTTTTTTGCTGTATATCTGTGTAACTCTCCTTTGTGTAATGCTGTCTGAAACTTACATGGATACTAAAGCCAGCATCTGTTTCTTCTGATTATATTTTTAGTGTTGAAGAATGTCGCAATATAATCATGCAGTTTGGTGTGCGGGAGGTCACAGCTTCTCAGGTTGCCAGAGTTTTGGGAATGATGGCCCGAACTCATTCAGGGTTGACAGATGGTATTCCATTACAAGTAAGTGAGCTGTTTTAAATACTGATGATACATTTTTATATATATTTGCATTTTAATGAGCAGAATAGTCTACTGCCCCCCCCCAGGAGCAGTGCAGGGTGGAGATTCTGGAACTGATCCCTGGTTCCACCACAGAATTGCTGTTAAGGCAGTCATCCTGTGTCATGTTTTACACTTCATGTTTATTCTATGGATGGGTCTTACCTTACTGAAGTAAATGCTCTGATTCTTGGATAAATGCTAGTATCAAAAATGCCCATTTTGTTATTCTTGCTAGCTTGTTTAATTCCTCTTCCTTGAAATGCAAGAAGTTCCTAAACTTTTTTTTACTAGTAATTGATCACATGCATTTAATTTACAGTCCATCTCAGCTCCTGGAAGTGGGATCTGGAGTGATGGGAAAGACAAAAGTGATGGAACACAAGCTCACACCTGGAATGTGGAGGTTTTAATAGATGTTCTTAAAGAGTTGGTAAGTTCACGAATATCTTACTTTTAGCACCATTTCTGAAAGGAAGCTTACAACAATATGGTCACAAACCTCGTGTTCAGAGCATACCTGCATTACAGTAATAGTGCATGTTGGTTGGTTTGTTTCTGGAGCGCAGAGTACCAGCACATCTAAACTGAAATGCATTTGTTTCATTTGAACAAAGTAGAGCACTACAGGAAATGAAAAAAGCGTACAAGTGCCTAATCTTCAGGGCCTGTAGGAGGCTTAGTGAGCAAAGAATTTACAGAATCTGCATTTTGGTTTGTTTTTTTTTGAATGTTTTCTTGGAGCTAATAATAGTCTGCTTATGTAATTAGGCAGTAGTGGTCAAGAATTGACAGGCAGTATGGTTTGTGATGCATATAGTGTAGTCTAGATAATTTCATACCAGTTGTCATATATTGCATATAATATTCATAGATTGTAGAGTCAGAAGGGACCACAATGGATCATCATGTCCAACCCCCTGCCCCTGGCAAGAAAGAGGACCAAGGTGAGGTGACCCCAGCCAGGTGACTGTCAAGCCTCTTCTTGGAGACCTGCAAGTTAGATGATGGTGCCACCTCTCTTGGAAGCCCATTCCAGATTTTGGCCACCCTTACTGTAAAACATTTCTTCCTAATGTCTAACCTAAATCTGCTCTCCACTAGTGTGCATCCATTATTCCTAGTTAATCCCTGGGGTGCTCTGGTAAATAGTGCATCCCTAATTCCCTGTTGTCCTCCCTTGATAAACTTTATAGGCAGCTACAAGGTCTTCCCTCAGACTTCTTTTGTGAAGGCTAAAGAGATCCAGATCTCTCAACCTCCCCTCATAGAGTCTTTCATGGAGGCCACTAATCATGTGAGCACACCTCCTCTGAACCCTCTAAGATCCCTCTCAGTTGCTGAGCTGCTGAGGAGGTCATCCCCCAACCTATAGGTGTCCTGGGGATTCCTCCTTCCTAGATGGAGTATCTTGCATTTATCTTTGTTGAATTGCATCCTATTTCATTCTGCCCATTGATCCAACCTGTCCAGGTCAGCCTGTATCTGCTCCCTCCCCTCCGATGTGTTAACTTTGCCCCATAACTTGGTATCATCTGCAAACTTGGAGAGGGTGCTCTCCACACCCTCATCCAAATCGCTAATGAAGATATTAAATAACACTGGTCCAAGGACTGAACCCTGCGGGACCCCACTGCCCACCTCCTTCCAGGATGAGAACAACCCATCCACCACCACTCTCTGGGTGTGGTCCCTAAGCCAGTTGACCACCCACCTGGCTGTGTAGGCATCCATTCCACAGCCTACTAGCGCTTCCCTATGAGAATAGGATGCAAAACTGTCGATAGGATGTGAAACTGTTTCATCTACTACCTCGCATTTTACTACCTTGCAAGTAGTAATTCTTGTAAGGAGTGCCCCAGATACCCAATACACAGTATGCGAGAATGGAGTAATTAAATGGGCCACCAAGGTGCAGCAGATGCTGTATAAAACTGAATATTGAATTAATGTATAATCGGGGACTAAGTAGGCTTGTTCAGCGTAAATAGCAGCATGGTTTATAAAAGTAAGTAAATAGAAAGAAATGTGTAACCTTCTCATAGTTATCAAATGGGATTCTGTTCTGCTTGACCTTGGGTCCAAGCCTTTGCTTATGTTCTTTTAACTGATTTGAGGAAACTGTTCGTTGTAAAATTCTTTGTGGCAAGTGCCAGGCTCGGCAGAGAAGTTGTCACTTTGTGACGCACTAAAATTTCAAACAGCATGTTGACAAATCTCTAAGTGCTACTTTTCTTTTGCCCAGGAAGCAAATTTGTGTTCAGAATTTTCCATCTCTTCTCTTCCCTTTGTTGTTTCCTAATCTATACACCTGCAGCTGAGTTTTTTTTTCTTGCCCATCTCAGTGTGTCCAAGACTGGAAATAAAGATGGTGGCTGGTCATTTTTTGAAAGAAATAAAATCCAAGTACAGAAGATCCTCGCTATTCACGGGGGTTATGTTCTGGAGATCCCTGCGAACGATGAAATCCACAGATACTGACAGGGCTCCCCCACAGCACCTTGGGACTAACGCTTTTCCCCAGAGTGCCACCGTGGCTGCCTCCATCAGCGGCGGCAAAGGTGCCACCGCCACCATCCCCATCTCCGGGGCTTCCCTGCAGTGCCTAGGGACTGACCGACGACCCCCCCCCCCCCCCCCCCCTGTGCCTGAGCACTGCTGCCACTACCTCCTTCCACGTCCCTGGCCGCTCACTCCGCCTGCCTCCTGGCTCTTCCCTCCCCTGTGAATATTTGAATCTGTGAATCTGGAGTTCGTGAATGAGGGTTTCCCGTAGTTCTTTCAGTCTAGTCATGCACTTTGAATAAAATTCTATATATATAGAATCCGTCCATCCGTCTGTCCGTAATGCTCTTGGAGAGCTCTGATTTGGTCATCTCAGCAGCCAATTACAATGCTTACTGAAACAATTAATCGGGGTGCTCTGCACAGACAAACAGCCAGACATGGGGTGGGGGTGTTGCGGGGCCAGATGCAATGGAGGTTGGTGGGGGATGCATGAAACTCTCAAACTTGGTGGTGGAAGGGACAAAGCCCGCCCGCCCCCCCC
>NW_017728998.1:46393664-46400577 GCF_001723915.1 Gavialis gangeticus
CCCGCCCGCCCCCCCCTTCCCCTCAAAGCCTTCTGTCATTCTTCATGGGCAATTCACTAGTTAGCATATAAGTGTCTTGGTTCTCCAGAACTTAAAAGCTTACAGGATGTTTCTTCCAGTTTTTTTCATGATTAGAGAGTATGTTACAACTTATTTCATAGTTTCTTTTCTTATTAAGATGGCAGAAGTTCAGCCTTGTTATATATAGTCCACTCCTTTTTTTTTTTCTTTGTTACATCCTTCTTTGAAATTAGTCTACATTAGTAAATGCTAGGAAAAGCAGTACCTTTTTTAATTGCATTTTTTTTTCCAAATTTGTTGCTGTCATGTCCACAAGTTTCCACTGGTTCCCTCTTTTTCTACTCTCTCCTATCCCTTTTACTGTCAGATGCTGCTCAGACTCTGTTCCCTCGTGCAGCACAGCACATGGAAACACAACCCTTGCTGGGACACACAGAGGTGGTGGTGTTGCTGATTGATTGGCTAGGCAGGGAAGTGGGTTTCCTTGTGCTTAGTACACATGGGGCAGTTCTAGCCCTGGAGCTGAGCTGTGCCTGGCAATAAGAGGTGGGAAAGGGACAGGGGTGTGGGGACAGAAGCTGCAGAGGGCAAGTGGAGCTGAAGGCAGGCAGCTGCTATGGGTCCAACTGTGGCCCCAACCCAGCTTCAGAGCTGGTCAGCCACAACAGCCACCTGTTTCCTTTACCCTCCCCACCTTTATATGTGAATTTAAGATGAGTGGCTTTCCCCCATGCTGACTGTTATATTGGCATGGCCTTTCTTCTCCTTTCTAGCCACTTTTTTTTTTACCTATGACACTTTAAAGGGTGATCTTGTGTATTGCCTCCTGTGACTGTATGTGGATTTAGAGTGGTAATTTATGGGATTCCTTGGGTACATGCGATTTGTGGAATCACTGGACTGGAATCGCAAGCCCAGGGAGACCTCATTCAGGTCTGAGGTGTCATGACTTAATAATAGGAGCAACAAACCTGGAGAACTGCATCTTGGTAACTAACTTATTCTCAGATCCAGGCTTGCCTTTTCAAGATGTTTTTTAACAACTGTACTTCTTCACTTCTGATTATCAGAACTCAGGGAATGCTTTGTTAATTTGAGGGAAATTTTACATCATAGCTTAACTTCAAAAACCAGCATAGAAAGCTTTTTGTTTTTTGGAAGCAGTCTTGCTGGAGAGCTTGCCACAAAACATTAAGTTCTGCCTCATAACAGGTCAGACTCTGCTTCCTCAGGCTGCAGAGCAAAAGAGAACTAACTCATTGAAAGGAGTGACAAATGTGTACATCAAGGAGAAGAATGCAGTGGGTATCTTCTCTCCCCTGCTGTTCAGTTCTGTCCCCATTTAACATTTAGTGGAGGAATAAGACCTAGCCCTAGACATAACTAACCTAGAATATATTTGAATTACAGTCCAGGCTAAATAAGCTGATTTTAAACCAGGTTTCTTCACTTTGTAAATAAGTTGGACACACATTTCTATTAACTGCAGTATTTATGCCACAGGGTTTTCATGGGAAGTATGGGAAATTTTTGTAGATACTGAGTGTTTTTGTCTCTTGCTAATTGCAGAATCCTAGTTTGAACTTCAAGGAAGTAACCTATGAATTGGACCACCCAGGGTTTCAAATCCGTGACAGCAAGGGTCTGCAGATTGTGGTGTTCGGCATCCAGAGAGGGCTAGGCATGGAAGTCTTCCCAGTTGATCTCATATATAGGCCTTGGAAACATGCGGAGGGCCAGGTAAGCTTGTTTTGGCAGCTCTTCCCAAAGTTTGTAATGCTGCTAGCAAGTTTATGTAGCAAACCTTTAACAGTTGTGATGCTGCTGGTTTTTGGTACCTTTTCTGAGTCTGAAAACATTGAGGTAGGTAATGAAGAATGTAGCTGATGTGTACAAGACCAATCTTAGAACTAATAGAAAGCTGAATCTGTTTTATTTGTTTTCCTGAACTTTCCTGGAGTGACTACACCTCCTTGGCCCACAACTGAACTGCAGCTAGATTTACAGTTGTATAGCTAGTTTTATCTCAGAGCTGTCTAACTGGTCACCCATGGGCCATATGTGACCATCGCTTCCCTTACCTCTCTTCTCCCCTCCCCCCATTGTTCCGGCTGTTGGCTGTAACAGCAGGCACAGCTGCTCCCACTCCCTCTGGCTTTCATTGGTTGTCCTTGCTGGAAGGGTTGGCACAGTGCACCAAGGTGGCTGAGTGAGCTTGGGGCTGTGGGTGCAGGGCACAGCAGTGGGGATTAAAGTGTGGGCATGATGTGCAGCCAGGGGTATTTGGCTCTCCCTGGTGCAGCCTGTGGAGTGTTCTGCTTGTGGCTACCTAAAAGGGTAAGGGTTATAGCATATGGTCAAAGCTGAAGGGTTCATCTGTGTAACAGGGGGCCTGCTTGGGGCCGATCTCCACGTGGCCTGCCCACTTGTTCTTGGGCTAACTGCCCGCTTTCTCGCTTGCCACACCTTGATCTTAATTGATTAATAAAGTTGTTAATTAAGCAGGAGGCTGCCCATTCTCTGCCCCGCTGCCAGGGGGTGCTGTCTGTAGCTCCATTCCTCCCCTACACCGCAGTCCAAGCCTCCCAGATGACCTCATGATGTTCTCATATGTGCCAGTCCCCAGCGATGGGGCCCAGAATCCTAATGTAGGACCCCACCTGGGTTCCTCCCTTCAGGTGGACTCTGGCATCATCATACTGGGCCACATCTCCTTGCCACCAGTTCCCCTTTGGGTGTGGTCTCCTCACTGGGACCTCTGGCTCGCGCTAGCCCTGGCCCACACCCAGCCCAGTTGGGACCCCAGGCCCCTGGCTCTTGGGCATCCCTCTCAGTGGGCCTTCTTGCCCTTCTGACCCTCCTGGTCCTGGCCCCCGCCTGGGCCAATCAGGGGAAGCTCTGGCAGGCCTAGATATATGACAGTTACTCTTTTTCCCTGGGGTCCCCCTCTCTGGGTCCTCCTTCACAGATGTGGGGAGCTGGGGTACCTCACACCATGACTGATGCCTCACGGGGTCTCACAGGGGACTCTCACTCCCCCCCGGGCAGCAGGTCATGGTGGTACTACAGGTGTTAATTTTGACCCACACTCTGCCTCCCAACGGTGGAGGACTTATCGGGGTCAGGACTCAGTTCATGCTGTCTCTGGCTGAACCCCTGTTCTTCCTTCACTGGGCTTCACATCTTTGCCCCTCACCCCAGTAGAAGCCCCAGTGTTTCTCACTGCTGCCTCCTCAGTTCTTACGCTGCCCCCCCCACCGCTGGGGGCTTCGCATCATTCATAATGCCCCCTCTACTTGGGGTCTCAGGGCTTCCCTCCTCCGTTAAGTTCAGGTGGCCGTAGCTGTGTATGGCCCCAACTCTCCTCCTCAGGGTCTCAAACCCCCACAGGGCTCAGGCAGCTTCAGCCTTACCTGCCCTCCAACTCTCCACTCCCCTGCTCGGGGCTTACACCCCGACAACTATGTCCGATGGAATGCAACCCACCCAAAGGTGAGGGCTAGGGGTTAAGGTGCCCTGACCTGCTTTTCACCAGGGTGGTAACTGGCCTGGCATTTCCTGGGGGCTCCTGCACCACTGGGAGCCCCACCAGGCCACCCACTCCCGGCAGGGTGTAGTTTCAGGTTGTACCCAGGACAAGGAGCCTCCTACAATCCCCTACAGCTCCTCCCTTACCTCCAGATGAAACTCAGCAGACCTCTGGCCAGGCGGTGTTGTTGTCTGCCCTCCAGCAGCCAAACTGCCTCATTTATATAGGCAGCCCTGAACCTTAAATGGCTGCCCTCATTAGGCACCTGGAGGCTGCCAGCTCCAGGGCTTTAAAGTGGCAGGCCCACAAGGTGCCCTGCCACAGTCTGCATTGATTGCTCTTTTTAAGCAGTGCAGTTAGTACACTTCCAATTTGTAATGTGGATGAGACCAGACGTGTTCCGTAACTACTTTATTTTGAGATCTTTATCTGAGGAAATAAAGTTAATGCTCAGCCTTCTGGACAAACTAGATTACTTTGTAACCAAATCCTCTGACAGCTATATTTATAACAAAGAAAATTGTTAGGAGTAAATTTTCATTCTTAAGAGAAATCTAGTTTTACACAAAACACTTCACATAGTAACGTTTGGCTCTTATTCTGCTGCTGTGTTGATTAGAGGTTCCTTAGAAAAATCTCAGTATCATGTATAGTGGTTGATGGGCAAGGAGGCTGTAACTTGCCTGAAGGTCTAAAGTAACTTTTTTATTATTATTATTTTGTTATAGCTCTCCTTCATTCAGCATTCCCTCATAAATCCAGAGATCTTCTGTTTTGCTGACTACCCCTGTCATACTGTTGCCACAGACATCCTTAAAGCGCCACCAGAGGATGACAATCGAGAAATTGCCACATGGTAAATCTCATGCAACTGTGTTTGTTTCTGTTGGCTGAGAATATGATTACTTTTGCTGTGGCTTTGTTTTTAAATCATTTGGTCTATTTGGAGCTACATGCACGTTCTAGCAGATCAGCCACTAAATACCTGTCTTACATGTAACTGGCTCTTGCATTGTCAAAACATTTCCAGTGTACACGCATGGTAACACTTGGAAAAGCAGGCTGCTGGTGGTTTTCACTGGATTCTTTTAGGATGAAATTTCCAGAGAGCTAATGTATTTTGGCAGATTCTGTGCACTGAGCAGAGGGAGTCATTGAATATTGAACCTGAAACATCGGAGTTGGGGAGGGAATCTTTCCTTCCCCCTCCCCTTTGGCTGATGCCTCTTAATCCTCCCTCCTTTTTTTCAGGGGAGTAGCTGATTCTTAGCCTCCTTTTTTTACACAGTTGTATAAACGATATTTAATAACTAATCTGTCCAGAATGTTCTTGATGCATGGCCAAAAGTGCATAATGAACTGTAGCACTTGAATGCAGTTCACTTATTTATAACTGGCATTAGATCATATCAGCATGTCATTGACACTTAATGCTTAGTCAATCAGGGTCCTGTTAGTCAATGAGTTTGTAACTTTTGTTTTTGTTAGGAAGAGCCTGGATTTGATCGAATCCTTGCTGCGTTTGGCAGAGGTGGGGCAGTATGAGCAGGTTAAGCAGCTCTTCAGTTTCCCTATCAAGCACTGCCCAGACATGTTGGTATTGGCCTTATTACAGATCAACACTTCCTGGCATACCTTGCGCCATGAGCTCATCTCTACACTTATGCCAATTTTTCTTGGCAATCACCCCAACTCTGCCATTATTTTGCACTATGCATGGCATGGACAGGTAAGTGTTTCACCTTGAGTACTTGCATGGTTTAATTACTTCACTTTAGAAGGTTGCTAGTTAGATTGATCTGGCAGTTGAGACAGCAGAATTTGAAGTGTTTCTTCACTTGTGACAAAGGTGGTGAAAAAACTCCTAATTAGATATTCAGTACTTCCTGTAAAATTGCAGATTGTTGGTGATTTACTTTCCATCCCTATCTTTAGGCAACCTGCTGTGATTAGTCCTTTTACTCTAGGTATTAGGTCTGTGAGAATAGGGAAGTATTCAATTCAGATTCAGCCAGTCGGAGGACAGCAATTTGATTCGGATCACTGTCTCAGATTTCGTGATTCGGCCATAGACTGTAATGGGGAAACACTGAAATGCCTATAACTTTGTCACCTTTTGGCAGATTTGGATGAAAACAGCAGGGATGGTAGCCCCTTCTGAGGGCATGAAACCTGCTAAATTTCAAGGGGACAGGTGCAGGGGTTTCTGGGAAACTGCACCTCAAGCTTCTGAAAGTGAAATTTGTGACGTGTGTGTTTAAGGCACAGCAGGATGAAACCAGCAGGGATGGTAGCCTGTAACAGGGCCTTCCTGGAGCCTGTTAAACCTCCGCCTGCTCACCTGTTTCTGGGCCAACTGCCCACCCCTCTTTCTCTTGCCATGCCTTGATGGAACACAGATTCAGATGTTTCCCTGGTTGGAGGCTGCCTATTTAGGTGTCTTGGGGTGACATCCATTCCGCAGCTCCATACCTTCCCTACACCACAGCCTATGCCTCGCACATTGCATCCTTCACCCCCTCCAGCTGTGGTGCTCTCTCTGGGACCTTTGGCTCTCCCTTAGGCCCTGGCCCCGCCTTCAGGCCTGTTGGAATCCCAAGCCTCTTGCTCTAGGCGTTCCTTGCAGTGAGCCCCTGGCCCTCTGACCCCCTGACCCTGCTTTGGGTCCTGGTCCCAGCATGAACCAGTGGAGGGTACCTCTGATTTATATTTTATTAGACCAACTGAATAGTTGGAGAAATATATCTTAGCAAGCTTTTGAGTTTAAAAACCCTTCATCGGGCTGAGGAAGCATCTAGTTGGTGTGTGTGTGTGTGTGTGTGTGTGTGTGTGCTCTTCCTGAACGGAATGAATAGTAAAGAAGCCAGAGGTTGGCAAGCAATGCAGGCAAGAAAGCCAGTCAGTGAAAATGTAAATTGAGGTGTCAGGGTGAGGGACAGGCTGGTGGGGATAGGGATGGGGAAGGGAGATGTAGCAGGTAAAAGAGAGGTACCTGGGGAGTCAGATGTCGGGCAGGTTATAGTGCGTCATAAATCCAGTGTTTATATTGAGTCCATGAGTTTCTGTATCTAGTAGGTCTGTGCAAAGTGGCTAGTATTGGATTTGGATTCAGCTGATTTGGGGGACAGTGATTCGATTCGGTGATTCGAATCACTGTCCCAAATTTGATTTGGCTGAATCTGATTTGGAGATTTGGCTGCTGCCAAATCTGTGAACCAGGAAGGCCAATCTCCCGTCTGCTCTCCTAGCTTGGCAATGACTGGCTACCCTGCCTACCCCAGCTCCCAGCACTTTGGGGGGGAAAAAAAGCCCTGGCTCACAAGGTGCTACCGGGTGAGGGGGGTGATCCCCACTGCCCCATGC
>NW_017728998.1:46400820-46401887 GCF_001723915.1 Gavialis gangeticus
GGGGAGCAGGCAGGGGCTGGGGGCTGGCAGGGGTCCTCCCATGGTCCCCTCCCCTGCCTCTTACTTACCAGCTCCGAGTCAAGCTGAAGCTCTCTGCTGCAGCCACTGGGTACTGTCTGAATCATTGAAGCTCTCTGAATCTTTTCTGAAGATTCGGAGAGCTTCGAATTGATTCGGACCTTTTTATTAGTCCCCTGATTCGATTCAGATTTGGAGATTCAGCCACCAAATCTCCTCTGAATCAAATCAGCACCCGAAGCTTCTCACAGCACTAATATCTAGGAGGTTGATGAAGTGAAGTTCATAGGCTCGTCTATGAAAAGTGGTTTGTAAGGCGCACTGGGATGAAACCAGCAGGGATGGTAGCCTGTAACAGAGGGCCTTCCCAGTGCTGGCTAGATCTCCGCCTGCCTACCTGTTTCTGGGCCAGCTGCCCCACCCCTCTGTTGACTGCCATGCCTTGATGGAAAACTGATTCAGATGTTTCCCAGGTGGGAGGCTGCCAATTTAGGCCCCTGATGCCTAGGGGTGACATAAATCTGTTCTGCAGCTCCACACCTCTGCTAACACTGCAGCGTATGCCTCATAGATGGCATCCCAGACAGCTAAGCTCACCTGGAACTTTGCACCTCCACTGTAACCAGAAAGCCTCAGGCTTCTCAAAGATTTTACAGGTCTGGGCTTTCCCTAGCCAGGACTGCGTGCATGAGGTGGCTGGAGGTTACAAAGTGCCTCCTACCCACCTGTCACCAGGGAAGTTTGTGGTCCTGGCATTTCTTGGGGGGCTGCTGTGCCACTGGCAGTCCTACCAGGTCTCCCAACCCTGGCAGGATGCAATTTTAGGTCATGCCCAGGACCTGGGGCCTCCTTCCCCATAATCCCAGCCCTTACCTCCAAGTTCATCCTGGCACAGGAGCTCAGCAGGGAGATGTTCTTCCCCTCCTGGCTAGTGATGCAGTGAGTGCCACCTCAGCACTGAGAGCAGAGCATTAAATGGTTTTGTTTTGTTTTTGTTTTTTTTTAAAAAAAAAAGGAAATGTGGGGACAGGGTGTGGAGGGTGGCACTC
>NW_017728998.1:46417109-46434934 GCF_001723915.1 Gavialis gangeticus
CTAAGGAGGTGCGGTGGAGTGTAACTACATCCCCAGCAATGCTGTACACCCTCTTGCTTGGAACGCTGGTCAGTGGACAGGGCAGATGTTCCCAGGCAACCGTGGCCAGATCCTGCCACATCTGGCTGTGGCTTGCTTGATAGGCCAAGGGGTTGCAGTCCAGCAGCTCCACATCCTTGGTGAGATTAGGTAGCCACTGAAGCATTGGCACTACCTGCCCAAGGCTGGGGTCTGGTGCCTCTGGACCCCTACATTGAAGCCATGCCCTTGGTCCACATTGGCAGCGGCTGGCATGTAGGAGACTGGCTGGTGCTGGGAGTGCTGGCACAGGAAGGTGGATCCCCTTCTTGTCTGCCTCCCAGACTCTGTTGAACAGCACCTTTGTCCAGTGATCAAGGGTTTTTGGTGCTGCACATGCTCCCCTTCACCCTTGGGTTGCACATGCCTGTCAGCACATGGACTGTACTGGACTGCAATGGATCCAGCCATTTTTTTGATGCCCTCCTTCAGCCACTTCACCAGTGCCTGCACCTCTGGTGAAATTGGCTTGCCCCAGCCAGGAACATTGATCCCATGGAACTTCTCCATTTGGTTCTCAAACTCCTTGACTATAGGGATCACCTGGCTAAGGAGGGCATCACCAACACTGAGGGTCTCGGTGGCCTCAAAGAAGGGCTTGAGGACCACCAGGATCTGGGAGATGTTATCCCAACTCAGCCTTGCTCGGGGAGCTTGGGATCAGTGGCCTCCTTAACAAAGCAATCTCATGGATGGCCTTCTGTTGTTCCACTAGCCTTTCAAGCATCAGGTATGTGGAGTTCCACTGAGTCTCCACATCATGCATAATTTCGTGCTGTGGGATGTTCAGTTCCGCTTGTTTGTCCCGCAGCATCTTGCCCCTCTTTATGCTGCAGTGGTTGTAGCCCACAACCTTCCTGCATTTTGAAATCAGCTGCGTGGTAGTGACGGCACCATCACTGGCAGCCCTGTCCTCCTCCAAGGCATGTGCCACATAATAGAAGCTAACAAAGTTGGCATCATGGACCACCTTGACTGTGTTGGTCCTGTTGTCAGTGACCATGAACCCGTGGGTGAGCTTGCCCTCCCTAATGAGCCACCCCTGCACTACATGGTTCATGGCCACCATGATCTCCTTTGCCATGAGGAACTTGGCCATCACCTCGGCTTGGAGTAGAGCCCACCAACAGTCTGACTGATCGCACTAGTGCCCTGTGAAGGAGAGGTAGGCATGATCTCCACCCTGGCTCCTCCAGATGTCCAAGGTGAAGTGTAAGGCCACCTGCAGACCTGCCTTGTGTAGCTCCTCCCTCAAGTACTCCCTGAATGCCTTATGCAGGGAGGGCACCACCGTCCCACTGAAGGTGGTGCATGCAGATACAGTATGATGGGACTGTGAGTTGCCTGAACTCTGGCCACTCAACTGAGGAGGAGGGCTTGTCATCCAGAGCAAGCATCTCCCCAGTGTTGTGGGTGACCTTGCTCGCCCTTGCAACGCACCCCCCTTTTGTCTGTGGCTTTAGTCCACCAGTCCAGGGTGGCCTGCCTCTGCTTCTTGCCGATGGGGCCTTTGGAGCGAGAGGGGGGACTTCCCTTTGGGCATGCTGTCACTGGTACCAGGCTGAGGAGGGGCAAAGGCAAGGCGGTGCTGCCTCCTGAGATGCAGCAGCATCTCGGTAGTAATGAAGTGTTTTGCCTCCTTTCCCTGGCTGATCTGCATTCGGCAGTGCTGGCAATTAGCATTAGGATCATCTGCCACCTCAAAATGATCCTACGCTACACTACCCCCTCGCTTCTGGGTTGAGGGTGGGGATCCTGCCTTATCTTTCTCAGCAGGCAGAGGCAAAACAACAGGGGAAGCTGAGCCACCTGCCCCCACAACCTCCTTTGAGGTGCCTGCTGGAGAAGGCAGCGTGGCTCTAGGGGAGCTTTGGGGAGTGTGGAGCACCAACTTAGGTTCCCCCTGCTTTCAGAACCCTGCTTTCAGAACCAGCTCCTCCTCTGGCACTAGGAGGCTCACGCTGGGAAATGAAATTGGGTTGGAGGAGATTGTCATGCTGGTGCTGGTGGCTATTTCCGGTGTTAGGGGAGGTGGTGCAGGTTCAGTGACAGGTACTGCTCCCATTGGAAGCAGAAGACTCATCACTGTCAGGAAAGAGGATGCGTCTGTTTTGGGGGTGGGAACTTGCAGCTCTCCTTCTAACCCCTCTCCCTCCCCTGCCAGAAGACCTGGCACCTGCCTTTCCAACATGCTTCATATTAATCTTTCTTGTGCTGGAGTGTGTGTGTGTAACTAATATATCTTCGTGTGTGTGTGTGTGTGTGTGTGTGTAACTAACTAATATATCTTCTTTCTTTACTGTATGCATCTGTAACTAATATCTCTTTCCTCTGTTTACTGTATGTGTGTGTAATGTATGCTTTCTTGCACAGTGATGGATTACACTGCCAGGGAAAACACCACTTTCTTTTTAAAAAGTGGGGGGAGAAAAATATAAGAAATAAGAGGTTTTTGCAGGAAGAATAAGTTGAAAGAAATGGATTGGATAGGGATAAGTAGAGAGATTCTAGGCAAGGGTAATTAGTAAGCTGTATCCAGTCCTTTCCAAGAAGAGCAACTAGCAGGAGACTGACTAGGAAGCCAAGCCAGTCCACTAGTACACTTCAGATGCTGTTGCTCAGGCAGAAACGGCTCACAAAAGGGACAGAGAGGCTGCAGACAGAGGTTTATATTCTGTTTCTACATCCCTCCCCTAGAGCACTGTGATTGGAAGGGGACTCGGGGAAAGATCACAGTCCCTGGCCCACTGCAGGTGTCAATCTCCTTCCTTCGCTCCTCCCTCTCTCTTTCCGTTGGTTTCCCTGCCTTCCAGATCTTTTTCTGAATTGATTTTGGAGGCTCCAAATCGATTCGGGGGGAGGGGTTGTCTCCTGAGTCGGTTAGGATTCGGTGATTTGTCCTGTGAATCGGGCCGAATTTTCTCTGAATCAAACAGGCAACCAAAGTTTCTCACACCCCTACTATGTATGTATCATTTGGCAAATTCTGCTCAGCTGGCCTTATAGCTAGAAATTATGGGGTAAGTTAGGAAACCTCATTCAAGTTTGTATTTTAAATCTGGGCTGTGTAAACACTTATTATAAAATACTTCCCTTGTACTGGCTGATGCATGCTGAGGGTTTAAAAAATGGCTACTGTCTTGTTGCAGATACAAGAAATAGAGAAGGTATTATTTTGGGACTATGTAAACTCTTACAATTCAGTCCGTAAGACAAATAAGAGTACATTTTGACATAAATATATGCCTGGGTTTTTTGCAGCTTCCTCTGAAACATCCAACCTTACATCTGACAGGAGTCTGTAAAATAATGCAGTTGGTCTATGATACTACAGTACTGTTTTGTAAATTGAACTGCCATAAAGGGGGACAGTGCATGCATATATCCTTGTACTGCATGCAGTCCTCATGCTTTCCAAAGATAAACAAGTGGACTATTCTGGGATTGTCTTGTCCATGTTATAGCTTTCATCTTAGCTATCAGTTAGAGTTGTATGACTAGGAGACAGAAGAGTTTGCTGTAGAATAGGCCGACATGCCTCCTAGTCTTCTCTTCATTAGAAATATTACTGTTCTCAAGCATAGCACAGGAAAGTAGAGCAAGATGTCTGAAGCAAGCTAGAAATGGCTTTTGTCAACATTCACTGCTCAGGCGGGTTGATGGTTACTACTGACCACCCACAAGTGTTGCAGTCACTGTACGTTTTTCCTAATGTGAATAGTATCTTAAACAAGGGACTAGAGTTCTTAGGACTTTATTGCCAAGCTGGAGCAAGAGCTTTATGCAACAGAGCTTAATACATTAAATTAAGAATTTAAAACAACAGGATCTGTAGTTTTCTGATGGCCTTGGTAATAGCATAACTGCAGAACGGTATTTTTGTTTGTTATTGTAGAGTGTTCACAAGATGAGAAACTTGACTAAATGAGGTACTCGCTACCAATGAGAAGCCATTATTTTAGTATCCTATTTCTACTCTTTTGAACCTGTTTGTTTGTTTAAGCAATGAAAGGTAGCAAACCACACCTTGATAGTAGGATTATATAGCTTAGCAAAAGCGTAGCCTAGGACTGGCAGTTTTTTCTCTCACCCTCTTTCCTCCCTCCACCCGCACGCATGCACGCATGTTGCTTGTCCAGCACCCCATGTTGCATTACTTTTCCTTAGGACTGACTTCCAGAGCCTAAAATTTTGCATGAGCTGATGTTTTCAGTTGCCATTCTTATGTAGCTTAGGTAATTAGATCTGCATATTTCTAGGAATGACATTGGCTGTAAGGTCATTATTTCCACCATTTAGAAGTAAATTTCAAAGATGTAGAATCATTTCCACGTTGTCGTTTTAGTATCTGTGAAGAACATATGTTTAGTATAAAACATGAGGTGTTAACTACATAATGTTCATGTAATCCTTTCATCTGTATATAGATATAATATCCTACGTAAGAAAAAATGCAAATGACCTTAAAAAGTATACCTTGGCAACTGCCTCTTTTTTTTTTTAAGAATTTGTTTTTTTTAAAGCAGCTCAGTAAAGTGGAATCACAATTTAACTTTTCTTAGGGTCAGTCTCCTTCAATTCGCCAACTTATCATGCATGCAATGGCAGAGTGGTACATGAGAGGGGAGCAGTATGATCAGGCAAAACTGTCACGCATTCTTGACGTGGCGCAAGACTTGAAGGTGAGTTTGCGAAGTGCATTTTTTAATTTGAGTATCTGAATTATGTAAGAACTTGTTACTTCAATGAGAAAAACCAACCTTAACTTAAAAGTGGCAGAGTTACTGAGCAATGTGTTCTAGTAATACGTTTGGATTGAGGTTAACAAGAATAGCTTCAGTGAGCTTTTAACTGAAAATAGTTGAAGTGGGGATGCGGGCTATTAATTTTTATAGCTGGCTGCATGAACTTTTATTAAAAGTCATTGCATAACTTGTTACATTAAGGTACAGTCAGACTGGATGTGAAGTGCTTGTGTATGCTGTTTGGAGAGATGTTCGAGATTCCATTTTGTTGTGTGCCAAAGTAGCTCTTACTTGAGAAGGTCTTTGATTATAAAGTGCTTTTAAAAGTACCGGACCACTTTGTGAAAGGTGCTAGCATGCTTTCAGATCTAGAGCACTTGCTTATTCTTACCAAGTAAGATAATTCTGTTAAATTAATATTGTAAACTTTTTATTGACCCAAGAAATCAGTAGCAGCATGTTTGTATGACTAATTAGTATAAGTACATGGGGATTAGAGAAATCAGGAAAAGAAAAAGGGTATCCTGATATTTTCACTAGTAGTGCTCTAATTTTTTTCTTTAGGCCTTGTCAATGCTGCTCAATGGTACTCCATTTGCCTTTGTTATTGACCTTGCTGCACTTGCCTCTCGACGGGAATACCTCAAGCTTGACAAATGGCTCACAGATAAAATTCGGGAGCATGGGGTAAAGCAGGATTTTTTTTAATTTCTGCATTTTATTTTCATTGGCTTAAGTTGCTGCTTTAACAAATATAGCACTGAAGTTGTAGACAGTATTTTTAGTCTTATGGTTCAACGCTGAACTAGCAATAGCTTAGTGCAATTCTCTTGCAGTTGCTAAGTTTGAAATAGTAACTGTTAAGTGACCTTTCTCAAAATTTAAAAGAACTTTTTCTTCCTCAGGAGCCCTTCATCACAGCCTGTATGACTTTCTTAAAGAGGCGATGCCCATCTATCCTGGGTGGCCTTGCCCCAGAAAAGGACCAGCCCAAAAGTGCTCAGCTTCCACCAGAAACTCTAGCGACTATGTTGGCTTGCTTACAAGCTTGTGCCGGGTAAGAGAACTGCATCACTTATAACTATCTCACTTGCAGACTTGATTGTAGATGCCATAGCTGTAGAATTATTTTAAAACTGTTCCGGAAAATGGTGCAATGTTTTTTTCCATACCTATTAGGCTTTCCTGAGTTTATCCAATAATGCAAACTTTTCTTGCAAGGAGTTCCAGGAACTGGGGTGGGGGAGGTGAAGGAGTTGGAAAAGAGTGCAATGAGCTAGGTAATCACAACCTGGCTAGTTAGTCTGACATTAGTCTTGGTTAAAGTAACAAAAGAGTTGTAGTATGGGATTCAACTGTTAAAGAAATGAAGGATAGGAATATAATGTCAACCTATGTGGGGGGGTTTTTGGGAAATGAGTTTAGTCAAACCCAACATCATTCTTTCAGACTGCAAATGTGGTTGATTAAAGATAATTGCATTAATGCAGTACTTCTGTAAGGTATTGAGGTAGTATTCCGTGACATTCTGACTAAAAATTGGTGTATGCAATATAAAAGCTGTACAAATGCATTAATACCAGGCTAACTGACCATATGCAAATAGTAGTGAAACATCATCAAATGACAGTGTTTTCAGTAGGTTCTGCAGGGACTGGAACTAAATCCAATGTCATTCAGTACTTTGATCAGTACCTTAAAAGCAAATATAAAATCACTACAATACTTAGATGGCATAAAAAATTTCAGCTCTCTAAAGCCCTCAGTCATGCCACTTTTCTTCTATTTGTTCCTTTGAAGGGGTGCCTATTATGTCCTTTTAATTGTTGCTTTAAGCATTTGAGTCAGTTAGAAAATATGATTAATTGAAGCCAGACTTGGACACATATATATAACTTTGATGCAGACCTTTTTTAATCAAAGCTAAAACTCCATAAGGTTGGATTTCAGCTGTAATTAGAAACTAGTATTTTAGTAAACCATTTGGTTACAAATTCAATACTGCAATAAATCTGAAATCATTGGGTGGCCATCCCATCTTAGTTTTGGTTTAAAATTACACTGTCATGGATCTTCCTCGTACCATTTCAGTTGAATCTTGTTTGACTGCATGCCCCAGAAGCTAGTTTTGGGATACTGGACATGTCCTGGGAATTCTTATTTTGAGGTTGGGGGAGAGGAGGTTGCTAGTAGCCAACAGAAAAGGTTGTATTTTATGTAGCTGTATATCTTGAATAAAAAACCAAGTAGAACAGTGCTTGGAATGAAGAAATCAAGGAGACCCTCACTTCCAGTAACTCTCCACCTCCCACCCCCTCCAACCCAAAAAACCCTGTTTTAAAATGTTTATTAACAGCTTTTATTCTAAAGGTACTCTGTTCAGAACAGTTACTAGAAAAAAAAGATCTCCCACATCAGTGAACAGACATTTTGCCATTAGGGTGTCAGTTGATAGTAGCTTTTTCTTTCTTTTTTTAATGAACTATTTGGTGCATTTCAGGACCATTAAAAAGTTGCCACAAGTGTCCCAGTCGATAAAATTGCTGGGAGGGCATTTGTATGTGTAATAAAAATTCCCCTGACCTTTGTGCCCTTCCCCCAAGTGAAATAAAAAACCCAGCCACTTCTGATTTGTTCTTTGTCAAAGGAATGAAAGTGGAAAGCTCTGTGTCCTGAAATCATCAGTTTGAAGTAGTTCCTTCCCACTTAATTTTCCCATGTCATTCTGATTTCCCCAGTACCTGTTGGTGCTAGCTTCTACACCCACATCGGGATGGGGAAGAACCAATGTAGCCATCAGATGGCTCTTATTTACTTGAGAGTTTTAAATCTGCTTGCAGTAGGATGAAGAAAATTACTTTGTGTAACTCTGAGGGACCAAAATATTGTGGTTGAGGGCAAAAAATCCAGAAGGGGACTTGGGGTGTTTTTATGCATGCTCTGGGGTGTCGGGGGACAGTAATTAGAGTGGCTTTTGGGAGCCACCCTAATAAAACGCCTGCTGTGTTTTGTGTATTCAGCTCGTTGAATGAGCTTTAGTTAAACTGCCCCCGCTGCAATTTTGAAACTTGGAGACACTGCATACACATGACTCTGAGGCCACTGGAGTGTTATAACTGGCTCAGTTCACTGAGTCTGCTCTGATGCGTTCAAATTGGAATGCATCTGAACAGGCATCAAGCACGTGTATAGGTCCGTACAGGTGAGATGAGGGACGAAGGGTTTTTTTCTCTTCATAGGCTTTTGTTGGAGGTTCTCGTGTTCTGCATTCATTTTAATTTGACGGGTGGCTGGCTAGATAGCGTAGTTTGTTAGGTTGTGTGAAATAAGACTGTGATTACGAACACTGGAAATGTTGAATGCAGCAAAACAATAATGAGCATGCACAACGTAGGAGAAATGGTAGTAGAAAAGAAACCATATTTTTTCTTATAGAAAAATGAATGAGTGGAAAGAGAAAAATACTGGAAAGAGGAAAGAGCAAAAAAAACCCTAAACTAAAACCAAAAGGTTCTTAGAATAAAGTCTAAATCTGGGTGCTTAACAGTCTCAAATGTACTTGGGGCCAGAATTAGCTGGCTCTGCTTCCTCTCTGTTCTTCCTCATGTTATTCAAAATTCTCCTTTCTGTTCTTCCTGTGCTTTGGTCAGAAAAAATGATTGCAGTACTTGTAAGCTAAAACTTGATAAGTTTTGATATAAAAGCGCTTAATACATTAGGAAAACAGAAGGGTGAGTTGGGGGACACTCTTTGTTATCTCTTGGCAGAACTGATATTAAGTGTGCTTTGATTCGGTTCCTAATATTAAATATTAATATAGTTAATTAATATAGCATAGTTAAATCTGAAGAGCTACTTTTAAAATTGAACCTATAAAATTTATGGCATAATTAAAAAACAAACAAACAAAAAACAAAACGACCTTCCCCACCCCCCAAAAAAAGGAACCCAAGCCTGTTTTAGGCTGTTGTAAACCATTTTCCTGCTTTTGTCGGGATACTGTAATCCATGCATTCTTAAAGAATTAATAGCGTGCCAGGTTAACCTGGATGTTTCAAAGCGTTAGCATGCTTTTGATGGTGTTCTGTAGCCTTTATGACAATAGAAACTTCTGATCCTATGTGGACCTGCAAATAAAAATGTATGTATATGAGGCTTTTTCCAAACTTATTGATATTTAACCTGTCTAACTTTTCATTACAAATCATATTCAGTCACTTGGCTCTCTTTTAGGTTTTATGATCTAGCATCAGTATGTAAGACCACTTTTATAAATACACTTTAAAATATTTACACTTTTTTTAATGTAGCGTCTGCTGGTTTGCATTTGTGGGTTCTAGAAATTTTGCAGAGCACTGCTATATCCACTGATCCCCAAGTGGATATCAAGCAAAAAATCTAACAGCAGCGATATATACAGACATCAAAAAGTACACCTGGACTCTTGAGCAAAATGGACAAGAAGTTAACTGTCCTGAAATGTGATCCTTTGAAGATAAGTTAAACAGACTAAGTTGATCCAGTTTCATGAAATACTATATCATTCATCACTTAACTCTCTTTTCCCAGGAGTGTTTCTCAGGAGCTATCAGAGACCATCCTCACCATGGTAGCGAACTGCAGTAATGTCATGAACAAAGCTAGACAGCCACCACCTGGAGTCATGCCCAAGGGACGTCCACCTAGTGCTAGCAGTTTGGATGCTATTTCTCCTGTACAGGTAGATAATATGCCACACTTTCAGAACAGAGGTGGTAATCGTATTCATGTTTGTTGCATAAGTTGGACTCTTAGAATTAAATAATGTTGGTTGGCTCCCTTTAAAGCTTATGCTTGCATGTTTAGATAACTTTGTGTGTTAACTGCGAGATAGTGTGTGTGTGTGTGTGTGTAAGGGATTTAGTTAAGAGCTACCTTTCACTGGAATGTTTGTAACAAGTAACTAAGACTTTGTAACATGGGAGCAGTAAAAATGAAATAAAAATTTGGCATAATTAAAATATGCTCGAGGTTTCTTTAAAATGGTAAAGAATTTACATAGATTTTTGAGGATTAAGCACTGCCTTTGAACCTGATGTGTCTTGTTTGTAGCTTCACGGGCCAAGCAACAGTGCTAGAGCATAAGGACTTGTTATAACTGGGGCTCTTCAGCTCTCAACTGAACTGCTCTTTTAAAAACAAGGTACATTTAAGTTACTCCCTGCCACTCACCACCCTTTCCTCCTCTGGGAGCGACACATTCCAAACAGATTTTGCTGCTAGCAACTCCATTCAATGGCAGACTGAAATTCTAAGAAATGGTGAACTCTTTATTAAATTAGTGGCACTTCAGTATTTAAGGATGTCAAAGGCACTAATGTTCTCTAGGCTAAAGATTTAGAGCAGTTTATTAGTGATAAATCAGTAGTGGAAGATACTCTTCAGAGAAAATGACTAAATATTCTGGCAACTGGCTACAAATGGCCACTGCAAACAAGGGGCTCCTATACATGTGACAGAGCTCAGCTCTAACATGTTAATTAGCAGTTAAGTCTGCTGGAGCATGCTAGTTAGCATGCTCTAGCAGCCTCTGCGTCACATGTATTCAGTGTTCCCTCATTTAAAAATGGCAGCAGGGCAGCTTTAACTCAAGCACATCGAATGAGCGTTAGTTAAAGTGCCCCCACTAGTATTTTGAGGTGCGGGATGCTGAATACATATGACACTGTAGGTGCTTTAGAGCAGGTCTCAGAGCCCCTCTAATTAAAGCACCCTCCACCTCTGGAGCACATGTATAGATGGATGCCCAAGTAGAGCAGTAGACTGGTTTATATAATCAGTTTGTAGCCAGGCTGTCTTCAGGATAGATGAGACAGTTTATCTTTCCTCTCCTAAAATAAGGATTATGTTAATCTGTTTATAGGATGACTATTATTATTGGCCTCTCCCTTGGATTTTAAAGGTTTGTGTAGAAAACCATATTCGGGTGTTTAGTTCCTGGTCCTAGTGGGTTCCCTTAGACCTAATAAAAGATCATGATTGTGAAGTTTCACTACAGCCTTTGTAAATATTCTGATGTGACCTGAAATTGGAGGTCTGTAAGGTGCTGTAGTATCAGACATATAAGTGTGGCTTCTTAATTCGAATTACTGTATTACTCATTTAGCTGTTTGTATCAGTGTCTTGAATCTCCAGGAAGCCTTTAATAGACTTGTTTTTATGATAAGGGGGTTGTAGTGGATATCCATTGCATCTAAGAAAGTGTTTAATGTTCTAACGTTTTGTAGACGAACAGATCTTGTGGGGGTCACTTGAATGATTTCACAGGCTAAACTTACCATGCAGAAATACTCTTCCGAGGAATACTTTTGTCATTGCTTTTTTTTTGCCAAGAAAAGAGAGCTAAAAAATGGTTATGGCTGTTTATAATCTGTGTTTCTTTATCCAGATTGACCCGCTTGCTGGGATGGCATCTCTTAGTTTAGGTGGTTCAGCAGCTCCACATACCCAGAGTATGCAAGGCTTCCCTCCTAACTTGGGCTCTGCTTTCAGCACACCTCAGTCACCAGCAAAAGCATTTCCTCCCCTTTCCACCCAAAACCAGACCACAGGTTTTAGTGGCATTGGAGGACTCTCTTCACAGCTTCCAGGTATAACTGTGTGGGTAGATTTGTTTGAATTTTATGTTAACAGAATTGCTTTACATTGCTCTGGTGAAGGTTATTGAGCAAGGAAACCAGTGTTCTACATTTTCTGGGATTTAATCATAAAGCCTTTGCTGTCGCTTCAACATTAAAGTATTTGGGTAACTGTGCAACCTAAATCAATGCTTTATGCTACAGTACAGTTCAGATTACTGGTGTGCAGCTTCTGTATTTAAGTTGAAATGCTTTACCGTTTTTAAGATGGTCTGAAATGTGGTATTAGTGCTGGATTTAAATAAAAGGATGGATTTTTAGTCAGAATGAGTTAAAAAGATTAAATGTTTTGATATACTTCTACAGGGTTGTTAAATGATAGTGAAGAGTCAAAGAATTGAATGACACGACCCTGTCTCATGCTAGCTTGTTGTGGCCTGATGAAGTGTTCTGATGCATGCAGCTAGTTAAGAGTGTAAAAGAGGTGACCAGTGCCTTATTTGCTTGTCAGTAGGTGGTCTTACTACGGGTAGCCTGACTGGTATAGGAACTGGGGCCCTTGGCCTCCCTGCAGTGAACAACGATCCATTCGTGCAAAGGAAACTGAGCACATCTGGACTGAACCAGCCTACATTCCAGCAGAGTAAGATGAAACCTTGTAAGTGGTAGTGTTGTCTGTGACTGTGAAGTGTGACTGTGATATGCAGTTGATCTGCATTTTCTTCAGGGAAGGCTGGCAGCTAGGAGTTGGTAAAAGGCAGAGAAATAGGGGTCTTGTATTCAACCTGAAGCATGAAACAGGCTATTTCTGATTTGCTGTATTAGAAGCTTACTAACAGCTCATGGGAGTAGAAAAATCTGTTTTGAAACAGTGTATATGTGACAGTGAAGCACTCTAAATCTGCATGAACAGTATTCCATTGCTTTTTGTTCTGCTATATATTGAACAAAATTTATATCCTGCTTCTATAGGGGGTTATATACATTACAAAAATGAAATTCTGTGGAGTAAAACTATATCAGAGTTACTTGGGTAAGATCACTTTCTAGTATAGAACATGAGAGAGATGAATAAGATGCTAAAACTGGGGTGAAATAGGCTAAGGCTAACCCATACCAGTGCAGCCAGGTCTCTGGCTATACCAGGTGGAACTACATCTATTGTTTTGGTGTGGCATTTCACTGTAGCACAAAGTGGCCTTTTGCCTTTAAAAGGTACAGATATTTTAACAGCCACATCTTCATTTTTACTTCAGTTAATCTTGTTACTTGGTAGTGCCTCCATAAAAGCTAAATGTAAGTGTATAGTGAATGCTTGAGTGATTTCTCAGTTTGCAGTTTAGGCTAAGCTTTCAGTGATAGGACTTGGCTTGGAACAGAGTGGTTGGCATGAAAGTACTTGTGTGAAAGACTGTCTGCATGTTAGTGTTGTGTAGCATGCTCTGTTTTTAGTTTCTTGCTCGTATATTGGGTTAGGTATCAATTGACCAGATTAATTTCAGAGCTGAAATATATTTTAAGAATATAACAGTGCAAGTTTTAAGCATCTTCCTGGAAGCTTTCAGTTTGTTTGTTTGTTTTTTCCATAATGCTTAACTTTAAACAAAAACAAACCAAAAACCAATTTAATCTCTTCTGGTTAGTGATTTTTTTTATTACAATTTTTCTTTAAGCTTTATGTGAATAAAATTTACTTGTAAAGCACATTTTTAGCCCTGTTTCGAGAACAAAGTAAACTTTATGTACATTATTTACCCTAGTTGAACTGATACTCTGAAAATGTTTGGAAATTTTTTCTAATGAATCAACTGCAATAATCTCTTGCTTGGAACATTATTCATTGTTGTCTGTCTTCCCAACAGCCGATTTATCTCAGGTGTGGCCAGAGGCAAATCAGCACTTTAGCAAAGAAATAGATGATGAGGCAAATAGCTACTTTCAGCGCATTTATAACCATCCACCACACCCAACCATGTCTGTAGATGAGGTGAGTTTTGTTCTGTAGCAGTCACATCAGCTATCTAGAGACTTGCTATATGGTTGATGATAGTTATTCCTTAATGTGGTTATTCATAAACAAATATTGGGATGATGGCAGCTTAAAGCTTTGTTTTTTGTTTTGATTGTAAATAAGGAGGAATAAATTTTACCTGTGATGCACAGAGTAACTCCCAACTGCTCTTGTATGTGAAGTGCAGTTTTAAGTTCCATCGATTTTAAAAAATTACGTGCCTGAAACTCCTGAATAATGCCAAAATGGGTGAACCTAGTTTTGTGAACTCAAAACATAAGTATTCTCTTCACCTTAAAAAAGAGTGAGATTTGGTAATAAAACCACAAAAATGCAAGGCAGTGGAAAGTCTTGACTTGCTTTTTAAATCAGACTCCTTCAGATTAATGGTGTCCCTTGAAACCGTATTTTGTATATTTGTGGATTATTGAAAAGCACTTTTGTTGTTCCCTTCCTAAACTTGGTTTTGAAGCAGTAGAATGGTACAAAGCAAATATTAGGAAAGTCCTGCCTGATGGTTGTAGAAAATTACAAACATGCATATTTATCTCTTAATATCTGAAACATTTTTTGGCAAAAATGTAAGATTCAATATAACAACACAAGTGATAAATACTCTTACGTTTGCACCCAGCAATTATTTCACATCATTCCCTGCTAAAATGATGTACAGAAGGGATTTATTCTAATATTCAGAAGCAAATATCAGAAATACAAATCTGACATATTAGAATATCCAAGTATTATGCTTTAACTGTCTCTTTCATCTGAGTAGAGCAGGCTCTTTCTCCTGTATTCCTTTTGCAAGGCCACTGCTTTCCAGGAACTATTTTTGTGAAGAAAGATGAGTACAGTTCCTTTTAAGGGTAGTATGACCTCTTGTGGGAGCAGATGTGCACTTGAGCAACATTCCTAATGATGCCTACTTGGCACCCAAAGTATCAGCAAACTTGCCTTACCATGCAATAGAAATGCTCTTTTTGAAAGCTTGAGTGTTCATTTGCTATTGCCAAACTTCACAAGAAGGCAGATTTTTAAAAATGCAGTTATGCTAATTAAAATGGTATCTTGGGGTTCTGCATCATGAGCAAAACACTCAATTTCCCTACTGTCCGAACTGAAATTCAGATGAAGTGTACTACCTTGCATATCATCCCTATGTAGGATTTTTTTTTCACTTACTGTAGTTATACTGTGAGAACCAGAAGGAAATTCAGCGTAGCTTCTCACCTGTTACCTGCATGATATTAATAAAGTCATCCTTTTTATAATAAATAAAAGCAGACACAAGTGAACTCCACTTTCTGACCACAGTTACTCTCAAGCATTTTAAAATATGTTAGCAAATTCAGGTCACCTTAATCAAAGCCAGTTAAGATTAAGCCAGCTGACCTTTTAACTGCTACCAGATAGATTGGGGCAGGCAGTCATTTTAGGCAGAGGGCTGCTTACTGAGTTTTAGCAAGCCATCGAGGGCCTCATGACAGGCAGCCAGGGGCAGATAAATTTTAATTTTCTAAATTTTTTTAGGGGTCCCACGGACCTGATAGAATGGCCTGGTGGGCTGCATCTGGCCTGTGGCCGCATTTTGCTCACCCCTGAGATAGACCATTTAAGAGCTTTACTGCAAATAAAAATGGTTTTCACTTTTTTTTTCAGGTCAGTGTTCTGCTGTAATAACAAGATTTCTACTGTTCAGTCTGCATAATTCCCACCCTAAAAGCATGTAGTCTAGCCTTTTTTTGATACCTCAGGGATTTTGTGTAGAGTGTTTTATTTACATACAGATATTTTTGGTATTTTTGCACTAGGGGTTGGGCTTTCCCCACTGCAGCTGACATTAGTGAGTAGATGCAGTTGCTCTTAAGCCTCCTACGGGTATGAAAGGGCTGAGATGAAGCAAGTCTCTCAGTAACAGTCTCTGATTTCTTTGCAGGTATTAGAAATGCTACAGAGATTTAAAGACTCCAACATTAAACGGGAACGAGAAGTGTTTAACTGTATGCTGAGGAACTTGTTTGAGGAGTACCGATTTTTCCCCCAGTACCCAGATAAAGAGCTGCACATAACAGCCTGCCTCTTTGGTGGGATAATAGAGAAAGGACTGGTTACTTATATGGCATTGGGCCTTGCCCTGCGCTATGTTCTTGAAGCCTTACGAAAGCCTTTTGCAACCAAAATGTACTATTTTGGTATTGCTGCACTAGATAGATTTAAAAATAGGTGAGTCACTTTTTTTTATAATACCTGCATGGAGTATCTTTGTTAAACTTATGCCTGTTCTTGTAGTATAAGTAAAACAATACAGAGTTACTGGTTTATGTTGGACAACTAGCACATCTCAGTTGAAACATAATTCTAAAATTGACCAAGTCTAGAATGAGAAACATGTACCATCCACTAATTACGTGGTAATTTCTATGTTGGAAACAAAGATTAACTTCACTCCGTTTTTTACTATGTGTAATATATATGTATCTTCAAACAAGTATCTTAGTAGGTTCTTAGAGTAGGTGCTTCCCTAGTTAAAAATTCACTACTTGTGTGCTTATTTATCTAAGAGTAACTAACTAAAGTTGTCCTTTAGTTTCTGATCAGTCTATTTAAGTGATAGACAGTTGGATTTTGGTTTCTTAGTAAACATTGCATTATCGATTCTTAAAATACTTGGTTTTCAAACTTTCTGAATTTAGTTACTTTAAATGCTGTATTCTCTGAACATCTGCTCCTGCCTAGGATGCCTATTTCTCAGTTACCTGTGTTCCTGTTCCTGCTATCATCCAGCTTTAGAGTATTTACGGTTATAACAACAGAGCTGGATCAGAATATAAAAGTACATTATAGTAAGACTGGCATACCTAAAATTTCTTAAGCCACCTTATGTCCCCTACCACTCCACTCCTAGAATGTGTGTACCATTTTAAATGGGATATCAAAAAAGAAGTGTCCCAAAGTGGGTGACAATATTTGGCATTCATAAGATGTATTACAGTAAAAACTGTGCACGCACGAAGGAAGATTCCTAGTTCTAAGTATAGGATAATTCTAAATAGTGAGCTACAATTAAATATACCTAGCCTATACTAGAAACAGATTCAGTTCACCATCTATTAAATTTGTTGATTTGCATAAAATGTTAAATTTTGTCTAGGACATAAATACAGAATCTTGGAACAAAATGAATTAAAATGAGTACATCAGATTTTATGAAACAGATGTTCCTGTACAAAATTTCTTTTGTAGATAGGCAGGCATGGTTCTTTGAGTAGATGAGTTCAGATGCAGCTTTCTTCTGGTAAGGGAGTGATATGTCCAGTAACTAGTTTGTATTGCTCTATGGTATCATTCTTGATCAGGGCTCACAGTTCTGTAACTAATGGTTAGTTTTACTGTTGACAGATTGAAGGACTATCCCCAGTATTGTCAGCACTTGGCTTCTATTAGTCACTTTATACAGTTCCCTCATCACCTACAGGAGGTGAGTGTTTAAAAATTGTACAAACTAAGCTTCTGATTGTAAAAACATTCTAATGCTTGAAATTGGAAACATTCTAAACCTTCATAACTTTTGTTTGACAATGCAAGTCCATCCAGGTTTTTAATGCCTTGTGAGGAAAGTAGCTTTTAAATACTTTTTCTTGGGATTTGGGAGGATGGCAGTATGAGAAGCCAGTGCCTTCAAATTGAATTTGGATTGAGTTTATAATATGTACCCAACTACTAGTTTGCAGCCAACTAACTACATGTTGCCACTCAACAGCTTTAGGAAAGGTCTGTCCTCAATTAATATATAAATAGGTTTTAACTTTTCCCACACATTTTCCTTGTATTTACACTCCAGTCCCCTTAAGAATTGTGGACATCCTATTGAATAAGTGCCATTCAGTTAAACTTCAGTCCTATAGTAAGACCTACCTACAGTAATCCAGACAGGGGACAGAAAAATTTGGTTCCTGAAGGTCTGATCAAAATAATAGGAATGTGCTTTAATCTGAAGAGTAAAAAGCTGTATTTATAGGTAACTTATTTCTCAGTAGTGCTTCTATTCCTGAGGGAGCTTCCAGAAGCTAATAATAATGCTAGGACTCATCAATGTTTTTAGTCCAAATTGGTTTTAAAAAAAAAGAAAGAATAGAGAGGTTTTCTCCACACGTAAATTGGAATGATTATATCTATGCTTACAAAAGCAAATTACCATAGATGTTTTGACTATTTGTTTACATGCTTAAGTAATCTGGCACCTGCATTATAAATGCTTTGATTGCACCACTATAAAAAGATGGTTAACTCAGCAGTTTTCCACTGCAAAGTTATTTCAGTTGGTGCCAGCCAACCAAATGCTTTGGAACCTGGCTTTTTGCTTGATGGTTGCAT
>NW_017728998.1:46435208-46444986 GCF_001723915.1 Gavialis gangeticus
AAAATACACATTCTTTTCACAAATCCTTCCCTTGCATGTTTCTGGTAACCAGATCTGTAGGGTTAGGAATGGTGGGTCACTGTCTGTGGAACTTGAATAGTTGAGCTTTGTGGCATTCAACAGCAACTTGGGGATAGCATTTATGACTGAAGGTCACACCATTTAGCCCTTTTTTTCCCCAGTAAGACTTAAATAAATGGGGATAGGAAAGAAAAGGCTCATCCAGTAGAGCTGCCCTTCATAGAGATATTATGTTTAAGTTTTTTTGCTAATTCAGGCTTTAGGGAATGTACAGTAATTACAGTATTACACAGAGTTGTCTAGTTTTAAATCTGTTGGTGAAATTACCCAGGAACTTTCCTTGAAAATTTCAAGACCACAACTTTCTGTGAAGTGAGAAGCAGTAAAATGTAGAAGTGTCTGGGTGTTAGTACAGGTTTGCAGTTTCATTGCTGCGTGTGAATTTCACTTTTTGCCTTACTTCAGTACATTGAATATGGACAGCAATCCAGAGATCCTCCTGTGAAGATGCAGGGTTCAATCACCACCCCTGGAAGTATTGCACTTGCCCAGGCCCAAGCCCAGGCCCAGGTTCCAGCAAAAGCTCCTCTTGCTGGTCAAGTCAGCACTATAGTAACCACCTCAACCACCACCACTGTTGCAAAAACCATTACAATCACCCGACCAACTGGAGTCAGCTTCAAAAAAGATGTTCCGGTAAGCTCTATCATTATTGCATGCATTTCTTATTGTGCAATTGAAGAGTTGAGATCAGTGATTCTGAACAGGCTTTCAGTAGGAATGTTCTGTATTGTAGACTGCTGGGTTGCAATCCTGTTGATCCATATTTATGTCGTAAAAAACATTCAGCCTCTCAAATCCTAGACATGCATTTTAGAGGTATTTCCCTATTGATTTGGGAAACTGTGAATATGGTATTGAATAATTTCTTTAATTCCCAAAACAAAACTGCAGATCTGAAGCTTGCTTTTTCCCTTAAGGATTTCTTTTTCAGTGAAACTCTTGAAAAAGATAGCAGACTTTGCTTTCTGAGTTTAAGAATAAGCACCATATCTGTTCAACAAATACTTTGCCCATCTTTTTGGGGGGCTTATGTACAGCAAGGGTAGGGATCTTTTTTTCTTCCTTTTAATGTTACCTAAATCACTGAGAGAACTGTTACTGGAATTGGGTAATGTCCAGAAATGGGTAGCCAAAATTGTCATGGAGCCTGCTTGGAGCAGCAGCTGAAGTTTCTTACCAGATTCAGTTACAGTGCATTTGATAACAATCTAAAGCGTTTATGCTGCTTCATGTTAAAATCACGCTTGTAATTAAAACCTTTATATAGTGCCTCTCCATATCGCATGGAGTGTACCTGCACAGATTCTTAGCCCCGCACCTGCAACTCAGTTAGTTAATTTGGGTTGATTGCTGAGCCAAGTTTGCTTGACTTTTGTATTGGAGTTCTGCACAGATATGGAGACCACCTAGCTGGACCCAGTTGCAGTTTTACCCTCCAATTTTTTCTTTTTAAATGTGATTTAACACTGAAATGCTGTTAAGGAAAAGAAAGGTAAAACATACTGTTGTTTTCTTTCCTGTGTTAAAAATGTGTATATACCAGCAAGGTGGCTGTGCCTGTGGTAAATGCAGTTTTTAATAGTATACAAGCTTGTAATCTTCTTATAAAATAAACTTTGTTGAAGCTAACGTGACTTGCTTGCAGGCTAGTTTTCGACAATAACCCCCCCCCGCCACTCCTTTTCCCTTCCCAATTTTTCTTGCAAAAAAGCTAATTGTGTAAGAGATGCTGTGGTTTTCCTGGAATAGGGTTCTTGTTTAAACATACTTCTTGTCCGCCTATTCTGTTCCTCTCCCACCACACCCTGCTTTTCAGAAAGTGAAAAAGAAAGTGGTAACTTGAATAAACTAAACAAAAGCTTGCTTTGACTTTTCCTCTGTGACTCTTAAGACACTGTCCCTTCCATTTTTCCTAATCTGTTGTTTTATTCCTACAGCCTTCCATTAATACTACCAATATTGATACCTTGCTAGTTGCAACAGATCAAACAGAGAGAATTGTGGAACCCCCAGAAAATGTCCAGGAAAAAATCGCATTCATCTTCAACAATCTCTCTCAATCAAACATGACACAGAAGGTGTGTAACAGTGTTACCTTATTAGCCTTTTTCAGTATTCTGTTCTAAAGCTATGGATGAAGAGTGAAGTGAAACTTCTGTAAAAACAAACCTTAAAGATCTTCAATAGAATGTCTGTGTAAACAAATGTATGCTTTAACAAAAGACTAGTTTTTTAGAGTATCTCAGGGTCTGAGTTATAAGCCCTTTTCTTGCAGGAAAGATTTTATGGTCCAACTCTGATGTAAGCAAATCAGAGAAGTATTCCTTTTTAAAGAGCCACAAAATGTTTCCTTTATGACACCTGACACCCCCCACTCTGCACAAGCCCCCACTCTGCACAGTGGCTTCTGCTGCTGCACGCATCCCCAGGAGAGACATGGGGATCATGTACCCCCTGGATCTGCATGGGGTGACGGCGGGCAAGGGGCTGGGGGAGGGCTGCTCCAGCCTCTTCCTGGGTAGGGGAGGAGGGGAGGTGCCGGGGCTGTGCTCGGGGCAGGTGGTGGTGGCATTAGGAGGGAGTCTACGGGTGGCTATGTCAAACTTTGGGGTGGCTATAGCTTACCCTGTAACCCTCCCAGTACCACCCCAAGCACAGCCTGGGCCTGCCCTCTCCCCCAGCCAGGAAGAGGCTGCAATGGGCAACCTGTCTTTGCCCGCACAAATCCAGGAGACACATGCCCCCCCTTTCCTCCCCCAAGCAGTGTGGGGAGCTACCCCACGCCCCCCCAAAAGCCACCCACAGCTCCATTTCCCCCCACCTCCTCACTGTGGGGTCCTTGATCTGCCCCTTCCGTGTCCCTTCCCTCCCCCATGCCTCTTCCCCTCTACAGACTTAGGGGCTAAATGCTGCTCTCCAAGCTACCAGGCTGCATATTGGCAGTCAGAATCTGTATCAGCCAATATGGCTTGTTAATAATTGGCCATCAGTATTGGCCAAAAAAATCTTTATTGTTACACCCCTGATTGCTGTAATTCAGCTTAGAGATATCTAGGATCCAGTAACTCTTTGATAGTTAATTGCTGTCTGGAGTGATACTGCTTCATTTTTGCTAGTGATACAGCCTGTTGAATTAAAGCAGTGTACTGTCACATGCTCCAGCCTTTTTTCTTTTTTTTATCCTTTGGTGGAAACCCATCATGCTAGTAGGTATTTGGTTTTAAAAATAAAGTTTTGTATGATTAATAACATTTTGATGACTTGTCATGTGAAATGAGTGGATAGCATTAGTTAAACATCATTCCAACTTGCATTTTTTTGGTACTCAAATTTGAGCCATTTTACCACCATTTAATAGGTTGGGGTTTAGGGATGCCAATAGAACTGTAAAAACATGTATGGTAATACCACAGAAGGCTGTTGCCCTGTAGACAGGCAGGCCATGTTTGGGATTAAGTCAGTAGTTAAGGCTTCTGGAATTACTCAGTTTAAAAACACCAAATTCTGTTAAGAGCAGTATAGGTTATTTGGTTGTTACTGAACATAATTGCTTATACATCTTTTTGGTTTTTTTCATAATGCATGTGTTCCTTTGGCATTAGGTTGAGGAGCTGAAGGAAACTGTGAAAGAAGAGTTCATGCCTTGGGTTTCACAGTACCTTGTGATGAAAAGAGTCAGTATCGAGCCAAACTTTCACAGCTTGTATTCAAACTTCCTTGATACTCTTAAGAATCCAGAATTTAATAAGATGGTTCTGAATGAAACCTATAGAAATATCAAGGTAAGTAGCACAATTCCTTTCTAATGTGTAATAAAAGGCTGCACTCTTATCCATACTATGTTACCTATTTACCACATAAGGTGATATTTTTATTAACTTGGGGAAAATGTGCTAAGTGTTGTTGTGGCTCATCAGGTAGCCCTGTCTAGAGAATGGAAATGAATTGATTTTTGTGTATTTGCATTGCTGTTTTGGCTGGGAACTAGTTTCTCTAAAAGAGGATTAACTGGGCTGGGTGACCACAGTTTATGAAGATCTCTTGTACAGTAGAAAAGTTTGTTGATTATTTTTCTGAAAGTTTGCTGTCTTCTGATATCTAAAATGTGCAAAGTATTTTTCTTTGCCTGTTGGTAGCTTTTACAGATGCAGGTCTTTATAAGAACGCAATTTACATGACACATGTCTCTGAAAATTCAAAATGCATACTATTAATGTAACTGAACGGTTATAGAAAATCTTTACCTTTTGACAGCATTCTTTAAAGGCAGCTTGCCTGCGTGTGGTTCTCTCAAAGAAGCACAGGAAAGGTTATCTTCAGAAGTAATAGGGTTGTAGAAACTCAAGTAGAGTCCTGAATCAGTGAACAATCTACAGTTGCTCTTAATTTGCAACTTAGTTCAGAGAATCAAATAAGTTACCTATAGTTGTTAATAAGCAACTAACTCATCAAAACAGATAAAGGCCATTCTGAAACTAAATATGTAATATTAAGGAGTAAAAATTTTAGATAAAATGAGGGAGCTGGTATTGAAAATAACACATTTCTACCCTATTTTCATTAATATTTATTCTCCAAGGAATGTGGAGAGTCCCTTTAAAATATTTCTGAATTAGTTTGTTAGAATAACATCGACAGGAATACCAAAAGCTTGCTTTGGCTTGGTAACTTCAGCTATGTTTGAAAACTAAGGCATCAGTGTGTAAATTGGCTTTATGCTAAAGTATTTGTGCACTTTCCTTCAGTGACTTGTTGGCTTTTCATCACCATTTTTTAACATGCTGCCAGTTGGGGAGCTTTTAAACTGATAGCTGGGGAGATTGTAAAGTATGAAACCAGTTGAAATGTTATTTTTTCATTCTCAGTATAAATGGGGCTTTCTTCACAGTCTGTCCAAGAGAGTACGGACTGGTTAAAGGTCCTGTTTGGTAGGTGTAATTCAGAAGGAATTAAAGTGTTCCTGTTGCAACTGAACAGTACAACTAAACCCTTAGTGGAACAAAATATTTTGTAGTGCTGGAGTGCTCTTGCATCATGTCACTGCATGGTGTATTTATTTAACATGTTTCCATCCAAACTTATGACTGCTTTATAATTTACCAAAGTACAGAAGGTAAAATAAGACTTTCTTAAAGAAATGCATCTGTGCTAGAACTTGCAATTGCTTTAATTGTACCTTTGCAGGTTTTGTCACTCTTTTGATTAAGGAATTGTCTGTGCATAATAGCACCGAGTATGGAAATGGACTGGCTTACTTCTGAATAATTCCTAAATCAGACTTTTAAAAATTCTGTTTGTAAAGTATTGTTGCTAATCATCAAATTGTGTTGACTTTTGAATACTGGTATAGATAGTTTCTCACAATGGGATAATTTTTAGTTGTTAAAGATAAGGGGGGGCAATCTTCAGTGCAGGTGCCACAAGTGGCACAGGCAGCCTGTGTGTATGGCACGTGGCAGATTGGAGAGGGGATAGGCAGCGCAGCAGCGAGAGAGAGGAGGAAGCAGAGCAGCAAATTGGGCAGGGAAATAGAATTAGAGTGGCACTTGGAAGCTGACAGGGCTAATTGATGGCTTGCCTACATTGATAAAGGAGGTGTGAAGATAGTAGAAATTACTAGGAGCATTTATAAAAGTAGTTTGGGAGGAGCATCATCTGTATTGTTGGCCACAGAAGTTAGGGGAGAGGATTTAAAAGAAAAATCAGTGGAAATGCAGGTAGGGGGAAAACTACATTAAAACTTAATCAGGGTTGAAGAATGTTGTAGAAATGGAGCAGAGGAAACACAGAAAAACTAGGTGGTTTAGTAGTGCGTGTCAGCACTATTTTTAAACCTGTAGGTGGGGTTTCTTGCCACCATAGGTTACGCTGTAGTGCAAAAAAAATTCTTGGCTCTTCTGTGCACAGCTGATCTTGTGCCATTCAGCTGATGCTGTTGAAAGCTAAGGAACAGAACTAGCAGCAGAACTTCATAAGGTTTAAAGGTCTTAAGACATGCTTGTACTTTTTTAAAGAAACTAACAGTTTATGTCCTTTTTGACTACTTGAATGCCATTAGAGCAAGGGCTGTCTAGCTGTTGTGTGGAATTCATGGTTGGATGTGCCAGTCATGACATGGAGCTGATACTTTTTCAGATTTTGCTGTTTTACTTTAAGCCCCTTGAAAGAGAGAAACTTTTTTGTAACTTCCTTAACCAGGACAGTCTTGTGAGGGGAATGCATCCAAGAAGCTTGACCAACCATAGTTTTATTTTAATTTTTTCAAAGGATGATGTCATCCTTTATAGCTAGACTGCAGCTGGACATTTTACTGTTTGGAATTCAAAGCTTCCTGCAGTCCACATCGGGTGCTGAGTGTCTAAGCTGCTCTTTTAACTCTTTCCTAGGTGCTGCTGACATCTGATAAGGCTGCTGCCAACTTCTCAGACCGTTCCCTGTTAAAGAACCTTGGCCACTGGTTGGGAATGATCACATTGGCTAAAAATAAACCCATCTTGCACACAGTAAGCTTGCATTTAATGTTGGTGCCAAAAACAACATAACATGGACCTGAAGTAAAAAAGTTCTTTGGAACCTTGGTGCTTAGCAAATTTTGCTGAAGTTCAGAAATGTCATTCCATAGTTCATGAATTCTTTCATGAACACTGATATTTTTCTTACCAGAAAAGTTTCTAGACACTTAAATCCTTGCCAGAAATGTTTACACTTATGGTTGAAAATTCATATACAACTTAAATCTTTAATGTTGTGCACAAAACCAGAATGTTAAGGCTATGATGAAATTGTATCCTTGCACAGTTAGGTGTTTGTATTCCCCTGCAACTCTTCACATTCTGCTGATACTGCTTTGTTTCAGGATTTGGATGTGAAATCCTTACTTCTGGAAGCCTATGTCAAGGGACAGCAGGAGTTGCTTTATGTAGTGCCATTTGTTGCCAAAGTCTTAGAATCCAGTGTCAGGAGTGTGGTAAGTGACTGCAAGCCTGTTAAAGGAGACATAGTTCTTAAAGTGACAAAATAAATCTTGCCATGTAGCAGTTTGAAAAAAATGCTTAGTTTTAGGAAAAAAAAAATATTCTCCCACTTTGAGTACTTACATGCTATAATGGGGGTGCATGGAAAAAGAGGCTAGTGTTTTGTATTCTGTGTTGGCTGGATTGTGTGTGTGCTTGAACAGAACACTGTCCTGTTCTATTTTAACTAACAAAGGAATATCCTGAGGCCCTATCTTCTCTTAAGCCTCATTGGCTTGTGTGTCCCTTTCCTCTTCCTGGACCATCTCCTACAGCTCCTGGAATGGCACTACTGGCCTGTCTAATAGGAGCCCCTTCTAATATTCCTGTTGGGAATTTATGCTTCCTGGTTTTTAAATCCCTTTTGACGAGAAAAAATGTTCATTTTGGTATTATTTTAAGCATTTTGCTAAGCTACGTATATTGTGCTCCAAACATCAGTGACAAAACTACAGCCTTGCTCGCTTGCTCTGTCTGTCTGTCTGTCTGTCTGTCTGTCTGTCTGTCTGTCTGTCTGTCTGTCTGTCTGTCTGTCTGTCTGTCTGTCTGTCTGTCTGTCTGTCTGTCTGTCTGTCTGTCTGTCTGTCTTAAAAATGCAGAATGCTGTTACTGTGTAGGGTTTCATATTATGCTTTTAGTTGCTCCTTTTGGAAAAGAATGACTTTATCTAACATTCTTCTTCCTTATTCCAACTTCCTTTCCTTTCGTAGGTTTTCAGACCTCCAAACCCTTGGACGATGGCAATCATGAATGTATTAGCTGAGCTACATCAAGAGCATGACTTAAAAGTAAATAGACTTTTTTTTCTCCATTCACTGAGCACCTGGATTTTCCTAATTTACTAGCTTGGCAAATATGTAATAGATAAAAATGATTTCTCTTTAAAATACAGAAGATTAAAATTTGATAGGAGTTCTATAATATGGCAGAATTTAAATGAGTCAGCCTCATAACTTTGGTACTTCTACATAAGGACCATATGCAAAATATTTTTCTAATGCCTAAAGACTGTGTGTAACTAAACATGTTGGGGAGGAGTGGGCAGTGTAAATTATATTTATTTCTTTGTTAGCATAACCTTAACACAGTCAAATTGGAATAATTCATTGTATAGCTGAACCTGAAGTTTGAGATTGAGGTATTGTGCAAGAACCTTGCATTAGACATCAATGAGCTGAAACCTGGAAACCTCCTGAAAGATAAGGATCGATTGAAAAATCTGGATGAACAGTTGTCTGCTCCAAAGAAAGATGTAAAGCAGCCAGAGGAACTACCACCTATCACAACAACCAGTAAGCACTCTTCAGGTTTTGAATGCATTTTAGATGTGCAGTCTGTCTTCTGAAGTTAAAATGAGGCTGCTAAATTTACCTTCAGGAATAGATTTTAGTCTTAAATGGTATTTGACAAGAACAAAATCTTGGAAAAGTAAATGAATGCTGGAAGCTATAATGGGAGAGAGGCAGAGGGTAGGAGATTTTGGACCTGCCCTGGTCACTCCCCCTCAGCAGCCACTCTGCCACTGTGTGAGATGGGATTCAGAGTTAGATGGACCTACGCTGACCCAGCCACTGTCGGTTTTTAGGTTTTTCTTATGTAAAAGCTTCTAGACGTTTATCCACCTGCTTCAGTGTGTGTGGTGGCTGTGGACAGCAGCAGTCCTGCAGGTCCATAAAGAAGCCCTCATATTTTGCTCAGAGTGTTGCTGAACTATATAGTACAAGTAAAAAAAATCTGGCAGGTCACAATACCTCTCAATTTTGGGGGCTGGGAAGGGAGCATGAATTGAACACAAGAATTGAGGCCAGTCAGTCTCACCTCCATCCTTGGAAAAGTCTTTGAAAAGATTATTAAGGATCATATTTGTGCGAGTCCAGCAGGAAAAATAATGCAGCTGGGGAACCAGCATGGATTTGTAGCGGGTAGATCATGCCTGACCAATCTGGCTTTGTTTTATGACCAGGTCAAAAAATGCTTAGATGTAGGAGTAGAGGTGGATGTCGTTTTCTTAGATTTTTAGGAAGGCCTTCGGTACAGTATCCTATCCCATTCTCATAAAGAAATTAAGAGGCTATGACTTAAGTGCTCACATGGTCCAGTGGGTGGCAGACTGACCTGGGGGTCGCACCCAGAGGGTGGTAGTAGACGAGTTGGTATTGACCTGGAAGGGCTTAGTCCTTGGACTTGTACCCTTCAATATCTTCATCAGTGACTTGGATGTGGGTGTGAAGTATACTTTGTCCAAGTTTGCAGATGATGCTAAACTGGGAGGAAGTGAACGCTCCGGAGGGTAGGGAACAATTGTAGGCAGAGCAGGATAGGTTGGAAAAGTGGGTACAACACAATAGGATGCAGTAAAACAAGGACAAATGCAGAGTGCTGCACCTAGGGTGTAAAAATATCCAGCACACCTACTACCTGGGGAATGACCCTCTCAGAACAGAACCAGAAAAGGATCTCAGAGTCATAGTGGACTTTAAGATGAACATGAGTTGTCAGTGTGACAAAATCATCAGTTTCGTAATTTGTAGGGTCAGAAGGGACCTGAGCAGATCATCAAGTCCGGCCTCCTGCCATGGTAGGAAAAAGTACTGGGGTCAAACGACCCCAGCAAGGTGTTTATCTAGCCTCATCTTAAAGACCCCTAGGGTAGGAGCCAGCACCACTTCGCTTGGAAGTTG
>NW_017728998.1:46445507-46456336 GCF_001723915.1 Gavialis gangeticus
GAAAGACTACGTCCACTGCTACCCCTGCATCTAAGGATTTTGTGACCTGGTCATAGAAGGCCACCAGGTTGGTCTGACAACAGGTTGCTCATCAGCAAAGCTAAAAGCACTTTATCATGCATCTGCAGATGCATGACAAATAGAACCATGGGGGTGATACTTTCCCTCTATGCAGCATTGGTCAGACTGCAGTTGGAGTACCGCATCCAGTTTTGGGCACCGTACTTTAAGAAGGATGTAGATAACCTCCAGTGGCCCTTCTCTGGACCCTCTCATATGGTTAAGAGTTTACAGGCCAAGCCCTATGAGGAGAGACTGAGGGACCTGGACCTCTTCAGCCTCCACAAGACAAGGTTGAGAGGTGATCTTGTGGCTGCCTACAAATTCATTATGGGGGTGCAGCCAGGAATCAGAGATGCTCTGTTCACCAGGGTGCCTCTTGGAGTAACAAGGAACAATGGTCACAAACTGTCAGAGAGCAGGAAAAACTTCTTCACAGTAAGGGTGGCCAAAACTTGGAATGGGCTTCCGAGGGAGGTGGTGCTCTCCCCTGCCTTAGGGGTCTTTAAGAGAAGGCTGGATAGGCATCTAGCTGGGGTCATCTGACCCCAGCACTCTTTCCTGCCTAGGCAGGGGGTTGAACTCTATGATCTGTTGAGGTCCCTTCCAACCCTAACATCTATGAATCTATGTAATTGTATGTTCATAGTCTTTGAATGCTTGAGCACATGATGACCAGGAAAACCAGTGAAGAGATTTGGTTGCCTTTTCAGTAAAAATAAATAAATGAATAAATAAGTGTTTAGGCCAAGACAAAGAATGGGTATCACTAATGGATTTTTCTTGCATGAAAAATGTAAATATCTCAGACTGGGGAGGGGGAACAAAGGGAGTTTGTAGGGAGGCAGCAAGGACTTATAACTGAAGCAACTGTAAGCAATGCTGTTTCTCTTTATACTGTGCTGCATTAGTAGTACATCACTACCAAAAGGAAAAATTAAGAATTGACCTAGAAATTTCTGCTTTTTTAGAGTTTTTGCAACCGAATGGCAAAAATTCAATTCATTTATTTTTTTCTGCAACTTTTATGCCGCCATATAACTGGATAATAAAGTTTCATTTTTTATTAGTTTTAAGCTTGAAAGGAACTCTTAAGAATTGCAAATCTTTTGTTCTGCAGCTGCTTCAACAACTCCAGCTACCAGCACCACTTGTACAGCCACTGTTCCTCCACAACCTCAGTACAGCTACCATGATATCAATGTCTATTCACTGGGAGGGCTGGCTCCACATATTACTCTAAATCCAGCTGTAAGTACTGGAGTTTATTGACTTGTTATAGAAAATAGTTAAAATTGTCTGTAGCCTAGAACAGTTTGGATTGCAGATGCTTTATTATGTTAGCCCCCCAAAAGTGCCCTGTGCTTTTGAAATCATGATGATCCTTGGTATTGATGAAAGTTGAGCATAACTTACACAACTGTATGAAATCTTTTACGCAAGTATGTGTGTGTCCTGCAGACCTTTTCTTTGAACCCTCTTTTACTGGGCATGTTGTCAGATTGATGAATGTATTTAAACAAATAGCTACTAGAAACCAGAATGAAAATGTATGCATCTTGTGACCGGAACCAAGTTTGAAATTAAATTCCTGTGTAGTTAGGTTAGCACAGGTGGAATCTCTGAATGAAACTAGCTGCCTGGAACAAAGCCTTTTGCAGACCCTGAGGCAGTCGCTGCTTTTATGCATACCTACACCTACACTTTTTTAAGAGTTAACTATTTAATTTGGTGGTGTTAGTTTCGGTGGCATTACAGACATCAGACTTCCTTCTTGGACATCTGATAGTGCTCTGTATTTTCAGATTCCCTTGTCTATTTGTGTGCGAGTGACAGAAAAAATCTAAAAATGAAATAGTTTCAATCTGTTTAATTTCATGTTCTTTCAAGGGATGCTTTGTTGCAAGGCAAGAGTAGAATCATAGAAAAGTTGGGCTGGAAGGAACCTCAGGTAGACATCCAGTCCAACTCCTTGTTCAAGGCAAGATCATTCCTTTCAAATAATCCTAGACAGTTGTCAGTCTAGTACAAGGTTAGCCAACCACAAGTAGCACAGACAGTTTCTGTGTATGGCACATAGCAGATCAGGGAGAGGACAATAAGCACAGTGGCAGATAAGGCAGGAAGCACAAAGAAGCAGAAAGTAGAGCAGTAGATTGGGCAGGGGAGGAGAATCAGAGTGGCCCTCAAGGATGGTATGGGGCTAATTTGTGGCACACCTGCCAGAAAAGTTGGCCTCCAGTGGTCTATCCCAGCATTGCCCAGTCTCTTTGGGCTCCAGGCCAAAGGAGTGGTGTGTGGCCAAGCACATGGCTTCAGTCCTACCCAGTGCACAGGGCCACAGGTAAAGTAGAGAGATGAGGACACTGTCAGTGTCTTGTCTCTAGAAGGACAGAAAATAACTTAAAATGCACCTAAGATCCAAGGAAGAAGATCACACTTCTCAATACAGAGAAAGGCAAAGTGCAAAAGTGGAAGCACCCAGTCCTGAATATCTTTCATTTTCCCTTTCATTTTGCCTGTCTTTCAAGAACTCAGTAAAAATCAGAAATGAACAAGAAGTTACTTCTGCTATTTCTTACATTGCCACCAATGTTTCTAAAGATCTTAGCTGCCTGGATTGGAGTGGATTGTAAGCTAAAAGCTGTTAGTTATAACTAAAACCAGCAGTATTTCCTGCAGAAATCCCCTCTCTGCAAATACAAATACACAGTTTCATCCATTATTTTACTGATTCTAAAAAGTAGATCGGGGGATTAATAAAGTGACCAAACAAATAATCTTTGAAAATGAGTAATTTATCAGGGAGTGAGTTTTTGGCAGCGGTGACAGTGAAGAGTAGACATAAATCCTAGGTAGTGTTGTTTGTCAGTTGTTGTCTAGGACTTTAAGCAGGTAAATTTGCTGAGCTTCAAGACTAGCAGGTCAAACTTCAGATCTTCAGGTGTATGTCCTTCCTGGGTTAAGTCCTACTTTTGGTAAAGTACATTAATAAAGTCAACAGCATAATGGCAGGCTGCATGTCAGTTGTAGCTGTACATACATAACGTCTGGAAGTTATGGATATTTGGGCTGATGAAGTTTTGATCATATTATGATCATACAGATGTTTGTTTCTTAACTTTGATTAGACCCCTCTTTTGCCTAAACATTTAGAAGTTATATTTTCCCCTGCAGATTCCACTGTTTCAGGCTCACCCGCAGTTAAAGCAGTGTGTGCGTCAGGCTATAGAGCGAGCCGTGCAGGAGCTTGTCCACCCAGTTGTAGATCGGTCCATTAAGATTGCCATGACTACTTGTGAACAGATAGTCAGGAAAGATTTTGCACTGGATTCAGAAGAGTCACGCATGCGTGTAGCAGCACACCACATGATGCGGAACCTGACTGCTGGAATGGCTATGATTACCTGCAGGGAACCTTTGCTGATGAGCATAGCTACCAACTTGAAGAACAGTTTTGCTACTGCTCTGAGGGTAAGATGCACATTGTACAAAGGTGTACCAATCTTATTGAACTCTAGACAAAAATAATAATAGAGGAGCTGTTAGCCCTGACATGGGGCATATGTGAGTACTTGTCTATTTACCTGACCTTCATGTTAAGAACACAACACAGATCCTACTTAAGGAGTATGATTTTGTGACTTGTAAATGGCTAAACTGTGTAGTAACTTGGTGTTCTTAGAACGTTGCTTATGCAGTAGCTCCTCATATGATTCCTTCGGTGCTTTTTTGGTCATTCAGAACTACCCAGTGGGCTTATAAATAATGTACTCTTTGGCCTAGCCTTCTCTTCACTATGCAACTAAACTGAGATTTTGTGTATTGTTCTCTGCAAATGACCAATGAAGGCAGTTCTTGGTATCAGGATTATATTGCCACCAAATGCAGCCATGAGCCCAGGTGAGATTTTGAAATAGGTTGTCAAGCAGAATGAAAGCAATTTCAGCAGTATGTGCTGTTGTTCTACTGCTTGGCCAAGAAAAGACTTAAACACAGGGCTTCAAAACTGGATTTTTAGGAACTTTTAAAAACATGCAATTCAGTGAATATCCCTTTTGATCGGGCACTTGTAGTTGAAAGAAACATCATTAGTTCTCTGTGTTCTGCTTCATTGTAAGTCTGTTTTTGGTGGGGTAGGTGGGATTAATGTCAAGTCAGTCCTGAGGTCATTGCAACTGTTGGAGCATCTATAAATGCTGTAACAACCCTCCTAGGTTAGCTGAGTTGCTTTGCATCATTTGCAGTTCTTCAGGCAGTGATCTGGGGTGCCCATGTCCTCTCCAGGTATGGATGGCCACTGGCTCTCAGGGATCTTATCTGCCCTTTAACAGGTCTGGTTTTTAGCCCTGCTGGGTATCCACATACTCTCCTCACCCAAACTAGCCCAAGTGGGGGCTCTTATTTAATTGCCAATAACCTGACCATGGAATGGGCTGTACTGGTTTACATGGTACCAGATAGACCAAGAGAAGCCTGGCCTGACAAAGGGATTAAAGTAGGCATTCTAATCTGAATTCAGGCAAGATACATTGTTGAAGATAGAGGTACTTAAGCACTTTCAGTCGATGGTTCCTGCATGTGTACTTTAATTTATACAGCACGTCAGCATATAGCGAGACTTAGCTTGCCAGTAAGTGTTACTTTTTGTTCCTGATATGGTCCAGCTTGCTGGAAGCAAGATCAGCAGTTGGTAAAATCTTTAGCCACATAAAACTGGATATCTCCAGTTTTTTCCCTTAAAATGGATGTAACATTTTTGTCTACAGATGCTGACAGTTCCCTTTTTGGGAGACTTGTCATAGCTAAAACTCTAGCTAGTAAAATAGCGTAATTTGGAAAACTCCATCTGTGGCAGTGTCTTAGATAAGAAATAATCTTATCTGAATCTTTACATTAGCAGTTTTCTGAAATTGGGGCATCCAAAAAAAAATTTCTGTTTTTTGCTGAAGTCCTCTCCAACTCTTCTGCACTATCCTTGTTTGTAACAATCTTTAAGCAGACAAGAGGCTACCCTTAAAGCTACAGTATTCAAATTAGAATTTGCCTGGATTTCAAGCAAACTTTACAGTAAATTTAGTTGGCATGAAAGTTACAGTGAGGAGGCTGCTCAAGGTTAATCTTAATTCACTTATTGCAACCAACTTTGAGCCCCTGTTTACTAAATGCCATTTTTAGTGTTTGGAGGAAGCAGTGCAGTTCTGAAAATGGGGGAACAGGTCTTGCCATGGGAACAAAATCCCAATGAATTGCATAGATGCTGAGGTGGTATAGGCTACTAAAACAAATCTTGTGTTCCAGTGTCTGAATGTGCATGTTCTGTGTTTAAATCTTTGTCTTATATCTCTGGTTGTAGCATAGATCATTCTGTTACTGCATTTTTAAGAATTTTCACAGGGGAGAAAAATGCAAATTTTAGTAAAGGTTGCTTTATGCACTGATCCTTTTTTCATGTTGATAACTTTTCTGAGGTACTGAGCTCTAACATGTCCTATTGATTTTGATGGGAATTTTTGCTCTAAATCCCTGAAAATGGGTCAGATTTTATACTGTCATAGCAAATTGCCCATCAAGAATGACAGAGCGGGAGGGCAGGCCAGAGACAGGCTGGTGTCTGGTCCTCCTCTTCTCCCCACCCCCACCACTGCGGGGCCAATCCTGATCCCTCCCATCCTCCCCGCTGCAGGGCCAGATGCACTCTCCCCACCCCAACCAGGGCCTGCTCCACCCACTACCTGTCTGGAACACAGCTGGAGCACTGTGATTGGCTGTTTCAGACAGCCAATCAGAGTGTGAAAAAGTGTTACGGACAAACTAGGGCTTTTATAATATTAGAATATTCCTACCAGGGCAGTCATTTTTAATAGCAGTGGAGAGGTAGCTTCTCCCAAAATGGGCACAACTGACCAACTTGGAAGAAGGTTCCAAGCCTGTTGTTTCACGTGCCTGTGGGGAAAATTTATGTATTGTGTGGCCCAGTGTCTATCTTTCAGCTGCTTAATCTGAGGCTTTTTCCCACTCTGCATAGGCACCTGCTGTTTTGTCCAGTTAATCCTAATTGATTTTTGTTCTTAATTCCGTATATGTTGGAGGTGGATGGAGATCCCTCTTCGCATTTATTTCTTACTGAAATTGTTTGACTGGCAGCTTGCACATTTTCCAGAAAGTTGTATGGGGTTGATACTTTTTTTTTTATGATAAACTGTATGAAGGGTGTTCATAAGACTATTCCTATTGCATAGTGGGTTTATGTATAGGCAGGAGCTCGGATTGTAAGAATCACTGACTGGATACAGTGGAAATGTACAGCCTTCATTATATCCTGTTTTTTAATAGGCAGCATCCCCACAGCAGAGGGAGATGATGGAGCAGGCAGCTGCACAGTTAGCTCAGGAGAACTGTGAATTAGCATGCTGCTTCATTCAGAAAACAGCTGTGGAAAAGGCAGGCCCTGAAATGGACAAGAGGCTGGCAACTGTAAGTATAGACATGCATGCATGCTCTAAAAGTTTTAGTGTTAATGTCACCCAGTGTCAGAACTTCAATTGTGTTACTGACTTCGCAGGAATTTGAACTCAGAAAGCATGCCAGACAAGAGGGTCGGCGTTACTGTGATCCGGTTGTGTTAACTTACCAGGCTGAACGGATGCCAGAACAGATCAGACTGAAGGTGAGTAAGACATTTTGGTTCTCCTTTGATCTTCTAATAGTGTGAGAAGAAATAACTGCCCTTCAGCAGAGGAGTCTGCCTGTCTGTCTTGCTCTCTTGTAGCTAATGTAATTGCCATTAACTAGATTGACTAAAGCCATATAAGATACTGCTTTTTAAAATCAAATTTATTCAATTATGCCATTCATTCTTTTGAGAGCTGCTTTGCCCTACTGCTTTAGCGATGCTGGAGGGAGAGACATTGGAACCTTTTCTGCCATTGCTTAATGTGTTGTGTATCACTTTTTATAAAATACTTGGCCTTTGTAGGGATTACCTCTGTTCTTCTCTCATGAAGTACTCTTATGAAGCAACAGATCAAGTATTCCTTTGCTCCATTTTAATTCTGTCCCTGGAAACATGAAGTGCAGCAACATAGGCAATCTTCTCTGGGATTTCCCTGCTTGCCTGTTAAGTGTGGAATACAGGATCCCTCTGGTCCTGCACTTACCTCTTACTTCTGACCTGTAAAGCTGAATATACATTTTCCAGGTCAGCTAATTAGAAGCATCTTAGTAACTAGCTACTATGCGACTTACACACAATTCTTTTCCTTCACTGCCTCTGCTGAGTAATAGTCTTGTCAGTTTTTTGGGGTTTTTTTTATTGTACAGGTTGGTGGTGTGGACCCAAAACAGCTAGCTGTTTATGAAGAGTTTGCCCGCAATGTCCCTGGCTTCTTACCTACCAATGACTTAACCCAGCCCACAGGATTCTTGGCTCAGCCTATGAAGGTACAGATTTTAGAACTAGATTGACTTAAGAATTCCAGAGCCATTTCTGTGAATGCTGGCATTTCATGCTGTCCTTTTACTGGAATACCAATGGGAATCTGGCTTTCATGCCACTTGGATCACCTCATGGTTGAGGGATGTGTTAGTGGCCTTTAGAGCCAAATTAAAGGAAACTTTGTACTATTCTGTAATAACAGATGCAAGTTTTTGTACCAGAATCAAAGAAAAATCTAACAGCATAAGTCTGCTAAAATTCTGAGTTACCACTCACTGAAATATATAATAATTTCAGATAATTTTCAGAACAGCATGGATGATGAATTTTGGAATTTCTGGTTGCTGGCTTTGTCAGACTTGAGATTTTGCCCCTGGATAGCCATATCACCTGCTAAATTTACACAGCTTGTGTTTGCCACCAGTGTCTTATGGCACAGTCAGATACAATCCCTAGTTCAGAATGCCAGTTCAATCCCTTTATTTCAGTATTTCTTTGTGATCCATTTCTTGCATTTAAAATTTCTGTAGCAGTCAGACTGGTAGTTGAGGTTAATCACTACTATTTAACCATGTTTTTAACTAATTCTAGCACAAGTCTCATAACACCTGCTGTCTCTTAAACAGCAGGCCTGGGCTACTGATGATGTAGCACAGATCTACGATAAATGTATGACAGAACTGGAACAGCATCTACAATCCATTCCACATACCCTGACCATGAATCCACAAACTCAAGCCTTACGCAGCCTCTTGGAGGCTGTAGTGGTGGCTCGTAACTCCCGTGATGCTATTGCTGCTCTTGGACTGCTACAGAAGGTTAGTGTGCTTCACTTGCATTAATGCAAATATGGAACTCAATTTTATTTCACTGTTGCTTTGGCTGCATATTTAGAATTGAATACATAGTCTGGTGTACTATTATGTCAGTACTGTTTGGGGAGGCTGTTACCTTTTGAAATGTAAAGAAATAAAGCACAAATCTGAACAAAAGGTTCCATTCACTTCATTACATTATTGGCACAGTGACAGTATCAAAGGGAACAAGGTCAAGCTGTATGAGTCCCCTCTTGAGAACACAGAAACTGGGAGAAACCAGTCCATGAAACTGATGATTAGGTTGAGTGGGATACTTCATACTTATGAATATAAGAACCAGTCTTTAAAATGTGGTTCTAGATTATTCAGGATTCTTTTTAAAAAGGAGGCTGATCGCATTTGAATGGACTTATCAGTAGATGGCTAATGCAAAGATTGTGTGCAGTGTCATGCTCAAAGCAGCCAGCTGTTTAGGGGGCACTGTATCTGCACTAAGTGGAAACCTCTATAAACATTAAGGATAATTGACATAGAGCACCTGAAGGTACTCTAGCCCAGTGATTTCTCAACCTTTTTTGTACCAGGACCCATTTTGTAAACATCAATGGCCAATCCAGCCCCTCACTCCTGACCCACTGCCCCTCACCCCCAGACCCCAGTACCCCAGTGTGTACAGCAGGGGGTAGGTGTGTGGGGCAGGTATGGGGGGGTCCCAAGCACCCCCTTGCAGGCTGGAATTCTGCAAGCCTGCTAGGGAAAAGCCACAGTTTCCTATGTTTTTCTCTAAAGGAGAATCCATTTTTAAAGTTCGTTCCTGACCTGTTCATATGTTCTTGCAAACCACTTTTGGGTTGTGACCATTGAGAAACGTTAAAGATTCCCAGGCATAAATGCCTTTGGGATCCTCTGTATGTCATTTAAAGAATCTGCAAGCTACAAACCATGTATTTCAAAGTAGAAACATGTATTTCAGGGAACTACTGCACTTTTGTAGATGGTGCAGAGATGCCCTTCACTAGTATTTTTGTCTTGACTAGGGCCACAGACAGACGTATGTGTGAAGTGTTCCAAATTCAGCTCCGGTTTGCAGTGATTCAAAGTTTAAAGCACTTCAGACTATAGATAGATGTGCAGCCCCCTCCCTGCTAGTGTTCTTCAGAATCACTGCAGTGGCAAGTGACAGGGTGCACTCTAGCCACAAGGTGTAACTGGGAGTTGGTTTGCCCTGTGGCTTTTCTCTCAGCCTCCCACCAGGGGAGGGGCAGAGCAGGGAGAAAAGTCAATGAGCATTCTTCTGTATATTCCACCTCCAGTCTCCCAGAGCATCTTCCAGCCAGAATCATGAGACTAGACATGAAGAGACACATAGGGATTTTTGGGCTCTAGAACGTAGTCTTTGTACCTCTGTTTGATCACCCCAGTTGGGGGTGGGAAGAGAGTAGGAGGGCGCTCGGGGAGACTGGAGGCAGAGGTGGAGAGGCGCACAGGGATTCCTGCCTCTCAGCCTCAAAGACATCTGAGCACAAGAGAGATCACCAGGGATCCTGGTTTTCCCTCATATAAAAAAAAAAAAAAAAAAATCGCGAATTCTCTGATTTAAAAAAATCCAGAAATCCTTGATTAAAAATGAAAGGCCCCCTGCGGGCCCTCTCAGCCCTGCTAGTGCCCCTTACTCCCTCACCCCTGCCATATGTAGCTCGCAGAGGGGCACCACTGCTGTCGCCTCCCTGGGTCTGCTCTGGGTAAGCAGCGTGAGGGAATGGCAGCAGCGGTTCAGTGGTGCTGGCACACAGTGTCAGGCACTCCATGTCTTCCCCCAACACATCCTCGCTCCCTAAGCTCCCAGCCAGCTTCCCCCCAGCCCTGCCTCACTTACCTCCAAGAACAAAGAAGACTGAACCTCCTCCTCCTGTGGCAGCCTCCGTCCGGTAAGTGACTGCATCAGGTGCTGCCCTTTCCCCCTCTCCCTCCCCCTCTGGGCAGGGCTGGGGCTTTCGGCTCCCCTATTTTGCAAACAGCACTTGCAGGCTGGAACTCAACCAGCCAGCAGAGCTCTTTACAAAAGGAGGAAATCTGCAGGTTTCCTTGCTAAAGAGGGAGGAGTACACCTCCCTGACCCGAGCTTGTAGGGATTTGGTAAGGAAGGCTAAAGCAGCGCTGGAGCTTAGATTAGCTTCTGGGATTAAGGATAACAAAAAGTCCTTCTTCAGGTATATAGGTAGCAAGAAGAAGTCTCGGGGTAACATTGGACCCCTACAAGGCAGGGCAGGGCAGTTGGTGACAGGCACACGAGAGAAGGCAGAACTCTTCAACAAGTTCTTTGCTTCCGTGTTCCTGTCTGCTGACAATGGGGTGCTCTTGGGTGATAGCGTAGAGAGGCCCAGGAAGGGTGCGAGTCCCCCGACTGTTAGTTCAGACCTAGTTAAGGACTACCTGGAGGGCTTAGATGTGTTCAAGTCAGCGGGCCCGGATGACCTTCATCCGTGGGTGCTGAGGGAATTGGCTGGTGTCAT
>NW_017728998.1:46456732-46487420 GCF_001723915.1 Gavialis gangeticus
TATGACTCTAAAAGGGGAGATCCGTGTTTTTCTCCAATTAAAATGGGAAATCTGTGGTTTTCTCCATTTTTCTGTGGGAAACAGAAAACCCAGATCCCTGAAGATGGATCACTCGTTGATTGTCCATCATGTTTTTCCCATGGTGGGGGGGATTGCAGGAATGCAGAGCACTGTGGAGTGCTGGAGGACCAAGATGCATCCCTTGTCAGGGTTTATAAAGCAGACAGCCATAATAAGTGCTTCAAGGGCATGTGCATCTATTTGCCCTTTTGAAGTGCTTCAGATGTTATTCCTGTCCAGAGCTTAGGACTTGACAGGAGCCTAGCTGTAATTTGACCAGTGAAACTGAGCTGCAAGTTGACTACATTCCTCATCTAAGTGCAAGGTGAAGCTTTAGATCTGGTTTAGCTACCCTAAACTTATTGGACTTTGACATAAACTGACCAGTTTTCCCAGCCTAGACAGTGTCAGGATACTTCCTTCCATCAACAAGCACTTTTTTTCTTTTCTGGCCAAGTTGGTCACTCCATCTTCATCTGCATCCTTGTCCAAAACAGGCACACAACTGAACTCTAGAACTTGGCTTGAAAAGAAGATGCTACAGCCTCAAATACTAGTCTTTAAATTGTTCGCTGTGCTTCTAAAGCCCGTTAGGTTGAAACCTGCAGGAAACTTCATCCTTTGTGAACAATGAGCAGTTACTTATGTTATAATGAGAGATCTCAGGGAAACACTGTGAATAGACTGGTTTTGTTTTGTTGTGGTTGTCAGTCTTGGGTGTTTTAAACATGTGCCTATGGATAGGGGCTTGATATTCTTTTACTTGCAGACACTTCAATAGAGAACTAGGTTTTCCTTCCTGCTGACCATTTGCCTCTCTTCTAGGCTGTGGAGGGCTTATTGGATGCCACCAGTGGTGCAGATGCTGACCTCCTACTCCGCTACCGTGAATGTCATCTGCTTGTACTGAAAGCTTTGCAGGATGGCCGTGCCTATGGGTCCCCATGGTGTAATAAACAGATTACCAGGTCAGTATTAAGAAGGTAAAGAGCCAAGGTGTTGAGATGCTTTCATTGACCTGGGTCATGAGTTACCTTGTGATTCAGAACTCTTGTCCTACAAAAGGCAAACTAGAAATTATTGCAGGTTATGTGTAAACTTAGTTTATCTGTTCTAATATTGCCCTAAAATTTCATAGGAAGCCTTTTTGAAGTAAAACATTAAATATACCTCAGGTGTATGACATTATCACCTTTTTATAGAAAATTCAATCCAAGTCTCCTGAATCTTACCCCAATCTAATTATAATGTTCCTAATGTAGACTAACTCTACTAATGCCTTAAGTGGACAGATTTGCATCTTCAATTGGTCTCACTTCAAAAAAAAAAAAAAAGACTGGGAAAGTTGTTTTGGTGAATTGTGAAAAGTTACAACTGTTGTGTTGTACCATTGATTGAGTGCTCTTGAGCCCATGCACTTGGAGAACACAGGAGGATACATCTTTTAGACATGAGTAACACATTAATGTCAATTACTGAATTGGCAGAATCCTCATAAAATGCTGCTGTACTAAAAAGTAGTATGAAAATGTCTAATTTTCCTTAGATGCCTGATTGAATGCCGGGATGAGTATAAATACAATGTAGAAGCTGTAGAGCTGCTAATCCGCAATCACCTTGTTAACATGCAGCAGTATGACCTTCATTTAGCACAGGTAAGAACTTGCCTTAGAACAGACCATATAATCAGTTCATCAAAGAATTTATGCTTAAGCCTTGTAATTTTGGCTGCATTTTTAATGTTAACAGTCAATGGAGAATGGCTTGAACTACATGGCAGTGGCATTTGCCATGCAACTGGTGAAGATCCTGTTGGTGGATGAAAGGAGTGTAGCTCATGTAACGGAGGCAGATTTGTTCCACACAATTGAGACACTGATGAGGATTAATGCACACTCCAGAGGAAATGCCCCAGAAGGGTGAGATATGAGATAATGTACAGTGCTTTTCTTTTTCTAGTATGCTCTGCTCAGTAGTGATTTGCTTTAAGATTGTGAGCGATTTAAGACTCTTTCTGTATATTTTTCTTTTGCTTAAATATCCTCTGTAAGGGCTTCAGTTGCTCCCAGTATTGTAGTCATCTATTCCCTGTGTCTTGAGAGCACTCTGACATAGTTGTCAGTCCCCCAAATTCTTCTTTATATAATATGTGCATAAAATGTTGGGTGCGTTTGGGGAAGTTGCAACATAGCTTGGAATTGAATATTTTTTGTGGGGAGAAAAGGCTTTCTGTATATCACCATGCAATCCCAGAATATCAAGAAGGTTATTTTCACCTGATCCAACTTGGTCAGTATTGCACTTTCTCACCTATTGTAAATGCATCTAGATAAAGCAAAGAATAGTTTGAATAAATTAGGGTTAGACTACACTAATTAGTTAAGTTTTTAGCTAATTTAGACAACCCCTTTCTGTTGCACAGTATGGAGAAACAGCATCTACCAGTGGTGTACTCAGGTTTTAAATAAATGTACTTTCTTTCGATCCAGACTACTGTCCTGCATAAATAAGCCACATACAAGGCAGTGACTTCTTTTCATCTGTCATCTCATAGCTGTTTCTCTCTTCTCCCAACCGTACTATTCCATAGTAAATGAAGTTCCTATGGTACACAGAATGCTCAAATTTGGGGATTAGATTTGAATGTTGGAGTTCACGATGTTAGTCTCTCCATACAGATGGGCTGCTAGTTTTGATTATCTTGCTGTACAGAGTTCCTTCAAGACCACTGTATTGCAGAGTATAGCATGCAGATTAATTAACAGTATGCTTTGGATTATCCAGTGAGTAAGTTACAATTTTATGTACCATTTCAGACGAAAAGGACTAATTGCTGTTCTGGTCTATTGCATTAGATTACCCCAGTTGATGGAAGTGGTTCGCTCTAACTATGAAGCAATGATTGACCGTGCCCATGGAGGGCCTAATTTTATGATGCATTCTGGAATTTCCCAAGCCTCTGAGTATGATGATCCACCAGGCCTGAGGGAGAAGGCAGAGTATCTACTGAGGGAATGGGTGAATCTCTACCATTCAGCTGCAGCTGGCCGTGACAGTACCAAAGCTTTCTCTGCGTTTGTTGGACAGGTAGAGCTTTTGGAAAGAAAGGTGCTTTTTATTCAACATAAGTAGGGTGTGATGCCCTCCATTTTATAGTAGTATTATGTATCAGTGTTAGAAATCCTTTGAAGTCTTTTATGAGTATGATAGCCATCTGTCAAAATTCTAACTAACTCATGTGCTATGGCTTCTGTTTGTTTTTCATCACTGATGATAATGAAACTTCTCTAGAAAATCATTTGTAACTAGTGATGTCCCAGATCAGTTACCACGGGAACAAGCTGTCAGTGTAGGTTATGATTGTAGTTGGTAAATCTGGCAGGGGTAGAATCTATTGACAAACTTTTTTGGAGTGTCTCTGACAAGAGTCTGTAATGAAATTTGACAAAATGGTGCTCCTTTTCCCCTTCACATTCAGCAGAGCATCTGAAACAAGCAGTCTAGAGAAACCAATCTCTGAGTATAAAAGTGCATCTTTATTGCTTTGTACTACATGGGGAGGAAATTAACTTTTCAGTTTTGAAACATTTTACTTTTTGGAAGAAGCTATCACATTCCATGGGTTAAGGTGGCTTTTTAAATTTAGTCAGGACCAAAAATACCATTTCCTTTGGATTCTGCTGTAATGCACACAATTAAGAGTTGAATATGCACTTGGGTGAGACTGGGATGGGATTTGCAGAAAAGGGAAGTGTCAAAAATAAGTAGCCCAGTATTTCTAATATTTTCTTGAATAGTGTGAGAAGTACATCTCACATTAGGGGGTCAGACTTGATGGATCTGCTCAGGTCCCTTCTGACCCTACTAACTAACAACTATGAAACTACATCTAGTCTACTTAATATGCTGTAAAGTGATGTGGTAGCAAGACTCCTACTAAAATGGAATTATCTTGCTTTTATCTAGCTACAGTTGTACATAATGTCAGTTTGACCATACCTTACAGTGTAAAAAGTCAAAGTGTGCAGAAAGACTGCAAGTGTTCTACCTAAAATTTTAGCCAGCTACAAACTCATAGGAAGCTGGCCCTGTGAAGTCTAAACTGTAGTTCAGGTTGTCCCCCCCAAAACTGGAGGTCCCTTACCCAGTACAAGCTGAATAGAGTCCAGATGGGAACTAATGGCGACTTTATCCATCTTTGTTTCAGCTCTGACCCAAGATCTCTACTTACTCTTTTGGGGACATAATGTGGTTTCTAACTTTTCACTTTAGGGGAAGAGTAGGTCACAGTTGACATATTGCCAGACTTCTGGTTTGTTTGTTTTTTTTCCCCTGGAATGTTTTCATTCTGGCTTCAAGCCAAGTTATAGCTCATGGTCCTGGTTTTACTGGTTCAGTATTTCCTGGTGATGGACAGAAACCAGATGGTCTCCCAGTCTATTGAATCAGCTGCTCTCTTCATAGCTGGCATAGCTGTGATCTGTGACAGAGGTAGAACAATTGGTTAGATGTTTTTAGCCTTGTATGAGACAATCTGATTGATAGTGTTGTGCTTTGCTGCTCTTTCCTGAGGGCTCTTCTGTCAAGTACAATCAACTTCCTTCTGCTTTCTGCTGCATGTGAGAGTCTGTTGGAAATGGGGCTCAAATGGTCTCATCTTCACTGTGTTGAAGAGTCAGCTCTGGTGCTTTACTTTAAATTTCGCGTGCTCCTATGCCAAGCTCAGCACATGCCTGGAAGAGGCAGCATGCTAGTTGGACCCGGCTTGCCCGGTGTCTGTATAAATTGGGTGCTTAAGTGGGGCTTTTTTGGTGCTTTTATCTAATAGCTGATTGAATCAGTTTTGGCTAAAAGCGTCAAAAAGCCCCACAGAAGCACCCAGTCAACAGACGTTGCAGAGCCAGGTTCGTTTGTAATCAGCCTTTTGTTTTTATTGTCCCCAGTAAGTACAGCCTCTTTTCTTCCCTAGTTGCTGGCCAGGCATCTGATTTCCTGCTGATCTAACACAGCTAGAATTTTTAATCTTTGACAAACTAGGCACTAGGCAATACCCATCTTTCTCCTTTTGCCTAATGTTGTATATGGCAGTAGACCAGAGAAGTGGGCAAAGTGGGGAAAAATATGGAACACCCTGGGCAGGTAGCACCCTCCATACCCTCCCAACTTATTTTCAGCTTAAATCTCCTTCCCTGCCCCAGAACATTTGCTGTCTTGAGGTAGGCAACCCTCTGTGTAATGTTAGCCCATGAATAACTCCTGTGAACTGTATAGGCACTGTGGTGGGCCAGTAGGGGGCACTCCTGCATTGAGCCACCCACCTCACTGCCCAACCACCTTCCAGGCTCTGAGTGCCTCCCTGGGGGGTGCCTCACATCTGGCCAACTATCTTCCTGGAGCACAACCACTAGCCTGGGGGTTCCACTGCCACCACCCAGGGCTGGGCTTGATTCTGGCTCTGTGCCCCCTGGGAAACACAGGCCTAGTAGCCCTTGGGGGTACCTGATTCACTTCAAGAACTTGGGATGCTTCCCTCAGTCAGAAGCACAAGTAGCGGTCTCCCTTAGTCAGCTGAACCAAGGGGACCCCAAGGCGTAATCTAGACCCACTCCCAATAAGTCTCCCACACTAGGTACAAAGGAGAACTTTATTGGTTACAAAGGGTAGGGTTAGAATAGGGTACAGGGTAGAGCAATATCGGAGAAATCCTATAGAGTGAACTCGCCTGGCTGGGTAGCCTTTGATCACGCATCTGAATTACTGCAAGCTATACATCTCAGTAGATCTCAGGTAGCTTACTCACAAGTATCATCCAGAGGCAGGTGGAGATTCCCTCTGGAGGCAGGCAGTTCATTGATCATGAGTTTTGAGAGAGAAAGCAAGTTTCAGATGGTTCAGCTCTTCTCTCTCTCTCTGAGCCTTTCTCATGGCTGGTGCCCGCTCCTCCTGGGCAGTCCTTAACTTATAGCCCTTGTGACCTCATTTACCTGGGCCAATGGAGGCCAGCACCTGTTGGCTGTCAGCCAACCAGTTTGAAATACATCACTAGTTGCTGGGCAGACTGGCAGTTCCTAGCTCCCCAGGGAGCAAGCCCCTCACCCAGGTATATGATGCCAGTCATGTAGGCAGAGGGAGCAGGTTCCCCCCTCCCTCAAGAATGTATCCAGCTCAGGTTACCTAAAGGGATAGGGTAAAGTGTTATCCTCTGCCGGGCACATCTTAACCAAATTGTCACAGAGCAGAGTTTTTGGGGAGAAACAAAGGTGGCCTTCTGCCACAGGCACAATGCCTTGTGGCTTTAGCTAGTTCAGTATACTGCGTATTGATGCTCTTTGGAGATGGCTATTGCATTACTCTTCCTCCTCTAACTGTGCTGCTTGGTCATAAACACCTTGTTCTGTATAGAATACCTACGATATTGTCTTTATCATTTTTTAATCTAATGGGTGTTCTTAATACTATTTTACCCCTCATTCATCCCCACTTTGCATGAATTGTATCATTTCCACCTCCATTTCTGTAAATGATAGGCTTTTGAAATTTTGCACTATTTGTCCTCTTTTCTTGACCTTCATAGGATTGCTAGGTATTTTGCATTCAATCGGAAAGGTTTGAAATAGCAACAAAAAGATGTGTTTTAATATGTTTTGTTGTAGTGTTATAACTTTTTGTTTTCCTCACAGGCTACTTGAGTTGTAGTTAATAGAACAATTGGGATAGGGCTTTGCTATTATTCAGAGCAGTATGTTTGACTGCTTTCATTTAAATGCCACAATCTTGTCTCCAGTGCTACTTAAGAATGAGAGATGACAGGTAATGTTGAAGGCAGGCATGTGCCTGCCTTTTCCAGAAAGTACTTCAGAAATTCTAGAAGCCTCCCAGTGAAAGTTTGACATTATGTAGTTTAGTGTCCTTTGCAGTAGAACTTCTGAAATAGGATTTCTGCTTCAAGTTCTAGTTAGCCCTTCAAAAGGTGACTCCAATCTTGGATGGTGTCCATCACTGCATACACATGTGAATAGCTTAATTAAGTCAGGGGTATCAAAGATGTGGCCCGTGGAGCCCTGTCATCTGGCTGCCAGTGGTGCCCTTGAGTCTGACCACCTGGACGAAGCACACAGTCTGCTCTAGGTCCTGTGCTGCATGTGATGCCAGTGTCAACTGGTTTGGGATGGGTGCTACACAGAACTAGCTGAAGCAGGCACTAGCTGGTAGTGCAGCTCCCAGACCAGCTGGAGCAGGCAATGCATGCAGTGCAGTCCAGGACCACATGGAAGGGGTGATGCAGGTCATGGTGTGGGCGCTGCATGCATTAGATTAGGCATGGGTGTTTGGGCCAGACCCAGGGTCAGCTGAATTTTACTTCCCTGGCTTAAACTTGTAGTAACCAGCCGAAACAGATGTAGGATAGTAGTGGTTGCTAAAGACCCATGCCATTTGTCTGTTTGTATTCTCCTGGAAGAATTGCACTAGTAGAAAATAAGGTACAGCGCCACTTGTTGTAGTCAGATGTCTTGCCAGACAAATGCTGTTGCCACTAATAACTTCCACCCGTAGCCTCTACTCTGTGGCACAGAGAGAGGATACTGGTTCAGAGCTGCTAAAGTGCACTTCATCAGCTCTGGTGGTGGTTGAAAAAGAGGAAGATCACAAGGCTTGGGAGCAGATGCCACTGATAAAAAAAATTATGTAGGAGGGGAAACCATTACTCATTAGCTGCTACCAGTGATTGTTGCCTTCAGGTTAGAGGTGCTAATTGTTACCTGTTCCACATGAGGGAGAAGTGAAAGTTAATTAAGTCAGGTCATGCCATGCCACGCCACATGGAGACATCACAAAACATTACTTAATTATTCTGAACAGCAAACAAGTTGTAATACTGCTCTAAAAGTATGCATTTTAAGTGTACGTTCTCTAGTTCTGAGGGTTTTTGTTTTGTATTTTTTGTCTCCATATAGATGCACCAGCAAGGAATCCTGAAAACAGATGACCTGATCACTCGCTTCTTTCGCCTTTGCACTGAAATGTGTGTTGAAATCAGCTACCGTGCTCAAGCTGAGCAGCAGCACAATCCTGCTGCCAACCCCACCATGATCCGAGCCAAGTGCTACCACAACCTGGATGCCTTTGTGCGGCTTATTGCACTGCTGGTGAAGCACTCTGGGGAGGCTACCAACACAGTCACAAAGATCAACCTGCTGAATAAGGTGAGAGGTCCATTTCCATTAGGGTGCTAGTAACATAAAGAAACTGGGATATTTCCCTTCATGAACTGAAAACTTTTAACTTGGATTAAGGACAGAATGTTGGAGATGAGGCGTTTAAATCTTCACATCACTTTAGAGCATGTGTTGAATTGTAGGCTGTTGCATAATTTTCTCTGCATCACATAGAGGCTTCATGATGAAATTGCAAGTGTTTCCTTCCACTTCCCTTTGGAGTAGAAAAACAATGCTGTCAGATTGTTAAAATGAACATGAGGTATCTTAAGTGCAAAAGATACATAACTGTAACCCAAAGTAAAAAATGGCAAATTCCCTGGGAGCCCAACACTAATTGACTGAGAGTTTGTTACGTGAGGCTTACATGTAAACCTTGCCTCAACTAAGTGGAAATAAGAAGTGTGCCACAGTCCAGTTACCCAAATGGTTTCCAGCTCTCTGTTGTTTACTGATTTCTTGCATTAGTCCTTTTTGAAGTCAGATGTAGGCACTGACTGTAGTGAAATATTTTTTTCTGTGCATTTAAAGCATATTCACTTCTTTCTTTTTTTTAGGTTCTTGGTATAGTGGTGGGAGTTCTCCTTCAGGACCATGAAGTTCGCCAGAGTGAGTTTCAGCAGCTTCCTTACCACCGCATTTTCATTATGTTGCTGTTAGAATTAAATGCTCCTGAGCATGTACTGGAGACTATCAACTTTCAGACCCTCACAGCTTTTTGGTACGTAGCTCTGAATAGATTAGATTGGTTCTAGTACTTAAACTTTTTGATAGGATCAAGACTATCTTTAAAAGTTCTGTGACAGCCCTGTAGTGGCAACTTTCTGTGTTGCTCTGTGGATACTGTCTTTGGTACTAAAGATTATTAGTAAAACTGGAATGCTAAAATGTTTTATTAATTGGACTCTAAATTTTCCCTCACCGTTATGAAAAACAGCCTTACAGCTGTGCACTTTTAACCAGCTCTAACTTCTCTTTCAGTAACACATTTCATATCCTGAGGCCTACAAAAGCTCCAGGTTTTGTTTATGCCTGGCTGGAACTGATCTCTCATCGGATATTTATTGCAAGAATGCTGGCACATACACCACAACAGAAGGTGGGGCTGCACTTTCTTCTGTACGCTACAAAGCTCACACACAAGGGAGTGCTTAACTGGCTTGATGCTGTTATCACATCTCTTCCAAGGGCACTGGTAGCATGGCTATTGTGTTTGTATAATCTTCTATTCTCACAGTAATGTAGTTGCATGAAAATTTCAATAAGCTGTCAAGTTTTGGTTAACGAGGGCTTTTAAACAAATAAGGATTTGGCTGTGTATAAGTTTATTATACACTTTTAGCAGCATCAAAGTGAGGACTGTGGTGTTGATTATTCTCCATGATATTCAAACACAGCATGTATGCTTGGTACTATACAAAAGATAAAAGAAGGGCTGTTCATGCTCTAGGTCACCTTCAGGCCCTTGGGAAATAGAGCCATATTGTAGTCATTGATTTAACTTTGTTTAGTTTTGTATTTAAATGAGGATTAGTCTTAGAGGCAGGGGGGCAAAATAAAAGTACTGAACTGTAATATTACAGTTGTAATTTTTATTTATACATTACTCATACTGTCTTTTCTCATGTGTCAGGGTTGGCCTATGTACGCCCAGTTGTTGATTGATCTCTTCAAGTACTTGGCTCCTTTTCTTAGAAATGTGGAACTCACCAAACCTATGCAAATTCTCTACAAGGTAAATAATATAGAAAGATTTCCTATCTGTAAGGTGTAAGATTGAATGGAGTGGAAAACTGACTTAGAAGCACAATACAATTCAGTGCTTCTTTATTTACCATGTCTACATTCGTGCATGTCAGTTTGATTTATGCCATATTTATTTGAATATAAGATGGGTTTTTTCCCCCAATCAGCATGGGGAAGAAACCTCATCTTACATTCACATACAAGGAAACCTCATCAAAATATGTTGTTTATCTTTGAACTGCTGGCAAAAGCAGCATGTGCTCAGTAATGGAAACCAACTATGAAGTTGATTAAATTCATCCAGCACAGACTATAAAACACATGGCCCACATTGAGCAGACATGCTGATGGGACCCTACCATAATGATAGGCTAATGCAGCTGATCTAAATAAGATATGTACTAATATCCATTGTGCTCAGTCCTCAGTACCCACTCTCTTTTTCAAGTCACTGTGTTTGCATATATTTTGACTTGCTTTTCATTTCCACAACTGAGTTCTTTTATTTCCCATTTCCAATGATTCCTGTTGCTTCACCCGCTTTAAATGTCTGGCAAACATTACCAAATGGGGCCCCACAGTGTTGACCTAAAATCCTTCTGTTGCCCTCTGCGTGTCTCACATGATTAGTATTGCGCTGCACCTCATCTGCATATAAATTTTTGGAAGATCCCAGGAGTTGACAAGAACACCTGGTTCCAGTCATGAATGGGGAGCTAATTAGCCTATGGTTCCTTTTGGGGTGATTGTTGGGGGTGTGGAGTGTACACACATACTGAGAAGTGCTGAGCTGTGAGGTCACTATGGCTCAACATGCTATTGACTCTGCTAGGGCCCACCCAGCCCAGTGATATATATGTGGTAAATTGAGCCCTTTGCTTATTAGTCCAAAGCCAAGTCATTGTTTTTGGGTTAGCCCCTGTGCTATGGGGAAGGGGGGAAGGGGCTGCAAGGCGAAGAAGATTGAGGGCAGGGGTGACACTTGACCCCCCCCCCCCCCCAGATTTATTGTCCCTGCTGTAGCAATGGCAGCGGGACAAATTCAAGGCAAATCTCTAATAATTTGATTCTGTACCTGGAAAATAAACTTATAAGCTTCCAGATCTGGAACATTTTTTGGGATGTTATTTTATGTTCAAGTAAATATGGTAATTTGGTCTATGGACTGATAGTATTAAACAGATCTAGTGCTTGTGATACTGATTACAAACTCTGGTAAGATTTGGTGGGGTGGGGAGTGAGGAGGGGAATTGAACCTTTTTTTGACTGTAAGGCTTTTTGGAGTGGATTGGTAGAATAGAGTTTCTTACCAAACTCATTCTTTCTTTTAATTTTAGTTGCCTGACATATTGAAAAGAAAGGGTCTGTTCCAGTGCTTTGCATTTCTGGCTCTGAGGCAATTTAAGTTGGAAGCTCAAAAGGTGCTGCTAATATTACGAGCAAGATTCTCTTCTTTTTTTTTTCTTTTGTAGGGCACACTGCGTGTATTGCTGGTCTTACTGCATGATTTTCCAGAATTCCTTTGTGATTACCACTATGGGTTCTGTGATGTGATCCCACCCAACTGTATCCAGCTGAGGAATCTGATTTTGAGTGCCTTCCCACGTAACATGAGACTTCCAGATCCTTTCACTCCTAACCTTAAGGTAGTGCTTTAATCCCAAACAACATAACACAAAGCTTAAGGATGCAAAACTTTGGATACACATACCCTTTTACGGCGTAATTAAGGAAGGGCTGAAACCTTGAACTACCTCTTTAAAACAAAAAAACCCCACTGTAATACCTTATTTCTTGTAAATCTGAAAGTTCTTAGGAATTTAGAACAACCAAAGCTTTACATCCTTAACTGGAATATTGGTTAAAGTAGCTTTATTTATCTTGGTTTCAGCTGGAATTTAGCATTCAAAATGGGCTAGGACTAGGCAGGATCCAAGCAGGAATGCAGCTCTTAAAATCATAGAAAATTTAAGGTTGGAAGGGACCTCAGGAGGTCATCTACTCCACCCCCCTGCTCAAAGCAGGGCCATCCCCAACTTTATCATCCCAGCCAAGGCTTTGTTTACCTGGGTCTTAAAAACCTCCAAGGATAGAGATTCTTCAGTCTCTCTCTAACCTGTTCCAGTGCTTTGCTTCCCTCCTAGTGAGAGAATTTTTCCTAATATCTAACCTAATCTTCCCTTCCTGTAACTTGAGACACTTGCTCCTTGTTCTATTATTTGCTACCATTGGGAATAGTTTAGCTCCATCCTCTTAGGAACCACCCTTCAGGTAGTTTAAGGCTACTGTTAAATCCCACCTCAGTTGTCTTTGCTTCAGACGAAATAAGCCCACTTCCCTCAGCCTCTCCTCAAGCCATATGCCCCAGCCCCTTAACTATTTTCATTGCCCTCCACTGCACTCTCCAATGTGTCTGCATCCTCTTCTGGAGCAGGAGAGGGCCAGAATTGGACACAGTACTCCAGATGTGGCTTCAGTGCCAAATAGAGGGGAATAATCACTTCCTTTGATTTGCTGGCAGTGCTCCTACTAATGCAGCCCAGTATGCAGTTAGTCTTCTTGGCAACAAGGGCACACTGTGGCTCATATTCAGCTTACTGTCTGCTGTAACCCCTGGGTCCTCTTCTGCAGAGCTGTTGCTTAGTCGGCTGGTCTCCCAGCCTGTACTGGTGCATGGGATTCTTCTGTCCTGAGGTGCAGGACTTTGCACTTGTCCTTATTGAACCTTATGAGACTTCTTTTGGTTCAGTTCTCCAGGTGTCTGGGTCTCTCTGAATCCTAGCCCAACCCTCCAGTGTATCAACTACTCCTCCCAGCTTGGTGCCATCTGTCAACTTGCTGAGGGTGCACTCCATGCCATCTGCCAGGTTGTTGATGAAGATATTGAATAAAACTGGCCTCAGGACTGACCCATGGGGCACTCCACTTGATACCAGCTGCCAAGCAGACACTGAGCCATTGATTGCTGCCCTTTGAACCCAATGATCCAGCCAGCTTTCTGTCCACCTTAGTCCAGTCATCCAATCCTGTACTTCCTTAGCTAGCTTGCAAGAGCGTTGTAGGAGACCATCAAAAGCCTGGCTAAAGTTGAGGTCCACTGCTCTTCCCACATCCGCAGAGCCAGTCATCTCATGGAATGCAGTTGGGTTGGTCAAGCACAACTTGCCCTTAGTGAATCCATGCTGACTGATCTGTGCTAATTACCTTCTCCAAGTGCTTAGAAATGGATTTCTTGAAGACCTGCTCCATGATTTTTCCAGGGACTGAGCCAAGGCTGATGGATGTGTAGCTCCCTACATCCTCCTTCTTCCCTTTCTTAGATGGGTACTATACTTGGCCTTTTCCAATCATCTGGGATCTCTCTTGATTGCAACGAGTTTTCAAAGATAATGGTTAGCGGCTCTGCAGTCGCATCAGCCAGCTCCCACAGTACCCTCAGGTGCATCGCATCTGGCCCCATGGACTTGTACACATCTGGCTTTTCTGTATAGGCCCTAACCTGTTCTTTTGCTGCTTTTGGCTGTCCACCTCCCCAAACTGTGCTGCCAAGTGCAGTAGTTTGGGAGCTGACCTTGCCTGTGAAGACTGAGGTGAAAAAGGCATTGAGTACTTCAGCCTTTTCCTCATCTGTCACTAGGAAGCCACACTTTCCCTGATCTTGTTACTGACATAATTGTAGAAACCCTTTTTGTTACAGTTCATATCCCTTGCTAGCTGCAACTCCGGTTGTGCTTTGGCCTTCCTGATTTCATCTCTGCATGCCTGAGCAATACTCTTATACTCCTTCCTACTTGTTTGTCTCAAGTTTTCCACTTCCTGTAAGCTTCCTTTTTGTTCCAGCTCACTGAAGCATTTGCTGCTAAGCTAAACTGGTCCTCTGCCATACTTGCTAGTCTTGCTGCACATTGGGATGGTTCATATCTGCACCCTTAGTAAGGTTTCTTTAAAATGCAACCAGCTGTCCTGGACTCTTTCCCCCTCAGACTGGCCTCCAGGAGGGTCCTGCCCATCAGTTCCCTAAGTGAATTGAAATCTGCTTCTCTGAAGTCCATGGCCCTTACTTGGATTCTCTCCTTCCTTCCTTTGCTCAGGATTTTGAACTTAATCATTTCGTGGTTGCTGGTGCCCAAGTTGCCATCCAAAGCTACATTCCCCACCAAAGCCTAAAGTATTTCTTAACATACTGAACATAAGCATAGGGTTCTGGCCTTGTAATTGCAGCCACATAAACAGGTCCTTGCACCTATCCAGAGCTCACTGATGTCAGTGGATCTTTGCACAGCTCAAAGACTGTGTGCAGATCTCGTAGGGGCAGATCATTCAGGCTAAAAACAATGATTTGTGGCTCTAATGGCTCTTAGATGCAACTCAAAACAGATGCTATTGCAAAACAGCTATCTACATACTAAGCACAGTCATTTTACATACTAAGTTGAAATGGCAGTTATTTGGAATTAGCTGTGATTGTTCCAAGGCAAAGCATTGATTTGGTTTATTTGCAGGTACTTATTGCAGGACAATGGGCTTGTCCATTTCTAAGGTCTAGGGTTTGCTAGGAGATAAAACACTTATATTCTAATCCTGTTTAGCCTCAGAAATGGACCATAGCGAGTCCTGGTATGAAAAGGTGGATTTGATACACCAGAATAACATCAAGAAGGATTTTATCATGAAAATTGGACTTGCTTGGTTACTAAATACTAGAACAAGGAGGTCTTTGGGACAAGCCAATTAAACTAGTGGAGGCGTAGCCTGGGATTAATGCTCCTTGTCTAGCATTCCATCTGTTTGTACCAATGTATTATGCTAGTTTACTTCCTCTAGGTTTATCTCTTCAAGAATGCTGACATTGGCAGTCTTGCATGTTTCGTTCTCAAAGGAAGCAGTTCTGCTTAACCAGCATACAGCTGATAGCTTATGCTGTATCTTTTGGTCTTGTTCTTAAGAGTTGGTTTCATATAGCATGGTGTAGGCATGCCTAGAGGTCAGTGAAGCAGCCAGCATAAGAAGGAACTGCCTATACTGAAACTTAAAAAAAAATGATGTGCTGCATACTCTCTCTGCTTGCCTCCCTTTTCCCTTGGAAACAATGCTAATGTCTTGCCCTTAAAAGAATGAACATACCCACCCATGTAGACTATCCTGAAATATTGGTATTTTCCTGGATTTTGGAGACACTTCTTTTGAGGAAGTAGTGCTCTGACTACTATTCTGAAGATTTGACTCTTCTAATCTGTAGAGTAGGTATGGCTGCATCAAGGCCATACCTTTTCACCAGTCTCATTCTTTCTTGTATGAGCCACCTTTTATGGTGACAAGAAATCAGTGTTCACAGCCCACTTAGTTCCCTTTGCTTAGGCTGCATATAGGAAAACCAGATGCAGGCAGATTTTTTTTGATATAGCCTTACATACTCTGGCAAGTAAGTAGAATAAAGCTGCTATACAGTCATTATTTGCTATCTTTGAACGCCTGGACTGAATGCCCTTCATCAGAGGGACAAGGCTGCATATCTTGCTGCCAGTCCCATGAGAAATCCAGGTTTTAGCAGTTTGTAGGTAGGTGAAGGAACAAGGTACTTCTGAGGGCTGAGAAAGATAAAGAGCTCTGCCAGCATTTCTTATGTTTCTTTTCTGAAAGAAAAAGGTACTATATACAGGCAAGTGTTGGATGCAGCCAATTCCTTTATCTCCATGATTTTCCAAAGGAAGTCTTTTTAACAGCAGTTTGACTAAAACAGCAGAAACTGGGTAACTTTTATTTCTTTTACCTTCAAAGGTGGACATGTTAAGCGAGATTAATATTGCCCCACGAATACTCACTAACTTCACTGGAGTGATGCCACCACAGTTCAAAAAAGACTTGGATTCATATCTCAAAACTCGCTCTCCTGTCACTTTCCTGTCCGATTTGCGCAGCAACCTACAGGTTAGTGTTTCTGTCTCTGTCTCTGTTCTCTGGGCATCACTTACCAAGAAACCTGAAAACAATGAGACATGCAAAGTACTTGTGGCATTTGGGCATACATTCTAATAGTACAGGAATCTCCAAGATTGCATGCTCTTCCCAAATGTTCTTCTCAAGTAGCCAGCAACAAATTAAGGGTTGGACACCAATGGAAAATAATGTGGTGAAAGCAGATGCACTGGCTACTTCTTGATTCCAGTTTGGGAGCAGATTTGTTCTTGGGGTGTGGGGGTTGTTTTGTTTAATTCTTTTATCTGCTGTTTGGGGTACTGTAAAACTAGCACCATTTGAAAGACTAAATCCATCTGCTTAAATACTTACCCAGTACATCCTTTTAACACTTGCTGTGTAAGGGAGGATTATCTGAATGCAGAAGCTAATTATTTTCATCACACTGGGCTGAGGACCTCTTTGTGACTGCCATGTCTTCAGCAGGACTCTGATCATGTCTGTTAAAAGATGTTAACCCCAGTACATGAGACTTTTACCAGATTGTATGGAATCTCATCACAACTTGTTTCACAACTGATTTAAAGAAGTTTTGTAAATCCAGTTTAGCTCTTTGGTTACTTGTTCTTGAAAATTCCTGATCGTTTACATAGGTGAAATAAATAACATGCTTAATCTGGGAGAGTAACCACAGCAAACATCTGTAATTGTATACAAACAAGGAAATTAGGCCCTGGAATCTAAAGCCCACTGCTGATCTATGCTGTTGAGTAACTGCACAGTTTGATTAAGGATGGTAAGCTCTGAAGTTGGACTGCACAGAAAAATTACCGTATTTACTCGAGTACAAGATAAAGTTTCCCAATCATGGGTAGGGACCTGCCAAATTCAAGGCAGAAGTGGGCTTCATGGCAGCTCCTTTTAATCTTGCAGGGTTCACTGTGCACCCCCTCCTCCCCCACCAATTAGTGGAGGGGCTCGGTTGCTCACTGCTGATGGCAGGGAGACAAAAACCACGGTTTTAAATATGGTGCTGTTTTTGCCTCCCTGCCAGTCAGCAGCAAGCAGCAGGGCCACTGGGCCCCCTCAGCCAATTGGCAATGGGGTGGGGGGAAGAAAATTAAAAGAGTTGCCACACAGCCTACTTCCACCATGAATTCAGTAGTTCCCTAATCGTGGGGAAAGAAGTCCCTCATTTTATGTTTTGCACTCAAGAAAACCTCATTAAAAACCTCTTTGCACTGCTGCCAAAAGCAACATGTGCTCAGTAATGGAAACCAACACCGAGTGTGACTATAAAACACGTGGCCCAGATGGGGCAAATGTGCTGATAGGACCTTTTTTTTTTTTATAGCGTGGCCCTAAAAAACCAAAAAAAAACACATGCTCCCTCTGCAGGGAACTGGCGCTGGGTCTGGAGGTACTACAATACCAAGCCAGCAGTAGGAGGGCCAGAGCCAGCCCTGACACCTTCCCCATGGTGCCAAAATTGCTACATTTGATATGCTGATAGGAACCTACCACACCTTCATAGTTTTGTGTCTCTGGCCCAATTAGCCAAATCGGGTCTGAAGTGTTTTGACTAAACAGAGCTTAGTTGTTCAGATCTGTGTGATGCTACCACTGGCAAGTATCCTATCTCCCAGACTCTTCAGCCTGGGGCTTCAGATACTCCCAAATCTATGGCAAGCATCCTGCATGCAAGCCCCAAGCCTGGAGGCCTTGGGGTTTGGGAGTCTCACTTGCCCCTATCCAAAAGGCTGAGGAGCAAGCTGAGAGTAATCTCCAATCACCATAAATTGTGTAGTAGAGATCCTTCCTTTGGGAAGGTATAGTAGACTTCTTGTAGGGGTGCCTGCCTGCACTGCAGTGGATAGGTCTGTGCCTTCTGAGTTGGGGGGGCACTTGCCCCCCCCTCCACCCCAGCAGCCAGTCAGCAACTTGGTGGGGATCCCCTCGCAACTGATCCCGCAGGCCAGGGGGATCCCACCGACCTGCAAATGGCAGCAGTGCACCACTGGCACTTCTGGGTAAGTGCGATTGACTGGAAGGGGGGACTGCTTCTCCTGCCCCCCACTGTCTGGCTGTTGTTCTCAGGGTGTACATGCAACCCCAGTGTATCACCATTGGGTCTGTGCCCTGAACTACACAAAGTCATTCAAAGCTGGGAAGGCACAGTAAAACTGCCTGGGCCAATACCATCATGGTATCTCCCCCTTTCAGGTAGCACAAGGGTAGGCCAGTGCAGCCCCTCTAAATAAGATATATGGTAGTGTCCAGTGAGTGCAGTCCCCCTCAGCACCAACCGTTTCAGGTCCTGGTGAGCCACTGCATTACATATATATATATTTCAACTTGCTTGTCACTCTCACAGCTGAACTCTGCTTTTCCCATTTTCCATATGATTTCCTGTTTTTTCACCAGCCTTAAATATCTGGCAAACATAGGGTCTCACACAGTTCATCCAGAATCTCTGTTGCTTCCTCTCAGCTTGTTGCATATGATTAGTGCAGCCCCGCCCTCCATGAGGTGCAGTCGGACCAGGTTTTGCTGCTTGTATTCTAGGTGAAGTAGTGCTGGAGTACCTATGCTAAAACTTGCAGCAGTTTCAAAAAAAAGGCAAACTGCATCATCAATTCGGGATGAACTAAGTCTATATGGGTACTATATGCAAACAGGTGTGTTTATTTCAAGGTCTGTTTTCAAATTTGCCCCTAATTTTCATGTATGTTCAGGGAGGGCAGAGCTTGACAGGAGAGGAAGAAGAGGCTGCAGGGGGGAAGAATTTGCAGGGGGGGGGCAGAGGGAATGGGGGCTACATGACACCCCTGCCCCCTTTCTCCCCACAGATTTTTCACTGCTGTAGCAGTGGGAGGAAGACCAATTCAAGACAAAACTCCAATAATAAGATTCTGTATCTGGAAAATTATAACACTTTTTTATAAATTTTCTATATGCAGAATCTAATTATTGGGGGTTTGTTGTGTATTCAGGGTCATCTTACTTTTGAGTAAAGACAGTACTTGGAATACGTGCATCAGCAGAGTTCTAATGCAGTTTAATCTACTTTTTAACATCTTTCATTCACATTAACTTTCCTGAGTGTTGGGGTGTAATCGGACCATTTTGAATTCTCTCAGAAAAAAGCCCTGGGAACACTTTAATACACAATAAGAAACCTAAGAGTAAGAGCTGAGCACTAGGATGGATAACTGGACAGACTACCTTGTGTATATGGTGGATGACAGAAATGCTGAATGTCTTCCAGATCCTGACATGAAACAAGGATTTTCAAGTGGTAATTTCTTGTTGTATTTTGTTTACTAGGTATCAAATGAACCTGGCAATCGCTACAACATCCAGCTAATTAATGCACTGGTGCTCTATGTAGGTACTCAGGCTATTGCACACATTCACAACAAAGGCAGCACACCCTCTATGAGCACTATCACCCATTCAGCCCATATGGACATCTTCCAGAATCTGGCTGTGGACCTTGACACTGAAGGTATGCTAGAAATGTTTCTCCCCATAGTTGCTGCTTTTTCCAATTTAAGAGAGCAGATTTAACTTAGCACTTCGGGGAAAAAAAGCCAAAAGTACCACTTTATTTCATTGTTAGTGGACCTATATTAGCAATGCCACATTAGAAGACTAAAAATCTGAGTACAGGGGAAATATTATATTTGAAATCACAATAACTTTGTTTCAAACAGCTTACCCAAATGTTAACTTTGGAGTGAGTTTATTTTCAATTTTGATAAAGAAATTTTGCTTCTCTCTACTGAAGACTTGTGCTGGTGAATTTCCTATCCCCTTATATGTGATGCAATCCTACTTTTTGCCTGGTGGTTGACATCAAGGGTATAGCCTACAGATTCTAGATTTTTCAAGTTGGTGCATGTCTGGCAGAATTTAATAAATACTGTCCAAACCCAGCCAAGCTTTTAACACGCCTGTTCTCGTCACAATACTACTAGTGGATTAGATTGCAAAAGCTTGTATAGCTACTTGGTTGTAAAATAAAAGGTGTTACAAATAAAGGGTAATGTTTGGTATGTAACACGCAACATTTAACATCTTCAAAGCATTTTACAAGTACTAGTTGGTGCAACAGAAGAGTCTAAATTTGAAGGAATAATAATGCATCTTTGGATAAAGTACCATAAAATGTCAGCTAGTTCCAGAGGACTAAACTGCTATAAACCATTTGGAGGGATGCTGTTCTGAAACTAACTTCTTGATGAGGAATCCCAGACTCTTAGCTGAGCCTCAGCTGGGGTCCTTAATGTTTCTAGGGGGTTTTACTATTATTTTTATATTTTCTTAAAACTATACAATATAAAAATCTCAAATCTGAATCTGTAAGTGGTGGTTGGGTGTTTCAGGGTGGTGGTGGTATTTAGATTCATAACCAATCCTATCCCAAATCCCCCAGGCAGTGGTTCCCCAAAAAAATTAAGGTCACAATGGTAGTCAGCATGGGGGGTTGATATGCGAATCCAACAAGCTTGGAATCCACTTGTGTAAGGAAAGCCACCTATGCTTGTCTCTACTAAACTACTGTTCCTTTCTCTAGGTCGGTATCTTTTCTTGAATGCAATTGCCAATCAGCTGCGGTACCCCAACAGTCACACGCACTATTTCAGTTGCACCATGCTTTACCTATTTGCAGAGGCCAACACTGAGGCTATCCAGGAACAGATTACGAGGTGAAAGAAACATTTTTGCCTCATTTCAGCTTTCCATTCTCCTTCCTTTTAAATTTAAAGATTTCTCATCCTGAAGGCAGTTGCTGTGTTGTTAAACAGCAACAGTGCCCCATGCAAGAATGTCGAATGCAATTTGGCCGTGCTGCAGTTGTAAACATCAGTGTCTTGCATACGCTAACATCTAGCCTGAGTCTTACCTATCTGTTTTAATGTGGATTTCAGGGTTCTGTTGGAACGACTGATTGTAAATAGGCCTCACCCATGGGGTCTCCTCATTACCTTCATTGAGCTGATAAAAAACCCGGCATTTAAGTTCTGGAACCATGAATTTGTCCATTGTGCTCCAGAAATTGAGAAGTGAGTATGATGTAATTACAAGTAAACTCATAGAAAATGGGCCACAAAGATTATCATATAAGTTTTAATTACTCTATATTCAAAAGTTTCTAAGTGGGCTTATGAATCAGGGGAAGGTAGTAACTGGGGATTTTTTCCACAAAATGGTTCAAGCGTAGTGATGGTTGGAGATCAAAGAAGGCTTTGTAAGGACTAGGAGTAAAACCTGTCCTGTGGTTCTGGAACTTCCTTGTGCTGCCTCCCTTGCCCAAATTGTGACTATATGATTCATGGGAGTGGGCTTCCATGTAACTTCTGAGAGTGAATTTCTTGTTAATGCTGTGCTGCCCTTTTGAAGTAGAGGGCGCTTTTGTTTGAAAAAGCTGAATTTGCTCCTCAGTCTGGAAGCTGCAGTCGGATACCATGAGTATCTGACAGGGCTGTCCAGCAGCGCAGTAAATTAGTCTGCTGTGGCCTAATTGCCAGGCACGTGTGGACAGTGACACTTTACTGTGTAGCAAATGAAACTGCTGTGTAGTAAAGCATCTTGCACCTGGTTACAGAGATCAGGGCACATGGTTGTGGCATGCAAAGGAACAAAGATGCAGTTGCTGCATTTTTTTTTTAGGTGTGGTGTATCACACTGAGTGTGAGCCCTGTAGAGTGCTGACTTGCTTGGACAGTACTGGTTGAGTTCTCGGTTAGGTGGATGATGGTGACTCCCTGTCACGACAGGAAATCCTGATATGAAGTTCTCCAAAATGAAGATCTCGGATGAAACCTAGCTTTGCATGTAACCTTTTTCTTCTCTCCATGTTCAGGTTGTTCCAGTCAGTTGCACAGTGCTGTATGGGGCAGAAGCAGGCACAGCAAGTGATGGAAGGGACTGGTGCCAGTTAGATGACCTGCATCTTGTAAGCGTGCCAGCCTGGAGTTCCCTGTCCTGGCAAACCAACAGAAGAATCCTTAAGGCTCTTCCTGACCTTCCCAGCCCCCCCAATTTGGGTACACACAACAAACCTTTTGGTGAAGTCTGTGTGGGCACGTTCCAAAGTTTCAAAACAATTTTTTTGACTTTTGGCCAAAATTCAGAAGATGCTGTGAATATCATTTTGAACTAGTGTAAATACACAGAACCGAGATGTTTGTCTGGACTTTTTGGGTTTGTGCAAATTGTGTTTAAAGGCAGGTGGATAACTGGCACCTGTCCAGCTTGTAATAAAGGGGCAGCTGCTGATGCCAAGCACTTGTCTGGGGCAGACCTCCTTGTCCTGACATTCCCGGACTCCCAAAGAATATTGAAAAGCCAGTTGAAATATTATGTAACTTATTTTTCTTTATGTGGATGGGGGGACCTTTAAATCACTAAGTTGTTTAAAAAAAAAAAAAGTGGATGCATTGGAATCAGGGAATACTATGGAATACAAAGGGAGGGAGGGGTTGGGATTAAGGTCCAGGGTTGCTGTTTTTTTCTCCCTCCCCTCCTTATCCCCTCCTCAACCCACATCAAATGCTGATGGACAACAAGGGGAGCAGTTGGAACACTCTTCCTTTCTGTTGAAGAAACACCTCAGGCCCTTTGGGAGAGGGTCAGCTGTTTTTAGTAAAGAAACCAGAGACCAGGCCTATAGCTTTTTTCCTTTATTTTTTTTCCTGACACTTGTAAATTTTTGGGGGCGGGGGGACTCAGTCTAGACCTGCCTCCTATGGCCACACAGTATAAGTTTGTAAAAAGAACAAAGGACCAATACAGCCCATTTTGTAAGGATTTTGAATGTTTTGTAAATGTATTGGTCCATGTGTTGTATTTTGTAGCCTTTCTAGTTCTCGGGCTTTAGTTCTCCCACTTCTTGTATGTATGCATACTGTAGTTACACATTAAAGTCATGACATGCAGCAGGTGCCACTGTCCTTATTCTCTCTGCTACTGTGATATTGGATGCTTGAGGGTTTTCAAAAATATCTCTACTCTCATCTTGGAATATCCAATACATACATACGTTATGCTCTAGTAACAAGTTTTAAATTAGTATTTCCATCCCTTGAGCCAGTGTGGAAGAGAGAGAAGTTAAACAATGATTAACTAGTCATAAATACTTTTCCTTTAAAAAAAAATTGCAGTATAGCACTGAGAGAAGAAGAGTGTTTATGAAGTTAATCACAAGATTGCAGGCATCCATTGTGCCATTATAGTCAGAGGCAGACAGCCTCAGTTTTGGACAAATCTTACTGCATCTCTAATGGAGAGAATGTTGTTTTCTTGTAGTTGACCACTGTCTGAAGGGAGATGAGAAAAAATTTAGATTAATCCCTTAGCTCAGTTGAGAGGATTTGCACAGGAAACGCCACAAATTTGATGTTACAGCTGTGTTAAATAGCTTTTGTTTATGACTATTTTAAAACACTAATCTTAACCTAGATGATTAAGTGTTAACATTCATAGCTCATATATTCACTTCTGTGCTGCAAAAACTGATGATAGGGAAACTAATTCTTTTTGTCATATGGGTATAGAGAGTTAAAAACTCCTTGGACATTTGGTTTATTCCCTCATTGAAAATACAGATGCCTTTTATCTGCAGGTCTTTAAGAGGACAAGGGAGCTTTTGTCTGCTCACTTGATGAGACAGTTTGCTTTGTATCTTTATGGTTTCAAAGGGTCACTGTGGTTTTTTAGCAACTTAGAACTACCTAGAGTCTCTTGCAGGGACATCTTAGTGTATTTTTCCCTTGCAGCTTGAAGGAATTGCTATGAGGTCACATCTTCAAAAGATACGGGTGCCCAAGACAGCAGGCAACCATAACTGCATGTGAGGTGGTTCAGAGTGAAATCTTGATGCTCCCAATACCTTCTGCTAGACTGTTTTTAGTCAAGCAGCTTGTCTGCAATACTCTACTCCTAGATAAAGGTTAGACAACCTCACTGTAGTTCTATACAACCAACAGAAGTAGGAGCTCTTTGTGTTAGAAGGGATTTAGCACTTGCACAACTACAGCTGAAATGGGGGAGTGGGGAGAAACTTCTGCCACCCCCCACTCATCCCCCTGCCAGCTTGTTCTACATTAGGCTAAGGTACCAAACTATGCCAAAAACCTGTCTGGTATTAAGGAACTAACTTTCTTTCCCAGCAGTCTTGGGCATTCCAAGAGCTGAAATGATGAGTGTCTTGTGTTTGCCTTCCAAGACCATGTGCTTAGTATTGGCTGTGCTGAGGTTCATAGGTCTCTGGTTCTATACTAACACAGCTGCAAAAGGCTTCTATTTCTGCCCAATGCTGACCAAGGAAAAAAGTGGGGGGGAGGCCTGCAGCCAGCATCCACTTGCTTTTAGGACATGCCAGTTTTACTGTAAAAGATATTTCTACTCCGTAAAGCACTGCCTCTGTGACATCCTACACTATTGGCAGATAATGGATACCAAATAATTTTTTAAATAGATGCACAGGAACTAAGTTGTGTGGGTGCAGCCCACATAACACATTACTGCTTTGGTAAATAGATTGAGAACTACTGCCCTGGAATATATCACACTTTATCCTGTACACGTCGGCCAGTATAAGCTATGCAGCATCTTTTGGCTTAAACCAAGAGCATGATTTGGCCTACATTACTTGGCAAGAAGGAATGAATCTGTTCCAAAGAGCATAGAGGGAAAGCCTTCTGGTAAAGACCTTCCTTACTTTAGGGCAGCATCAGCTCCTTGTATTCTCCTTGAGGAAATTCTCAGCAGAAACTAAGGCTGCTAAATCTGTACCTACTTCAAATTAAGCTGTAGGACTAAAATCAGATTCCAGTAATGAACATTCAGCCTCCTAAGACTGGGGTAACAGAAGCAAGTTGTCTTTGCAGACATCCCATGTGCCCAAGCCTAGTTTTCCACTGATGTGTCATGGTGCATGCAGAAGATGGCTGAACAACTATCCGCATGAACAGATCAACCTTCTACCAGGTATTAATTCTCCCTTAAAATCCAGGTAAAAAGAGCATTTATTTTGCAGCTGCTCTTAAAGTTAAGGTTTCCCTTGCAGATATCCATTTAAGGCATAGAAACCTGGAAGAGCTGTGGCTTCAGAGTATTGGCCTTGAAGGGGAATTAATCCTTCATTTACAGGAATAAACAATAAAACAGCTCAAATCTGAGCAAGGCAAGAACTGCTGGTATTCTCTGCTGCTTTGCCATGTTGGTTCCTGATCTCACAGGAGGTTTAGGGGGGAACCTTTTACTTCCAAAGGTTGGAAGTTCGTGGCCATATTAAATCACTTCCACATCCTTAAGACAAGTCTTTTATATAAAATATATACAAGAGGTAGACAAAAAGCAAATCCAGAAAACCTAGAAACAACAGCCCAATGCAAGAGACTTCATTTAAAGCTTGCCCTCTGGTCTTCCTGGTGCCCAATGGCCATACCCACCATTGGCCCTGGTATAGATGGTACAATGCTCCTTTGCCCATAGCTTGACCCCAGCTGCAATTCCAGACTGCATTTGTGCTACCCGCTATGCAGTTCTGTCTCTACTGCACCAACTCCAGCAGCTGATGCAAGATTTTCTTTTGCCCGTAGCGCACTTGTAAGGCTTGCCGCTCTCTCTGGCTCAGTTTGCCATAAGCCACCTTGTCATTCAGCAAGTCCTGCTCTGCATTCAAGTCTGAATTGTAAGATGCAAGTGTCAGCAGCACACTGTCATGGAGCAACTTCTTCCATGAGGCTTTCATCTTGCGTATCATCTCATTAGACAGCATGCTCTCCTCCTCCTCACTGGTATCTTCCTCCCAGCCGTCTTTCTCTTTAAACTCTTCAAATTCCTCCACAGACATGCAGAGCACCTACAACCAACCACACCCACACACACTTATTGTGATCTTGGGCTAGAGAAGTGATGCTGACAGTTAGGACCTTGATCCTAAGGTCTGTTTCCAGCTTTTGACCCCTAATGGATTTTTGTTCCCCTAAAAATATGAAGACTGAGAGTGACTAATAGGGGCCTTGAAAGATGTAAAATTTATGACAATATTGATATGTTAATTACTCCATAAATTGCATACTCATGCATTCAGCCAATTTATAGCATGGTAAAAAGGCAAACCAGCCACAAAGGGATTTCATGTTAGTTGTGGAACCTCTTTGTGACTAGTTCGCCTCGTACTTTAAATGTTCCAAATCCAGAGTTGTCCTGAGCCAGTGCTGACAATCCTGGGGACCAGGAAACAGCCACCTCCTGACATGGAATGATGTTTGAGATGGGGCATAAAATTCCTCAGCTCCCACTTACACCATTATATTGATCTGCTATGGGGAGGGTATAAGTTAACTGGCCTTCAACTGGGGCACAAATAAAATGGGCTTAGCAAAGATTTATTGATTTTCAGTTAACAAGGCACGGTGCAGAAAGGACTGCAGAGAAGGTAAGGTTGGTATCTTTTTAAAGCTCCAGGCTCCACATTAAGAAAAAATGAATTCAAACTGGGGCAGATGTGTGTGAGGGTTATTGAGATTGGGGGCAGGAGAGGAACATGGGAGGGGTGGAATTGGGAGCTTTTGAGAAGAGAATTGTTCTCTCTAAATAGTGCAGGGACAGGCACCAGAAGAATAAAACCTGATTTTAAGCTAAAGGACAGTTTTGGGACACAAATGGGTATAAACTGACCGTAAGTAACCTAACCTAGGCTGGTATTAGAAACTTCTTAACTGTGACAAATACTATTGTAAATCAGCCTCCCAGAAGCTAGATCACATTATGGAAGATGCTGCATGAGATACAGAGCAGGGGCCAGAATTCACTGACTGAGGAGATCCAGCCACTTTTGTGCACTAGGATCTGAACACCTGCAAATGTTTTCACTTAAATTTGGGCCTATGACATTGCAGAGAAAAAACAAGTAAAAGCTTTGCCCAGCAAGCAGGCAATTCCATGGTTCTCTGTCAGGATGTTTCAGTGCTGAAAGCAGGCCTGACTGCTATTGCAGGGGCAAGGAAAATGTTTGAAATTGAGACTTGGGGGGTGGGGAGGGATGCTTACTACTTTCCTGCAATGGAATTCAGTCAGCCAGCAACTGTAATTGTAGCTATCTGGGAAAGTAGCACAAGTTGCCCAGGCTTTTGGAGAATGCTATTCCAGGGGCCAGGATCAGTGCTGGGAGTAGAACCCACAACTGCCTCACTGGCATGGAGAACCACTCACCTTCAGGGTCATGGACAGCTCTTCCTCAGTTAACACCTCCTCCCAGCCAATCACAAAAGCACCTTCCTCCCCAACCATCTCCAGCTGGCAGAGGAAATCCCACTGCTCTGACACCAGCTGCTGCTCCACTGCTGTTCTGGCACCTGTGGATGACAGGAGACATCAACCAAGCATGCGCTCCCTGTAAGGAGCAAGAGATTTACACACCAGCCCAGGATTTTCAAACCCATGAATGATTTCAGATGCCTGTCTGGAACTGCTGATCCCCCAGGAACCACCCACCCCGCACAGTCCAGCCCCTGCCCAGAGGCCATTCCTGGCAAGGCGTTCGGAACAGGCTGTCCTGCTCACTGCAAGTACATGTGGAACATCAACTGCCGCGAGCAACTCACGCTGCAGCGCTGCTTTACGCACTGTCACCATCTGGATGTCAGCTGTGTCATTGGTGTTGCCCGGGTATGGCTCAGCAAAGCCATACATATGCACAAGTTGCCAGTTCGCCATCTGTCCATATGTATTGAAGATCTCTTGCCCTTTGCAGACAGGCTGTGTCGTAACCATTCTCAGACACTCCTGCACATAGAAGAATGGGACATAAGCAGAGTATAAGCCACTGGCCTCACAATGTGGTGGCTGCATTCCCTGGCTCCCCACAACAAGACTTTATGGCGATTCTGGGGCACATCAAGAAACCTATGGGCAGCCTCCCTCCCCCTTAAGAAAGAAGCTACTAGCTCTTCCCCAGCATCCCAGCTGCTGCCTTGTGCAGAGCAAGTGTCACATTACCTGCTAAACCCTGGGCTCCTACCCTGCTTCTATAACATATGCAACTTTTAGGTGGCTCAGCTGACCACAAAATCCTTTCCCTGATGTTGCCTGTCCTTGTTTTACAGGAAAACTTTAGCCTCTATGTAGGTTATTATTAGGCTAGTGCTATTCACTACCCTTCTGCAGGCTGGGACATTAGTCTCCTAGAGGCAGCTTGCCCCAATATGCCAACAGGCTGATGTGTCCCAGTGTAGATTCCTCAGTCCCCATGCTACTGGCACAGACTAAAAAACACTGGTAGATCCAATGGCTGGATTGGGGAGTGGAAGTTTGACATCCAGAGCAAAGTGAAACCTTTGATAACCAGGCCACCAAAGCAACAGAGTAGTCACCAGTTCCTGGGCTCAACAGAAGGGTAAACTGGGTGAAGTCTGGTGGCCTGGTAAACTGGTGGTCAGACTATCAGACCTAGGAGTGACATGTGGTCTTACACTCTGTGAACCTCTAGAGAGGGACATGCAGTACAAGCAGCACTCTCCACCAAAAGGGAGATGGACAGAGGGGAGCCACACCACCAGCCTAGAGACATTCCAGTTAGACTGGCCCGATAGGTGGGGGGGGGGAAAGGAGTAACAAACCATGACACCCATCTGTGTTGGAACTTGCTCTCCAATCACATCTCAGTCTACTCACTGGGGAGTGCTCCAGGTTGGCATTGTTACTGGCCACATGATTCAAGATGTCAGCCATTGGCACCATCATTGGAGGGTTAGGCTCCTTCTCATCCTCATCTTCATCCAGAGGCTCCTGAAAGCTGTTTGGAAGGGAAAGGAGGGATGAGGACATGCCTATTCTATGCCTGGCAGAACTAAGTCAACCTGGGCCTGTGACTGAGAGACTAGCCTGCCCTCTCAAATGGCAGGGGACCAAAGGTGGATTGTGTAGAGGCTGTAATGGCTTCAAAGCCTCTTCCACCACCCACCCTTCACTGCCGAAGTATCAGAAATCCCTAGAAGACATTCCTTGTCCACCCAGGAGAAATAGCTGGTGGCTTCATTTCAGGCCTCCTGCAGCTGGCTCCATTATCCACAAGTGCCCTTCTTCCTCTCACCTATAGGCCATGACGAATGCCACAAGTCTCTGGTATAGCTCCAAGGTGTGCAACTTGGGATCAAAGATGTCTGGGTGGGACTCCATGAAAGGCAGGATGAGGGAGGTGTACTCCAGGTGGATGTTGGCCAGGTCTTTGTCTACTGCTTCTAGGATGCCTGTGCCCTGCAGCAGCCGTACTCTCTCTTCTTCAGGCCTGTATCCAAGGCAGATCAGACAGAGACTTGCCTCCTCCAGTGATTCTCCTGATTGCCACACAGGCTTCCACTCTAACTAGCACTCACCCAAAACACTATGGAGCATGACAACCACCAGGGATAGGCTGCCCACAGAGGCTGTTATCTACCCAATGGAACAAGCAAATGCATGCACATCCCCAACCCACTGCCACTGACCTGTGAAGATACAGCAACTTGGCCATGGCTACAGAGCAGAGCCAAGAACAACCCAGGTCTGCAAGCCTCACGACCACATGGATTCTCCATGATTAACAGCACCAGAGTCCAGAACACCTGCTCCAGGGGCAGGAGCAGTAACTGGTGGATTGCAACAGCCTGATGCTATCACACACTTTAACCTTACCAGAACATGGGGTGATCCAAGCTCTTCAGGTCAGGCCAAAGCGAGAGGTAGGGCTGCCAATACGAGTTTCTGGCTGTGTACTCATGCAGCAAGGACAGGAGGAGAGGCACCCAGCCAGACTGACTCTGCAAAGATGCTTGGCCTAGAGGGCCAAACACAGAGGAGAGGTGGAAATACATTGAGGTACCCAGGGTTTTTCTCTCTTCCCCCAAGAACAGGGTCTCGGCTTCTAAGGATCAAACCTACCCCAGAAACCCAAGGCTAAGGCTGGCTAGAAATCAACTGCGTTTCAAGGTTTGGGAATTCGCTTTTGTTTGACACTAAAATAAACAAATACCTGAACCTGTTCAGCGTGGGATTGTACGAAAGTATGGTTGGAAGAGACCTTGTAAGATCTAGTCCAACTCTCTGCCCAAGGTAGGAGTGTCCCAGAATAAACCATCTCAGCCAAGTGTCTGTCCAGCCTTTTGAAAATTTCCAAGGATGGACATTCCACAGCTTCCCTAGGCAGCCTGTTCCAATTCTTGACCACCCTCATAGTCAGGAAGTTCCTCCTAATCTTCAACCTAAAATTTCCTCTGCTGCAGCCTGTAGACATTGCTCCTAGTTTTGTCCTCTGCAGCTATAAAGATATGCTTATCTTTATCCTCTCTCTAATCATCTTCAGGTATTTGAAGACTGTTATATCAAATCCCACCCCCAGTCTTCTCTTCTCCAAGCTAAATAATCCTAGTTCTTTCACCCTTTAAATCCTTCCAGCCCATCTGCTGCTTCTGTCCCAGGCAGCACCCTCTCCCCTCTCCCTTCCCATCCTGCTCTCTTTGTTTATGTTTTCATCCGGGTCCCTCCCTCCCCCATCTGGGAAGCCATATCCCTTTTCTCCTGGCACTGGGACCTAAGGGACGTTTTCTGCTTTCCTTCGTCCCCAAAGTTCTGCACTGGGGCAGACTTGGTGCCCTGTCACACATACCCACAGACACCAACAGCACGCGCCACCCCGGCACCAGTCGCGCAGGGCAGGAGTGCTGCAGTGTCTCTGCTGCTGCGAGGGCTCCTGAAAG
>NW_017728998.1:46492420-46494975 GCF_001723915.1 Gavialis gangeticus
CTCATAAATCTTACTTCTCAGGCCCCTGATCATTTTTGTCACTCTGCACTGAACTTTCTTCTAATTTCTCCACATCCTTCTTGATTTGTGGAACCTAAAACTGGGCACATTATCCCAGCTGTTCATACAATCCAGCATACTGACTGGTTGGCTTTTTTTCACAACAAGAGTATACTGTTGGCTCATATTCAACTTATGGTCCACTGTAACCCCCAGATCTTTCTCTGCAGTACTGCATTTGTATTGTACTGTACTGTATTCCCGAGTCTGCATTTGTACATGCAGTCATTCTATTTCAAGTGCAGGACTTTGCACTCTGCTGAATCTCACCTCATTGGTTGTGAACCATTTCTCCAGTCTATCCAGGTCATTCTGGATCCTAGCCCTGCCCTCAAGTGTCTGCTTGGTGTCATCTGAAAAACTGCTAAACATACACTTGACTCCATCATCCACAAACTGAGAAGAGGGAGCAAGAGACCCAACCTGGAGCAGCCAGCAGGCCTGGGGGCAGGGATAAGATTCAGCCTAGGCAGATTGACACTTGATCCTGGGTGTCTCATATCTGTGCCATTGGGCTGTGGGGTATCCTGGGTCTCCCTGCTTTCATCCTAGACTGAGGAAACTGCTCAATAAGTGTGGACAAAGCATGATTTTGCCACCAACAGTTTCCTTTTCAACCTATGACGATTTTTCAACAGAAGCATTTTGCTGGAAAGCTCCTGATGGGTGATGCTCAGGGATGGGGTGGTTGGGAAGGTGAGGGTAGAAAAGACTCTTACCTACCAATCCCCTACCCTCTTTTGTTTGTTAGAAGTCCTGCAAAATTACAGCACCCTGGTCCCAATATCCAGCTCAGACCCCCTACTGTCCCCCCTGCACCTGTAGAGAGCCCCATGGGTACCACCCTCTTCCACCACAGAAACAACAGTCTCAGTGATGGGATGTCCGGTCCAAGCTCCTGGGGTCCAGCATGCCCTCTTGTACCTTCCTCCAAGAGGGGCTGAATGGAGGTGGTGTGCTGGGAAAGGAGGGCTGCCCTTGGAATGGTGAAGAGGACTTCTCCAACCTGCAGGTCCTCTCTGGCCAACATGCCATAGTCTGCCACGGTGCCTTCTCTGCTCACACAGACCTAGGAGGAAGCAGGAGACTCTGCTGGGTGACCCCAGTGACAAAATCCCAGCCCCAGGAATTTGATAGGGCAGCTCTGAAGTGCTGCAAGTGAAGCCACAGCCAAAGGTTGACGACTAAATCAAGCCACTGTCCACAGAAACTTGCTCCCAACCCCCAACAGGAGGCCAGTAATCCACCCTGAGTGCTGCAGCCTTCCACCAACACATGAGAGGGTAAGTGGGAATTGCCTTGTTACCCCTCACTTTGCCTAACTGTTGCCCTCTCAGCTACTCCTGCCCCATCCCACAATAGGAGCCCCGCTATCCTGTTTTCCTGCCAGCCCAGTGAGGTAACAGTTTCAGCTGTATAAGCCAAGCTCAGCCTCTCTATGACACACAGGTGTATGGGTCTTATTCTCCAACCATTCCCTGCCCCAGCAAGGCTCCCTGGACACCCAGCTCCATCACCACGATCTCCTACCTTGGGGCTGAGCTCCAAACCAATCTTCTTACACCAGCCCAGGAAGCCAGAGATGGCGTCAGTGCTGCCATCCTCAGCAGGACTGTTTTCTGCCACCACCTGTGAACAGAAAAGCAAGTCAAGCTTTGGGAGCATGGACAGTCCAAGCTGGGAGATCCCAGGGCAGGAGGCATAATAGGGACTGTGCCAAGCTCCTGCTTAGCCACATTAGCTGAAGAGAAGCAGCACAATGACCCAGTGGAGACAGCAACCAACTGGATGAAAAAAACTCAGGTTCTAGCTGTAGCTCTGACCTGAGCAATCTGGCAAGAGCAAATCCCCTCTGTTAAACAATGCCTAGGGCTCTACGGGATTAATGGCAGAAGTAGGCTGCACTGCAGCTCCTTTAATCTGGCAGGTTCCCCTGTACCCCCCTGCCGCTGACTGGTTGAGGGGCCTGCTGGCAGCTCACTCCTGATTGGCAGGGAAGCAAAAACTGCATTTTTAAACTTGGTGCTGTGAAGTCCTTTGGGCTGGGACGCAGCAATGACACTTCTGGTGTGCAGAGGTGCAACCAACCCTCTGCCCAGGAGAGGAACCAGCCAGGAGCACTGTCAGGACCACATGAAACTCTTCGGGCCAGACCCTGCGTCCTCTGAGCTTCGTTGCGATCGTCCCTGCCCCTTCCTGCGACACCAGCACAGACCCTCCTGTCATCCGCACGCCTGCCCGGGTTTATCTGCCTGCCCGGCTGCCACGAGCAGCAAAGCGGCGGGCCCGGGGCCGGGGCCCCGCCGTGACTCGCATCTCTCTCTCCGGGCCGGCGCTGCCCCACGGCCAGGCCAGGCGGCCCCGCTCCTGCGCGGGGCTGGAGCGGAGCCCGAACCGGCGCCGTCTCGGCTCCTCACTGCCCCCCCCGCAGAATCCTGCTGCTGCCCCCTGGGCCCCGCCACGCCGCTACCTTGGGCCTCTTGGCCGCGGCCGCC
>NW_017728998.1:46494985-46505948 GCF_001723915.1 Gavialis gangeticus
CCACGTGCGCCCTCGCGCCGCCGCTCTTCCGGGCCGGGACAGGCCACGCCCCCGCCCTACGGCTGCCGAGGGGGGCCAGAAGGGGCGGGGCCGGCTCTAGCCGCCAGCAGCCGGCCCGGGCCTCGGGGAGCCGTGGGTCCGACAGGGGAGCGGGTCCGCGTGGCTCTTGGGGCAGGCGGGGGACTAACCTGTGGCACCTGCCAAAAAGGCAACCCCCCACAAATGTAGGCTCAGCCTTGCTCAGGGCCGGCCCGTTTATTATAAACTGATGGTGGAGCCAAGCCCACCTTGACCTGCCCCGAGCCAGGGCGGCGCCGGCACGTGCGAGCCTGGCTGGGCGGAGGAGGCAGAGCAGCAAATCCCGCTGCCTCAGGCGACATCTGAAGCTCCCGGTGGGGTGGAGGATGCTTGCCAGTAGCAGGGCCACTTCTGGTTGCTGACTGACTGGTTTGGAATTGATTTGGATTGGGACACGAAACGTTTTCATTAAAAAAAGAAAGGTGATCTGCCCCCGCGCCCGGCCGCCCTTGGTGCAGCAAGGCAACAGGTGGGAGGTGACCGCTTCCCCTCGCAGCCCTGGTTGCAGCACACCTGCTGCTAGGACCGGGCCTGGCTCTTAGCCCTGTGGCTCCGGCACGCGGCAGAGTGCTGCTGCGGAGGCAGTCACCTCTCAGCCCTTTGGGAATGGCTGACTGCAGCATGGGTGCAGTCCCACTGCTTCAGGAGGCAGAGGGCACATTTACTGTTTGCCCGGAAAGGCCCCAGCTCAATTCGCTTCCACTTCACCCCTAGAAACACAGGGACAAAATACCAGGTGCTTTAACTTGCTGATCAGTAAATGGGCCCCATGTGCGCACCAGGGCTCCTGTGGAAGACAGGGCCACTAATTTCAAGCCTTGCTTAGGAGACAGGCCAACTGTGCTGCTTGCTCCGCCAGCTGCTCTTTCTGATGTCCTGCTGCTGTCCTGGACCTTTCTAGTTGTTTATGCACTAGGCACAGAGCCTGGATTGCCATAGTCCTCCATGCACAGATCAAATGTGAATTCACAGGCAGGTGCAAAGGTGTGAACAACAGCTGTCCTATGCCAAGGGGCTCATGACTTTTAAAACCAGAAAAAACCAATGTGATAATATCATCTGACCTGCTCAGCAGCAAGCCAGGGAATTCCAGAGAGCACCCAGGCTTTTCCACACCACACGCAGTCAGTCTCCGTGAGCTCCGATACAAATACCCACAAAGCAGGGAGGTTCTTAACATTTTTATTAGTTTTCAACACAGTAATCCTGTCTACATCAACAATTTTTTGTTGTTTTACATTTTGTAGTCATCTGTAAATATGGCATCAATGCAACTTCTGGGCATCAACCACCATAATGACAAAAATAGAAGGTCTCACCTCATACAGAGAAGAAGTATGAAATTCATTAAATTCCACCTGAACCAGAAAAGGGGTGTGGGGGGGGCCGAGGGAGGAAAAAAACTTCAAAAACAAACCCCAAATTAAATTAGTCAGACCACCTTAAATGTAAAACCACACATTTGTTACCAATTGCTACAAGAAAGAAAGAACAAAGGGGAAAAACAAATCCAATATATATATTATGTATAGATATTTATATATATATCATCTGAAAGGACACGCCAAAATAACAAGAAAAATTGCAGCAGTATCTACAGTCAAAAGGATTCCTACTAGCTTTCAAACATTCACATTAATGTTCAGAAGGAAGCACACGGAAGGACAGAGTCTGGGACAAACTAATACACCAGCAAGAGTTTATAGAATGGCTTGTGATGTCATACCATTGAAATGCAAGGTGTGTGTGTGTGTGTGGCATGTTCTGTTTTTATCCATACAGGAAGCAGGGTCATCAATGCACTCTCCTAAATAGCAGAGATGGGGCTGGGACATCATGTCCCAACCACCACAGGTCTCTCCCTCTCTCTGTGAGTATTTCTCGCTCCTACCACTATGCACTCCGCCTGCATCTATTCTCTTGCGCCCCTGACTAGTGTAGAAAGCTGATCCAGGTGGCTTAGGAGTCAGAGAGCTGCGTGGTTATAAAGGGCTTGAGCATGGCATGTTCACAGATGGAAACAACCAGAGCAGGGTGAGTCAAAGGGCCTGCAGACCTCTCATCCCATGCTGGATTCTAAGCTCATGAGTAACTTGTTCAGCAAAGGGGATTGGATTTCACCACCTGAAACAGGTCAGAATGGTGCCAGATAAAGGCCTCATGGACCTCGCTACTCCTTGTCCAAACCAGTTTCACCTTCCTTTGCCCAGGTGAAAGCATGAGGCAGAGGAGTCGCCTCATCCTGGCACTTAACGTAATACAGGTTTGTAACCAGGGTTCTGCCCTCACTCTTCTTGTGGGGCCTCAAGCTTGGAATAGTGCAGAGAACATGACTAATGCACTGGGTCTACACTTGGTTCTCTCGCCTCCCAATGACACGGATACCTCACTCCCCATCCCAGGGAATGGGTAACAGAATTATTTTATCTGGGCAAAGCAGCCCCACACACTGGATGTGTAAAGAGATGATGACGAGCTGCAGAAGCCTGGTTTTGTTGTGATCAGGGGTGGAGGCACCCTGGGGGTGGGGGGCAAGTGACACTGGGGAACTAACATAGTATTCAGGCAGCCCTTACCTATAAAGTATGAGATAACTTAGATCACCTTTCCCCAGGGCCCTGCCCTCCCGCTCAGGGCATTCCAGTCAGGATTGCTCTGAGGGAAATCTTCACAGGCGTGAGAAAACACCAGAACAAGCTGGCTCCCATGCCAGGGACCAGCAAGGCCTGAGCTGCTGTTGCATGCCATAGGCTCTGTACTGTTAGTTGGTGACGGAGATTGTGTTTCAGCTCATGTGCATGGGCTGGTTTTCTGGGGCAAGAGGGTCTGAATGCTATTCCCCACTGTCACGGTGATATGAAGCACATACAAGGAGAAAGCAGGCTGTGGATCAGGTACAGTGTGGTTGATGATAACATCCCGTGTGTAACAGAACAAACCCACACCCGCCACTTCAACCCTGGCTGGATAACAAACATACATGGCCCTTACCAATGAGGGATGGATCAAATCACAGACCCCAGGAAGAATTAAGCCCTTGACAAATGCTCGGTCCAGAGTGCTGAGCGAGAAATGAGTTGGACGCCACAGGAGTGGAGGGTGCTGGGGGAGGAGTGAGCCTTCAGCCTTGACAACAGGCTTCCCTCCAGCAGCTGGGGACAGGTGCAGAAGCAGATGTCCTCCTACATCCTGGTTCCTGCCTGCCTTGGTTCCTCACCATAGTGATGCTGGCACCAGAGCAACAACCGCAGTCTCCTGCCCACTCAGCAGTGGGCACAGGCTACCTAAGTCACAACATACTAATGTGTACTAATGGCAAACAAAACAAGCTGGCGTGCAGCCTGGGACACACTGATCCCCTGCACTCAGCCAGAGCTGCCTACCTCAGAGGAAGAGAGGCCTCCCCAGAGGCCCCGCCGCCTGCTGCCTGTGGGGACATGACTTCTGCTTTAGCCCCACCAAGCAGAGATGCCTTGTGGGCAGGAGTGTGAAAAAGCCACAACAGACACATCACAGATGCAAAGCTTTGCCATTCCCTAGTCTCCCAGCACCAAGCTCATCTGACCTCCACTACGGGTCAGCTAACAAGGAGGAGCCAGAAGGAACCATGGACTCCTGCCCGCTCTCTTGGAACTAACCTAGCCAAAACCTGGGACATGATGCAAAGCACGACCCTCCCACCCCACTCCACCCCACCCGCTTTGGGTTGGCTCCGCAATGGACTCCAGGCCTCAAAATGGCCCTTCTGCATCTGCTTCATGTACAGTCCTGGCCTGCTGGCTTCATGCAATTGGCCACCTACAAGCTTGTTTCCCCCCAACCACCACCCCGTGGCAAGGTGAGCATGAGAACAAACCATCAGTGAGGTCTCCAGGACACCACAGAGGATGTCAGTACCCGCCCTCCTCAGGCACTGTTACTTATTTCCCCTGCTTTCTGCCTACAGGTCTCAGCCACACAGGGCAGCCTGTTGTGCTGTACCAGCAGCAGCCCAAAAGCTGTCTGACCGTGCTGTACCAGTGTTAGGGCCATAGATGTGACCATCACCAGCTATCACAGATTCAAGCACACAGAACCACAAGGCCCCCCCAAGAGTGCCTAGCCAAGCTGTAGCCACCCCAAGGAGTAAGAATCCTGGGAGCCCCCATTGTGGAAAGTGCCATGATCAGTCCCCACATCACAGTCCTCTCCAGCTTCTGGCCTCAGCAGAGCCTTCCTGCTCTGCCACCCACCCAGCCAGACCCTCTGCTCTGTATGGAGGGGCAGACAGTAAGGCTGAGCCTGGGGACCAGGGAAGTCTGTTTTTGGTTGCTGTCATTGATTGTCCGTCTTGCAAAACACTCATTGGGAGGATGTGGGGAGAGGCAGGAGTGAACCACAGACAAGGCAACCCAAGCTTAGGTGTGGCCATGGGTCCCTTGGGAGCCCCGTGACTGGGTGTGTGTCCAGCAGGGGCTTACACCCAGGGTTTGCTCATTCCCATGCTACATCCAGAGCCAGTGGTACAGCTGGGGACTCCTCCAGTTTGTTGGAACCGGAAGGGGACTGACCCTTTCCTGGCAGCCCATGGCCTATGGGAATGGGTCTCCAGGTGCACCTCAAGTTCTCTATTCAGTGACATATTGCTATTTTCATGATTACAAGCTTCTACAGAGCTCACCCCCTAGCTTTTTTTGGGTGGGGTTGTAGGGGAGGGGCTAATGCCCCATCCTCCTGACATGTCACTTCCTGCTTTAAACAATTCAACTTCCTGTTCTGGGTGGGCAGGGTTCCTAGTACATGCTTTTGAGGCCCATCTGTACCAGGTTATTTTGCGCTGGCCAGTGAATATTTTCAGTGGGATCAAGACGAAATCCCTGTGACATCAAGGCAGCAGCCTGCCTGGGGTGGGCTGTCCCCTCACACATGCCAGTCACCTCCCTTCATGGTCTTAAGCGCACAGAACAGTGAGCAAATGAGCAAAGTTTGAGTAGATGCACCCAGGATGAGCCTGCTCAAATCTGCCCTTGGACTGGTCCCAGCCTACAGACATGTTTCCAGCGCTCATTGAAACTGGCCCCTGATCCCATGGGTGCCCTCATCCAGCCACACAGTAACATGGGGAGGGAAGCCATGTTACCGTGGTGTGGGTTCTGGTCTCCCTCTAGTGACTGGAATAGTAGTTCAAGAGCTGCCTGGCCTTTAACATGGAGCTATTTAATATCAAGAAGTCAAGATGCTGGCCAGTACCAGAGTAGGTTAACTAAGCTGGACAGTCTTTTAGCTCAAGCAATAGAGGTGCATGCTTTTAGATGGTTCTGGTCAACTCCCCTCAGGGAGAGTCATTAGAAAGCACAAGATGGTTGTGGCTGGGAGTGGCCCTTGAAGTACTTAATTTGATGTTTAACTAAGAAAACAGGACCCCTGACAGATCATTGTGTCCCCCACTCCCACACTGGGCAAGACTGAACTGGGATAGGCCCCTCAGTGACAGTTGGCACGTGGGGTATCATGCCCCATGTCAGCCTGCAGGCTCCATGTCCTTTCCCCTCTGCAGCCTTTGCTTAGGGAATCCAGCCTTTAGCTAGCAAGGCCCATAAGCAGCAGTGCGGAACCCACAACCACCTCCTCTAGTAAGGACTCATTTTGGGACACCTGGCTGTCCCATTTCCACCTTCAGCTTCTACCAGTGAAGTACGGGGGGAAAAGGGGAATAAAGCTCATGTCTGCCACAGCTCCCAAGCCAACTGCATGGAAGAAACCTGTGTACCAGCCCATGGAGAGATTCGTCACTGCTTGACTGACAACACAGTAACTTCACTGGGTCAATGTCACAGCTACTGCTAGGGATGGTCTGTGCTGTCAGTGTTCGAGTGATGCTTTCCCCCACCCCCAGGGTTTTTTCCTGACAGATTAAAATGAAGAAATAAAAACAAGAAACCAGCAACAAAGGGAAGGGAACCCCGATGGAGGGACCGTCAGACGCTGCACGGGATGGCAGTTGGGATGGTAACTTGATGCAGAACAATGCTAAATGGCTCCAGTGGAGGAGGGAGGGGAGGCAGAGACGGTGCCGGGACCGAGAGCCTCAACATGATACCTCCATGGTGTGGTTGATCTGCCCCATGGCCTCACTGCTCTCCGAATGGGTGCAGGCCCGTGGGCGGGCGCCATCCACCGAGCTGGCGCTGGTGAGAGAGGCAGTGCGGGAGCGGGCCAGACGAGTCATGCTGGCTGAGGGCACTGGAGACAGTGAGACAGAGAAAGAGAGAGAGGAGGGGGTGGAGAGGGAGCACTAAAAGTGTCTCACCAGGGGCTGCAAGGAGGAATCGAGCGGACACTGCACAAGCAAAGCCCCATCAGCAAGGTCCCAGGCTCACCTGTGGAGTTAACCACACTCGGGTTCAAGCTCCCACCTGCTCAAGCTTGGAGCATGCAGGGGAACAAGAGCTGGACTGCCCCAGGCCTGCAATGGAGGGCGTGCATGGTGGGGTCCTTCCGTCTCTCTGTCCCTGAGATAGGGGCTGAGGGGAGGCTCTTGCCACTCAAACCTAGCTGCACCAGAGGGCTGTGGGGCTGTGCCGGCAGAGGGACTGCCTAGCTAGCTATTCATGCCTGGTGCTCCCCATATCAGGCAGGTGCAATCCCACCCTCAGCCAACTCACTATCTGACATCAGTATGGCTGTGAGAAGGGCCCTGCACAAGGACACCAGTGTGCAACTGTGTCCACAAGGACACAGGTTCCTTTGCAGGTCAGGTGGGAAGCAGCACATATCCTTGGCCCAAACCAGTGGGGAAGCAAGGTGGAGGTATCAGCCTCAAGCTCTGATACAGGGCTGGAGGGACGCACTAGTCTCTGGGGTACAGTGGCCTCCATGCTGGGGCAGGGGATGCTCTAGGGCCCAGCGGCAGGAGACTGCAGAAAGGCAGCTGCCCCTCTGGGGAGATGAGGTGCCCCCAGGAGAATGGGCTCTTTCCTCCACTCACCCCTCAGGTCTCTGCTCTCCACCACTGCCCCAAAGCAGAAATCACCAAGGCCTCTGGACACCCCCCGCTCACAGTGGTGGGACAGCCCAGTGGTGGTGTATGGGTGAGCAGGCACCGTACTGGAGGCCAAACCTGCCTCCTCACCCCCCTCCCTGACCCAGTTGGGAGTCTGTAGCATGGGCGGGTGGGAGCTGGGCTGCCTTTGGGCATTACACACTGATCCAGAGGCTCCACAACACAGTGAGAGCTGCAGCCAGTTCCCTGCCCCAGCTCCAAGCTTGTGCCAGCTGCTGTAGGAATCCCACCTCCCAGAGGAAGAGTGTTTCAATGCCCATCGTCCTGTCACACAGGGGAGAGGAGGAGATCCCTGCCACAGGACTCCTCCCTTCTGCCACATCCTCCCACGCTCTCCCAGGCTAGTGCCTGCTGGCTGCTGAGGGCTCTGGGCAGGGCCCAGCCTCCTCCTGCCTGGACCAAGCTGCTTCCAGACTCCCAGGAGGCAAATGCAGCAGCCCAGCAGCTGTGCAAAGCAGGCAGCATCCCCTGCTGCCCAGCTCCTAAGTCCATCCCTGGCGCAGACACACACACACACCAGAGCAGCAGCATTGGCCACCCCATCGGCGGCACCCTGCCCAGATTGCCCAAGTGCCCGCACAGCACAACCCACTCAGCGACTGCAAGGGCAGGGCTCACTCCAGCAGAGAATCAGTAGCAGGCCCCCCTCCTCTTTCCTAGACCATCTGCTAGTCAGCTTTGTAAGTGCTGATGCCACTGGCCTGGGGCAATTGTAGGCTTTGTTCTGAAGCCACCCTTGAGCAGTTACCAACAGTAGGAGTGGGGGGGTGCCCTCAGTCACTCCTCCCTGCACCCAACCCCCTCCCTCTTTCCTGATCCAGCCTCCTCCAAAGCTTGCCTGAGACTTTTTTCACCCCAGCAAGCCCTGCAGCTGCCCTTTCTGGGTGACATATCTGTCACTGCTCCTATCTGCATGGGACATGGGGGAGGGAACAGGTGGCCAGGATGGACCCTGGGATGCAGCCCCCCTGCAGCAATGCACATGGAGCTGGTGGCAGGGGCGCATGCAGCGGATGAGTGCAAGGGTGAGCAGCAGTGACGGGTACCTGCTCCTCCACTCAGCCTCCGGTCCTTCAAGTAAGCAACTGAGAGAGACAGAGAGCAAGAGAAGGGGGCAGGGAAACAAGGGATGTTTGGAGAGAAAGAGACTGTCAAGACTGGCTCAACCCCAGGAAGCAGATCAAGTGAGATGACCACAAAATAGAGTGGGAGGTACAGAGATGGCAGGGTGGACTGGGCATATGGGCCCTGCCCACACACATGCACACACACGTGTGCACACACAGCCAACACATGCACACACACAGACATGCATGCACACAGCACCTGTTTACACTAACCCCGGTTCCAGCAATCAGCAGCAGGATGGAGTCTCGTGTGTAGCCCAGTTTCTGCAATCGATAACCACACACACAAACCCCCTTCCCCCAACACACACATACATAGAGGCCCTGCCTAGGTTGTACAGATGGGCCTTAAGTCCACTGATCATCAGCAGAAGGGATGACACACGCCTGTCCACACACACACACAAACATGCAGGTCACCACCTCTACATACAAACCCAGCACATATGTGCACCTGCATCCACACATCTTCATGCACCAACATATTTACATTCTCTCTCTCTCTCTCTCCTCCTCCACTAAGCATCTCCCCCACTCTGTGTGCATGGTGTCCTGTCCCCCACAAGACACATCTTTCCTCACAGGCACATTAGTTACAGAGCTGCACGTATGTTCCTAGGCACATGCACATTGGCACACACAAGCCTTCATGCAACACAGCACTTACTGTAGCCCATCCCTTGCAGGAAGTACTTAAAAGCTTCGGTCAGTTTTCCAGGCTGTTGTGGGAGAGAAGGTAGATGCTCAGGGTGGCACTGGCTCGCTCAAAAAGGGGGGAAGCAGGCTTTTTGGCCATGGTCTGCAGCAACCAGGGAGCCCAAGACACCCCCCTCTACAGCCCCCTCCCGATTCACCCACTCCTGGGGGATGTGTTAGTGCTTTGTAGCAGGAAATGGATGGCCACATAGGGGCTTGTGGGGGGAGGGAGCGGGATGGCCACGGCCAGGCCTGGGGGTGGATTTTGCTACAATCCCAGCAGGGAGGGAGCCCCTGCCCCATCCTCCCACCTGGGGTAGAATTGTCCATGAGGAGACAAATTAACTCTGTCCCTGCCCCACCCTCCTGGACAGCCCCACAGGCCACTGTAGCCCCTCTCTGGTGTGAATAAGAGATTCCTGCTTCCTCCTCTGTGGAGTCTAGGAATGCAGCGGGAGAAGGGGTGCCCTGTCACATCACTCTTGGGTGACTGAGCAAAGGGCATCAGGCAAAAGAGAAGGAGCAGGGTGGGGGAGCTGGGGACTCACCTGTGTGACCTGTGGGAGCCCACCGGAGTCAGCCATCTGCAGAGGGGAGCAGAACAGGGTAAGTGATGCACCGCAGGACAGATCCATCCCATACGGGGACTCAGAGTCTGCTCCTTCCCCCCGGTCAGCTGAGTACTGCTACCTATACCCTGCCACTGCAGGGCTGGGAACAGGAAGTCTGCAACAGCTGGGGCTGCCTGGAGCTTCCCTGGTGTCACAGACACTAAGCCCAGTCCTGAGCACTGCCAAGCACCCTCAGCCCCAGCTGGCTTGGCTTGAGCAGGATGAGACCCCATGTTTAAATCAAAACAGGGGTTGCAAAGGCCCCTGGGAGCCAATGCTGGGGCATGGGCATCTCAGCAGGAAGCCAGCTTGGTGTGAGAGCTCACAGCTCTGGCCAGGAGCTGGGGATGGGGTACAATGCTTCCTGTGAAAACTGGCACGTGTCTCCCCTGGTTTTCTTACCACCTGCAGGGAGGCCAAGCCAGGTGGCTCCTCCTGTGGTGGGCACAATGTGGCCTACCCTCTCCCCAGCCCTTCGACCAGGCGAAGGCCCTCAACATGGCTGATGTGTGATGTAATGCCTGACGAGGCCACAAGGTGGCCCCCTCCCAACCATTACCTGCCCCCTGGACACCCAGCAGGGCAAGCGTGGGCACTTGGGGTGGCTGGGCCACACACCCCATGTCTGGGCTCAAGTACTGGAACTAGGATGGGGACAGACCAGTGACAGGCACCCCATGGAGTAGCCCAGTATCAGCCTGGTTCCAACTGCCAAGTGCAAACTGGCAGAGCTGGGATGGAGGGGGCTGAGCAGGGCTGTGGGGCTCTGAGGGACATAGAGACAAGAGCTTGCCCTGTCCTCTCAATCCCAGAATGGCCACTGGCCTCTCCCTCTGCAGTTGAGTCACTCATGGGTCTGGTTACCTTCAGGAAGGTTGTGTTGGTTGGGTCCAGCTTGGAGTTACACTCCACCTGCCAGGAACAAGAGCAAGGTTTACCCACCAGGCAGTTACCCTCGGCCACCACCCAGACTCTGCCCTGGCCACGCCTCTTGCCTTACAGCTCCTGAAGGAGTCCTCTGACTAGGCACCCCATGTACTTGTCTGAAGGGGACACGGAGGCTGATGAAGGGGGGATGGGGGATGTGATGGAAAATTAACAATTAGCTGGGTAGAAACCAGGAAGCAAGGGAGTCTGAGAAATGGGGGCAGAAAAAAAGGCACCTAGAAAAGGGAAACAGACAGATAGAAGGGAGCTGGTCCAAGCTGTTCACCTGTTTGAACCTCTGAGGAGTTTCATAGTTTCATAGTTTCTAGGGTCAGAAGGGACCTGAGCAGATCATCTAGTCCGACCCCCTGCCATGGCAGGAAGAGCACTGGGGTCAAATGACCCCAATAAGGTGGTCATCCAACCTCCTCTTAAAAACCCCCAGGGTGGGAGCCTGCACCACCTCACATGGAAGCTGGTTC
>NW_017728998.1:46506308-46509032 GCF_001723915.1 Gavialis gangeticus
CCCCCAGCTTCCTAATGAGAATGGGGTGAGAGACAGTATCAAAAGCCTTCCTGAAGTCTAGGAAAACTATATCCACTGCCACCCCTGCATCCAATGATTTAGTGACCTGGTCGTAAAAGGCCACCAGGTTGGTCTGACAGGACCTGCCGCTGATGAACCCATGCTGGTTGCCCCTGAGCATGCAGCTCCCTGCTGGCCCCTCCAGTGTCCTGGCGCTGCAGTCCAGGTCTCCCAGCAGGGCTCAGGGCAGCTGACAGGGCTCCACACTTCAAATCACTGTCAACAAACTTGATTTCCCCCTGCAGTCATCTCTGCCAGGAACCATGCCCCCAAGAACAGGAAGGGGAAGGTGGGAGGCATAAGAGATGGAGAAGGCAGGAAGGGCGCCTGGGTCTCTGCCCTGGGCCACGAAGTCACTTAAATCCTCCTAGTGCAGGCATCGTGAGCAACCCACAGTCTGCAGGGATCCAGCCTGCAGAGTGTTTGATCTGGCCCATGGTGGCTGAGGGATTGGTGGCACAAAACAGCAGGGGCATTGGACCATCCCTATGCCATGTTCCACTCTTCCCTCCCCTCCCTGCTCTGTTTGTCTGATTAGCAATTTGCCCCTCTGCACAATCATTGGTCATATCAATCTGCGGCATTTCACAGCAATGACAAGAAAAGCCAGCAGGGCACATGCCAGAGACAGCAGGGGAGGAGGGCAACTGGCAACGCATGGAAGCTGCTGACCACAAGCCCTGACCCGCCGACCATAAAGGTTGCCAACTACTGTCCTCGCGCAACTGCTGCTATTTAATTCTTAGAGCAGCCTGCAAAAGGAGAGGGAGGCTAGGGTCTAGGTAGGAAATCACAGACCCAGCCTGGCCTCAGGGCCTTCCTAGGACCTGGATCCCTCTGGCTAGGAAGCACAGAAGTAGGGTGGTCAGCTGCTGGGGAGGGGGGTGTGCGTATGTGTGTGCGTGTGTGTGTACAGTTTTTCCTCAGGGCCCTAACAAGTAGCACAAGTTTAACCCTTTACTTACCACCCCATCTTCAGCAGGTGCATTGTCTCCCACCACCAGCATCACAGGACAACTGGAAACACCAAGAGGAGGAGAGGGGTCAGGGGCTGGTCTGCAGTGACCAGGTTCCCATTCAGACCCACTAGGACCAGGGTGTGACTTACCGGAGTGTTTTGGCATTGGGGACGGTCCCAGGCCGGTTAATGTCCAGATCTCTGCGGCTGAGGGAGAGGCAGAGAGAGGGAGAGAGTGAGGTGAGAGCCCTGGAGTGAGGTGGCACAGCTCCGGGATGACATAAAGGAGACCTGGCAGCTGCCTCTGCCTGACACCTCCACTTCCTGCAGAACAGGAAGGGTGCTAGCAATGTTCCTATGGTGGCGACACACAGGCATCCCCTGGGCCTTAGGCCATGGCACACTGCTGCTCAGGAAGCAGCTGGGTGCTGGTGCTGCCCCATGGAGTCTCACATTCCCAGCTAAGGACCTGGTTTAGGGTTTTCTGTACTTGTCTCAGGCTCAGTTCTACCACCAGGGCACCCTGCCTGGGCAGACCAAACAGAGATCCACCATCAATCCCATCATGCTGCTCAAGGAACATCCTAGTTACCAATGGCCTTGAAAGCCCAATGCAAAGCCCAGTGACTGGACAATCACCACACAGCTGGAAGAATCTCCCCAGCCCCAAGGCAGCCTGGGCACCTGGCTCAGTGCCCCAAGCAGGGGGCAGCTCCAGGGGGAAAAGGATCAGCCCCCCTGCCTCCTCCTCCCATTCACTGGCCCTATAGCCCCACATGGCCAAAGTGGGCACTACAGGCAGAAATTCAGCCCACCCTGGAGTGCCACGGTGGGCAGCCCCTCACCCATTGTACATGTTCCAGAACAGCTGCAGGTTGTACTGGTTCACCACGCTGCTGATCTGCTGCCGATAGCTCTGCACCAGCTCCGTGTTATTCACCAGCTCTTCCTGCATGCGCCAAGGGGCAGACATGAGAGACAGGCTTCACTCAGGAAGAGGGAAGCCCAGGATACCCACAGCAGAGGGAAAGGCCCCCCTCCACCCAGGCCAGGGCTTGTAATGTTGGGCAGAACTGGCTGCTGGAGCCTGGGAGTCCTACATGGTGGGCCCTGGCCACGTGCCCCTTCCAAAGTGTCAGGAGAAGAGAGCCCTCAGGACTACCCTGCAAGCCTGCGCTGTTCACAGCCCCTACAGAGACCGTATACCAGACAGGCTGAGCTTGCAGGACAGCCTTGCTAGGCCTCTGGCTGCCATCAGGATAAGGACTGAACCTGCAAACCCATGATGTCTTCAAGGACCAGGGTCTGAGGTTTGGGTTCAGCTCAGTACGAGGAGGGGCCTGCTGAGACACCAAAAGCCCGATTCAGGAGCAGCACAGATTTAGGGTTGGGGCCAGTTCCAGGCTTTGGTTCAGACCCAGGGGATTGGATCTGATGATCTGTGGGGGGGATTCAGTCCTATGGGTCCCATCCTGGCTGCAGTGTGGGAAGATGGTGCTGGCTGAGGAAGTGCAGTAGGAATCCTGCTTTGGGCTCTGAAGCTCTCCAGCTACACAGACTGGGGCCAACAGGACCCTCATCAATGGGCCCTTCCTGGGCATATGCCAACAAAGCAGGTACAACTCAGCACTTGCTGCCCACTCTCTTTGTTGGCCCCTCAAGCCAACTCAGCAGCTCTCCTCCTCCACAGCAGAGAAAGGATATGG